>NC_138789.1:4772261-5498805 GCF_965178545.1 Coloeus monedula
GAACATGCTCACTGACTCTTGCCATTCCCAAAGCTTCCCTGGCATATTTCTGTGGACTGAGCAGGAAGATTTGGGGCAGCCAGGGGGCGATTTATCTCTGTATGAATGCCTGCAGGTGTAATTTGTGCAGCTCTCCCAAACAAAACATTTTCACTGCCCTAGCAAAGGCAAACTTGCCCAAATCCAATTTGTTTGGTGGTTAATTCGCATCTCTGCTGCAACACTGGAGACAAAAGAAAGAAGCATTCCCCTCCTCCCATGAGCATCAGGACTTTTTAATCTCAAAGATACACCTTATCCAACATGACCAAAGCAGAACGAATACAGCTCCCTCTTACTATTTTCTTAAACGGAGATCATCTCAGGAACTTGTTCATCGCGAGGTTTTGATTTTCATTTCCGTAGCACTGGCTGATAGACTCCCACACCTGAAAACTAGGGAGTAATTCAAAAACATAAATCATAAGAAAAAACAATTATATCCTTTAGACCTTTGAGTGGTAAAATAGAGACGGGATTAGAAAACCCTGTCTGGCTTTCCTTTCACCCACTAATCAAACAATTCCCTGAAGTACTCGCAGGAATTTCTCCTCTCCACGTTTCTGTGGCAGGCAAAGGGGAGAGCCAGATCTGCTCCCCTGGATTCAGTCAGGCTTATTCAGCAGCTTCAGCTCTGCTATTTCAGATTCCTGCAAAAATAAAGGCTCGGAAGGGAAAGCTGAGCCTCTGGGCATCCACCACACCACAGCCTACTGCATGCACGTAAGAGGCACGGCTGTGCTGGGAGGAGAGGAGCAGCAGCCTGTCCTTCAGCATCACATGGCTGGCCATGCTCAGCAGCCGAACCACAGCCTGAAACACCCCAGCTCAGAGAACGCCCTGGAGCTGGGCACATCCATCGGCAACAAAAGACCAGCTCCTGCACACTCTGTCGGTGCACTTACTGCACATCAGCTGTGCTCCCTTCAAGATGCAGCTGGGGTGAGCAGGCATGCAGACAAAATTAAGCAGCAGGATCCAAAGTGGGTATTGCCAGAACAGAGAAACATCTTAGTCATCCCTCAAAGCTGAAGCAGAAATGGGCTTACAGCCCATTACCAGCCCTTAGAAAGACAGCATTTGTTTTGGTTTACGAGCCAATTCTTCCCTCAGACTGTTTTCCACTGGAGATGTGCAAATATCTGATACTCAGGGCTTTACTGAATAGCAATTTAAAAGGAATTCTCCAAACACAAAGGTGAACTTCAACAAGCCTGCTTCCCCAGGAACAGCACACCAACATCACGAACCCACACAGGGCCTGGAAAATGCTGCTGCCACTGTAAGAAAGGGAATACGAGCACTGTGTTCCTTCCTCTGTGTCTTCCTGCAAAAACAATCTCCCTGCCCAATATCCAAAATTGCACAGGCTCCACAAATCTAATTAGCCACGACTCCAAAATGCAGAGCTCTGTCAGCCTAACACACATAAACATTAAATTTGTTTTGCTTTTATGAATAAAATCTTGGGACAAGATGAGATAAAAATCCTAAGGAGGAAAGTCTAAGAGGTAAGGCCCTCCCCCTCCCCAAGCAAAGAGCTGTCTTTGTGTGGATAAACTGGGCAACCTGGACAAACTTTTCCTTGTTTATTATAAAAGCACAAGTTCACCAAGGTCCTTTTATGTCCTGATGTATGAAATGATTCCAGCTACTTATCATTTCACAGAGCCAAAAGGGTGAGGCTAGGGTATTTATAGATACATTCAGGGCTGGAATTTTGGTTAGCAGCAATATTTTTACGGCCTCAACACCTAGCATACTTTTGGGAAAATGCCCACCTGTATATATAGATCCTGGAAAATTTTCCCTATTAAATATATATTTCAAGTGAACTTGCTCTTTATCTTTTCCCAAACTTGACGGAAAAAGTCTATGCTTTTCTGTTAGAGATACAGAGACAGAAGGAGAACAAACGGAGGCCACTTTCATAGCAAGAGGAAAGCCTCGGATCCCATCGTGATGCTTTCGGACATGTTCACTAGTTTGGTTTTTTTTATTCTCCAAAAATGGGCCTCAGGTTTCCTAAGCACATGCCACACATTAAGACATGAATCTCAGCAAACAACTCAAAACACCAGGAGACAGACAGTGCTCCACAAAAAAAGAGAAAGAATAGCTTTCTCTTATTCAGATAACAAATTAGGAGCTTACAATGGTTTGAAAATGTGTTTCTCCAAATTTCTAACCCAGAGCGCTGCCTAAAATCTGCTCAGGACTGGATCAATACTCCAGTTAAATCACTTGGCACTGCCATCTTTTCACTCCAGAATTACCTTCCTTTGAAACAAGCAACAGCAGACACGCAGGCAAGGGATGCTGTCGGATTAACACTGTTACAGAGATCTTTATCCATACACATATACTGTTGTTCTGTACAGCATCGTTATGTAAGCCTCTCTATTTTTAAAACAAAAAGAAAATCTTTGTCTGGTCAGTCTCTACTATTATTCCACCCGTAAGCAATCAGGCTGAAATCCCACCCAGTTTAATCATAAATTTACAAGCTTAAGGGTGAAATAACAGTAGAAATGACAAGACAAAGAATTTCTATTTGCTTTAAAAACATGAAAATTCCACCCTTTTTTATCAACAGGATATAGGAGGCTGCCACAGTAAGGGCACTGACCAGGTTCCCCGTGGAATGAGCACATTCCCAAGGCTGCCAGAGCTCCAGGAGCATTTGGACAACGCTCTCAGGGATGCACAGGCTGGGATTGTTGCAGTGTCCTTTGCAGGGCCAGGGGATCCTGACAGGTCCCTTCCAGCTCAGGATACTCTTTGATTGTATGATTCTAATAATAAATTGCCAACCTTTGAAGAGCTTCTTTTAATAAACCAAACACAACTTTACCACCAGCATCCAGAACTCTGTGACCCAGAGGGCTCCTGCAACCCAGACTCCTGAACCACCAGCACAAAAGCAAATACTGTAGGTCAATTCACAGCCAAAGGATCCTGCTCCCCTGCCACAAAAAGAAAAGTGGAATTTCAACCACAACTTCATTACCACCCATCTATTCCTGAAATGGTCAAGGATGGCATGGTAGAAGCCAACCTATAGAACAGTTCAGGGACTGAGTCACCGCTTTTTCTGCATCATGCTGCACTTATTGGAATCTGTATTACTTAACTTCAGGCTCTTTAATACAACTTTTAAATTCCGTTCTCCGCATCCTTCCACATCCCCTAAAATGTTACACCAGATGCCTTGAAAGATTTACTTTGGTAAATCTTCCAGCAGCATTGCTGAAGTTATTCCTTGGCTTGCAGCAACTCTTTTGTCATCTGAGTGGTTCTGAATCAAGACTTACCCCAGTCTAGGTCCAGGATGTACAGCTGCAGAAATCACTTCTTCTATTTGAACATTTTTTTGCATGCAGTCACCTAAATATGACAGCCATAATGGTACCTATGCATGAAAGGTGACTGTAAACGGGGCTGGGATTATACCTCACTGCAAATATAAAGCAGTTTTCTTGACATACCTTCTAAGCATCCCCACATATCGTTAATTTCTGTGTGAAAATCTAGAAAGAAATATATTCTTCCAGAATTCAGATAAAATCACAAGCACTTCAAATGGCAAACTGTAAAATGAAAAAAAAAGAATCCTTTTCAGACTGGACAATTATACCAGAAGTTCACCAGGACAGGAGGTTGTGAACGCTAACAACATGAAGTTTTGAAAAACTAATTAAGACTTTTTTTAGAGAAGACAATCCATCAGAAGCTATTAAACACATAAGCCTCCCTGGAACTGCCAGCCCAAAGGTCTCCTAGAGCAGTGACTGCTACAAGGGTTTATAAGGAGGAGAACGTCGCTGTTCCAGTTTTCCCATGCACCTGGAAGTGGTCCCATCAGAAGAGCTACCGAGCTAGACAGACCTCTAGTCTGACACAGAATAACTGCTCTTACTTCATTCACAAGATTGAAGATGACAAGAAACCAACCTGTTAATAAATCAGAGCTGAAGTAAACTTGCAACAGTAAAAGAAATAGTCTTAACATTACTGATTCCACACTGTCTCTTCTGAACATCCTACAACAACACAGCCTTAATAAGATTACCTATTCCCCAAAGTACCTCTTTAGATTCCAGTGTACCCAAAATGTGCTTATGTACACATTTATCACAGATGTTACACAGCACAGAGAGCAGCCAGTAGCACAGTGACAGACATTTGCAAGTGCCTGTGAAATCCCTTTGCAATCACATGTCTGCTTATAGAGAATTAAACACAGCCATCAAGAAAATAAATAACAATAATAATAAGCTCTTTCCAGAGTATTTTTGAACACGTATTCAAAATGTAGTCCTGTTCCATTCCCTGCGAGAGGATGGAAAAGCAGCATCCTTGAGGGTCCCTTACCTTTCCCTAAATGAGAAGATGATTGGAAGGGCTCAGGCTCCACACCAATGCGAAGGCCTCTGGAAAACTGACTGCAGGAGTTGGTTATTCCTCCTTTCCCCCAAACCCTGGATGCCATCACATCCTGTATTTTCAGATGCACTACTATAGCAGCAGAGCCCAGATGAGCCCACCACAGTGCAGCTGCAGACGGGGGTCCCAGCAAGGCACTGAAAACACACAGAGAAGTCCATGCTGACCAACACCTCCCTCTCCTCCCCACGCTCTGGATACTTCCTCCGCATCCCAGCTTGCCCCTTCCCCTCTCAGCTGCTGTCTCTCCTGGCAGGGTCTCACCTCCAGCACAGCGATGCCTGCGACAATCTTTGAGGTGCGGCCTGCTCGTCATCACCTCCTCGCTGAGCAGATTCAGGGAGACAAGCCTTGAAAACATCTCCTGCAGCAACGCTGCCTCCAAGACAACAGGAAATGGCCAACTAATAATGGACCAGTTGAGGAGCTGCCAGCTTCAGCAAATGTGGCTGGAATTGTACTTTTTGTTTAATTTAGGAAGATTCCGGTTGAGCATTGGTCATCTCACTTGACCCAACCCCTGGACTGCAGTAGCCCAGAGCCCGCACCGCACCCCAGGTGTACACCAGCTGTACACAAAGAAGTTCGACGAGGCCTTGGACTGTCAACTAAATGAAGCTGAAAGTAAATTTGCCCATGCATGCAGGCAGCACCTAAGGCACTGCAGAAGCTCTTGGAGCACAGACAATCGATAGTAAGTACATCATAATCCCAAAGAGATTACTAAAAATTTATTTAGTGCATTACTGTGTCCACTCATTCTGTTTCCATCCAATATTTGCAACACACCAACTGCAGCAGATCTGCCCAATGTAAACAGCCACCCTAATCCACGCTGTCCTATCGATCATATTTACCCAAAGCTGAATGATCATTTTAATCTTTGTTAATCTGATTGCATAACAAACCACAGCATTCTGAAATAACCAAGCTGGTCTCTCCGGCACACATTAGTTGAAATCAGTCATTTCAGCACCCTGCTTCTTCTGAAAAACAGAACATACTAGATCATGGAGAAAGAAGAAAATAAACAAAGCACCTGGCCACTGCTTTCACAGCCAACCACCACACACATCGCAGTGTGCAGATGCCACGGAGCACCTTCGCACCTGGAGCAGGCTGCAAGCACAAAGCAAAGCAAAATGTTTTCAACCACTGAGCTCCATTGCGCAACTGAAGCACATTCTGCTGGATCTTATTCACATCTCTGGCGCAGGCTAGCGAGCAAACTATACAGCACGGATTTTCAAAACAAGTAATTGCACGTATATAAACAAAGGCCATAATTTACATGGCAGATCCTATGAAAGCTTATCTAGCACATGACATCACACCCGTAAATTACAACTTAAAGCACCTGTGCCAAACTGCTCCCACCCTCCCACCCCAAAATGAAGATGATTAATATCAAACCCTGCTCATCCATGCCTGCGCCTCTTGGGAATAAACATGCATGAAGTACCTCCCAAGACAGAGTAGTATTTAAAGATTCTTCAGACAATGAGAAGATTTATAATTATTACTGCATTGCATCATCATGAAGCCTTAAACAAATCAAGCTGCCTCATCATATGATGCCTAAGATAATACAAGGTTAAACAACATCAAACAGTATCGGTTCACTTCACTTGTACAGAAGGGCAAATACCCCCAGACCCTGTGCACGGGGATCTTCAGCCTTTCAGCTATTATCAAACACGCAAGTTAGACAAGGAAAACCAAAACACACGGATTTCTCTGAACAGGCTCAGAACCAGAATTTTTCCACTGAAATCCAATGAACCAGGTGATAGGGAAAGTGAAGGGCAGGCGAAGGGGGAACTGAGTAAGTTGAGGGACATGTTTCAGCATCTCTCAGCTTTAGTTCACTGGTCCATGATCAGCTTGGGAGAAATCAAGAGGCAGTATCGGGAGCTAACATGACACTGCCTATTGATCACAGCCAGCTTTCCACAGCACACAACAGAATTCCTCCTCTGGACTGATGATACCGGAGGAGGCTGCCTTATGGCACAACTTGCAGACAAGACAGGCATCAGCCGACTCTCTAACCAACACACGCCTGAATACCTTTGTAAGGCAAAACCAGCCAAGTATCTCTGCTCCAGGCACAAATATCTGCTCCTCCGAGTCCGCAGCTACCCACAAATAATGCTAATTATCGCAGTGCCCCCACGCTCCGCCCGCGCCGGGGCACTGCCCCCACAGCAGGCCCTGCACCGGGGAAAAGAGCAGCTCCGCCGGGTCTGTCCGCGCCAGCTGGGTCTCTGTGCCGTCTCCATCACGGTCTGCCCACACCGAATTCCCATTTCTGCGCGTTATTACCAATCTGACATCACCCCAGAGTATGCACAGTCTGACATCTACAGTTAACTCGGTGATGGTGTAAGTGCCGCCCGGCGCACGGGCGGTCGGTGTTGCAATACGCTGCTGCCGAACATCAAAAAAGAACATAGATAAATAGATACAGATATCGACATACAGCTATACATATAAAAACCTGCGGAGAGCCGCTCGCAGGGTTCGTTCCCGCCCCGGCCGCGGAGCCGCAGCCGAGCCCCCCGGGCGCGATGGCCCCGGCGCTGCCGGGCCGGGGGGGTTCCGAGCCGCCCACCCGCAGCCATTTCCCCGCCGCCGCCGCGGGTCTGGCGCTCCCGGCGAGCCCGCTCCGCACAAAGCCCGCCGGGCCATGAATAAAACATCGGCCGGAGGCGGCGGCGGAGGGCGGGAGGCGGGGGGGGGGGGGGGGGGGGGGGGTCGGAATACGAGAAATAAGGGAATGGAGAGGGGAGCGAGGAAGCGGCGGCGGGAGCGGCCCCGCGGAGGATGGGGGAGCTTGCCCCGGTCCCCGGCCTACGCTGCCCCGGCCCCGGGCGCTCACCTCGGCAGCCCTGCTCGGAGCGGCTCCCCCGGGCCGGAGCAGGCGGCGGGCGCAGGCAACGGCGGCTCCCGGGCGGTGTGCGGCGGCGGGGAGCGGAGCTGAGCAAAGGAGAGCGCAGCTGAGCAAAGGAGAGCGGAGCCGAGCGGCCTCTCGGGGAGCGGGCGGGCGGGGCGGGGCGGGGCGGGCGCGGGGCCGTCACCGCGGGGGAGGAGCCGGGGTGCGGGGGTACGGGCACCTCTCATCCCGCACACGGAGCCCGGCGCCGTAGGCCAGAGGCCATGAGCGGGAAAGCAGCAGGCTCCCGGTGAGGTCACAGATGCACAAATACAGACTCATGGAATCGATGGGGTTAAGGGGGACTTCTGGAGATGATCCAGTCCAACCCCTCACCAAGGCAGGGTCACCCGGAGCAGGTGACACAGGGACACTTGCAGGTGAGTTTGGGATATTTCAGCGTTGGAGACTCCACACCCTCCCTGGGCAGCTGTTCCAGAGCTCTGCCTCCCCCCACAGAAAGAAGTTATTCCCCATGGAAGTGGAGGAGCAGCTCTAATCTCTGCTCTCTGTGACCAGGGACAGGACCCAGGGAATGGCTGGAACTGTGTCAGGGAGGGTCAGGCTGGAAATCAGGGAAAGGTTCTTCCCCAAGAGGGTGCTGGGCACTGCCCAGGCTCTCCAGGGAATGGGCACGGCCCCGAGGCTGCCAGAGCTCCAGGAGCGTTTGAACACCGGTCCCAGAGATGCACAGGGTGGGATTGTTGGGGTGTCTGTGCGGGACCAGGAGCTGGACTTGATGACCATGTGGGTCCTTCCAACTCTGGCTATTCCATGGTTCCCTGTTGTTAAACTTCTCGTGTTTCAGTTTTTGTCCATTGCTCCTTGTCCTGTCACTGGGCACCACCGAAAATAGTCTGGTGCCAACCTCTTGGCACCTGCCTTTGAGATATTTCTGTGGATCTCAAACACAGGCCCTTCTGACTTAGGTGTCCTTGTCCTACTCAGCAGGGGGACAGCAGAGTGCTTCTCCTCCTTAGCATGGAAGTTGTTTTCCCACAAATGAAATGCCTATCAGCTCTATGGCACCATGCGCCCAAATTTTCGCTAGAAACCCATGTTTTTCTGTTTACAGAGGCAGAGTTTTTAATGAAAACAACTGAAAAACTGGAGATAGAGGTGAGGCCTCTTTGAAGATTGGGTTATAAAAGCTGTCTCAGACTGTTCCTGCCAGGAAATGCTACCATGTGAACTAGAAAGACTCCAGCAAGCTTACATCCTTTTCATCACTTAGAGTTTTAGTATCATCCAAAAATCCAGGCAGATAAGTTTTCATCTGAGGACATTTTTCCTTCACCATGATGAAAATGTTGAAATAGCTAACAGTTTGTTTGCCAAATCTTTGGCAATATCCCATTTGAAGTCATTTCTACCTTCAACTTTCTAGCAATTAATTATTTTTCGCTGCACTGGAAATCACTGTCATAAAGGTGCACATAAACAACATCAAGAGACATTCCAAAAGAGGGAATATTTTCAACTCTAGGTTGATAACGATGAAGTTTGGCCAACTTTGTTTTTTCTGCAGAGAGCCTGCTACTGTTTCCAGAGAAATGTGGTGCTTTTACAGTGAAACACATATGATTGCTATGCCTCTATAAACTGTGCTTCCAATAAAAATGACCATAAAAGAACAGCACGAAGCAAACATATTTTGTTTAGCCTCCCCAAACAAACCTCCCTAATGTTTTCCTTGTGATGTGTGCAGCTAGTTAACATTCATAATAATTATTTACATGAAAATCTATTTCCTTATGCATAAATTTGTTGATGGAGTCTTTGTCTGCCACTCTCATGTAGTCAACGATATGTCTAAAAGCAGAAAATAGCTATTTCCCTGATTTCTGGTGTTTGTTTTTCTCATTTCTGTGATGAGACAGTGCATACTGGAGAGTTATTTTTAGAAGCTGAGAAATTATAAACAGTGTAAACAATTTCTGATATCTAGGACATATTTGGTACTAAGAGTAGCGCCCATCAGCTGTGCCTGGTGCTCTGTCCCTGCCTAGTGATGCTTAAAGCAGGTATTAGTTCATTACCCAAGAATAAATTATGGGTTTAATATCAAAACCAAGTACTGGGGGTTGTTCCTGCAAGAAGAGGACAAATTTCATCCTGACTTTTTTGTACATGAGAACAGAAATTGGCTTTCCTGCTTCAGTTCTCCTCCTGCTGCGGGAATGAATTGACTTGGATCTGGGAGAGTCATGGACTAAAAGTAGCCAGAGACAAATATTTGCAAAGACAATACTATCATTATTTTTATAATAATAAGCCCCTCAAAATTCTTGGAAAGAGGAAAGATGATATAATTGAATATGGAAAGTCAGTGGCTTGTACCTGGTTGTTTTCTTTTGAAAGCAGCTCCACCTCTGTGCCAAAAGAAAAGAACAAGCCTCTTAAGATAGCAGGTAAACCACTGGTGTAGAAACACCAATTTGGCCTATTTATGGGGAAAAAAAATTGGCTTTCATCACAGTACTGTAGTGTAATCAGTGTGTGCATGCCTCGCATGTTGCCTGAGTTATATCAATACAGCAGTGCTAATGAGGATCTGTCTGTCTTCCCCTAAAAATGGAAATGCAATTCGCTTGTCAATGCCAAAAGTATTTGTATTGTACCTGTGTCCTACTTGTTATGGGTAAAAAATAGACCATTACTTGAATCAGGTAGCTGCTCTCAGCACAACTGTGTTTCAGGCTGAAGACTGTTTCAAATGCCTAAGTTACCCTGTTTTATTTTCTGAAAGGCACTGATGATTTCCTGATATTTTAATGAAGCTCTTCACTTCAGAAATGGGAGAAATGAGAACAGTCATGGCTTGCCTTATAGAAAAATAAGTGAAATTGCTGCACATTTTTCTCAATTAACAGGAGTTCAGAAGGAGAACTAAAATGCTGCACAAGCTGCTGCCAGTTTAAGGATTTTGATTAATTGCTATCACCTTGATCCTGGCTAAAGTAAACACCACAATGACAAATTCATTTTCCCTTTAAGGATTGTTATCCCAAAACACTGAATGATTTCCTAACTGTGCTGATATTCAAAGATTTTTGTAAACATAATCCCCAGGGCTGGAAAATATGGTCGCTGTGCGTGGACTCTGACTGCCAGGGTGATGAAGCCATTCTTCCATCCCCAAGGACTGCTGGAGAATTGAAGTCAGGCTCGCATGGACCACATTGCTGATGCTGCTGGAGAAAGAAGAGAGGGCACAGAAAGGCACGAGCCCTGCAGATGCAGTTTCTTCCCATGGATTTTCCATGTCCTATAAAATTTGAAGATGTCAGGTACCAACGTTTTTTACAGGATGCCAAAATTGTTGAGGTGGGTTTGATGCTGCAAACCAACAAGCTGCTCTTTGAGCTGTTCTGCTGCTTGACAAGCAACACAGGAACAGACGTGTGAACTTCCCAGTTCCTTTTTAATGGTGTTTTAACATCAAAGACTAGCTTTACATGTTTAAACGACTACAAATTAGTGAATGTTTGTTTTGCACATCTGGCCCTGCTCATTGCATTCACCATCATTATTAAAATGGAAATGGATGTTAATCTGCAATAAAGAAAAACATGGATTGCAAATTCTGGGCATATAAGAGAGAATGCATTTTAACCAATAAATAATTATCTCGGAATAAATAATGCCCTCAGAAGTATGAACTGCTCCCATTCACCTCACCCTGCACTACACCTGTTCAGAGGGCGAAAAGGAGAATGAAATATTTAGAAAGAGTCAAAGATTATTCTGTGTCACTTAATGCTGCATAATTCTCCTGAGTTCTCTGTTTCACAACTTCATCATCATAGAACAGGGCCTACATTAAAACCCCAGGACACATAGCAAGCCCAGCTGCAGGAGAAACCTACAGATACACCTGGGAATTTTCAGGCAATCTTTACTGATCCCAGTTCTTTGTGCAGTGTTGGTTTATTTACTCTGCAGATTCAATTATTATTCAATTATTCTCTTTATACCTGAGCTTGCAGTTAGGGAAGATAAGACAAAATAGTTAGATAAGCCCTCCATTAAGCCACCCGCATTTGGGAAGCTGTATAAACAAGAAGAAAAGATCCGTGGCAGAGCATCCAATCCTAATTCCAGATTAACAGTTTAGCAAAACTGTCTGTTAATTTCAGGCAAGGTCTGAGAGAGGAAAGAATAAGCAGGAACTTCAATTGTCAGCTGTTCAACATTTGGATGCAGAACAGGTACTGTCAAAGTTAGTACAGTGGGGTTTTAGCCTGAAGTATGCTTCGTGCTGGGACTGGAATCATAGGCCGTATGCCTGTGCTATGATAAGATAAATCAGTGAAGATCACGGAATCACAGAATCATACAATACCCTGAGTTGGAAGGGGCCCACAAGGATCATCAAATCCAACTCCCAAGATTGACTTTTATTGTGTGCCTGAAGGTCCAGTTCACCAGAACCCCTCCCCCCTTTATTCTGCCTCTTCTCTAAACAGGCAATATATGGTCTGAAAACCCAGGGAAGGAGTGGCAAATGACGATTGGGTACTGTGGTCCTGTTCAGGTCATCAGCAGCAGGTTCCTCTGGCTTTCAAGGTGCAGAATTGGATCCAAAGCGCAGGCTGAGTTACGCTCGTTACTTAGTTAGCACCAAAAAAGCCAAGAACATTTTCTTCTAGGCTGCACATTTGTTTCTCAGTACCAGGTAGGGTTGCACGACTTTCTCTTTGAGCCTCTTATGCTTTAACACAGTCATTCTGACACTAAATTATACAGAGAACACTTGTGTGAGCAGTTCTACCTCCTCCTGGGGAAAGGTGGGCATCTCCTTTTGGGAGGGACGCTGCTCACTGGTGATTTCTTCTCTGGCACAGGTGTTTGTGAAGCACAGAACCACTCCCACTCCTCACCTCCCTCAGAATACACACAGTTTTAAGTTAAAGCCTAGTTTTAAGTTCGAGTTTTAAGTGACAAAAGAGAACCTGTCCCACCCAGAAACCCTCTGTGCAGCACTACTTTTGGCTCTGCACTACCAACCCCTACAGGCTGCTGGTGATCACAGAGTACATCCATGGGGATGTGCTCCTGTGGCAAATGCCTCAAGGGAACCTGCTAAGGCCTTGGCTCCAATGGGAAGGGTTACTGGGCAGCCATCCTTCACACAGGGATTTGGGGAAGGGTTGGGTTGGTGTGATAGGAGATAAGAGTGGCCATGTAATGGTTCCTTGGCAGGGGGCCAGCAGTTTACTTGTTGTGATAAGATCTCACTTGTATCTCCTACATTCGGAGATAAACACTGTTAAATTTTATGCAAATCAGTCTTTCAGGAGCCCATAAAAACACTGCTTGCAAGAACATAAAGCAAAAACTGGTGACTATAACAGTAATGAAGAATTTGGGGATTTTTTTCATGTATTTTATGCACAAAAAAAACCCCACAAACAAACAAACAACAAACAACATTCTAAATTCATAGTTGAAGGATGGCTTCGAGCAGTAGAACTGGCATGGGTGAAGTCATCATTTGTGCTCTACCCAGGGCATTTATCAACATCACAGCAAGGGACTGTGCAAACTTAAACCTGTACACAGCTTTTATCAGATCAAGTCTCAGGTCTCAACAACTCAGGCAGGCGAACAGGGATTCAATAAGTAGCCTGAAGCCCAGAGTGGGCTGAGAAGAAAAGCTAGAAGCCATGGCTAGGCATCCATGATCTAACTGCTGGCACAACTTCCTGCTTTTCATGCACTGGAAGTGGGCATTAAAAAGAAATATATAATTGGGTTTTCCTGCATCCCTTTTCATACCAGAAAGGAGAACACACTGACTTGGGAATACTGCTGTCTGTATGGAATTGAAGGTCTCTTTCCTTCTGCACCAATGTGTGTTATTCCCTTTAACTTCCAAGCCAAGGAAATAAAGAAAAAGTATTCTTGTCATTATGCTGCTATTATGGCAGAGAATTTAATTGCATTCAAATCAAGGCAAAGTTATAATTCCCTTAGAAACTGTAACTTGGTCCAAAACACTGAGCTCTTCTGGAGCAATTGTTGCTGTGCACCTTTACAGAAAACATTAAGCTGACAGGAAGTGTGTGTTATCATTCATAAGGGAACTATTACATGGAATTTCACAACTTGTAAGGATACGTGATTAATCACAAATGCATTTTCATTGTAGCTTTTACATATAGCTGATGATGCAGAGCCATGGGTTAGGATTTGCCTGCCTTCTCCTGACATCTCAGAGTCAGATAGATGTCTGTGCTACAGCAAGTACTCCATGGATACCTTTAGAGTCAGAGAAGGGAAATAAGGACCTCCAAAGGTCGGTTTGTGTTGAAATGAAGTGAATGACCTTCCAGAGGCTTGTGTTTTGCTGGGATAGCTGGAACGAGCACAGGCACCTACATCCTGTTGTCTAAGCCATGTAAGGTGAATCCACCCTTGGGGGCAATTGATGGTGTTGAGGAGGACAATAATTTCCTCATCATTTTTGGGAGCTTCCTCTCAATAAACATGTCAAGAATATTGCCTTTCTTGCTCTCCTATGTTTTTAGTGTCTATCTGTCCTTCCTCCTTGTCATTTTCAACTTGCACATCTGTGGAAATGCTCCCACTTCAGCAGTAACTACTGAAAAAAGGGGTTTCAGTTCATTATCAGAACAAACCCCCTTGCTCCCTAGGCTGCTTAAAAGGTTCTTTCTGGAAGGAAGAAGCAAAATGTTAGTAGAAAGAAGGATGTTCCTTGCAAAAAGGCAGGGAAGGTATTGCCAGCAGTTTCATCTTAATCATCTCTGTAGATTAGACACAGAGAGAGATGGCAATAGGAGGCATTAAAAGGCAAGTCTTCCACAAAGTCATAGTAAACACTCAAGGTGATTACAAGTTGTAAATCACTTAGGAGTTCACTCCAGGTAAGTTAAGTTGGTTTGGGGACAAGTCAGAATTAGTGTTTCCATTGAAACGTGTTAAAATACCACACATTGTTTGGGTATTATTCATGCATGTTTAAGCAGAATGAAAAAATGCACTTTCCATCATAATGTCTGGACGATGGAGACTATTATGGACCTAGAAATTCAGATTCAATGTCCTGTTCAAAAATTTATACATCCCAGTGAGAGGCTGTGGAGAGGCTGATGGATAAAAATGGTATGAAAACATTCTGGCCACTCTCAAACAAGTGAAGGGCAGTAGCAAAATGCAGTTCTGTGTTATTTGTTATTGCAAAATTCAACTATATTTCTTTTTTTAAAGTCCAAAGACCTCTGTGAAGTGGGGCCTTCTCACTAGCTTCTTCAGTTGCTGAACAACAAGGAGAGGTGAGGGGAAACCAGAACAGGTCCACAGGATGATGTGGAGAAGGTTGAACGTCTTGCCCAACTCTCCCTGAGTCTGCTTTGGTACAACCTGTCTCTGAAGAACCACACAGAAAATCTACTGGTGTTCCTTATCCCTGTGCAGGGTCCCAAATGGATTGAGTAGGATGGCTGTCTCCTGTCACCTCCATCAGAAAACAAACCTCTGCAAGGAGGAGAGATGTGAGTCTGCCTGTGGGTCAAATAGTGCTTTTCATGGCAAAAAGACAATGGATATCCAGAAGAATGTCTGTCACCAGTGACCATGGGGGCTGGAAGAGAATCTGACCTTAGGAAAAAAAGAGAGAGACATTTCCTCCACGGTCTGAGCCTGTGATAGACCATCACAGTTTTTACAAAACCAGCTGAGGGTCACTAACATCTTCCCTAAATCGCTGAGCCACAGCAGAGGCAGGAGTTGGGCACATGACTGTGTATTAATACCCACCCAGGTGATCCAGCTAAACATACAGATAATGCAGCTTTTTTTGGGTGGGGTAAGAGTTGAAAGTCTTACTGACAGCGCTACAGGAGAAGAAAGGAAAGCTGCAACCTTTCTGCGTCAGCTCCAATGGCATCTGCAGGCTGCTGCTGGTGGGATGGGGTGCTCCAGGCTTCAACAAATATGGAGACATACCCCCTAAGGTTACTCTTGCCCTGGAAGTCTGACGAAACTGTTAGCCAAACTAGATATTAACCTACCTCCAAGGACCAGTGGCAGTGCCATTTTTTATGGTATGCTACGCCTGAGACCATGCAAACATCTGTTACTGGTTTGTTGTTTCTTTTGCATCTCTGTCTGTGTTTGTGCTTTTTGGATAGGGAAAGAACTGCCAGTCTCTGGAGCTCGCTGTGACTCAGAGGCCCAGGTGCGATGCTAAAAAAAAGTTGGATTGAACCAGATTGGAAGAAAACACTTTAAAGATCCTTAAACAAGCCTCTGTTAATGTTCAGAGGTGGAACACTTCATCTGGCTTCTAAAAACCCTTGATTTTCATCATTTATGCAATGGTAAAGGAAGATTTCCCACCTTTGCACAACTATGGTAAGGAAACGCAAAGTGTTATTTCCTCCCTAGGTGGCCTTGGGGCTGTGCTCGCCCCTGTGACCTGCTGTTGGCACTGCAAAGGTGTGGGGCAAACCTGAACCTACAGCTCGTGCTATTTGTGACTTCTGCTCGCGACCAAAAAGGGGAAGGCAGTTCTCAGTACCCAATGTCCATCCAGCAAAGCCTTTCACAAATGGAAGAACACTCTCCCATCAGCTTTGTTCAAAACCTCTCATGGGGGTTCCTTGTGCATCTCTGCAACTCCTTTCCTCAGATGTGTTTGAACGGTGTGAAAAGCCTGATTAAATCTGAAATGTAAGGACTGGGTGAAAACGGGGGGTCTGAAGGCATCTGTCAGCAGTTGCTGCAGCATTTGGTGTCTCAGTGGATGTCGGTCTGTCCTCAAACACCTTCCCTAGGCTGGTCTACTCCATGTCAGGCTTTGAGGTGTCTGGGTGAGCAGGATCTCACATTTCCTTAGTTCACTTCATGGGCAGAAGGTGGAGGAAAAAGCCTTACCTATTTGTACTCTTTAGCAGATGCCCACGCTTGTGACTTTAGCTGGTGGCGAAGCAGTTAAATGAAGGAAAAAACAGAGTAACTAAGAGATTGAGCACATCCTAGTTATCAAAAAGCAGAGGGTGACTGTTTTTCTGCTTTCCTTTCAATGAGGACCAAATCAGGCTCCTAAATGTCCTAACACACATCCCTGTAACTGGGGAACGAGACTACTCGACTCATCTCTGCAACCACCTGCGCTCCTATACTTCCTTTTGGAAAACAGTTGCCCCCATTAATCTTATTCCAAATCTAAGTGTTATCTATATTTTCTATACTTGACCAGACAGGAGTCTGCACACTACACATAATCTCGTTATGCATTTGTGTGTACAACCAAAGAAGCACTGGAGGAAGTTCAGCCTCGCCCAACTCCGTGGTGTTGGACAGGGAGAAAATCAGCCCAATAACTTCTGAGACTGCATGGAAACACACCAAAGGTAGTGTTTCTATGGTTTAAAATAGCATTAGGGCTCCTTTGATTGTGACTAACCATTTCCAAAATAAAAGGAACCTGCTCTTCCTTCGGCCTGGTGGGGGCCAGCACTGATGTCCCACCTGGGCATGTTCTGGGTTCATGGGGACACAACGTCACTTCACTCACTCGTGTTCCAGTGAAACAGGAGTAAACTCTTCTTGGTTCCTCACCCCAATGGTGCAAAGCTGTATTTGGCTGTATTTGAAGAGCACTTTGATGATACAAATCCCAAGCATTATGATTTGTTTCAACATGCATGTCCTGCTAGTAGAGTGCTGTGTAAAACCCAGCGCTCCTCTCAGCCAAAAGGGTACGAGGAATAATGCAAATGATTCAGAAATGTGAGTGGTGCAGAGCCCATAAAACACAGCAGATGTAAAGGAAGCAAACAAAAGAAAGTCTGCAACCTACAAAGCTGTTTTACAAAAGACTCTCATAACAATAGCTACAGAATATAATTTGTATTGTAGGAGAAGCCCTCAGTATCCTCTCTGGCAAAAAAAATCGTATGATTGTATGTAAATCACAAAATCTTTTCCAAGATTCTCTAAAAATATATAAGTATTGTAGGCTACGAGATGAGCTGGAGACTGGCACTCAATTTGCCCTGCAGCAGGCCAGGGAAGTCAATCTGCTGCTGAAAGAGAAAAAATTTTCCTTGATTTATAGACTGTAAATATTTTATTTACTCTCCAAAGAAGGAGTCCATACTATAGCAAAGAATGTATACAGAGAGTGTGCAGGGCTGTGCCCTCTTTGGTTTGGTGAAAATAAATTAAAGCATCCCTGGAAGCCAAAGGAGTTCAGGTGTCCTTTGGTCCCATTCACCACAGGGAGGGAAGGGGAGGTTCCTCAGGCACATCCATCCTGCAATACCCATCACTGCAGGGAGAGCTGTTCAGAACTCACTCTGAGCTCAGAAAATACAGATGAAACATGAATACAGGACATTCTGGTATCATTTCCAATGCACAAGCTTGTGTCCAGCATAAGCTGGGAGCTCTTTCTGCTTTTAGCTTTCTTCCAGTTGGGTCTAAGTTAGCTGGGACAGAGCGCATCCTCTCCATTGCTCTGTACCCTCCAGGCCATGCCTAAGGGTAATGAGCAGGGGTTGGTGTGTGCATTCTCCAAGTCTTATTAGAGGTAGCACTAATATTTACCTGTTTGCATTTCAAATGAAAGGGAGTCTATTTAACACCATCAGTGATTTGGTCAATATTGGCACAGTCCAAGTACCAGATGGAGAGCTGGATGATGTTTTCATTAACTTCAGCACTCTACAGCTCTGTAGATTTCCTCAGGAGATTGTTTTCTGCCACCATAGTGTGACCAGGGCTGTGGAGGAAGGGCACTTACAGGGCTGTCTACTAAAATCTCAGGTTGGTTCCTGAATGAGGTGCTAAAAGCGCTTCCAAGCTTTATTCTCCATCACTGTTGCTTCTGTCTCAGAAACCAGCTGTCTGTGCTTGGTCCATTTAGCATCTTCTCGTCCTCTTCCTTCTCTATGGGCTCAGGTTGAGCTTCACAAATTCTCAGCTCCATGTGGAGACCTCAATTTTTACCCTTTTCCTGCCACACTGCCTCTGTCTGTGGTACAGTTGATACTTGTCCTTCAGCATCTGTCCTATAATTTTGATGTGACTGTAATTCTCCATTCCTAGGGTGCAGTTAGCTGGGAAGAGGGATACAATGCATTTCTTTATTCATGGATACCCTTGTGAAAGCACACTATGGATTACACTGATTATGCAGTTTTCAGTGGCAGTCATCACAGTATTCTGTAGACAGAAGTGGATTTGTTCTCAAAATTGGTCCAAGGAAGGCAAGTGTCCTGATTCCCATGTTAGAGATGGAAAAGCTGAGGCAGAAAAGCAAGATGACTTTCTTGAGGAGTCTGTGAAGGAAGAGTGGGAGTGGAAATCCCATCTGCCAAAGAAGGAATTAATCCAGACTACAGGAAACACGGGAGATGACTCAGCAGCAGATGATAAGAAGGTTGAAAGGCAAGTGAAAGCTGGCCTGAAATCTGGATCAATGTGAGAGAGAGGAACTGGATTTTTGAAATGATACAGAAGAAAGCCCCTGTACATGTGCAGCTGAAAGGGAAATCAGTGCCTGGGCTGGGCCTGGGTTTATCTGTCAGAAAACACAGAGACCATGAACTGCAAGGTCATCTCCACTTGGCTGGAGCCCTGCTGGGCAGCAGGCTTGGAGCAGAGCTGCCTGCACACAGGGAGGCTGAATTCCAGCCTCTGAGCAAAACACCTCCCTGGATCAATAGTTCTGTTCACAGCAGAGGTTGCTAGACAGACTCACAAGAAAAAAGTTGTTATTTTACTACTGAAAATTCTCTGCTTCTAGCTAGTAACCATTGCCATTTTCTGTTGTATGTTACTGGGCTTAAGATCATGTTACTTCACATATTTTAATATTTTTTATCTTTAAAAGTGATGGCAAAATAGTCCTCTGTCATGCTCCTGAGCATTTTTATCATTCAGGTATTTTGCATAGTGGCAGAGATTTAGGTGAAATCTAAAATTACAGAAACAAATTATTCATATGAATTTCATAAAGTTAATCTACACTGGACCAAGTCTATAAATCATCTGTGGTAGTTTTTCACTTGTCAAATATTTCCCAGGCAAACAGTTCCCAAGAAGGTGATTTCAACTATTAACTCCAAACTTCGTATTGAACCACCAAAACACACTTTGACCTCTGCATCATCTGATGTTCCTACTCAGTTCTTTAGATAATATCCACACTGATGTCATGAAAGACATCATAATGAACAACATAGTGAAAAAAGTATGCCTAAAATAAGGAAAAAAATGTGTCTTAGGGAAAGGATGAAAATTCCCTGTCAGCAGTGAGTTAGTTCAGCAACTGTTATCTCACTGGCATCAGGATTTCACAGTGCTCTTAATGAAGAAATATTGTGCTGTGTGAGTAAAACTCCAGGCTTGGATCACCCAGCGCCAGAGGAACCTACCTGTGCCTTCCTTTCAGCTGCTGACAGAGCAAACACGTTGGTGCAGAGCAGTTCCCAAAGGAGCAGTGACTCAACAGGAATGAGTAAAGCCCGGTGAAATGTGAGCAGGCATGTTTTCCCTGCAGACAGTTCTGACAGCTCCTGTTTCCACGTGGGCTACAGAATGTGAGCAGAGATACTTTCACAGCAGCTCTTCTGAGTCTCAGAGGGCAGAACGTGAGGCAAATGTACATCCTCGAGACAGGGCACCTCAGGCAGCTGAGTCTGGAAAGCAGCTATGGCTCATTTGCAGGGCGAGGTTTGCAGGGAAGGTTGGTAGATTGGCTTGAAGAGTTCCCTTGCCAACCTTGCAATAGATGTACTTCTGGTTGTGTCCGTGTTGTGAGGTGGCTGCCTGTGTTTCTGGAGCTCCTGTTTGTGCACACCTTGGTGCTGCAATGTGCTGTTGCTTCTTTATCTTCAGCTAAAAGGGAAAATGAGGAAGTCTTGCCTCCCATGTCCCCAGGATGCTGCATCTCCTCTGGGCCAGACCAGAAGTGTCCTGAGCACTACCCGTTATTGTCCCCTGGCATCTCTGGTGACCACTGCCCAGGGATTAAAACGTGCTGTCTGAGGAAACAGTATTCCTGTTTGCTGTGAAGCAACTATCCTTCCTGGAATCCACAGCTTCCTGACAGAAGCATTTGCTGATTTCACTAGCAAAAATAACCCTTCCCTTCTAATAGTTGGTTTTCACTTACCTCATCCCTGCCGTGACATTTCCTCTGGATGCCACTGGGAGGTTAAAGAAACTTCTAGAAATAAAGACCCGATAAAATATAAATAAAATGTACCTCTAAAGGATGTAGTATTTTAGAGGAAAGGCATCCTTCAAAGCAGTTCAGTGGATAGTGAACACGATGCCTTCGAAGCTGGCAATCGCCCAAACCAGCTTCAGTGTTTAGATAACTGAACATCCTTCTTTGAAATCTGATGGTGGGAGAAATTGATGCGAAGATAAAAATTTCATTTGCAAAGAAGAGAAGAACTGGCAGAGACATGCACATTTTGAGACCTGAAGAGAGAATCTCTTCATAAAATTACACATTGAACTGGCTTTATTGCTGCAGCGTTCAATGGCTTGAATGATATTGTTAATGTCCTGGTGTGTTTGCAGTCTCTCACTGGTCGGGCACTGACCAGGCTCCCCAGGGAATGGGCACGGCCCCAAGGCTGCCAGAATTCCAGGAGCATTTGGACAATGCTCCCAGGGATGCACAGGGTGGGATTGTTGGGGTGTCTGTGCAGGGCCAGGGGTTGGAGTCTCTGATCCCTATGGGTCCCTTCCAGCTGGGGATATTCAATGATTCTATTACTAAACCACCTGTTGGGTTGATGTGAAGTCTGTCACCAAAATTGAATATTTTAATACAATTAAGTTCCTTTAGTTCTTAGGGCCACAATGCCACTTTTATCCTGAGTCATTGCTAGAAGCACCCTGCCCTAGGTTTACAGGCAGTTAAAATACATTTTTGACCAGATCATGACAAAATCCTGTCCTTTCCTGCAGTGAGCTGAGGTGTAATTCCCACCTCTTTGCAGTGACCAAAGCTGAACAGCCACCCTGGGATGAGTGCTGGGCATGTGATGGACAGTCAGAGGGACAGTGCAGGCAGTGATCTCATTGCCTAATTTTAACAGCCACACTAGAAAGCTTTGCCTTGGCTCTGCTTGCAGTCAGTGGAGCCCAACTCGTGTTTGGCCCAGCCCAGCCAAGCTGTGCTGTCTGGGGAAAGGGTTTTTTTAGCATCTCCTAAGGCCCTGGAGCTGGATGCATGGAAGCATAAGCATGGATGACCCCCCAGAAGGACACAGTCACTTTGCATCAGGAGAAAAGCTGAAGGCAGCAGCCTCCCTGTGAGGATAGGGCAGGAGCTCTGCTCTCCAGACAGGCACAATCCCACAGGAGTGAGCCACGGAAGGAATGAGAAGTCAGTGAAAACTGAGGAAGATGTTTCAGCTGCTGCATGGCCAGGAATGAAGTAAGGGAGATGAGAATTAGCTTAATAACTGGAAAGCCATTAGTTTTCAAAATAAAAACCCTGTGGATTCAGTCCTCAGCCCTCACTGGTTGTCCTACTGCATTTCCATACAGAACCAGGAGTTTCTCTGGTGACAGTCTGGGGAAACCTCTACAGAATCACACACGTGGAGAGGTGGGCTCCCAAGGGACCCACCAGCTATTGCTTTTTCATCCAATGCTGCAGCAATTCCTTACCAGGAAGATAAGAAAATGCCCAGTTGGGTGTGCAAAATTCCCATTTGTTAGTAATTTCATGTTCTGAAGCTCAGCTTATGCACAGAAAGATCATCTGAGGTTTGAAGGGAAAATACAACTGGTAGTCTGCAATGGCAATGGCACCTCCCTGAAACTCTAGGTGGGATTTTTGCTTTCTGAGAGCAAAACCACACCAGAGTTATGACCTTGTGGGAAGTTGAGTGAAAGAAGACCCAGCCATCAACTCTGATCTGAGAAGGAAGTGTGGTGAAGGTTCAGAGCAGGAGAACAGTAGACAAATTCAAAATACACATAGTCTAACTATAAAGGTAAAGGAGTAAACTCCTTTGGGGCAAATGAGAGGATATTTCTTCTCTAGAAGGAAATCTCTTGAAGGGAATCTTTTCTTCACAGAAAACAGCTGGTATATTAGGGGGAATATATTTAAAGTAGCTTAATGTTACTTAAGGGTATGCCAGCTTAATCATATTCATTAACATCTCTTCTTAAGAGGCAAAGTCACATAGATAGAAAACCAGGGAAGTGACTGGATTTTATGCTCAGCCCTGAAAAAAAAGCAAAGAACAATAAAACAACTGTGGAAATAGAAGGAACAGTTTGCCGCGTTGGACATAGGCAGTAGAGCCTTGTACCATGGACACAGGATGTTCATCTTTGGTCCAGTTTATGTGTATTTTATTGTTCCAGTTCCAAACTTCCTATCTGATAGCATGGGAAGGAATATGTATTCTAGACAGCTACCTCATTAAAGTACAGATTTGTTTCGTGGAAAGCCGGATGCTTTCAATGACATGTAGGAATGCTGAAGCTAAAAAGCATTAAAATAGCTACAGCTTGTGGTGCATGTTAACACAGAGGGAGTCTGCTTGAGAACACCATGCGAAGAGCTGCACTTCTTCCACTGGGATGGAAATTATTGCCTGTTTTTTCTTGTTAAATGAAAAATGTGCTATGTTAAAGATTTGCTTTAGCATCATATTTTATTTTCCCCATTTTAAAAGTGAAGAATAAAACCTTTCATTTTCAATGACAATTTCAGATATTTTCATATTTTTGAAGTCTGAATCCTGCTTGTTGCTCCGCATCATTTTTGGAAGGTGCCATTGGGATTTGGAGTGGGGAAGGGATTGTTCAAAGCTCTTCCACAACATCATGAGTAACTAAAACAAAGTCTTTTGAAAATCTCATTGAAATAACATGTATTCCTGATTTAAATCTCAAATTTGAAATATCTGTTCATTTAAAAATTTCCCAGTGTCTCCCACTGCAGAAAAGTAGAAACAGCAGCTCTTTAACCTCATGGAGCACCATTTCAGAATTGTCTCATTTTGTTAGAGGAAGAACCTTTCCAATTATAGGTGCCAAAGATAGTAATTTTCTGATTTATACTGTATAGCTAGATATGTATCACCCAGAGAGTGATATGAGAAGAGGCAAGAGGCTGAAGTATCCTTGTTGTAAAGCAAAAATATGACTAACTTGCATTACTTTCTGTTCTCTAAGGATATCAAAGACAGCAATATTGTGGCAAAGAGCAGCTCATGGAATGTCTGTGATGATCAGGACCTTGCCCAGAGCCTCTCGAAGATGTGTTTAGTGTTGTTAATTCTTATGATCACATTGAGTTACTCATCTCCTATCAGTTCAGATGGCTTTCCTTTGGGGCACACCCATCTCTGCTGACACGGGACATGTGCTCTGCTGGAAGTGGGCAGCAGATTAGATGGGGCATCAGGAAGGTGTTCCTGCAGTGCCATGTGAGACAGCGAGTGCCACTCTGGTGATCACAGTCAGGAAAAATCAAAGCCTTGGGAGCACAGGGAGACACAAAGGGAAGGCATCGCTCCGATCCAGAGCTCCCTTTCATCCTGCAGTCCAGAGCTAGGGTGTTGGACCTGCATGGTCCCTCAAAGGAGGAGCTCAGTGTCTACAGGTGATGCATACACAGGTGATGGGATGTGTGCTGGACCAGCACGGTCCCTCTAAGGAGGAGCTCTGTGTCTCCAGGTGACAGACACACGGGTGATGGGATGTGCCGTGATGTGCAGAGTGTGCTCTGTCACTCCCAGCTCACACGGCACCCACTGAAGTCATGTCCCCCTCCTTTCCAGGGACATGAGCAAATGGGAATGGCAGTGACTAGCCAGGGCCAGCAGCAGGACATGGCCCTGGGAGGGCAGAGCTTTCAGGGTGTAGTGTAGGGCTGGCAGGGGATCCCACTGGGCGTGTTTACATCCCATGCATCAATTTATGTTCTATGCATTGAGCTGTGAGAAGACAGCCCTGTGTGTGCTCCTGCTGCAGTGTTTAACTCCTGCCAAAGGAGCCTTCTGGAAGGCAGCTGGAACTGTATCATTTTCCGTAATTGATTATTTTAAATATACTGGACTTCCATACAATGGCAACTGGCCTTTGAGCAAGGCCATCAAGAAATTGAAATGAGACACAATCTTGGCAGTGTCCAGGACACAAATGGGGCATAGGGACAATGGAGATGATTAGAGAAATGTAATTTTGTTAGCAGTGGGAAAATGCTAAGGAGGAAGCAGAAATTTTGAGGGGTTCACAAACCACACAAGAAATGAGTGTAGCATCTATATTCAGCTAGAGATGATGCTTTTTCCTTTTGTTGTACACATCAGATTAAAATTCCAGCTCTATAGAAGAAAAGAATTTTCTGCCATGAGGGTAGAGAAAAACTGGCATCAGTTGCCCAGAGAGGCTCTAAAAGCTCCATCTTTGGAGATATCCAAAATTTAACTGGACACAGTTCTAAACAACTCACTGTACCTGCACTGATGAGGAGGAGGGAGTGAGTAGAGGTCCTCTGGAGGCCCTTCCCAGCCCATGTGGTTCTGTGCCAACAGCAACATGGTCTTTTTCATTTGCATATCAAATACCAGTAGAGGTGGATCTGTACAGTGTTCAGTGATATCACCTGTAATTAGAAGTTTAAAAGTGCTCAGCAACATCCCTTTCCATATTGTGTTTAATTTAGATTTAAAATAAGAGAAAATGCCACCATTCTGGCTCAATATCAGCTGGGTGAGCAGGTACACGAGCAGGTACATGCCCAGCTGGAAATCTTGGAATGCAACTGCAGCCGAGGAGGATTAATTAGAATGGCAACAGCGACTGCAGTTCCAGTCACCAGATAAATCCTGGAACACAGACCTGCCAGGAGATTACATTAATTTTTTAGGGGGAATGTCCTTGCATCACAGAGAGCAAACACATGGAGGCACCGTGTCAGAGGGACCCTAAGGGCACCAGGGATGACGTGCACCTACAACGTGGGGTGGCCTCACGCTGGAGGAGGGGAAGCTTTCAGGCCTGCTCTGCAATGCCATGCAGGACAGGATGTGAAGAAGGATGTGTCCCTCACTCAAAACAATGTGAGGGTTATTTTCTTAATCTAGTCAAAATACAGAGAATGAAATTTGGGGGCCAGCCTGTCTACAGTGGCAGAGTGAACCAAGTTATTGAACCTTGGTCCTTGAAAGTATCTTTGAATTTTTACACCATGAGATTCTGAGGCTGCCTACTCCCTTTTTTCAGGGATTAAGCTGGAAAATTATGTCAATTTCTTCAAGCTTTGTCTACTTATGCCTACATTTCTGTTAAGCTCGAAGTCAAACTGCTTCCATGGGAGTGACAGCTCAGATGTGAGTGAAGGGCCAAATGAAAATTATGTGGAGATCTCATTTGACAAGGCCACTTCAGACAAAAGAAATGCTAAACAAATAGCCTTACACAATGGGAAATGGTGAACTTGGGCTGACCTTCGCTGGTGGCTGGGTGCCAAAGGAAAGTTTGAAGCTACCCACATGTTCCCTTTTGGAAAGCTCTCTGGGTTTAATGTCCAGCTTTTGTATACCATTTAAAATGGAAAATGAAGAGTGTTTAATTATCTTCCCAGGATATGACAGCTGATGGAAACTAAAATGTCTGCCCAGAACTACTCTGCTTCACAGAGCAAATCCTGGTAATTGCTCAGACAATATAAACCTGGGCCATATTAAGCCATAAACCATAAATAGATGAGACTGGATGATTTTGCAATGCAAACATAGTACCAAAGAGAATGAAAACATTCAGGTGCATCTCCCTGGATGAGTGTTGCTTTTGAGCTGCAATCTGCTGCCACAAGCAGTCACAGAGGTAACTTCAGATTTGTCTGCTTGGGCAGGGAACACAAAATGGGGAGAATATCTTTTCTCAGGGTAGTTAGTAGAAACTTGAGTTAGTAGTAATTAGAAGAAACTTTTCATCTTTCAGAACCAAAAGTCCTTCAAATTTTATAATAAAACTTCAAATTCTCTGCCTAATATAAACCAAATCATGGCCAGGAATATGAACTCTGCCTACCACAAAAAGATCCTAACATCCAACCACCTTGCCATTATCTTCTGGTATTCCAGATTTACTTTTTCTTGGCCATTACGGAAAAGCTGCAGTCTAATATTTTAAATATTCTGATCATTGCTCTCTGCAGTAATGGCATAAAGGGATTGATCTCATAAAGAAAAATTAACTATTAGAAATGGAGAGCTGCCACCACAATCTGATGGCACCAGTCACAGCTGCAGGAAAATGCAGCTCAGTGTTTGATGCAAGAAGAACACATACCCCCAGGCCAAGCTGTTTGAAGGTTTGTGCTGGGCATTCTCCTTTTAACTCAAGATGAATCTGAGGTACAAATGCAAATGTCCTGAGAGGCTAGAAGGTGATTAGGGGCAGATTTGGGGGTGTTGGTCTCTTCTCCCAAGTAATAGGCAATAGGACAAGAGAAAATAGCTTCATGTTACACCAGGGAAGTTTTAGGGTGGATATTGGAAAATTTTCTTCGTCCAAAAGGTTGTCAAGCACTGGTACCGTCTGCCCAGGGCAGTGATTGAGTCCCCATCCCCGGAAAGATTTCAAAGCCATGTGGATGTGGCACTTGTGGACATGTTTTAGTTGTGGCCGTGGTAGTGCTGGGGCAGCTGCCAGATTCGATGGGCCCAGAGGTCTTTTCCAACCTAAATGACTCTAAGATTTTTGTGATTCTACGTACCCCACCCCAGCCCCCATTTTTAGCAAGAACATTTCTTCCTCCTGGTAGAAGAAGGAGCGACACCTGCAAATGCTTGGAGCTTTGAGTCAAAGACACTCCTACCTGTAGTTGACTGGAGAAGTTCATGGACTTGCTGGAATTACAACCTGTTTCTCCCCATCATTTTTCTGTGATGGCTGCAAAGTGCTAGGCCACAAGAGGAGCCACGGAGCCCTCAGACCAAGGCTTAGTGCACTGGTGAAGTCAGACTCACAGTACCTGCATGTTCTCATTTCTCCCAGGATTTTGGATAACTGGGTTTCAGAGAGAGTTGTCTGGTGGGGATCCTGAGGAGCTGCCACAAACCCAGCTGCTGGCAAACCGTTCCCTGGTGAACTTGCTGGGTTGGACATGTTTTGCTGGGAGAAATGTTTCTGCTCTCCCCTCCTGCCACAGGCTCCTGAGGTGGAGAAGGGTGGCTAATGGCTTGGTTGCACTGATGCCGTGACCTTATGGGACAGGGCTGGTTAGTCAGGGAACACAAGTGCCAGGCAAATCCTTCTCCGTGGGAGGCCTTTGAAACCCCCAGGAGTGCCATGGCCATCTCATGGAAATACCCATTATACAAAGTGGGCCTGATGAATGGTTTTTCTTCCGAGCAGAAGACAAGCTGTGTAAAATGTCATTGTCAAATAGCAGGAGGAGCAGGACGGGTCAGTCCTTCTCATTAAATCCTCTTTTGCAGAGATGACTTGACCCCAAGGAGTTGTAAAAATAGACCGCAAACCAGCTGAGCCTTTCACATGGACCAGACTGCAGCAGTGGTGGGTGTTTTAATACCTGAATGCACAGACTCCTTGCGAGATAATTGCCCACCTCCCTTACTTCAGCTGACACCAGCTGAACACTTTCCAGCATGATGACATACTCAGTGCAGTTTTCAGGGACAAATTACAAATATTAAAACAAATTATAAACATTTTTAGCTACAGGCTAAACACATCTTGGTTTGCCAAGTATGGCTGAATGTGAGATGTATTTCTGCTGATGCAGGAAGACCCATGAACAACTCGCCCAGCTTTCTGATCCTTTTCTCTGCAAAAACATTAATCCATGGCACAAAAGTTACTGTGGGAACTATCAAAATGATAAAAAAGAATTCATGTAGCCTGGTTTCTTGCAGACAGTCACACATTGCTGTACCTCTTGCACTGCTATAGCCCCAGCTCCAGCAAACCTCCTACAACACACAATCATAGAGCTCTGCTCTCTTCAAAACAGCTTCAGTTCTGCTCTCCTCCTCTCCTGGATCTTTCCTTCCATCAGTTCCTCTCTCATGTCACCCATGACAACCACAGAAAATATGTCTCTCTTCTCTTCCTTCAGTGTCACCCAGCCAGAGGACTGCACAAGCCGTTCCCTGGAGCTTCATTCCCGTGGATTAGCTGGTAAGTACATCCATGGCCAGCAGCATCTGCTGAAGGCAATGTCTAGAAGGAAAGTTCTCCCTGTCTTTCCCTCTGTGCCAGCACCAATAACATCACTTTTCTCTATGTGCTTCCCTATTCTTACGAGGTTTAGCGGACTTTATTTTTTTTTAAGCTCTTTACTGCAGCCTGCTCACTCCCTTGGGTTAAGCTGATCACTGTCTGATGGTTACAGCCTCATTTCCACAGGAAACCAGGCTAAGCGCCTTCTCCTCACCTGCCCATGGAAGCTGCCAGTTTGACAATCTGCCAGAGCCTCCCTGACAAAAGCAGACCTCCTCACGCTTCCTCCTGCTATTACTTTCCCATGGAGCCTAAAGGTGAACTGCCAGGTCATTGATCCCACTGCAAACAAGGTATCAGCAGGAGATCTCCATGGAGATGAAGTGTCTGGGAATGACACATGCTGGCTGCTCCTTACGTCGGTCTGTTACTAACTAGTCCCTAAATGAAGAGGAGCCACTGAGAGTGAGTCACAGGCCATTGGACTTATTTTCATTAGTAGCTCCAAAAAAAGTCACTCAAAAGTTAGACAAGGGCATGGCTTATCACAACTTTATTTCAGCTTCAGTTCCCTTGCAAGTTCATCCAGTTTTTGAGTGGAATCCTTGCTTTAATCTTTAGAGGAGCACTTAATGCCAAGTCAACACAGTAAGCTGTTTCTTCCTTGTTAGGCGTTTTTAAACCACGTAATGTCCACAACTGATCTAACAGCCTGGCCCCACAAAGAGTCATCCTGGCACCACTTGGGGACAAGAAACTATGGTCCAGAGGAAGTCCTTGACTAGATGGTGATAGGAGCTTTTGGGCCCATTACCCACTTCTGCAGTGCAAGGCAGTGTCATGTCAAACCACGCATTAACCACACATTCCTGAGCTCTGTCTGCTCCGGGGAAAAGTGTCTGTGAGCCAGTGAAAAACAGCTGAGAGAACTGATTTAAGTTGGATATGAAACTTTAATGCTGGCACTTCTGAAGTGCTTGTACTTGCAAATCTAATAGCCCCAGTTTAACACTGATGTTTGCAAGTGTTCAGGCTTTTGAAAAGGAAGCTGAGCTCCTGCCTGTATCCAGAAATCCCACCCTGAGCTCATCAGAACCAAGCTGGACCACCAAGAAGGCTGAAATCCTTAATTTTGCTGCCCAGACCTCTGCCTTAATGACCTGAGTGATGTATGATGGGGCAGAGAGCCCTCAGCAAGTTTGCAGGTGACACAAAACTGGGAGGAATGGCTCATGGACCCAAATGGATGTGCTGCCATCCATGGGCACCTCAACAGCCTGGAGAAATGGGTTGGCAGGAGCCACACAAACTTCAACAAGAAGTGCAAGGTCCTGCCCCTCTGCAGCAACAACTCCAGGCACAAGAAGGTGCTAGGGGCCAACCAGTTGGCAAACGGCTTGGCAGAAATCCTTCCCTGGCTTCCCCATATCCCAGCTGGGGTGCCCTTGAGTCCCAGTGAGGGAAGCAGGTGGTACCTGCCTGCCAGCAGCTCTGACTGCCTGGATTTGTGCAGATCACTGTGGAGAGATGTTAAAACAGTCATTTCAAGATCTTGGCATTTCAAGTTTCTTGTGCTGTGAAAGGGACACAGGCTTCTGCTCAAGGGGTACAAATGGAAACCAACAGAACTGGTGCATGATCCAATTCACCACCTTCTGCTCTTACCTTGTACCTCCAAGTCTGTTTTAATCCATTAAGAGATGGCATCAGGGACACGCACCATTTTTTCCATGATGTCTGTCTGGGACAGTGAAATCACAACAAAGTTTTTAACATTAGAAAGAGAACAAATAATTTACAGTGACCAGAACCCTGGGGAGATAAATTTCTCAATGCCTACAGAAGTCTGAAAAAAGCCCGTGATCCAAAATTTTCTTATTGGAAGCTGGGACAGTGTGTGAGAGCAGGGTGAAATGGCTGAAAAACCTGACTGTTGTGAGGCACCAGTACAAAATGTGACTGAGGATATTTCAGTACATCTCAATATGGTCTTGCAACTCTGTTTGCAGAAAACTTCTTTGTCACAAGAAGTGCTCAAGGAGCAGCATGGAGCAGGAGAGTGTCCTATTAGTGATTTGCATCTGTGGAAATGCACAGATTTTTATAATTTGTCTTGTTAACCACAACCTCATTCAGTAGGAGAGATTTTTAACTGCAGCAATGAATTTATTAAAGCTACACATAGCACTAACCAACAGTTTATTCCTAGCATGATGAAGAATAGCGGGATTTTCCCTTTTTCCTTTATCACATGGAAGTGTCTAACCAATGCAGCAGACAGAAATCTCATTTTTACACAGCAGTGTCCCCCTGCACAGGATAGGCAGTGTCTGCCAGAGGAGCGAAGAGCTGGGGCTGTGCACACTGAAAAGGCTGGAGGTGCTGGCTTCAGCAGTAATTGGCAGGAGAGGGGCTTTCTCCTGAATTATTCAGAGCTGTTAACTAGAAGCCAATCAAGGGTGAGATGAGACCATGGCATTAATTTTGGTTTAGTTTAGACCAAGACAAAATAAATGGCAAACTTATTTTCGCTGTCCATACACAAACACAGCTCCTCTGGTGTGTCAAGGCTTTCAACTTTATCATCCTCTGATATTCTCTCATCAGAAAACCCCTTGGCAAATCTCATCACACCATAACACGGGTATCACTGGTCACCAAAGCCTGTGTGCACAAAGATGCTTTGCAATTCACATCCTATTCCTTCCTGCTTCACTAGGTTTTGAGTCTGTTCAGGGAGGATGAATTACATGGTCAAAAATTATACTTGGTGGGTTTCATGGCTCAGCCAGAAAAGTCTGCACTCCAAACATGCACTTAGTCCCTGTGGCTAAGCCTGGTAAGCAATAATCTTTAAAAAAGCTGTAGGGTAAGCAGCTGGCTTGACTTTTATCTTGGTTTTCTAAATTATGCATCTAAGTCATGTTTCTAAGTTTACCCTCCATAGAAAAAGGCCAAAGTTTAACTGGCTTTTCCCCCTCTAACTGCTTTGGCCACAAAAGTTTCCAGTGGTGGAACAAATTCCTTCCAAATGCCAATAAGCATCCTCATCTGCAGCCCCATGGGGGAATCTCGCCCTGCAGCAGGGCCTTTGGATGATGCATTTCAGCCCAGTAGTACCCAGGGGAAGGAATATTTATTCCCCATTCCCCCCAGCGCTTCAGGGCCATCACTGCTATTTACAGGCTGATGGAGCTTGGCATGACACGGGTATGAATTTCTTGGGTTTTTCCACTGGAGCTGGGTGCCTGAGGCACTGCAATGGTGTTGTATATCTGCCCAGTGTAGCAAGCACTCCTTGATGAGCAACAGAAAGGGACAAAAAAGCAGTGTCCTCAAGTTTCTCAGTCCTTGGGACAGATGCGAGTTGTGTGACTGTATCTTCAGCAATTAAAATTTGCCATGGGTGATCAAAGAATGCAGTTGATGCTTCTTGTTTGTCAGTTAATCCTCAGTGTTCTGAGCTTCCCCCTTGCTGTGGTGCTGCTGAGCTCAGCAGGTGAGAGGACCTGACCAATGGCTCATGGCCGAGCTCTCATGGCCCTCACATGGCTGCAGGCAGAGCAGGATGACCACAGGTTCCTGCAGGCAGGAATACCTGGGATGCTTCTGGAAAAATCCCATCATGCAACTTTCCATCAAGGGATGTGAGACGTGTTCAGGGTCCCTGCTGCTCCCTGGCTCCTCTCAGGGATGAGATTGTCGAAGTCATTGTCTTCTATGTTTGCCTTCACTTGTGTTTGTAACTAGTGTCAAAGATTCCTCCATGTCCATCCTCTCTTTCCCTGTTTTACCAGTGACCCTTATGGCCTGCCACCTTGGATTTGCAACTGAGGTTGAGTCAAAGTTTACACGTGAAGAATTATTTTAACACCAAAATCAGGTTTATCAAAACAGAATCTACTTTCTAATAATTTCTGTCAGTTGCTCTAGAATTTGGGACACTTCAGTGTCCAAAAGTCATAAAATCATGGAATGGTTTGGGTTGGAAGAGACCTTAAAGCCCATCCCACCCCTGCCATGAGCAGGGACACCTTCCACTATCCCAGGTTTCTCCAAGCCCCGTCCAGCCTGGCTGCGGACACTTCCAGGGATGGGGCAGCCACAGCTTCCCTGGGCAACCTGTGCCAGGGCCTCCCCACCCCATTAGAGAGACAAAAATAGCCATTTGTGGAGGTCTAGGTTCATAACTTAGAAATCCAGGATAAAGCATTGCCTTGGGATGGCATCTGAGCCACCACCTGTCCTCCAGCTCAGGGTAGGCTCAGCTCAGCAGCCCTATGTTTTGGCAGGTTCTGTGCCAGCTTCCCTATGGAGATGGTTCATCCTCAGCCTGGCTAGAGCCAAGCAGGGCCACAGGAAGAGCAGAAGAGAGCAGAGACACCAAGAGAGCCTAAGGGTCTCTGTTCCCTTCAGCCCAAAGACAGCCTTCATCGTGGCCAAGTACAGCAGTGGTGCCTGCAGAGAGAGGCCAGAACAGACACCCTGACACAGCTCAGGGCTGAGGGGATGCCTCATCCCTTCACCAGCAGCAGCTCCTGGGATCCACGGAATATCTGGCTGTGTGACAAGGGCCATTTTCTAGGAAAGCCTCTGAGCCACTCCCAGGTTTCACGTCTCCGTTCCCCAGGGCTTCTGGAAACAAATGGCAAGTATTTTTCCCCTGATGTTATTAGCAATTGCGTGTAGGAACTGGCAGGAAAGACTGACATACTATTTTTAATTTTTTTTTTTTTAACATGTCATGGGTGTAAAATCTCAGGATTTACAGGGGAGTGACTCAGGACACGAGGGGAATATAATTTCCTGCTGGATGCAGCGTGTCGAGCCCAGGGCACTGCCAGCACATCCATGGTGATGGTCAAGCTGCCAGACTCCCCCAGCCCTGCCCGTGCCACTTGTCATCCTGACCTTATGTTTCAGTCCGAGGCCAAAAGGGCCTATTTTTTCCTTTCTGTTAATTTTAAAGAGATAAATATAGAGTGAAGCAACCTCCTACCCCCATGGAAGTCTTTGAGTTTAAAGCCAAACATGTGAAATTTAGCAGTAGCTCTTTTTTATTTATAGGCTGCTCATTGTTTAGCTTAGCATGAGGTTATGCTGTGTGCCTAAAAGTGTGGCTAATTAGCACAAGGTCAGCAAGCTTTGCAGAACAATGACATGGTTTTTTCTAAAATATTATTTTCTAAGAAAAAAAAAAAGTTAGCACCAGCAAATAGTGTCCAATATTGCAACATGATTGAATGTAGTCGTGAATAAAATTTCCCAAATATATTTTTTTGTTTGAACAGCTACTTAGGAAGCTCTGGCCCCATTCAATTTACCAGGGCTCAGGTCTGGATTCCACCCTGACTCTGATACAACGCCCTGCAGTTTTATCACCCAGAGCATGAGCTGTAGTCAACAAGAGATGGTCATCTTTAAGGAAGAAATTCTGTTCCCATAACAGCAGCTCTGAGGAGGACCCAAGTGAGCAGCAGTGACCAAAAATATGCTGTGATATAAAATTGGCTTGAAACTGAGACCCTTCCTAGAACTGTCCAAAGTTTTTTATTTTACCCATGGTGACTGCAGGACTAATAGGACACATGTCCATTAGTCTGCAAGAGATTACTGTAACGAATAATAATGGATTTGACAGCAACCCCGAGGTAACTCAGTGGCTCTGACACTGCTTCCCAGTTCTCCCATGTTTGGCTTTCATCCTCCCTGATTTCTGCCTTCTGTCACATGCAGGAAATAAAAAAATGATTGGGATATTACTTTATGAAAAAAAAAAGAAAAAAAATTAAACTATGACCTCAATTTCTGTTTAGGGAAGACTTTGCTTAAGGGTCAGGGAAAGGGGCACAGTTATGGTGCCTCCTTGGAGAGCCAAGCTTTTTCCCAAAAGGCTGGGGAAGCATGTCCACATGCTACAGAAAGGTGTTGGCAACTCCTGTCAATAAACTTACAATTATGCTTTTGGCTGAGGTGAATAGATCACAGGACAGTTGAGGCTGGGGATCTCTTCAGTTGTTTCTGGAGGTGTCTAATCCAGCCCTCCACAAAGCTGGACCAGCTGGAGCAGCTTGCCCAAGACTGTCCAGGCGGTGCTTGAATTTCTCCAGGGTTGGATAGTTCACAGCCTCTCGTGACAGCCTGCTGCCTTGTCCATCCACTTGCACAACAAACAAGTTATTATTATGTTTAGGTGTAATTTCATACATTTCACTTTGTGCCTGTTGCCTCTTGTCCTTGCAGCACTGAGAGGATCCTGCTCCAATCCTTACCCCTTTACATCTATTTTTAGGTAGGACAGAGACAAGTGATGTTTCCTCACAGAATATGAACATCAAGGTTGAACCTGAGGAGAATTTATGTGGAGAACCAAAGTTCAGTTCACTAAAATAGGAGCTGTAACTGTAGTTAGGATCATCTGTGACTCCAGAAGAGCCCCAACCATCATCTTTTATGTCAGAGGGAAGCACCAGAGCTTTCTCCTGATAAAAGCAAGAGCACTTTACCCGGTTTGGATTCACACCAAAGCTGCTGCAGATGGAGGTGATCCCAGGCTGTGGCTGGAGATGGGAAGCTACTGGCACCCCTCCAAGGGCAGGAGGGTGTTCTTTTCAGCCAGGAAAAGGTGATTTGGGGGAGTGGGTGCTCTCAGGGCCATGTGGAACTGCCAGCATAACCTCAGGGAGGTGCAGAGGAGGGACAGCAGAAAGCAGAACTCCCAAGGACTCCTGCCAGTATAGATGGAAACTCTTCCCAGGCTGAGCCCATGGAGGGATAGCACAGCTTGATAAGTGCCTGCAGAGACACCACGAATGTGAGCAGTGGTGTGAGAGGGGAGCCAGTGTCTTTTTGAGGGTACCAGAGAACTGCAAATATCTGGCCAGGCAGAGCTCAGAGCAAATGCCTGCTTGCAGAGTGTCCTGCTGCCTCCAGAGAGGGCCATCCATCACTTTCCAAGCTCTGCAGGATGAAGGGATATTCCTGGTGAAGGGACTGGACCACCTGGCTGCTGCTGACTGTGCTTTAATGCTTTCGTACAAGGTGCCTAGGTGAGAAGGAAGAAAGGGACCCAGGAAACCCAAATTGTATGAATTTTGCATGGAGCTCTGTGTTCAGGCTGGCAGTCCTAATCATACTGCATTTTCATTTCACTGGGAAGAAAACCATTTGGTTCTGAGATAGCTCTGAGAAGCACTGTATCTTCTGGGTGGTTGTTTTCTCTTTGACATGGGGGGAAGTGCTGTACTCTGAAGTGACATGCCCTGTTATAAACATAGATTGGAGCTCCGTATGTTATGGAAAACGCTTCCTCAGCTAGGACACACAGAGAGCACAGTGTGCAGCTCCTGCTAGACCGCAGGCAGAAATGCTCATTTGAGTCATCACAACATCCAGCTTTGAGCAAAGGCTGAGGGGTTGGTCCCCAGCTGAAGCACAGGGACCCTGTCTCCCAGGGGTAGGGAGCACCTTGTGTCTCCAGATCCACCTTCTTAGCAGGCTTCCCTTTGAAGCCCAACTGGAGCTCAGGGCTCGGGGTCAGGCACCCAGCTTTGAACTATGTTTCTGTGGGAGTGTTGGGGTTTTAGTTTAGTCTTAGGGTTTTTTTTCTGTTAAAGGAATTTTCTCCCATATGCATGTTGCTAGGGGACAAATAGCTGTACTTAAGAAAGACAAAAAAAAGGAGTGGGGCAGGCCTGGCTACTCCTTTTGTCTACACCTGGGTGTGAGTTCAGTTCGCTCTGAGCGTCCGGAGAGAGAAGCTGCAGAGAAAGGAGCTGCTGTTTCTTTCTTTTTGGCCGTTCTTCTCTTCCTGCTGGAGACGGCGCCGAGACCCCAAGAGCCGCTTTCCCTGCCCTGCTGGAGGCCGAGCTGTGGCTGCCCTGCCCCACTGCTGCTGCTTCGAGTTTTCGCTACGCTGTAGCCCTGCTCACCCTGCCTGCCTGGGCATCTGTGGGGTTCTCCCATCTGGATACATCTCGCCTGCCACCCGGGATTTGCGTTCGTCCCTGACGCTCTAGCCTGCCGCTCTAGCCTGCTGCTCCCGCCTGCCGTTTCCAGCCTGCTGTTCCTGAGAGTCCGGGATCAGCTGCCCAGGGGTTTGTGAAGCTTTTTTGTTCCTTCCCTCCCCGGTATCCCAGGGCACCGGTGCCGCGTGCTCCCCGAGCTCGCTCCGGAGCGCCCCCTGCAGCCGCGGGGGAACCATCGCACCTGCCCTGCTCACCGGGAGCCGCCAGCGCCCCTGCCGGCTGCGAGCGGAACTGCACCCGAGGGGAAATAGCCTGACAGCCGAGAAGGCTGGGACTGGGTTTGTGTGTGCTGTTACTGCCATAGTTGTTGTTGTTTGGTTTGACTGGTTATATACATATATATATATATATATATATATATATATAGTAAAGAACTGTTATTCCTATTTCCCACATCTTTGCCTAAAGGCCCTTGATTTCAAAATATAATAACTTGGAGGGAAAAGGGGTTATATCTGCCACTTCAAGGGGGGCTTCTGCCTTCCTTAGCAGACACCTGTCTTTCAAAACCGAGACAGATCTTGGCGCCCAATGTGGGGCCTGAGGGCATTAAGAGAGAGAGGTGAGAAAAAAAAAAAGGAATAACAGTTCTTGGATAACTTTATTTTGTCTGCCAGATATAGGAACCTTGTTAGGCTGCACTATGTGGTCTAGTTTACCCTGGTTCGGGTGGCATGTGGCCGTGGCTATATTCTTCCCCTTTGCAGCTCCTTACTTGAATATGGGTCCTCTGACTAAGGCTACCATTGCTGTTATCCAGCTTGTGTTATGGGTCGAGAAGGTGAGGAATTCATGGGTTTTTAGCTTCCTCCGGAATGTGGGCACATGGATAAACGGCTATCACACACTGAGCACATGTTTTTGGGGTTATGTTAACAATGGTACCTTCTGTGAGGAAATGACACCAGGGGAAGTTTTCCCCCAACCCCTCAACCAGTTCTTCGGGCCCACCCCATCAATTTTCGAAGGGTTTAAATTCCCTCTGAATATTAACCATCTGCTGCTGATAGGCCTACTCTATTTAGCACTCAAGGATAAGTTGAGATTGGCTTGGATATCTACCCAGACACCAGCCCCAGAGACTAGAGATCCTGCCCCAGAACCTGACATGGCCCCAGAGAGTAGAGTTCCTACCCCAGAGCCTGATCCTGCCCCAGAACCTGGCACGGCCCCAGACACTAGAGATCCTACCCCAGAGCCTGACGCAGCCCCAGACACTAGAGACCCCGCCCCACAGACTGATACCACCCAACAGTCCACCTCAGAAATGGACTACCCAAACTGGGTGGGGGTACTGGCAAAAGGGATGCAAGAGATGTGCCAAGAGATGGGTCAGGTGCGCCAGGGGATATGCCAGGAGATGGGCCAGGTGCGCCAGGAGATGTGCCAGGAGATGGGCCAGGTGCGCAAGGAGATGTGCCAGGAGATGGGCCAGGTGCGCCAGGAGATATGCCAATTGCTAAGGGAATACACCTCCTCAGCTAGTGAAAAACCCTCTCCCTGCCCCAAAGAGGGTGAGTCCGATGGTGCAGCAGTAGAACCCACAGATGTTACAACCGTCCAGGCTTCAGCTGAACCACAAGGACAACCACAGCCAGCAGCAGTCGCCCCTGTGCAAAGGAGGAAGTGTAAGACCAAATCAGTACGACCAGTTAATGATGATGGGCAACCAGGGCCCTCACAACCAGCAGGAGAGCCAGAGCCAGAAATCATCACTGAGTCCCTGTCGCACGACAGTCTCCGTGCTATGCGAAACGACATTGTGCGAAGGGGGCGTGAGCCTTATACCACCTGGCTGCTTCGGGTTTGGGATCTTATGGGCACAAGTGTGCAACTGGATAGTGGTGAGGCAAGGTATCTGGGATCATTGACCCAGGACCCAGGTGTGGACCAGATATTTGTGAGGGAGCCAGGGCCCCTTTCTCTCTGGGAGCGGCTCTTAACTAGTGTGAGAGAAAGGTTCATTCACAAAGAAAGAATGCAGGAGTATCATCATAGAATGCAGTGGAAGACACTCGAGCAAGGGATCCAACAGCTAAGAGAGGTGGCAATATTAGAGGTACTCTTTGGGAGGGATGGACAGCATGATAATGACCCCGATAAGGTCAGGTGCACAGGACAGATGATGTGGAACCTGGCAAGGCTAGGGCCATCGCAATACACCACCTTCATTGCAACAATTGATGCTGACAATACCCGAGAAACCGTGGGCTCTGTTGCCAGCAAGCTCAGGCATTATGACAGCATGATCAATGGCCCGCTGAAAGCTCATGTCTCTGCTGTGGTCCAGGACCTCAAAGAGGAGATGAAGGAGATGAGGAAGGAAATGAGGGAGGAGATGAGGGAGGAGATGAGAAGGGTCAGTGTGGCACCAGTGCGAGTCACAGGCCCCCAAGTCAGAGCCCATCCTCCCCCTGCTAGAGAGAGAGGGTACACCCCACGAGCTGAGCTGTGGTTTTTCCTGTGTGAGCATGGGGAAGACATGAGAAGGTGGGATGGGAAACCCACCTCTGTCCTGGCAGCGCGGGTGCGTGAACTCAAGGAGGGAGGCACTAACCGAGGGGGTTCCGCTAAGGTGAAGGTAGCCTCAGCCTCCCGTGACCGAGCTGCCAGGTATTACAGAAGGGAGGATGATATGTCGGATCCCCTTGAAGGTACCTCGAGCATGTACACCCAGGGAAAGAATGATAACCAGGGCTAGAGGGGCCCTGCCTCTAGCCAGGAAGAGGCACGGGAGAACTGAGTTTTTTGGACGGTGTGGATCCGATGGCCTGGCACATCAGAGCCACAAAAATATGATGCATTGGTTGATACTGGGGCACAGTGTACTTTAATGCCATCGGGACATGTGGGGGCAGAACCTGTATCCATCGCTGGGGTGACCGGGGGATCACAGCAGTTGACCCTTTTGGAAGCTGAGGTGAGCCTGACTGGGAAGGAGGGGCAAAAGCATCCGATTGTGACCGGCCCAGAGGCCCCGTGTATTCTGGGCATAGACTTCCTCCGGAATGGCTATTACAAAGACCCAAAAGGACTCAGGTGGGCATTTGGTATTGCTGCTGTGGAGGCAGAGGGCATTAGGCAATTGAACACCCTGTCTGGACTATCTGAGAATCCTTCTGCAGTTGGGCTCCTGAAAGTGGAAGAGCAACGAGTGCCAATTGCCACCTCGACAGTGCACCGCCGGCAGTATCGGACAAATCAAGATGCTGTGATCCCCATCCACAAGATGATCCGCGAGCTGGAGAGCCAAGGGGTGGTCAGCAAGACCCACTCACCCTTCAACAGCCCCATCTGGCCTGTGCGCAAGTCTGATGGGGAATGGAGACTGACTGTGGACTATCGTGCCCTGAATGAAGTGACTCCACCGCTGAGCGCTGCCGTGCCGGACATGTTGGAGCTCCAGTACGAGCTGGAGTCCAAAGCAGCGAAGTGGTACGCCACTATTGACATTGCCAATGCATTCTTCTCTATTCCTCTGGCAGCAGAGTGCAGGCCTCAGTTTGCCTTCACCTGGAGGGGCGTGCAGTACACCTGGAACTGACTGCCCCAGGGGTGGAAGCACAGTCCCACCATCTGTCATGGACTGATCCAGACTGCACTAGAAAAGGGTGAGGCTCCAGAACATCTGCAGTACATCGATGACATCATTGTGTGGGGGAACACCGCGACCGAAGTGTTTGAGAAAGGAGAGAGAATAATTCAAATTCTCCTGCGAGCTGGTTTTGCCATCAAGAAGAGCAAGGTCAAGGGACCTGCCCGAGAGATCCAGTTCCTGGGAGTAAAGTGGCAAGATGGACAGCGTCAGATTCCCACTGAGGTCATCAATAAGATCACAGCAATGTCTCCACCGACCAACAAGAAGGAAACACAAGCTTTCCTAGGCGCTATAGGTTTCTGGAGGATGCACATTCCCGAGTACAGCCAGATCGTGAGTCCTCTCTACCTGGTTACCCGCAAGAAGAATGATTTCCACTGGGGCCCTGAACAGCAGCAAGCCTTCGCCCAGATCAAACAGGAAATTGTTCACGCCGTAGCCCTTGGCCCAGTCAGGACAGGACCAGAGGTGAGGAACGTGCTCTACTCTGCAGCCGGGAACAATGGTCTGTCCTGGAGCCTCTGGCAGAAGGTGCCTGGTGAGACTCGGGGCCGACCACTGGGATTCTGGAGCCGAAGCTATAGAGGGTCTGAAGCCAACTACACTCCCACAGAGAAGGAAATCCTGGCAGCTTATGAAGGAGTCCAGGCTGCCTCAGAAGTAATCGGCACAGAGGCACAACTCCTCCTGGCACCCTGACTACCGGTGCTGGGGTGGATGTTCAAAGGAAAGGTTCCCTCCACGCATCACGCCACCGACGCTACTTGGAGCAAATGGATTGCCCTCATCACGCAGTGCGCCCAAATTGGAAACCCAAGTCGCCCTGGGATCTTGGAAATAATTACGAACTGGCCGGAAGGTGAGACTTTTGGGTTATCTTCTGAAGAAGAAGAGGAGCAGGTGACACGTGTTGAAGAAGCCCCACCATATAACGAGCTACCAGAGAGTGAAAGACAATACGCCCTCTTCACTGATGGTTCCTGCCGAATTGTAGGCGCTAGCCGGAAATGGAAAGCCGCTGTATGGAGCCCCACGCGACAAGTTGCACAGGCTACTGAAGGAGAAGGTGGATCGAGCCAATTTGCTGAGCTCAAAGCTGTCCAATTAGCTCTGGACATAGCTGAAAGAGAGAAGTGGCCAAAGCTCTACCTCTACACTGATTCATGGATGGTAGCCAATGCTCTGTGGGGTTGGCTGGAAAGGTGGAATAAGGCAAACTGGCAGCGGAGAGGAAAACCAATCTGGGCTGCTGAAGAGTGGAAAGACATTGTCACTCGGGTAGAGAAGCTATCCGTGAAGGTCCGTCATGTAGATGCTCACATCCCCAAGAGCTGGGCTAATGAAGAACATCGTAACAACAAACAGGTAGATCAGGCTGCGAAAATAGAGGTGTCCCAGATAGACTTAGATTGGCAACATAAAGGAGAACTGTTCCTAGCTCGATGGGCCCATGATGCCTCAGGTCATCAGGGCAGAGATGCCACCTATAAGTGGGCACGAGACCGAGGGGTGGATCTAACCATGGACAGTATCTCCCAGGTGATCCATGACTGTGAGACATGCGCTGTGATCAAGCAGGCCAAGCGGGTGAAGCCTCTGTGGTATGGTGGGCGATGGTCCAAATACAAGTATGGGGAGGCCTGGCAGATTGATTACATCACACTGCCTCAAACCCGCCAAGGCAAGTGCTATGTGCTCACAATGGTAGAAGCCACCACTGGATGGCTGGAGACCTATCCTGTGCCTCACGCTACTGCCCGGAACACCATCCTGGGCCTGGAAAAGCAAGTCCTTTGGAGGCATGGTACCCCTGAGAGAATCGAGTCTGACAATGGGACTCATTTCAAGAACAGCCTTATAAACACCTGGGCTAGAGAACATGGCATAGAGTGGGTGTACCACATTCCCTACCATGCACCAGCAGCTGGGAAGGTTGAGCGGTGTAATGGACTGCTTAAAACCACCTTGAAGGCACTGGGTGGGGGGACTTTCAAAAACTGGGAGATGCATTTAGCAAGAGCCACCTGGTTAGTTAACACCTGAGGCTCCACCAGCCGAGCAGGCCCTGCCCAATCCGAACCCCTACAAACAACAGACGGAGATAAGGTTCCAGTGGTGCACATGAGAGGTATGCTTGGAAAAACTGTTTGGGTAAAGTCTGCCTTGAGCAAAGACAAACCCATCCGTGGGGTCGTTTTTGCTCAGGGACCAGGTTGCACCTGGTGGGTGATGCAAAAGGATGGAGAGACCCGATGTTTACCTCAAGGGGACCTTGTTTTAGGGTGAACTACCCATGGCTCTGTATTTGTATCACTATCAGCATGTATATTTGTATATAATTTGGGTAATGCATAGATTTATAAGGTTAAGAAAAAAGTTAAGTTTCATGTAACATGTTAGTATGGGAAAAAATTCGGGGTGGATAATGTTGGGGTTTTAGTTTAGTCTTAGGGGTTTTTTTCTGTTAAAGGAATTTTCTCCCATATGCATGTTGCTAGGGGACAAATAGCTGTACTTAAGAAAGACAAAAAAAAGGAGTGGGGCGGGCCTGGCTACTCCTTTTGTCTACACCTGGGTGTGAGTTCAGTTCGCTCTGAGCGTCCGGAGAGAGAAGCTGCAGAGAAAGGAGCTGCTGTTTCTTTCTTTTTGGCCGTTCTTCTCTTCCTGCTGGAGACGGCGCCGAGACCCCAAGAGCCGCTTTCCCTGCCCTGCTGGAGGCCGAACTGTGGCTGCCCTGCCCCACTGCTGCTGCTTCGAGTTTTCGCTACGCTGTAGCCCTGCTCGCCCTGCCTGCCTGGGCATCCGTGGGGTTCTCCCATCTGGATACATCGCGCCTGCCACCCGGGATTTGCGTTCGTCCCTGACGCTCTAGCCTGCCGCTCTAGCCTGCCGCTCTAGCCTGCTGCTCCCGCCTGCCGTTCCAGCCTGCTGTTCCTGAGAGTCCAGGGTCGGCTGCCCAGGGGTTTGTGAAGCTTTTTTGTTCCATCCCTCCCCGGGATCCCAGGGCACCGGTGCCGCGTGCTCCCCGAGCTCGCTCCGGAGCGCCCCCTGCAGCCGCGGGGGAACCATCGCACCTGCCCTGCTCACCGGGAGCCGCCAGCGCCCCTGCCGGCTGCGAGCGGAACTGCACCCGAGGGGAAAGGGCCTGACAGCCGAGAAGGCTGGGACTGGGTTTGTGTGTGCTGTTACTGCCATAGTTGTTGTTGTTTGGTTTGACTGGTTATATACATATACATATATATATATATATAGTAAAGAACTGTTATTCCTATTTCCCACATCTTTGCCTAAAGGCCCTTGATTTCAAAATATAATAACTTGGAGGGAAAAGGGGTTATATCTGCCACTTCAAGGGGGGCTTCTGCCTTCCTTAGCAGACACCTGTCTTTCAAAACCGAGACAGGGAGGAATGAGTGCCACAAGTGTGGCACAAGAACCCGGGAATTAAGGGGATTTGAATCACTTTGATTTCCATGATGGGAAACGATTTCAGAGCTGTACCCATTTTTATGTAGCTTTCAAACCTTATATGAAGAAATAAACTCTTAAGTGTAAATTTGGGCTTGTTCAGCTTCTTCATTTGAGTCAAATTCCACGTCAATTGTAATCTTGAAAAATCTTTCCCCTCCATCTCTATTAAAGGCTGAATGTACAAATAATTTCTAAAAATATTTGGTATTTTCACATAAATTAATTGTTTACCTTTTGCGCTCACCCCCTGCCATTTCAATCTGTTTCCTGGAGATGGATACCACAGGTCCTTTGAAAACACCCATGTTGCATGCTGCAACATCCTCAAAGTTCACATAGGTTCGAGATGGTTGTTCTTGTCCTCTGGAGACAGAAACAAAGCACGAAATGTACCAGTTGGGATGTACCAGAGTAGATCTGTACCAGAAAATATGTTGCTTGCTTCTATGACAACACTGGAGACATGAGAGGAATAAGACACTGCACATCCCACACATGGAAGAGCTGAAGCTGCCTGCAATCCTGCAGTGACCATAAAGCCCTCTCATCAATTAATATTTGTGCTTATTTGCATGTTTGCATGACACAGGTGTCTTGGTGCAGAGCACCTGAATCTGACATCTCCCTCCAAGACCCTCAACAGCAAGTCTTCAGCTGACTGTAGCTGTGGTGCCTGATTCAAACTTCAGGAGCCCTGAGGTGAAGGGAGCCTGGGAGGAATGAGCTGGTGGCAGCCATGTCTTCTGCTCTGATAATACAGGGAAGAAGACAACCTCCCACTCTGCAAACAAGATTGTATGTCAATGGTCTGGTACTTCAGAATTTAAGTACTATCTCTACCAAGGGTGGTCCTAAAAGCAACGTCAAAGTGCTGGACATCCTCACCTGGAATGCAGGGTCAGGAGTCTGGGTGTTTTTCTTTTTCCCCCTCCACCAGCATGCTTGGAAGATAAAATGGGTTGCTTGAACCTCATGTGCTCTAAAAGCAGCATGAAAGTGAGGACAACACATGGTGCCCGTGAAAAGCTTTCTGGGCCTGGCTTTGTGCAGGGCAGAGAGTTGTGGGGCCCCATGAAGAGAGGCCAGGGCAGTCACAGCCCATTAATGTCCCCAGTCCCACCTGCAGAGGAGTGATGTAATGATAACTCCAGAAGTGACTCCAGGTGTAAACAGAGCCCTAACCTGCACCCCACTCCCAGAATGTGTCAGTAGGTATCAAGAATGGATTCTCACAAATAGGAAACACTGTGCTCTCCTGACTGGGACCTGTCTTGTTAGTTCAAGGGACCAGGAGCTGCCTGCTGCCCTGAAGGAGGCTGTGAGTGAGGGGATCACTTGGGCTGACTCCTCATCCCCTCTGCTGCTGCCCTCCAGGAGCTCCTGAGATGGGGAGGTTTGAAGGTGACATGATTAACCAGCTTTCTGCTTAGTCAGGGTCATGAGTGGAGGGTTAGTTTGCTGACATTATGTATCTTCTCCTCAGTTCTCTGCTTCCAACTTCACTTGAGCCAGCGGGAGGAGGGTGAGAATTTTCCTGAATAATGTCAGCTCGTAACTGTGAGCTTGGCATCTGGTGGATCAGAGAGGTTGAAATAATTTGTGCTGCTGTCTGCACAAGGCTGGGAGCTATGCAGAGGAGGCAGCTTTAATTAAAACCAGAAGCCATAGATCATGAAGCCTTATCAATTTGCAGGCTGTGGACAGTGCTGGGCAGTTGGGGTGGAGATGGCCCCCAGCAGGACCTGGAGTAATGGCTGGGCAAGGAGCAGAGATACCTGGGGCAAAGCAAACCTATCAGCCCTGATTCTGGCCCTCTCTCCCCAGACAGAGACACCTAAACCCATCCTATTCCACCACGTGGGACAGGGGTGCTCCTGGGAACATGCTGAGAGGCTGCTCTGCCCTGCTGACCATCATGTGTGGACAAGGCTTTGGGTAGGGGGTAGGGGACTTCCTGGGGGCTCAGCCACTCCCACCCAGTGCCTATGTAAGTCTGAAGCTCCTCTAGACTCCTGTTGTTAAAGCACTGAATGGCCTTGGGTATTTGACATGGGGCAGCAGTAGAGATGAAAAATATTTTGTATATGTATAAAAAAAAAATTTACATCCCATCCCTGGAAGTGTTAAAAGGCCAGGCTGGATGGACCTTGGAGCAACCCGATAGTGGAAGGTGTCCCTGCCCATGGCAGGGAGTGGAACAAGATGATCTTTAAGGTCCCTTGTGACCCAAACCAGTCTGTGATCCTATAATTATATGCATAAAAGCGCATTAAAAAAATCTTGCTTAAAAAATCTTCATGCAGCAGTGCATACAAAAAAACCTTCTGCGCTGATTGTGCTGAAGAGAACATCCAATAGTATCAGCCAATATCTATAAATCCCTGTTCTGAAAGGTGCAGCAGCACATTTAAGTGAAGCCTTTGGCTTTGTGCTCCAGGTTAAGGCAGGCTGAAGGTCTGCATTTTGCCCCTGGCCGTGGATTTGCATCACCAGGGTCTGATCTGGTGCTCAGCAGAGCTCAAACTGGGAATATGCCTTTGCTTTTCATTAGAGGTTTGGATTTGCTGAAAACAGCTAAATGTATTATTCATGAGCATCTCCTTTGGAAGTCACAGACCAGTTTTCCTGGACTCCATTCAATGGAACAGATTTCCATGGAGCATGGCAATGGGGTGGAAAGGCTCATGTGAAACTTCTGTCAGCTATGTGCAGAGAAACCCGTGAACGTCCCAATCCACAAGAGACTACTGAATACTGAGCTCGCTGCCTCCAGGAATTTGAAAATTACGAGTCAGGCCTGTCATAATTTTTTTTTTTTTGCTTCTAAATACAAAGAAACCTCAGGGTCTTTATTTGCTTATTGGCTTGTGAACATTGAGTTCTTGTTCTCAAACACTCAGGCCCTCATAGTTGTGAAAATAAATCTATTTCTAAATGAAAAGCCAGATTCTCTTGCAATTGCAACTCTAGAGAAGCTGACTGCATGCTTCACAACTCTTCTGGGGTGAACTGAACACTCCTGCAGGTTATTGCTACCACCTGAGGTGGATCTTCTCCATCTAGACTTGTGTGTAGTGCAGGCTATCACCCCTGAGCTTAGGAACTAGTAGCTGGTTTTAAAAATCTCCCAAACCAAGCCTTCCCAACCAAGCAAAGCATGTCTGAGGGAAGAGCTTGAAGCTGTGGACTTCATGAAGTGTTCAAGGCTGGGCTGGAAGGGGCTTGGAGCAACCTGGGATAGTGGAAAGTGTCTCAGCCCATGTTGGGGTGGAACTGAAGGAGCTTTAAGGTTCCTTCCAACCCAAACCATTCTGAATTCTCTGATTCTATGAATGTCTCCAAATAATGGCTATGAAAAAGGAACTTTCTTGGCTCCTTCTTGTCCTGGAGGAGCTGGAGCCTGCACAGTCCATGCTGGCAGCAGGGGCAGAGAAGCTGGCAAAGCACAGAAATGCCCTCTGCTCTTGCTTTGGGATGACAGAAAGAGATTATTTTAATCTTAGGTCTGAACTGCTGCCAAGATTTATTATATATATATATATATATATATATATATATATAAAGGAAGGCAAGCATGGGAAACTTCTGGGTACATTTTAGCCATGTGAATAATGCTGCATCTGTTTCCATTCACTCTTCCCTCCTCAGTTCCCAAATCTGACTCCTCGGACTGATCCCATTGCTCTGCCAGGAGAGTGGTGGCAAGAACAGCAAGCACCCAGGGGCAGTGTTTTGTTGGGATGTTGAGGTGCTGGATCAGCTGCAGTAGGGAAAAGCCAGCACACACAGAGGACTCAAAACTTCAGTAGTAAAGTTTCATAACAGAAACCAACAGCTACCCAGTGTGTGTCCTTCCTCCTTGGGCGACAATATAAGCAAAATAAGTCTTTCAAAACTCATCCATTTCTGTGGAATTCTGCCCTTATATGTCCTTAGTTGTGGAAATTTGGGGTTGCAAAGTGGCTTCTGAAGAAGGTATGTAGCACTTGTCTAGATGTGATGTTATATCAAGTTCATCAGCTGCCACAGCTGAATTTAACCATGTTTTAACATGAATCTCACTTGGTGTTGAGCATTTCATTTCAAAGCTGATCTCTTGAAACCAAGTCCCTATTTGTGAGGAAATGGTGCATCTCCAAACCAACCTGGGCTGTGCTTCCTCCTGTGCTCACCTGGGCTTGTAGGGCACTGACTGAGGCTCAGGTTGCACTGCAAACATTCAGCTTTGCTGACAACCTTTTCACCTCAGCAGTTAATCTCTCCTGCTGGCAACTGTTACTGTTTATCTATCCAAACCGAATGTCCCTTCCTGGAGCATGTCCCTGCCAGGAGAACCTGGCGGGATGGAGGCAGCTGACTCTGATAAACTGAGTTACAGCTAAAGCTCTGCACCAAGAGACCCGAAACACCCAGTGCCACTGTCATGTCGTCAAAGACCAGGAGCTGCCTTTACCTTCTCCCAGAGGGAAAGCTTCCCAGCATTCAGCTGTGATGTTCCTCAGTGCTTTAGGAAGAGGATCAGGGTGTGAGGATCAGCTGTGCCACCTCATTCAGAGCTGCCCTGAGTGTTGCAACCCAGGGCTTGTAAAAACTCATGGTGGCAGCAGGTTCCTCCTCTCACAAATTCCTGAAGCTTTTGGGGAGGATTGAGCCTTGCTGGGCTGTGAGATTCTAAGGAGCTGGGCCAAAGAGAGTGGAATTAGAGCCTGCGGGAAGCTTTCATCTGGAAAGCCAAGCTCTGATTCAAGCAGCCGTACTGACTTTGTGCAGTGACCTTGCATTGCTGCCGAGTGTGGGTGTTCAACATGGCTGGAAATGCTCCCTGGCATGGGAGGTGTTCCCATCCTGTCATGGGAGACAGAGAAAGGACATGGAAGGGAGGTAAAATAATGGATGCTCTGTTAGCCTGTCCTAAAGTGTGAAAAAGCTTAGAAGAAAATTGCTTGAGCTTTTTGAGAACTCAGGAAATTGTGGAGGGCACATCTGAGTGCACCATCTGGGATGAGAGCTCTCCCAGCTCTCATTTGGTGCTGTGGAGGTTGGACTGCTGGATATCAGAGAATTTGGCTGCTGCCATGTCACAGCAGGCTGAGTCATTGGCTGTAGAGTCTTAAAAGTGCTCTGCTTTTCCTCATGCCCTCTGCTCCTGTGCCCTCAGGTACTGGCCTTCAGGGTGAGCCGGGATGTTTAGACCCTTGGGCTCTTTCCAGCACAGAGTTACAGGAGATTTCTGACTCGAAGGTGAGGTTTGGCTTTTGTTTTGTGGTTTGGGGGAGTTTTTATTTGTTTTACCTTAGCAAAGGAGTCAAACTTCTTTTTTCTTAAGGAAAACAAACTCTTCAAGAAGATGGCAATCCTTTGGAAGGCTTCAGAGGTGCTGAGGTTCCATGCTCACTTCTGATGGCCCATCTGGCCAAGGTTTGACTCTGGTGTCTGAGACTCTCTGCTCGAGCATCAACAGGACCGGTTTTCATGCAACTTGCCAAAAAGAATAATTTTGGTACTACTCAAGAGGTGGATGGGGTTTTTTCTCTCAACACTTGTACAACACCAAATCTTGTGGGGACACCTAGAAGGGATCTGTGTTTCCTAAAACACAGGAGCTCTGAGCTCTGATGGTCAACAAGTGAGAGTGCTTTTATTCAGGCTTTTTAAATATCTACATAACTCTTGGTTTGGTGTGCAAAGTTTTCTGTGTACATATATTTTTATTTTCTCCTTGCAACCTCTTTTTGGCTTTGACCTTTGAAGAATGGTAAAATGAATCTGTTTATAAGAGTGCTGAGCCAATGTGGAGACACCTGGGTTTTCTTACCTCTTCTTTTTTTTAGGGACCTTCAGCAAGTTGCTTAGTTTCTTTTGACCTTCCCTTCTTCCCTGGCTTAAACACTTGGGGAACTTAAGAAAAATGTGCTGTAGGAGACTCAATAGTACTGTAACCTGTGGGTGAAAAATGTGAATTACTTAGAGATAAAAGGTTATTAACATAGTGGGAATGTCTCCTGGAATCTTAACGCAGGATATCAAACGTACAGTATATTTAAAATGTTCATAAAACCAGATTTTTATTCTTGCAAAGCTTTTAAATGGCTCCTAAGATTGATGAGTACTGGCTGGCTGCATATGGGGGTGCATGGAGACTTGCCTGGAATTTATTTAAATTTCCTTGGAGATCATGTGACTTTCTTGAGGCCAAATATTTCTTGAGGCCGAATCAAATATCTCTCATGACAATCAGCACATTTGCCTTGGTGCATTTGTGACAGATGCAAGCATGCTAAAGAAGAGTAGGTCAAAGCAGTGATATCACCCTCCAATTAAGGACGTGTAAGAGGCTGGGAAGGGCAGAGGACAGCCTGTCCTGCTCTTGCACAGGGCTCGCATAGCCATTATAAATTACACAATTATAAATGTCCCAACAGGTCTGTCTAGGCTGCTGGGTTTGTTCACTGTAAACAAGTCTCCAAACCCATGTCATGTGAGCTTGGGTGTCCTGTAAGCAGATCTCTCACTCTGGGAAATGGAACGTGTCCCAGGACCCACAGTAACACAGCTCTGCTCGCAGGGGGACACTGAAGGGACGAGGACCCCAGTCCTAATGAGGCCTGTCTGAAGCCAAATTCTAAGGAAAACCAGCAAAGGGTTTTCAGATGCAGTTGCAAAAAGAGTTGTTTCCCATGTTTGCTGTGAGTGGAGGCAGGAGGACACCCTCAGATGCTGGATATTCATTACTGGGGCTTTGCTGGCATAGCAATTGGAGACACCCAGGAGCAACCTTGGCTTTATTTCTACCTGCTGGGCACAGATCACTGCAGGAAGAGCTCAGCCCGTGTTTGTGCAGAGGAATGCTGTCCTGCCCCAGTTGGATGTGAAACCACACTGGGGGTCCCACCTGCACAGCCCCAGGAGGATGCAAAATAGGGGGTGGCCACTTGTCACCTCAGCTGCCAAAATTCAGGGGGAAGAGACAATTACAAGTGCTGAAGATGCCAATTAGACCTCCAAATAAATTGTCTTCTGTGTCTGGGAGCAGCACCACTAATTACCAAAACATGGGAAGCTGTGTGGGTGTCTACAGAGACTTCAAGCAGTCCTTTGAGGCTGACATTTTATTCCAGGTGGAATTTGTTTATTTCCCCAGTAGACATTTGGAGTAAGGTCCCTGCTTGTTCAGAAGCTCCCAGTGAGGTTTTTAATGTCAGTATTGATTAGGGACATGGAAGGTGGATTTTATGAAGAGGTGTTCTAATATGATATCCTCTGAATAATTATTTCCTACCTGTGGTCAAAAAAAAACATTAAAGCAACACAATACTAAAATCTTCATGTGAACCCAGTGCTTAACTACATTTTCTTCAAATGGATGCTAAATGACAAAGGTATCTTTTCATGCACCAGAATTCACTACTGCCTTATTTTATTCAAACTTATTGATACCTGTCTTGTGGTCTGTTACTTTCTGTGCAAAAATGGTCTCCTCTGGTGCAAAATTCTCTCTTGCAAGGATCATTAACAGCAGATCATCCTATGGGTATTTAGTTAAAGAACATTTTAAATTTTCAGCTGAAAAAAGGAAATGGATTGGAAAGCCCTCTTAAAACTGGATGACTCTACTGGCATCAGTCAGCTCTTGAGTTGATAAATCAAAGCTTCGCCAGATAAAATGTCTCATCAGGAGTGCCAGTAAGTAAGGTATGAGGCTGTTCTTTGTCAGAGCCTTGATGTATGTGTGTGGTAGGAATGAGCGGATGGCTTTGGACTTGTTAGGCATCAGAAATCCCCTCTGGAGAGCAAGATCCATCTGTTTTCCCAATCTCTGCCTGGGTTCTGTACTTGGTTACGTGACTTCCCCTTGAGAACATTTCCTCTGAATATTGTTCATAAATATTTCTAAGAAACCAACAAACTATTGTTTGGCTTCTGTCTTTATTTTGTTGGGTTTTTTCTTTTTTTAAAAAAAAAATTCTGGATGGCTTTTCAGCAGGGAACATTACTGCTGTGGGTCTCTTCAGCAGGTTGGGGAGGAAGGGGGTTATTGTTCCTGGGTTTGGGCAGTTTGTTTGGATGGCTGTTGACTTTGTTGTTGTTGTCTTTCCCCTCCATTTCTGGCAGTCTGGGGAAGTGGGTGGTTCCCTGTTTTGTTTTTTTTTTTGACCATTTGTGAATTATTTATACAGGCAGGCTTTCCTGGGGGTGAGGTTTTCTTTGGGTTTTGCTGTTTGCTTGTAGGGTTTGTTATATCTTGGGGCACTTTGTGTTGTTGTTCAGCTTTTGTTACCCTGAAGTTCAGCTTGCTCTTCGTAACTTCCAAGGGGCTCCTGTGGCTGGGAGCTTTTGTAGCCCTTTCATGACAGTCTGATTTACAACCTAAAAGTGCTTTTCCCTTCGCTCCCAGGCTGCCCACTGCTCAGGGAGAGTGCAGGGCTGGGAGCTGGACTTCGATGATCCTCGTGGGTCCCTTCCAACTCTGGATATTCTGTGACTGAATCTGTGGATAAGGGAAAGCCGTGGATGCCATTTGCCTTGTCTTTAGTCAAGCTCTGAGGCAGTGTCCCTCAATTTTCTTGTACCCAGTTTGGGGTGTTATTGCCTGGATGGGTGGACAACTAAAAGTGTAAGAAAACTGCTGGGATTGTTGGGTCAGAGCAGTGGTCAATGGTTCATGCTCTGTCTGGAGCATCTTACACGGGCGGTTACTCAGGGATCCTCCCAGGCCCTGTCCTGCTCCTGCTTTGGGAAGGAGGGTGACTGGAGGCATCTGACTTTGAAGAAAGTGGTTTGGGAAGGATGAGCAAGTGAGCCCACTGCAAGGTCATCCAGGACTTCCATTGGAGCTATTCCTTGATTTTCAGGCTTAGATACATTTTTGCATTGCTCCATGGTACCCAAATAGTCCCTCTGAGGTTTATTTCCTCAAGTGCTGATCCTACAAGGCATTAAAAAAACCCAAACCAAACACCCCCTCCCCCAAAACCACAAACAAACAAACAAAACCACACACACATGAAACCCAAAAAACCCAAAAAACCACAGGCACAAAAACCCCAAACACACAACCCTCCCCCTCACATAATCCCAAACACATTTATTCATTTGCTTTACTGTTCTACAGGTCACACTAGGTATTTTATCCACCTGCCTTAGCCATTTCCCAAAAAAGGCCACCCCCAGAATGTGTTTTATCCCTAAAGCATCCCTTCAAATAGGTTTCTTCCTTGTCTCTCCACTTGCCCTTCTGAATGTAATTGGGCATCTCCAGTGTAAAAGGTCAACTTTAAAAAGTTCAACAAAATTTACAACTGTTTGCACAAGTGGTGAAAACTTGAATTTTCTGTATTTTCAGTTGAACAAAATTAAAATTTGGAAGCTAAAATATTAGGTTGGGGTTTTTCCTTATTCCTTTTCATAACTCTTCCATTCACTAAGAGTTATGAGATGGAGGGTGCTTCCTCCTGTCTTGCTTTCTTCCCCTCACCTTATCCACTCTGAAGGTTCGTAGGTGAACATGTGGGAGGTGAAGATCTGGACTAGCAACAGAGGAGGGCTCTTGCAAGCCTGAAAGATGCAATACCACCTCTCTTGCCATGTCTTCCTCCTTGAACTTCCAAGTGCAGGAAAACTGGTCCCAGCCTTCTCACCAACCCCCTGACCTGGGAGCACCGGGATTTTTTAAACCCAAGTTGCTCTGAAGCTGTTTCATCAACTCTGTCAAAGGCCACACTTCCCCACTGAACTCTCCTGCCAGGTGGAGCCTATTTTGGAGAAGTGGCCATGGGCTCACATGCATCAGACCCGGGCCCCCTCCCCCCCTTATCCTTGGTTCCTTCCCTTCCCCTTCCCAACTGGGAAGAAACTCTGACTTTTCATTCATTTGGCATTTATCAATTCCTTTTTTTGCAGCCCTAAAAAAGTAAAAATGAGCAGGCAGTTACTTCAACACCTTCATGAAAAGATGTAGAAATATTATAAGCTGATTTCACTCCTGTCTTGTTAAAGGGAAAGAAATAGGCTGTGGTATAAATATGCAATTAAAAATAGTAGCAATTAGAGCTTCTCAAGAATGAAACAGGAGTTTGCTGTGAGGTAGAGCTGCTTTCTCTTTTGCCCGTGATTCTAATTCTAAACTCTTTGACGTTGGGATCTAATCTTAACAGCTGATGCTCAACTTCTGGTTTTGCCACGCATGTTAAATGTCATGATGTAAACTCAGCCCCGCCTCAGACCTTCACTGCCTGTCAGTAGTGCAAGGTTAGCCACAGCTGAAAACCCTTGCATGCTTTTGCATGGATCAGCTTCATTTGTTCAGGGACAAAGGAAAAAGATACCTTCTGGGTTGAACCTGGGGCTCCTGCTCTCTCATATGCTGCTTGGAAAAGCAATATTTGGTGCAAGCTGAGACCTCAGCATCACTAAAGACTAAACAGTCCCTGCCATGGCCCTATTTCATACAATCCTGCAATGGCTTGGCTTAAAGATCATTTAATTCCAACCCCTTGCCATGGGCAGGGACACTTTCCACTAGACCAGGTTGCTCAGAGCTACTTCAGTAGAGCTAATTGGTCAAGGACAGACCAGGAGCCTCTGGAGCCCCAGCTGCAATTCTGCAGCATCCTTGAGGCTGTTATGAACTCTGAGACACTTCAGTGAATGCAAATACTTTTCAAATGAATTCCCCAATCCAGATACCCACCTGCTCAAGGCTGGCAGTCATGGCTGACCCAGTGTTCGCCCACCACTACCTCCATATTGTGCTTTTCTAGCTGATATTTCAGAGCTTGCCAACACAGAGGTCACCAAAAAGGACATATTTCCATTCGTTCTTCTCATGCCACACTTCCGGAGCCAGCTGCTCCTCCTGCACCAGTCCATGTCCTAGGGTGCAGACTTTAGGATGGGCAGAAGTGGCAGCAAATGGAGATTTCAAGTCCCCGTATTGCTCAGCATCCAATCCCTTGTGCCCACAGCTGCCTTCAGTCAGAAAAACAGAATACTTAAAAACCAGCCCATTTTCTCCCTGCTCTCCATTATTTTTGGCATATCCTAGTTGTATTTCTAGTCTATTTTTGACACGTTGTTACTAAAACCTAGAAGGTTAAAGGCTGGACAGGGAGGTGGCAGCAGCAAGGCTCTGTTTCAAGGAGTGCTTCCCATTTGGGGATCAAAGCCCTGGGCAAAGCATGGAGGTGCCCTGAATTTTGTAGGCACTGTCTCCCATCTGCAGTAAGGAATTACATTGGGCACGAAGCAGCATGCTGTGCTCCTGACACATCGCTTCCCCTCCACAGCCGTTTTGAGCATGACAAAGAACTGCTGTTACCAGACTTGTGTCTAGACACTATTGGCTTCTCGTCATTAGTCGTTGTACACTCAGATCCTCTCGAAGAATAACAGCACTCGATGTGTGCCTCAGGTACTTAGCTGCGTATGGATGTCCCTGGACATGTGCATAACTCCTCACACAAGTGGGTGGATGAATAGGACCTGCACAGCCTGGATCCCTCTCCACCTGGGAAAACCCTGCATGGATGCACTCACCTGGGGCGCAGAGAAGATGAGGTGGAGTTTAACAGGGATTAGGCACTGGAATGCTGCTGGCCTCACAAAGAACTATGTCAGCATTCTCATCCCCTGTGCTGCGGGCCAATGGATGCTGACTCCATCCTCTGAGCAGCCCTTGTGTCACTGCCTGTTATCATCACCCCTTCCTTTTTGCTGTATCATCTGTGTTTGTCCCCAGTGAAATGGCAATTTCCTTGGGGCAGGGAGCACAACTCACCCAGAGGAGTTTAATTACCCCAAACATCCTTTTCATTGCTCTCACAGGGATTTTGGCTTCCACGGCTCCTGTTGGATGAAGCCATGGCTCAGGGAAAAGGCTCTACCAACAGACACCCTGTGCCTGGGTTGGAGACAGTGCTTCCAGCAGTGCCAAGCTCCAAGGTTCTCCTCACTGGTGAGAGACCTGCAGGAATATCCTGCACCCTCTTGGAAGAAGGAGTGGATGGTGGATGGGGAGGATACAGCCAGATGAGCCAACAGCAAACAAGCTGCCACAGTGCTCCTGGCTGCCAGCAGAGCTGAGGTGGGCTGTCAGCTCACCTTGGCCATCAGGTCTGTGTTGAGTATTGACAATGCCATGTTGCAGCTCCTTCTGTGCACATGGGGAACAAACACAACCTTAGTGCTCCTGTTCTTCCTGGCTTTCCTTATTTCTACTCGTAGGGTGGCCACTCTTTGCAAACAAACACAGGCCACAGGTCCCCCAGGCTGGGTCACACAGAGTGACCATGAGCACCAGTTACCCTGCGAAGAGACATCTCTCCTGGCTGCTACGGGCACTGGGAACGAGCTTGTGCCTGTGGAAGGTATCTTTTCAGCTTTATACCGGCTAGCGCTTGTATTTCAATGCCTTAGAAAGCCTTGAGCAGCCTTGAGAGGTAGCACGGGTGATCTAGCACTTTAGTAGCTCTAAAATCGGTACCTGAATCAGCTGCAGAGCAAATACCATCAGCAGAAGCAAAGAGGGAGAAATATAGCTCCCTGCCCGCTCAATTCCCTGCAGTTAGAAGCTTTCAAATGAGACAGACAACCAGAGATGTTCACAGCAAAGTAGCTGAGCTGAGTGAGAGGGCGGAGCCTCCCCTCGACCATCTTTTATTAGGAGAAGGGGAAAGGGGAGGACAGAGGGCGGACCCGGGGTGAGCGGCCAATCAGACACTGCTGAAGAGTCTTGAGTTACATTTGGTTTTGCCCGTGCTTAGAACAAAGGAGCTCGGAGTACATGGGCAGGAGCACGTGTCTTTGGGAGGGGGAGGGGAAGCTCAGAGCAGGCAGCAACACGTGCCCAGGGCTGCATCCTGGGAGGGGGCAACAGGAGACAGTGCAAAGCCTCTGCCCTGAGCAAACCCCAAGGCACCACACTGACTGATCCTGCTGGCATTCTGGGACAGACCCAGTTAAACCAGGACTTCTGGGCACATTGTGGATACAAAAATGCTGCTAGCAAGGATTTTCTTGCTATTTTCTAAGCCCGTGAGAGACTTTTCTCTCTCACAGAAGAGGTAGCAGAGTTATGTAAACAACCAAACACCTGCAGCCTTGAAAAGTCTTGTTTATGGTACAGTAGAAAAAATATTTTGACAGTGGATGTTTTAGAATTTTAGCCAATCACCCCAAGGGGTGACTGATCCATGTCCAATTAGACTATGAAGAAAAAAGTCTATAAAAGAGTTTGTAAAATAATTAAATAAATCAATCTTGCTGCACAATTCCTGCCTGCTGGATCTTCTCTCCTCCTCCCTACGACTGCGGGACATGGTGATATACCCTAGGGCATTCATTTTTATTAATAGCACATCAGTGTTTCCTCCAGTCAGATCCTTTCTGAGTTGAGCCCTGGCCCTTCTCCGGCACTCCTGGCAACTTTGCTCACAGCCTTGGTGCTATCATAAGATGCAGACTCTTGTCTAAACGCTTAGATGAAGTGTTTACATCTTTTGTTGTCTTGTTCTCTAGACAGTTGTGCTTAACTGGCAATGCAGTGGGACGTTTTTCCTGCTGTAGGTCAAAAGACAATCGGGAAGAAGTGGATTTTTATTAAGGCAGGGACCTGCCTCCTGGGTGGCATCAGACCGGCAAGTACAGAAAAGCAGCACCGTGTGAGAGAAGCCCAGAAACAGGGACCCAACCCTGGGTGCTAACACCCATCTGCTTTTTGCTAGATGCCTCGTTCATCTCCATTCAGCCTAGGAAGTGCAGAACTTCCCCAAACACAGCTTTTACCCATGTTGTCACAGTCCCAACTCTACTTGCTCCAAGAGCACTTAGAATGTTTTCCCTAACTCTTTGCAATCCCCACGCTCTGTGTGCTTCGCCTCCAGGCCTTCAGCTGAAAGCACAGCAACATCTCCTGGAACCGGGTGGCTACTGCAAGTTCAGTTATCAAAATGCCACCCTCAAATCCCCACAAATTCACTCAATTTGACAAACTCTGGATTTGTTCCCTCGTGCAGGTGCCAGGGATGGCTCTGGGGCAGTGTGTGTCCTGTACATTTCCTCACCTTTGTGAGGAGAAGGAAGGACCAGCTCTTGGAAACTGCCTGTTCGCTGTTCAAATGTTTATAAGACCTGATGAGGCAGACACCAGGTTGTATGAAGCATTTAGAGGGAAACCAGGGAGAAGGAACTGGATTGGTGGCACCACACTAAAGGAGACAGGAGGGATTCACCCCATCAACAAGAGGTGCCAAATAGCTGGATTTTATTACCAAACAAATGGTGTCCTGTAAAGAAAAGCAACTGGGGATGTGCACCGTGGGTATCCCTGGCCCAAGGATAAGGAAATTGGAAGAAGGAGACACCAAATGAGGCTCTCTGCATGGAAATAAGGCAAAGTGCTATTCTTGCTGACCTCCTCTATAAGAAAGAGGCAAATGCAGAAGGGCAGTGATTGGCACCTCGGAGGAAACACAGCAGCAGTGGGGCCAGGTAGGATTTGTGTCTCAAGTGCATCTGCCCCGTTTCCAGTGACCCCACATCCTGATGCCACCTCAGGGTACACAAGCTCTGGGCACAGAGCCCAGCTGGATGCCAGCCCAAGCCCTCCTGCAGCTTCCCTCCCTTCTCCTTCTTGCATAAAAAGGTGGAAAATACTGGAAGGGAACAGTTGCTCCCATGGCTTAGAGGAAACTGGAAGGAGAGTGAGGGTGGACATGAATGTAGATTTCTTGTCTGGTGCCATGTAAAGGCACTGCTTGTACTACAGCAAGCCCAGCAGCATCAGCAGCCAAATTATTTGTTTAATTATAACTGCTGTCCTCGATGCATCTTGACTTGCTAATTAGTATTTTAAGTGCTTGTGAAATAGTTTGGATGTATTCCTTCAGCTTTCACACACGTCTCTATCACCATTGCTATTACTTCCTCCTGCCCTGTGCCATCACCTCAGTAACATCATTTCTGCTTCCAGATGGGCTGAATTCTCTAAAGCAGGAGGAAAACACAACCTTCTTTGCTTATTCATGCACAGGGAGCTCTTATTTGCATGAGAAGAGATGAGGCTGTGGAGCAGCACTCCCTAAAGTCTGGGAAGAAGGGAATCTATGCTCGTAGGCAGGGAGTAATGAGGCACAAACGTGGATAAGCTGATTTTTTTTTGTTGTTCTGCAGCATTTCTGGGTTTTTACACCCCATTTTCATCTCTCAAACCACTCCGCTCAGCTGATCCATGGCAATGGTGGGCTGGGAGCACCACTGGCATTCTCAGGGGGATTGCAGCAGGCAATTGCCTCAGCAATGCATGCAGGAGAGGCAGAGGGGACGTCCTACATGACTGGATTCCAAAAACAGGCAGGGGTTTCTGAATGGACACCATGGCTGCTGTGTCAGGCTGCTAAATCGGGTTCAGCAGGAATGCTGGCAGGTGTGGACAAAGGTGTAGCCATGGGGGAACCTGTTGGATCTGGACATTAGCTGAGGAATTTGTTAGATTTCCCCCACAAGCAGATGAACTTTAAATTACCCTGACAGGGAACCTCAAACAATGGGGGTTTCTTTTGCATCTAGTATCTGGCAGCTGTACAACGGACCAAAAAACTCCCTTATTTCACAGGTTTCCTCTTCGTTTTTGAAATGTTTCTTTCTGTAAGTATGAAGATAGGAACTATTAAAAACGATTTTCAGCAGGTCTCAAAGCACACAGTCATGCCAGCTGCTATTTATGAATGATGTTTGGGAGGTTCTGTCAATGGAAGAACAAATAGATTTTTGTACGTGCACAATTCTGGATATTTAGCACAGAGAGGCACTTCCCAAATGTTTTGTGAGAACAAAAAAGCCCTTTCCCTGGCTGTTTACAGATGACTTGCAAAGAATAAGTGAGAGGTTCGAGCATGGCTTAACGGAGCAGCTGCTGAGAATTCAGATAAATGGTTTCCAGCCCTGTTCTTCCACAAGCTCTGCTTTGGAGGATGTAGAAAAGAGACACTTCGCAGGGTAATGCTGTCCATCACATCAGGGGTTAGAAGGAAATCTTGTCTCATTTCCATTCTCCCCACCTGCTCTTTGGAAGCTCATTCTATAAGTGTTATCACGCTGAAAGCTTTTTAGTGTTTAGGTTCCAGCCGTGATCTCATGGGCTTTGATGAGCTTTTTGGAGCTGAAAGAAGCTTGTGTGAACAAGGAAATGAAGATGATCCCTTGCACCTGGATGCCATGTGCCCTGGGATGTGTCCATCCTTATGACGAAAATTGCACACATCAGCACCTTTGATTTCTCCAGCATTGATTCTGACCTTGCGTGGCTTCTGTGGGGCAAAGTCTGGCTTTCCAAATTTACAAGGCTCTCCAAATGTATCTTTTGTAGTGATAAAGTGCTGAGACGAAGAACACAGGATTTCTTTGAAAGCCAAGTTGGCCTCCAATTCCTGTGTTGCCAACATCTGCATCCGAAAAAAGCTGAAAATAAAGTCACCTGTAAGGTATCTTGTGCATCCCCCATCACCAGAGCTAATAAGATAATCCCCCATTAGGCCATTCAAGGCCATAAAAATAGGTTTTAAGTCACAGAAACATTTTGCTTCAATATAAGCAGTGGGTTTTTGTAAGCTTGTTTTACTTCTCCTTGTTTGTTCATGAATTGGGAATCTCTCACATCCTATACAGAAGCTGTTTAGGACATTTCTTTCTTTGTAGGTTGGGTTACTGAGCCTGCAGGAGTAATTGGCTCAGACTTTACAGGAGGCAAACTGAGGCCTCAAAGGCTATTCAAATGAAAACAAAATCAAAGTAAAAATGCACCTCTTAGGAAGATGTTTCTACACAGCTGGTGTAGAGCAGGAAGAAGCCCTCAGTGGTGCAACAGAGCTTTTACAGGGCTCGTTAGACTGGACCTACTTCTCTGTTGTGCTTGAAACTTGTGGAGAGAATGTCTTCCCACCTCTGAAATACAGGCTTCAGCCAGGGCGTCCTGAGGGGAGGGTGAACCAGCAGGGACTGCTTTGTCTAACACTAGAGCATGGAATAAATATCTTTGCTGTCAGATGTAATACATCCTTTAATTTTTCACTGTGGCTTGTTCCAGAGTGTCAGAGTTCCTACTGGAATATCCAGTAGAACAAAGAAAGGATGAGTGGTGCTTGTGCTCCACTGCCCTGACACAATAAGGGAATGCAATAACAAAAATCTTTAAGTTACATCCTTTCTGCAAGGGGCAGTGAGATGGCTCATTCTGCATCAGCTCCTACCTTCACCCATTAATTTCTTAGGCTACAGAAGTTGATTCAATTTGGTCCAAGCTGATGTCTCTTGGCTGGGAATGGGTGTCACATCAACCTCTGAACCTGCCCTGGCACAGCTTGAGGCCGTTTCCTCTCATCCTGTCCCTGTTCCCTGGGAGCAGAGCCCGACCCCGCCTGGCTGCCCTTTCCTGTCAGGGAGTTGTGCAGAACCACAAGGTCCCCCCTGAGCCTCCTCTTCTCCAGGCTGAGCCCCCCCAGCTCCCTCATCAGACTTGTGCTCCAGTGGTCAAGTGGTGGTGAAATAGCCCTGCATTTAGTTTGTGGACTTTTCTGTAATTCAGTACCAGTAAAAGGAGGAGTTGTGACCTGGAAACCTGCTACCTGGTTGGTACGGACAGGTCCCTGTTCCATTTTCTTGGAGCAAACCCAGTTATGTCCTTCTGCCTCTGGGGAGTTGTGCCCCCATGCACAGCGGCTCATGTCGGCTGCCGACGCATGGCCAGGACTGTGGACAGACGTCTGCAAGAAGATATATATTCCATGTGGGATTGTTGAGCTGACAGAGAATGCCTGGGACAAACTTCACTCAAACCTGCTCACATGCTGGACACTCCTGTCACCCGCTCTTTGGATCAAAAGACTGATGGCCCAAGTGCATAATAATGAATTAATAGAGACCTAGGGGGACTGAGGAGTCAAGTGTTTGACAGCAGTGGTCTGCTTTCCCTGTTGCTCTGACAGTTTCCCTGTCAGGCCTTATCACACAGTCACTTCCAAGTCTGAGGGATGACAAAAAGGATTAGCTTATCCGAGCTAGGTGACGTTGGAAACAAACATTTTTCATCTGCTAAGTATTCTCTCTTGAGCTGTTCCCATCCCGATGGCTGACAGAGGCTGTCAGGAGCCATGTGCTTCCTGCTGCTTCCTGCTGCTGAAGGACCAGCACCCAGCAATGGCATCCCAGAGCTGAGACAGGCATGTGCCAGGGGGAGCTCTCATCCCGAGATTGTCACCAGGGCTGGGTTTCTGCTCAGGACCTTGGAGCTCACAAATTGTGCAGCTGGAGATGAGCAGCTCCAGTGCATTAATGCACCACAGTGCATTGATCAGCAAAGCATGCACAGGCTGTTGGAGTCAGAGAGAAGGTGCTCTATGGGCCTGAAACACTGTTGGATTGCATCCAGGCTCCTTCTGAAGTCAGTAGGAGCTGGCTTGTTATACTATTACCTTTTTCTTCTATTTATCTTGGATGAACTCTAAAAAAATTGGTTTTAGAAATCCATGCTGAGAGCATCAATATTGACATGTGAAAACCCCATCTTGGAAAACAGTCCTGCTCAAAGGCAGTGGATTTATTGTGAGATCAGAGCAGATCCACTGCATGTGTCAGAGGTGTCTCCCAGACCTGGGGGGCAAAACATTACAAGGCACCACAGATGCAGCCAGGTTTAAGGAGGAGAATACTGAGGAGAAGATTTCTTCTGCTCTAACAGGGATTTGGGATTAGGACTTTGGTTGAGCACCTGAGAGGTACATGTCAGTGGAAACAGTAACCCTGCAAGTATTTGTGTTTATTGCCTGCAAAATATCAGCACAACAGAGCAGTGAGTGACCAAGGGAAGGACCAGCACCACCCACATCTGTCAAGGGTTCACCCCACCCCAAGCTGGTGTACTGACTACATCAGCAATGCTGGACCTTAAATCAGTTTATTGCAAAGCAATCTCCATTCATGAACATAATTTTAAATGCAGATGAAGACCCAAATCCACCTACAGAGTCCAAAGATGAGCCCCAGTTATAAGACAAGCTTGTCTAAAATGAAATCAATTGTCAGTTGAAGTGCCACCTTTGTGCCAGCAAAGGACACAGGAGATGCATTTCAATCCACTTGAACAATCAGGCTAGTTCCAGCACCAACAGTAATAGTCACTTTTCCAGACAGAGTTGACATTATAAATGAGTTGTTGGTTAATTTGCTGCTTTCTTAACATTATTGAATCTACAGCTATGTCCTTAAGCAGCAGTGCCTGAATATAAACTACCCAGCAGCAAAATTATAACTGCATTTGGATGCAGAACACAACCTTCTTATTGCCAGACTTTCAATCCCATCCAGAGTTTCAGGGTTACTCATGCAAAAATAGCTTGTCTGCCTGAGTGAGTGTGCAAGGGCTGCTCCTCAGCAGTGTGAGCCTTTTACCACCAGCAGCTGGGAAGCAGCTCAGGAACATCTGCCTTTCCAGAGACCTCCAAATCCACCTCCCAGGGAGCTCCTTGTGGAGCTCATATCCATGTGAAGGAGCCCAAGTGTTGGCCCATGTCCCATCAGCAGCACTGGCTCAGATGGGTCAGACCCTCACCCTGCTCCAGACAGAGACAGAACACATCCGGATTTGCTGCTTTGGATAAGGTCATCCATCAGATTTACAGCTGGTCTGGCATTTTAAGGACTTTAAAATAGCATGAGTTTTAGCACTCGTAGGGGCAGGACCACACGTGTGAGCCATGAAGGTGCTGGTCCTCATCTCAGTGGGTGGAATTCCATCTCTTGTGGAAAAGCTCTGTGCTGGAAGTCTAGTAGGCAGCATCCCTGCCCATGGCAGGGCAGGTGGAACTGGATGATCTTTATGGTCCCTTCCTGCCTAAACCCTCCTGGGATCCTGTGATTCTGTCTTTTCAAAGCTCCCCTCCAAAATTTAGCATTATATTTGATTATAGCTTCTGCCTTTCCCATCCCAGACTTATGGGAATGCTCCCTGCTCCTAGGCAGGTGTTGTAAGGAGCTACTCTTGGCAAAGCTTCCAGGCAAAAAACTAAGGAAAGTGGGTGAAAAGTGCAGGAATGTCCCTCACAGAGGGAACAGCCATGCAACAAACAGGGACCATGAGTAGTAAAACTAATGGTGAGGAACAAGCCAGGAGCCCGTGTCGTGCAGCTGCTGGAGCAGAAAGCAGAGCCGTAACAGAGCAATGGGATATTTTTCCTTAAAGAGTTTGCCTTGCTCTCCACAGGAGCAAAAAGACCTTTGCTCACCTTGCTGTGACAAGTTACAAATGGAGGTTAAAAAGATTATTAAACTTGGCCACTCGTGTCCACCAGAGAAATAAAAAAAACCTTTAAACCCAAATTATTTGAGGTAAGTAGGACAGTCCAACCTTTATTCTTTGCCAGGAGCTTGGTTAAATAAAGGCTTTTCTCTGAGTGAAAAAATGAACTTCTTAGTAAAATCTGTCAGAAAAAACTTCCAGTGAACAAGGCATTGAGAGGCCATAGTTACACATCCCCAGACACTCAAAAATACTTTTTTCATTATCAAATCTGCTTTTGATATAAATAGCCCCCTCTCTCACCTACACCTGTGTGGTTTTATGCACAGATATGTATATATGAATACAGAATTATTTATTCCCAAAACTTAAAGCAGCTCTTAAATCATGTGATGAGATGTAAATACTCATCTCACAGGCTCATACCCATGGCTGAAATGTCAGGTGTGCTCCCACCTGGCTTGGAGCTGGCTCTGGACCCATCAGATGGCAAGCGAGGGATATAGATCCTGATCCTATACATCTCCAAGTCACTCTAGCTAAACCATGTTTCCTTGGGAGCTGAGAAGTGGGAGAATAAGATTTCTACTCCAAAGGTACCAGAGCACCAGGCCTTTAATTATGCAGAGGACTGGAGCCAGCTTCCTCCTGCCTTTTCAGATAAGTGGTTTCACCGAGATTACAGCGAGCAGAATTTGGCACCTGGCTCCGCTGGCACGAAGGGGCTTTTGTTCTTTGCCCACACAGTCTCCTGCTATGGAAATTTGTGGTATCCCAGGATCCACCCGAGTGGATCCAGTTGTCATGTCATCAGATTAGTGCCTACAAAAGACCAGCAGCCCTGGGCAGACATTTAGCATCTCCCAAAGACTCGGAGCCAAATGGTGCAGATGCTCATTTGTCCTCTTTGTCCCACATGGGAAAAGCTGGCTCAAGCCCGATTCTGCTCCAGTCCCTCTGGCCTCAGGAGCTGGAAAGACAATGAGCAAGCCCTGCTCCTGCTGAGCTGGGTGTTGCTGGAGGCTGTTTTACTGCAGAACAAACTGGTTCTGTGTGTGCCAGTGATACCTGGGCCATGGCGAATTGCAGAAACCAGCAGAAATTCAGCAAATCCCTCTAATGCTGGCTTGGCAGCCTTGAAATATATTTCACTGTCTGATAACTAGACACAAAACCAGCCTTGTTTTCCTCTTTTGCAGTCTCGTGGTGGCTGGTTGTAGCAGGACAGCTGGTCACCAAGGCAAGGACACCTTACCCAGGGAGAGGCAGGACAGGGCTGCCTCCCAACTGGGGCCACTCCCGCTCTCAAACAGTTTCATATCCAGAAATCAGCTGAAATCAGATCTGTAAAAAGTGTCTTTTAAGTTCCTATGGACACAGTGAATTGCTGCATTAGCATGAAATGTGCAGAATATGTCTTGGGAGCTTTGGGAGAAGCAAACCCTGGTAGTAGAAACTTGGGTGGAGGCTTAGGAAATTGCCTTGGTGTTGGGTTAATGCTTCTAATTGAAGTGAGCACTAAAGCTAATACAAACTTCAAGGGGAAGGGGTATCCCAAGGGTAAATCTTGGAGATAACTGGGATACTGTCTCTATATTTCAATGTTTACACAGAGGAAAGACTTCATAGTTGCATATTTATGGTGACTGTACAGAGTGAGAGTGACATCTGAAGAAACATATGGAGGCTTTCTTCTCCAAAGAGAAAATTGGATCGAGACAAAAATGACGTAAATAAACATTGGAAGATCATAGAAAAGTATTCCTTGGAGGCAGAGAGAAGGAATATATACATACAGATAAGTGTTGGGTATTGTTCTTTGGGGAATTTCAGCGCATCAAAGGAGCCTGGTATCAGTCCTGGAATAACATCAGAAGGAATGTTGTCTGAGGAGAAGCAGAGGGGCTGAAAGAAATTTATCTGGGCGGAGGAAGGTACAATGGACTCTCCAGTTTTAAAAACAGAGGTGGTTTCTGACTTTTCCATGTTTTGCTCACTGGGCTCGACAAAGAACAACTTCTCCCAGCTCAGATGCTTGTGAGTGATGGAGAGGTGGACAAGTAGAGTTTGTGATGGAGCCAGGAAACAACAATAATTTATTGGGTCAGTTTATATAATAAATATTATCATTTATGGGCTCAGTTTTCTATTGCAAGCATAGAATAAGGTAACTACACTTGTATCTGCTCTATCCCCATATTGGAACCATCATGAGCCCACTGTGTCATAAACCCAGAGTACAATTTAGGAAGGAAAAAAGCATCAAAGCAAATGAGAGATTGAATTCAGGAATACTTTAAGCACGTGTACACAATGGAGCACTGACCTCAGAGTACAATTGAAAAGGATATCATAACACATCCGTTTGGAACGGGAACGTACAGTTTATTGCAAAGAAGAAGGAAAAATCCAGGGCAGAATTTGCTTGCTCCTCCCCACCTCCATTTTTCCCTGCAGGTAAATCAGATTACAAGAGGGAATGTGCAGCTTCTGAAATGTCTGTAAACTCAAGCAAACTTCTGGGCCTCCTGAGCACCTCCTCATGCGAAAACAGCATAAAAACTAAACACAGCCTCAGGAGAGAGCTGGGTTAAATGGCTCATCTCCTGTGTGCTGTCTGTGTGGAAGAACTGACACTGCCAGGTACAAAGAATGAATGAGCTTTTGAAAACAGACCTGTGTGCCCCGATCCAGCTGGGTGGCTTCTGCCCTCTGGTTTGTCTGGGTGATAATGAGCATCAGGTGGCGGCTTGTCATTGTGTGCTGTCCCCATCAGCCCAAGAGGGCTTGGAGTAGTCACTGAACTGTATTTTTAGCATCAGGTTCCTCCAGTTCTCAAGCCCCAGTCCAACAGCACCTCTGCATTCCAGACTTTGGGTGAGTTACTCATTGTAGGGCTGAATTACCCTGCCATGCTGAGACCCAGCACTCTGGCTGAAAAAAACCCCCACAGGCAGTGAGAAAAACCTGCCCTGCATTCAATTTTCTTTCCTTGTGGCAATAACCCCCCTCCAAACTCTGTCCCCATGCTGATAAGCTGAGATAGCCTTTTCAATCACAGTCTGAGGTACAGCCTCTTCAGGTATTCAGAAAAAACCAAAATGTTGGGTGATGAGGGGCTTTGGATGGCTCAAAGTGTTTGGGTGACAACGGGCTTTGGGTGGTCCAAAGTGGGTGGTTGGCCTCTTTTTGTGCAATTGCAGGTCTTGGATGACCAACTCAAGTCAACAACCCAAAGTCTCCCCCTCTTTCTTCAATTCCATGGCTTACACTGGCATATCTGATTTTAGCAGGGGGGGTTCCGAGCGCACTGGAGCCAGCCAGAGTCATGATACCAATACCGATATGATTTAAGCATCATGCTCCCCTTTATTGTTTACTTACACCAACTTATATCTACTTTACAAAGTTTCACGCCTTATTCCCACGGGACAGCCTCTAAGCAGTGGGGGAGCCGACCAGTGTGTAACTTTGCCAAGGATTTTCAAGGCTGCCTGCTGCCAGGTGTCTTTCAAGCCTGTCTGCAGCCTGAAGCCCCTTCAGGGGTTCTTCCCTAGCAACCTGGGGTTGCCCAGACTGCCCAGACTGTCCTGGGGTATCATATGTCCCTGTTCCACAAGGAATCCCTCTACACATCCCCCGTTTTCTTTTTGGGCAACCCAGGCCTGGTTGATGATCTTTCGCAGCCCCGCTTTAAGGCAAGAAAAAATACACCCAAGTACTATTAAGCTTAATATAACTACAAATAGCAATTGGCAGCCTGCTACTACCAAGGTACACAGCCATCGGGTGATACCCAGACCCTTAAGCCAATCTCCAATAGGGTCGTCTGTCTCCCGAAGGTTGTGCAGACCCCTCTGGAGATCAGAGAGGTGCTTGTGAACTGAGACAGAGTGGTCAGAAAGATTCATACAGCACATACCCTGGAACTCTTCACAGCCGTGGCCGTGAGCTAGTAGTAGAAAATCAATGGCTGCCCAATTTTGTAATACTGCATGCCTAACACTAGTAACATCTGCGCTTAGCTCGTCAAGCATCTGCGAAGTTATGTTTAGTTCATCCCTCGCCCAGCAAGCAAGTTTACGCAAAATCGCGTGAGCCCTGGCTGTTGAAGCACCAGGTAACAACATAGATGCTAGCCAAATTATACCATGACTCCAGAAGACAGGCTCTTCATTTCTTTTACATTGGAGCTCATGGATTGAATGCCGCACCCTGGTTTTGGTGCGGTGGGTGATATTTAAGAGTTGATGCAGGCCTGGATGGAACAGGGTGAGTTTCCCTAAGTAGCATGGTCCCCCATGTGGGCTGGCGGGAGCCCCATTCCACGTGCGGTCCCCGCATATTAAGAACATACCACTGGGGAGGCGTTTCGGGGCTTGACCCGTGAGGTTGATTCGGTGGTACATTGCTTCGGACTTGTAGTTTCTCAGAAACCAGTCTGCAAGAGGGTCAACAGTGGCCCAAAGGTGCTTATTAACATTTAATTGACTGGTAGTGGGAGGCTTGAATCTCATGTAACCATCCCCAGTTTGGTTTGTGGAACCCAGTAGATCTAACTCTTCTGGTGTTCCCATGGTGACATTGATGCTTTTCAAGAATGCACCTTGCCAGCAGGCACGCTGCTGTGCAGGCTTGAGTCCGATCAGCCCTGAACACTTGCCATTGTTTGTGGTGTTCCCTATCAGGGAGCTGTTGTCTGGCATCCCTCGGAAGTCTTGCAGGTTAAAATATGGGACCCTGATTAAACAGCTGCAAAATGGGTCCCCTAGTGTGGCCAGGCTCAGACACATGGAGTCTTGCCCCGTTAATTCAGCTAGGGTGACCCACATGTTTTGTCTCTTTTGGATTGCTGTCACCATTGCATGGGACCCGGTTAGGATGCTTACAAGACGCAAACCTCTCAGAATGTTTGCAGGCCCAGCGCTGCTTTGTCGCTTCCCAGTGCTCGGGGGCCACCACATGCTGCCACGGGACATGAACCTGTGTGCTACACTCTCACCCTAACACTGCCACACTCTGTACTGCCTTCACTCGATCTAAATGGGGGGGACAGCCGATCAAAGAGGTCCGCCAATGCCCTTGTCTCAAGACAGTCAAAAAACAATTCCCCACTCTACCTCTGTGTCTGGTGCTATACGCAAGAATTTACGCAACTCCCTTTCTTGATTCCTCCTTTGATCACAGTCCGTACAAGGCAGGCACATATACCACCCACTTTCTAATGTTAGCTCCCAGAGCAGGAACTGTGAAGGGGTTAACAACAATTGTGTGATGCTGATGCAATCATTAGGACACAGGACATCTGGCAATGGATGAGTCCTCACCGTCAGGGCTGATGGAGGCGATGGCTGCACCTCCCCTCGTGGGAAGGGAAGGGCTGTAGGCACTGTGCCCAATTCTCCCGACGGGAACGTAGGAGTTCTGGTGGCTCTCTTGACCGGTGTGTCCATGAGATGCCACTGTGCTGATGGTGTGGTTTCGCAAGCCTTAGATTCCAGTGCGTCCTGCTGTGTAGACAATTCAGCAAGCTTCTTGATTACTTCATGCATCATCTCTCTGTGGTTCTCCTCCTCTTGGGGCTGACCCGTGGCAGCACTGGCCGGCTCTGTTTCTGCGGGCGACAAAGCCGTAGAGGCTGCTTCGCCGTTGGACGTTGATCCGCTGTCTGGCAGAGGGGGGGTGGCGCGCTGCTCTTTCGGCCGGGAGCTAGGACTGCTCGTTTCTCCTCTGCTCGCCTGCGCCCCACCCCCGGGGTCGGGAGCCTGCGCTTCCGCCTTTGCAGCCATTTCTCCCTCAGACTTCGGAGGGGTAACTTCCTTCCCCGCCGCGTCCAGCAACTCCCGCAGGGAGCGTATGGGTGCTGCTGTGCCCTTAATCGGTCTGCCCGCGGTCAGCCCGAAGAATCGTGCAACCCTGGACTCTGCCCTGGTCTCCGCCCGCCACTCTGTAAGACCCCCGTTACCTTCCTTCCCGGAGCCGCCACCCCCTAAAGCTTCCATGGCCGCCGCAGCCACTTCCTCTCTGCTTTCATCTCTGCGAGAGTGTTAGTTATGGCTCTCCAGGTTAAGCTGAGAGCTTTAGCTTCTTTACCTTCTTTTCCACCTCAATTGTGGACAGCCACAGTTTGTTCCCAACTTCCCGCCGCGCTTCGGTCGAAAACAAAAGCGAAGTGTATTTCAAAAATCCATGTTCCCAGGCCCTCGTAATGAGGGCATTAAGATCTTGATCTTTTATAGTCTCGCCTCTCTTAGAGAGAACACTGGCTAGGAGGCGAGTTCCAGCCTCGTACTCCATAGCTTCTTACATGCAGGGGCTCGCTCGGCCACGCGAGCTCCCGTCTCCGGTGTCACTCCACTTTGAGACCCTTCCCGCATCCAGTTCCCACAGGCTCCAGCACCAATACGATGATTCGGAGTCTTACCACATTTAAGCGAACCTGCGTTTAAGCGCAAAAATCACTCAGGTCCCTGCTCCGGTCGCCAGGTTTAGCGGGAGGTGGGGGTTCCGAGCACAGGGGAACCAGCCAGAGTCACGATACCAATACCGATACGATTTAAGCATCATGCTCCCCTTTATTGTTTACTTACACCAACTTATATCTACTTTACAAAGTTTCACGCCTTATTCCCACGGGACAGCCTCTAAGCAGCGGGGGAGCCGACCAGTGTGTAACTTTGCCAAGGATTTTCAAGGCTGCCTGCTGCCAGGTGTCTTTCAAGCCTGTCTGCAGCCTGAAGCCCCTTCAGGGGTTCTTCCCTAGCAACCTGGGGTTGCCCAGACTGCCCAGACTGTCCTGGGGTATCATATGTCCCTGTTCCACAAGGAATCCCTCTACATCTAATATTTAGGAATATTTAGGAATACCTCTGACTGCAGGGGAATGCTGGCCCAGCCTGGAAGAACGGTTTAGCCTGAGATGCTCTTTCAGGAAGCTGCTGCCTGTTGAGCGCTGAGAAAGGGAAACCCAGGTTTACCTTCAGCACTAATGAGAGGCTCTCCTGGGTACTCTGCATATCTGGCCAGAGCCCATTGACCACAAGTTCAAAGACATATGAAGTTATTCTCAGGCCAAGGAGATGCTGCACTAGAAAGAAACCCCACAAGGACCCCGTTGGACCCCAGAAAGAGTGTTTGTGTTTTGAACATCACTTTTCTCCCTTTCCTCTCTTAGCTTTGTGGGAGCCCCGCAGGGTCTGGGTCCACTCTGATACCTCTCACAGCGAAGCCTTTGAAAAGCTTTGCTTGAAAGATGTGGGAAGAAATGGGAGATTTAGGTCCCTTTCCCAGCCTGAAGGACCAGCCAAGCATGTTGTGATGTATTTCAGGGCTGTATTGGGCTGACACATCACCTGGTCATGAAAGGGCTCTTCACACTAAAGAAAACCCAGTAAATGTCTGCTGCTGGAGTCACTGCCTGGGGAGGAAGCTGCAAAACTGCTAGCATGGAGAGCTGGGAAGGCAACTGGTGCCTCCATGCTTCCCTGGGGAAGTCATCCCAATCCCTCTGGACCTCACACCCATGGTCCCAGGGCCACCATGACCAGTCATGGTATTTCCAGGGGACACTGCTGCCAGCAGATGGTTTTTAAGGTGTCTAAGGAATAACCCTGTACAGCCTAAAACTCTTGGTCTACCAAGAAAAGAACTCAAAGAGCTTTTTGTACAGACGTTGCCACGCTGGATTTATTTGCTGTCATTTTCCTGTCGCCTTGCTGTGCTTCTTATATACCATCTATCATGCTATTTATATACTATATTTATGCATCTACCTCTGTGCAACCCCATGTGGGCAGAAAGCAACGCAGTGTGACCCAGCCTGAAGCCCTAAAGTGCCCTGGCTGGAGCAGGGATGCAGCAGGGAGGATGCCAAGGAGAAAGAAAACTGTTCCACAGATGATTGCAATGGGGAGATGTAGGCAAGGAGTGGGAAAACCTTTGCAGACACTCTAAGGGAAGGAGGAATGGCTATGAGATGTGCTCTAGGGAAGGGGAGTGGGCTGTGCATCAGATCCCACTGGCAGAGCTGTAGACATTGCCTGGACCAGCTCTGGCACTGGCACAGGTGCAGGCACACAGCAGACATACAGCTCCTGCCCACCGGGGCTCAGCCTCTTTCCTGGGAAATGAGGATTTACAACAATAGAAAGCTGGAAATGCCAGTACACAACAGCTAAATATAGCCTGACCGACTGAGAAGCCACAGCACTCACTCCAAAACCAAAGGTAGGGAAAGAGAACTCCTGGCTCCCTGCCAGGATGAGGTGGGATGGAGGGAGCTGCTGGCCATGGTAGAGGCTGCCTGTTCAGTGCCCCACCACCCTCTAGGGGAAGAAGCTTTTCCTGACAGCCAGCCTGACTCTCCCCTGGCCGAGCTCCAGCCATTCCCTGGGTCCCATCCCTGGTCACAGGGAGCAGAGATCGAAGCTGCCCCTCTGGAGGAGCTGCCCCTCAGGAGGAACTGCAGAGTGCACAATTGAACTGCTCTTCTATGGGGCTGCTAATTTTGCCATCCTTGGAGGTACTCAACCTATCCCTCCCATGAAAAACCCTTGGTTAAAGTTGTATGTTTGCCAAATGCTGGTTTTGGGGGCTGATTCCTCAAAGGCACAGAAGCAGTGAGGGTGGACGTGGTGCTACCCCACAAAGACACCGGCAGTAGGGCTGGGGCTCAGCACGTGAGAGCAGTGGGTCTCTGTTTTGCTTTTTAATAGCCAGGCCTCCTTGGAAAAGTTGGCCTGGATCCAGTGTGAAGGTAAGCAAATCACTGACATCACAACACAAGGATAATTGCAAATTTATTTTGGGAAGGGGAAAAAACAACAAGAGACTCAGAAACTGAACTTCAGCACCAACACTAATAATAAACCACAATTCACCGCAGACCTGCTTGGGAAGGGGGCTGGCAGTGAGGACAAAAGGACCTAAAAGTGACATTGTTTGGTGAATGGAAAGGCTGAAGCATCCTGATGAGGGCCCAAGTGTGGGAAGTTATCTAAAAATAAACAAACAAATAAAGCCCCAAAGCTCTGAGGATTTCAGCACCATCTGGAGACTGAGCAAAGAGGAGCAGCTTGCTGGTATGGGAGGTATTGAAGAGCAGGGTTTATGTGGGTCTAGATGCGTATCGCAGCAGTGCCCATCACCAACAGGGGGAAGCCCGGGGCTCAGAACTCAAATCTAATCAGCGATGTATGAAGTTACAGTGGAAGACGTCCCTGCCCATGGCAGGGGTTGGGCTGGGTGACCTTTAAAGGTCCCTTCCCACCCAAACCATTCTGTGATTCTGTGATTCTAAAACCGCACACCAATCCCAGAGCAGCCACTCTCTGGGAAATCCAACAGAAAACCCACTAAGATTTGAATATATATTGGTAGAAAAACAATCCAAGGGTGTCGCTGTTATCCCCAGAGAGACGGCAAAAATCACGACGTAAGTCCAGGTCAGATGATATGGCCAAAGCAGAGCTAAGACCACATTTAATGGAAAGCTCATCTTTTATAGTGTGGTTCGCAATAAAGAAATTACATGATTGGCCTATTCACCTACGACCTCTCAAGGTGATAGGTTGAGCAGTAAGACACCCATTTCTAAATATTATTCTTAAAGAAAATAATTTTCACAGTTCTCACAACAACCTGCAGGTGTAAAAATGGTTTACATTCTCTCAAACTGTTGTCCATCCAGTTCGCATGAGAATGAAAGCTTTCACAGAGAAGCTGTGAGAAGCTGTGAGAAGCTGGATTTCTCTAACTGCCCTTTCATGAGAAAGAAAAGTTTCACAGGAAAATTCCTCTGCCAGCCCTTGCTAGCATCCACACAAGGGGAAAAAAATACATGTTTTTGCCAGTTTGCTGGGCTCAGGGGCCAAGTGCTGAGAGAGGCAACATTCAGCCAGAGCCCAAATCCCCATCCTGGGAACACCAAGTGTTGGGAGCTATGCTGAGCCCCAGCCAGGAGACTGGGACTTGTAGCTGTCTTTGCATTGCTTAATGCACAAGATTTATCTCTGAGATGAAATTAAAACAAATAAGGAGGTGCAGGGCTTTATCGCTGTGATGAGTTTATTTCCAGGTGGACTTGAGGACCCTCAGGACCATGCCGTATCCCTGACATGGTCCCTTCTCCTCCTTAGATGCCAGTTCAGCCTCCTAAAGCGAAGTTTTCTTCGAAGTGTGAAGACTTTATGGTTTAGCTATTGCTTCCACAGCAGGTTGAACCAGTGAAGGGCAGTAGAATTGCGAGGCATGAGCAATTAAATTAAGTCAAATTAAAAAGTTAAGCTCTCATTATCTGAAACTGAACACTAGAAATTAGTAGACACTTACAGTCTTAATCTCTGATTCTCACATCTCTGCCTGCAAAAGGAAGCAGCATCACCCCTCTCTAATTTCCTCATCTAATTACACAGGATTACAGAGCTGGCAGCTCACTAATATTTGTGCTTTGTTTGAGATTCCGGTGAAACATCCCAAAGGCAGGACTTCTGTATTCAGTGCCATGTCCAGACACCCTTTGATTAATAACTTATAAAGTAACATGCTGATGAGAAGGAGAAGAAACACTTTGGTGTGACTCCCCATTTACAAATGGAAAAATAAGTATTGAAAACTATAACAAAAGACTTTTTAACACTTATCCACAAGAAGATCAAGTCCAGGATGGCAAGAAGACCAAGTTCAGGATGCACAAGCAGCCTGAATTCTGGGATCTCCTAGTGCCAGGCTTTGCAACCCTGAAACTTCCCATGACAGACCCAAATTCCCTCTTGTACTGTGATACCAAACCCAAGGAGGACTTTGCTTGGGGAGACATCCCTGCTCTCACAGGCACCACAGTTGTACCAGGCAAGGTTTACATTGGATATTAGGAAAAATGTCTTCATCCAAATGGTTGTCCAGCCTGGCACAACTGCCCAGGGCAGGGGTGGAGTCCCCATCCCTGGAGGGATCTAAAAGCCTTGTAGATGTGGCACCTGGGGATGTGGGTTAGTGCTGGCCTTGCCAGTGGTGGGGGATGGTTGATTTCAGTGACCTTAGAGGGATATTCCAATGTAAATGATTCCATGGTTCTGCTATGGGAAGTCTGTGTCTCTGGCAGGATTCCAAGGATGAAAACCAGCACTTCAAAGCTGCTTGGCTGCTCAGGCTGTACCAAACCCTCCCTGGGTGCTGCAGGTGGAGAGGGGCAGCAACAGAGAAGGACTCCACCTACTGCTCCACTCTGCTTTCCTGCTGGATTTGTTCAGTTTCAGGTCTTCTCAGCATTTTTCCTAGAATAACACAATCTCAGAATGGTTTGGGTTGGAAGGGACCTTAAAGCTCACCTCATTCCACCCCTGTCATGGGCAAGGACACCTTCCACTAGCCCAGCTTGCTCCAAGCCCTGTTCAGCCTTCCAGGGATGGGGCAACCACAGCTCCTCTGGGCAACCTGTGCCAGGGCCTCAGCATCCTCACAGGGAAAAATTCCTTCCTAACATTGCATCTAAATGTGCTCTCCTTCACTTTAAAACCATTTTTCCATTTAAAGCCCAAGCTACCCTACACTAACATCAGGATTTTCCTTTCATAGTTATAAAAAGCTTTGATTTTGTGGAATTTCTTTGACACGTGCCTGCAAAATTCACATCCCTGAAATACCCTAGAGATACCTGGCACAGCACAACTCCCTTCCTCCATTCCAGCTCTCCCTTCTGTCAGCCCACTACAACAAAATGATTCAACCAAATAACAAATGTTAGAGACACCAGTCCCTGCAGGCTCACAACAACAGCAAGAAAAAAGCTCAGCTAATTATCTTCCTTTCCTCACACAGGCTTTTTGTGAGGCTCCAGCAATTAAAGATGCTGCTGGGGAACAAGATAGATGGGAATTAGTCTGGGTTGGGGAAATTACCACCCAGAGGTTTTTGACTTTTTTTTGCGGCTATGTAAATTCCCTTTGTTCTGCTAAAACTCTTCTACAGTTAGAAGAGTTCAGCAATGCATTACTTGGACAACACATTTTAATAGCTGAGTTTAAAAAGACACACTTTAAAACTGTTTCCAGCCAGCTCTGATCCCAGCCTGTATTTCTCATGGTAGCCTTGAAACCAAATTCCTGGATGCAGATACTCTCCTGACCCTTTTTCTCAGCTCTCCCAGCAAACTTTTGCCATTCATGTAGAGCTTCAACAGGACATACAAGACAACGGGAAATCACTCACCTGATTATTCATCTAAGCCAGACATTCCCCTTCCTGGGAGAACTACCCCATAACCCCAACACAACCTCCACACTGTGTGAGGCAGCCTGCTATGGTTCTCCCTCACTCCCAGCGTGGTGAAAAGGGTCTGCGTGTGTGTAACCCTCTGACGGCCGAGGGACCGGCTGAGCCTCGGCTGAAATGGTGCTCCTCACCATGGTGTTATCCCACGCCTGTGCCTCCACTTCCATGAGAACTGAGTTTAACCAGGAGGGGAAGAAACCTTTGAGCATGAGCAGATGCCTGTGTAAAGTCCTGGCCATGCTCTCTGACCCCACAGCAGGTCCTGCACACCTCTCTTCTGGGGGGACCTGCTGTGTCCCAGCCCGGCTGATGGACCCTGGGTGCACAAGGCTGGCAGGTGCCTTGTTCAGTGCTGTGAGCTGCTGGGCTATTCCCAGCTCTGCTGGGAATGTTTTGCCTGAGAGGTCCTAGAATTGTCCTCTCACAGCCTTGTTATGTGGTGGCCCTTTGCTGAGCGTGGCCAATATGTTCAAAGCCTGGTTTCCATTTGTGCTAATCTGGAACCCAAAGTTTACAACACAGACATTCCATATTTTTCCATATTTTTTGCTGCCTTGCCACTTCATTGACTTTGTGCTTAGGTTTAGTCCAACGCCATCAATTAGAACATGAACCATACCAGACCCAAGATCAACCCTTGAACAAGTCCGTAAGTAACCTCCTGCTGCTCTGATGCTTCCCTTGATATCTACAACTCATTATTTCTCTCCTAAGCACTTTCTCATCTATCACACCCTCTCATTTCTAAACCCATTTTGCCCAGAATTAGAATCACTGTTTGGATAATTTAAATTTAGCAATACCTTGGTCAGGGCACCAGCTCAGCCCATCCCTTCCTAGGGATTATTATAAATTCCTGACTAGCACCAACCTGCCTCTCAGGAAAATAAGCAATGTATTTTAAGTGCTGGACTCCAAGTGATTTAATACTCTTCTTCTACTTTCAATTTTGATTTTTTTCAGTAAATCAGATTTTCCTGGGAGAATGACCAATTTCTTTTTTGCTCTGCAATTTCCTGCAGAATGTAACATATTTTTAAGCACAGCGAGTATTTCTCATCTCTCTTGTCCACTTCTTTTGTACAACGCTGTATTATTTATGTCATCTTATGTTCTTTTATAGTGAACATGATCTTTTATGGCTAGTTTCAAGCTGTAATTTTCCCTCTGGATATTTACTCTAGGCTTTCAAAATGTGCATGTCTGAATCTAAGAGAACTGCAAGGCTCTGGGCAGGAGGTGTGTGGGCAGCTGCCATTACCATCGTGCTGGGGTCAACTCCTAACACAGAGGATATAATTTTAAATTGTATGAGGGGGAATTAATTGGGAATGGGTGAGGAGTGGGGTAGGTCACAAGAAGCCTGCCAAGCTGACTGTTCACTTGGAGGCTACTGCAATGTCTAAGACATGCAGGCAGCAGAGGAGAAGTGCTGGATGGCTAATAGACTCTTTTGTGGTGTTTTGCTGTAATTTTTGGCAAGGCTGTCTTTGCCTCACACCCTGCCTCAAGCTCTGGGGTGAAAAAATCTGCTGAGGAGGATCCAGATGGTCAGGAGGGATTGAAACACCCCAAAATCTTGGGTCTCTGCTAATAGATGGAGAAGTGGGCAACAATTGGTCTACCTGTACCCCTGTATTATCTGCATTCCTACAGCCTCCACACAGGCTGCTGCCTCATTGAACCATCCTCACAGAATCATGGCATGGTTTCGGCTGGAAGGGACATTAAGGTTCATCCAGTGTCACCCCCCACCATAGGTAGGGATGCCTTTCACTATCCCAGGCTGCCCCAAGCCCTGTCCAACCTGGCTTTGGACACTGCCAGGGATGGGGCAGCCACAGCTTCTCTGGGCACCCTGTGCCAGGGCCTCCCCACCCTCCCAGGGAACAATTCCTTCCCAATATCCCTTCTAATCCTGCCCTCTGTCAGCTTGACGCCATTCCCCTTGTCCTGTCACTACATTCCCTTGTCCAAAGCCCCTCTCCAGGAAGGTTTAAGTAATACCATTTCCTTCAGGCAGGAAGAATTGCCATCGCAGGTGTTTCTGCTGACAGGGTTTCTCCCCTCCTTTTGTTTAGGAGAAGGAGGAGAGGCATGTAAGGGGAGTTCTGCAAAGCTCCAGCATTCCCAGAGGAGGAAGACTCCGGATTGGCAGTCTTGAAGCGCCCCCTGGTGCAGACACAAGCGGCATCTCCAGCCAGCTCTGCCGGCGGATTTATCCAGTGAACATCGACGCTGGATGTTAATGGGAGAGTTTGGGATTATGGAAAGTGGGGTGACAGCCACCCTGCCCCGTGAAGGCAGCACTCTCCAGGAGAAAGAGCGTTTTGATCTCTGCTCCCTGTGACAAAGGACAGGACCCACGGAACGGCTGGAGCTGTGTCAGGGGGGTTGGGATGGGTATCAGGGAAAAAGGTTCTTCTCCCAGAGGGTGCTGGGCACTGCCCAGGCTCTCCAGAGAATGGGCACGACCCCAGGGCTGCCAGAGCTCCAGGAGCATTTGGACACCGCTCCCAGGGATGCACAGGGTGGGATTGTTGGGGTGTCTGTGCAGAGCCAGGGGAGGGATTGACGATCCTTGTGGGTCCCTTCCCACTCAGGATATTCTGTGAGTCCATTATTCTATGCTGGCTGGACATTGGCACAGGGCTCACAAAACTTTGCTTCAGAACTTACCCAAATTATTAGTGGTAAATGGGATTGGTCTATTGGAATTGAGAGGATCAGTTAGTACCTGGATTACAGCAGAGAAAGGCATAGATGGCTCTTCACAGATCATCCGGGCACCCCACCAGAAGATGGGAAGCTTAGAAAGAAAGAGGAGTTTCCAGATAGCATGGAAAGATAAATTTGAGGGGAACTAAGGGTATGAAATGTGGGTCAAGAGGGCAGTGAACAATAGTAAGAAATTTGCTGAGATGACTAGAGCAGTGAGAAAGAGCAATGAAAAAAAAGCAATGAAAAAGATGAGCAGAGCCATTCTAGTTTGGCATTGAGAGCTTGATGGCCAGTTGAGATACATGAGGAGAAACTTGTAGCCAGGTAGGGGTGCAAAGAATGACTAATGAGGCATCAGGCAATGAATTCTGTCTGTCAGGTGCTGCAAACACAACATCCAGCATGGAGCTGAGCAGGAGTCAGAGCATCATTAATTCAGTCAGGTCTGCTGCAGGTGGGGATCCGGGGTCTCAGTGGGAGTATCTGAGAAATGAGGGAATGAAATGGAAAAGCCATCAGCTCCCTGGATACTCTGAAATATGAGGTGCAGCTGCAGCTATTTTTAGAAGCATGAAATATCCTGAGTGGGAAGGGATTCACAGGGATCAATCACCCAGTCCAACTCCTGCCTCAGGACATCCTAACAATCCCACCCTGGGCATCCCTGGGAGCGGTGTCCAAACGCTCCTGGAGCTCTGGCAGCCTCGGGGCCGTGCCCATTCCCTGGAGAGCCTGGGCAGAGCCCCAGCATCCTCTGGGGGAAGAACCTTTTCCTTGATCTCCAGCCTTCCCTCAGGTCCCGTCCCTGAAGGACTAGAGGAGGTTAACAAGTAGCCCATTTACATAGAACAGGGCTTGCAGGCTAGTTGATAGCATTTACATTCCTAAAAACTACTTGGACAAGCTATTAAATATCTAATTCCTATAGATCTGCAATACTAGTAGGACAATTAATAAATTCATATGGATTCTTTATTAGGAAAAAAATGCTTTAAATTAAACAAAAAAACTTTTGCTGACAGAAAAGAGGAAGATTAAGATGGCTTAGCTTTAGCAATATTACTGATATCTCACTATTGTGTCCCAGCAGGAAAACCTGTGGAAAACCCTGCATAGCTCAAGCATGGGTTAAAAGAGCCCACATCTTTCTTCCAGTGATTTCTAAGAAGCAGAAGTGTTTTGTAGAGATGCTGAGGGCCACTTTGTAGGGGGTAGGACTGTGCTTAGGATGTGGAAGCAACACCCCTTTACCTGGCCTCTGCTGGCGTGCCCAGGAAGCAGAGACAGATGCTGAGCCAGAGATCCCTGTGCTGCCACGGAGCACACACAGCCACAGAGGCCTGGGAGACTCCCACAGGAGGAGCCGCTGCCCAAACAGCCCCCTGTGCTCAGTGTGGGCTCAGGGAGGACTGTGGGAGCTCTCTTGGCCACAGCTGGCAACCACAGCTCCTCCTCATGGACCTGACAAGGCTCTTCTGCCTCTCCACCAGCATTTCTTCACATAAAATGTTCTGTGTGCACTGCAGACAGGCTGCATCCAGAAGAAGTGGGTGATGGTGCCAGCAGTGCCTCAACGAGACACAGTTTGCATAAGCAAAGGCTCCTTTACGTAAGCAGGCACCAAGTCTCACTGTCAAAGCCAGGCCAGAACAGCCCTTTGCTTTTCTATCATTCTTGACTCGGTGGGGAAGCATCAATGCAAACATCCCTCTGCAGAGAGGAAAGGCTTGGAACAATAATCTACTGCAAAATGATACTCTCCAGATTTTAAAACACCTTCTGTTGGTCAGGGCCATTCAGTAAAATGTATCAAGCTGTGCTTGGCAAATAAAACCTAAAAAAACTCTAAAAGATAGCAGTATGGAGCCTGCAAAATCTTCTGGGCTGAAGTAAGTGCTGGATTGGCAGCAGTGTCATGGCTCACGCTTCCATGGATGTCTCACCAACACTTGAAGCAGAGTTATACTTGAAACACTTTGGGCACAGCACCAGGATGCTATGGATTCAGGAATGTTAATGCGCTACTGCTCTGAACTGATATACTTCTATGGGAAGTCTCTTCCCATCTTTATTCAGTGCCTGGAAGACCAGAGGCTTCAGTCTGTGTGTTGTTCACGCAAAGAGAAATACTTCAGTGGAATGTAAAGGAACAGCACAGCTGGCTCCAAGCTTATTTAACATCCCTGTGTTTACACTGTAATACCTATGGGACCAAGAGTGCTGTGATATTTTTTATTCTTCTGTGGTTTTTTCCCCTCCAAAATAAAGAACCACCACAATCTAAGGAGGCTGGAAAAAGGCCCATATAATCATTTCTCAGTGGGACACAAGAAGAAACAGAAATCAAAGCCTTCGGACACAGTTTCTCCAACTTGACTTGTGAAGCCTGGGTCAGCAGTTTTCAGTGTACAGAAAAGGAGGCTCAAGTTATGCTCCTCTTTCTGTGCACAGAAATGATAAAATGAAGGGTAAAGCCATGCATCGGTCATGCAGCAAAGGGCAAACTGGCAGTATTTCCCAGAAACTAAAGCAAATGCAAAGGAATTTGCTTTTGGGGTTAAGCATGTGTCACTTAAATAACAAATCTGCCACATGCTGCATCTGTTACAGCCTCCTTCACACAAACCACCAGCTCTTTTCCGGAGGGGCTAAAGTACTTCCCAGCTTGTTACAAGGACAATTTACGTGGTGGTAGGCAGCCTAGCCAGGTGTAACACTTGCCTTCTGGAATAAGCCATGGATCCCATGAAATATCAACGTCAAAGTCACACGCAGCATGGCAGGAGTCAGCAGACAGGGACCCCTTCAAGGCAGGACAGCATCGGACCAAAGTAAAATGATGGTTTCCTCCACGAAGGGAGCAATGCTGAGAAGGGCAAAGAAAAACTCTTTCTCCATAACTGAAGCCCACAGATGCCGAGTCTCCCCTGGCTGTATGGAACAAAGGTGTCCTGCAGAGCTCCGGGTGACAGTGACACACCTCTAAGGGTGGGTGAGACTCCCTGTGGGATCATTCTGCCTCCCAGCACATTTGGCCAAACTAGCATCAAGCTCCAGAGTCATAGAAACACCCACTCTAGTCCCAGGGATAGCGAAGCTTAAATGGTCTTTCATTTCCAGCTTGGTTTCTTGGATTCTCTCCCATTCTTCTACCCATGCAAAAAAAGAGCTCTTGTGCTTCACCTTCTGAACGTGTGATCCTTGGCCACACAGCTGTCACACGGACAATCCTGTGCTCAAGAAGCTGCTCTGGGATGTTATTTGACTACCAAGGAACTCTAACATGGAGAAAATCTCCATGCAAAAGGCATGGAAAATTCCTGCAGAAGAAACTACAAGTCAGGTTTTTTCCTCTTAACTCTAAGCTGAAGCACTTCCTGGGCAATCACTTTCAATATGCAGAAGCTATGCCCAAAGACATAATAAAAGAAATCCTAGGAATGACAACAGCTTTAGAAACCTAGCTGGTGCCTGAAGCAGATAACTAGTGAGCACTTACAGCATAGGTGGTGACATACTTTGGTGTTTTAGTTGCCTCTGGTGCTGCTATAATCATTTTTCCTCTGCAGGGAAAAAAATAAAATATTGTATTTCTGTGGAAAAGCCTTTTCTCCAAAAGCAGAGGAAAGAAAGCAACATTCAGAAATGTAACCTGGGGGGCAGCATGAGTGCTTCTGACAGGGCTAAGACAAAGACACTCTGGAAACCACAGAACCCTTCAGTTCTGCCAGAAGCCCTTCAGACTTACCTCTAACCAATATTTACAGTAGGGGTAAGGATGTGTTTATTCTGTTATGCACCTGACCAGATAGAGAGAAAACACAGGCTTTGCAAACACTTCCCAAGCGTATTTATTAGTCAGGACTGATCTGTCTCAAAGTATGACCTACTTCATACCTCAAATGCCATTTCAACACAGAGCAGCTGCACAAGCCTCTGTTCCCCCTGAACACATCCTTGATATGCCAAGACAGACTTTAGCACACCACTTATTCACATGCATCAGTTCCTGCATTTGTTTGGGTTTGAGCACAGGTGTCTAAGAAATGGGTTTTTTTTCTCTGTCCTAATAATTTGAAAAGTTTCTTTCTTTTCTTCCTCCACTGTTTATTATCTACATCTTCAGCATCATCAGGAGGATCTGGCATTACAAAGCCATCAGTCATTTTATAGTAGACTATTGTGGAGTCTGTCTCAACTACGGCCAAGGTAACTGACAGCAGGGTGTTGGGATCCTCTGGAGGGAGAGAGGCTTTCTTCAGTATTTCCCTTAACCTAGGAGAGGAAAAAAAAATCACTTAGAAAGGAGTCCACAACCACCTACAATGGCACAAAGGTAGAATGGCATCATTCCTATTTTTATTCAGCCTGTTTTCACTCTGCAAACTTGTCTTCACTAAAGTGAGCATAATATCTGTTCTGATAAAAATCCAAAGTCATGTAATCAAGCAACAAAAGAAAATAACAGAATCAGTTATACACATCTCTGCTGGAAATGGCCCAACACATGCTTCTAAGCTTTGCTTATGTGTACTCGTGTGCATGTGCCTCAGCCATCCCTCATCCACCACAATCTTAGCACGGCAATCTCTACTGGCCCTGTTTTCCGTAGACTTAAATAAGACATCTAATTAAATAACACCCGGTGTTCAATTGGCGAACTGAATAATTAAGACTTGTTCTATTTAGAGGTAAGTCTTCCAGTCCCTGTGCCACAGGTCTCTGCCAGACTGTGGAAGGCCCAGGAGCTCAAGCCAGGTTTCTCTACCTCCCTGTCTAGACTAGAAGCCACAAAACTAATGTTCTTCTTCAGGACAGTCAGCACAAATAACGTCTTCCTTAAAAGCTCAAGACAAAGTTATGCAATTTTTCCTGTTTAGCTTATTTTAAGAGTAACATGCCAGTTACTTTCTGTTCAGAGCTCAGGACAACACTGATCCCTGGAGTCCCTGGATTCCTGGTCCGACTGGGGAGCAAGTCCTGAAGGAGTGTGGTGCCCAGGGACAGAACAGTAACACTTCCCACAGAACATTACCATAGGGAGCTTCCTCCTTCCCCCACAGGTCAGGTGCAAGAGGGCTCCTCTGAGATTGCTGGGACAGGTTACATTCCAGGGGGAGTTCAGCTGTGCACCAGGATAAACCAGTCCTGGCTTCATGCACCCTCATGAAGATGCTCACCCAGCAGAGCACAGGCAGCTCTGAGGCCAGGCACTGCAGCTGAAAACAGGGCTCTCTCTAAAGGCAGCAGCTTTCAGACTTCAATCATCATCTTCCCTCAGAACCCCTTTGATCCTCTAATAAAAGCCAAATGGAATGCAGCAGAGAATGAGCAGCATCCTGGAAAGCCTCGCTGTTAAGCCCATGACCTTCTTAAGGATCCATCTGTGTTCTGAGCCGTGCATAATCTAGCCTGGTAAATTCAGGAGGGCCTTTCCTCCTGCCTGCACCACTGGCCCAGACACACAGCAAGGCAACACAGCAGTCACTTCATGCAACAGAGACACCACGGCTGGGAAAAGCCCCATCCTAGCCCTTCCACATCAGCACATTTCCTAACAACACAACAAATAAGGTGAGAGAGACTGTGCTGGCCACTGGCAGAGGAGAAACATTGCAAGAGACTCCTTCAGGCAATGGGACACCTACTCCTGTGCTCATCACCATCTCAATAGGCTCTGTCTGCAGGTAACTTACTCTGTGCTTGGCACCTCCAGCTCCTGTCACTTCCAGCCCCTCTGCAGGGGTACCCCCAGCACCACAGTGTCCTGCCAAAGCCCTGGCAGGGAACAAGAGCTTGGGAAAAGACTACAGATGTCCTTCCTGACACACGCAGAGAACAAGAATCCAATTATCACATGCAGAATCATGAAATGATCAGTGTTGGAGGGGACCTTAAAGCTCATCCAGTTCCATCCATGGGCAGGGATATTTCCAGTATCTCAGGTTGCTCCAAGCCCTGTCCAAGCTGGCCTTGGACATTTCCAGGGATAGCCACAGCTTCTCTGGGCAGCCTGTGCCAGGGCCTCACCACCCTCAGCAGCCAAGTGTCTGGAGAAAGCTCTAATTGGTGAGGCCAGACTGCTGGCAGAGACCCCCGAGGAAAGAACAATCCATGAAGCAGTGGACATTAATCTCTCTTTCTCCTGGGAATGCAATATAGAATCAATGATAAAGTGCCAAATTAAAGGGCACAGCTACCCAGAAGAGATATTTTGGGAGCCAAAGAAACCAAACTTGTGTTGAGTGTGGACATTGCTGTATCTGGGACTAGAGTCAGGCAGAGGCCTGGATTCACCTGCCAGCCAGGGCAGAAGCTCCTTCCTATTTTCTGGTTTTCCTCATAGTCTATTAGGAGCAGGGATGGAACACTGAGGCCTTAGATCTGCATTTCTGGTACTCTTGTTTTCTTCTTATACTGCCAAGCACAGACACCTGAAACTTTATTTCCCCCCATTTAGCAACTAGGACTTCAAAGATGCCCCATGACCCCAAAAGCAGCCAGGTCCTGACAACAGATTAATGACATTTCTTCGCATTTCTTCTTCCTTTTCAGGAGACAAGAGTTCCAGGATTTATGTAAGGAGCACAAAGACATACCATTGCATCAGGATGATCTGCTAACTCTGTTGTCCACAGATGAAGAATGACAACTGCAAATGCACCCTTTTCCTCTTCCCCCTTCCCTCCACACAGGCAGCCCCAAGACAAGGGCTCTCATTCATGCATACCACAGGAGCCACAGTGCACTGCAGCACATCTGCAAAGTGGTGAGAGGCTATCTTTTAGAAGGATAAGCTTTGGAATTCAGGAAGTCTGTGTCAGATGCCAATCCCTTGCCCTCCTCCCCTGAAGGCATCCCCAGCAGCCTCTGTGTCCAGCCTGCTCACAATATCCCTCTGCACCAGCAGACATTGCAAAGGAGCCTCAGAACCTCTGATTTCACTGCACTTGCTGCCTGCCATGAGCAGGAAGAAATACTGCAGGAAACATATAGCTTTTGTAATCCTTTTAATGCCTCTAACGCTGTCTATAGAAAAATAAAGAAAGCATGAAGTGTTGTTGGCCTTCTCAAATTCAAAGAATGCATGTTTGACATCGTAAACAAGGCAAGAAGCCTTTATTTCAAGGGAAACAGCCCTTAAGCCTGCCCATCCCACACAACAGCTCAAGTCAATGATGGAAATGAAGTCCATGTGGTAACACCCCCCCAACAGATCCATCTGATTCAAAGTACCCAGTTAATGGCTACCAATAAGCTCCTTAATGACCAGTACAATCTGCTACACCATACAGAGGATGACAACTATAAAAGATGAATTTGCTTTTAAAAAAGTGGATTTAATGTTTCTGAAAGTGTCAAACATCAGTGGAACAGAGGAATTCAGTGCATCCAGTAGCCTGGCAGATGCCAACAGCCTTGACTACTTTCATTCCCCCGCACCCTGAGCAGCCTTTCCCCCTGGGTCACAGGTGTGTGTCAGGACACACTCTGGAACCACTGATAACTGATGGAACGCTGACACCAAGGGGCCCACGACCACTCTGGGCTTGGTTCCCCAGCTGTGCTCCAACAGTGTGAGCCCCACAGAAACTGTGGGGTTAAGCCTTTGGCATGGACTGGCTCTCTCTGGTTCCTCCTTTTCCACAGGAATTCCAGCATGCCCACTCCACTGTACACACACCCAGTTTTCAGCAGAATGGAGAGACTTGACACGAGAAAAGGTACAGCTGTGCAATAGTTCCTGCTGTTCTTCAGGGTCTGAGTACAAGCTCAGCACGTTTTCACTACAGTCTCAAGTAAAGCCTGTGCTGGAAGAATGCACTGTGTCACTTTGTCACCTCCTCAAGGACAGCAGACAAAACACTCCATCACCTGAGCACATGTTCACCCATAGGCTCAGCCTGGCAATGGACATCGGAGGCAGACAACCCTACCCATGCCACCTACTTGGGATTTATGCCAATGACTGCCTGGTAAAAAAAAAAAAAATCCACAGCCCCAGGAGGGTGCACAGAACAATCAAATGTGCTGCTGCATGCACAGTGAGAAATCAAAGCTAAAATACCCTGCAACTACTCCTTCCAATCCTCTCCCTCTCCACAGGATGAAAAGCCAGGGAATGTTAAAACAGGCAGCACAGAAGCTTTAGGCGTCCCACACAAAAAAGGTACCTCTTGAACAAAGGCATTGTGAAAGAAAAATAACTGGTTAGGGGAATACAGACACCACAAGAAACACTCTAAAGTTTTATAGAACGTACACAAGTAGAATAAGACTAAGTATTTTTGTAAGAATTCTCCTTTGTTGGAGATCATGCAGTGCAAAGGTTCCAGTGTAATTTGAAAGCCCAGCTCTAAAACCTGGTGGTGCCTGCCTGTTCACTCAAACCCAGATCTGCTCCCACCAGGCCAAATGCAAGCAGGACAAAGCCCTCATTTTCCACCCAGGAAGCAAACTCACATTCACCTCATGCTCTAGGAGATGCAAAGGACTTCACCTCAAACACTCTGTTATCCAAAGAGCTGGCATTTCTAAAACACTTTGCATTAGAAAAACAGCTTAGAAAAGGCTTTCTAGTTATCTACAGACTAGAGTCAGTATGGATTGCTTTTTTCTACCAAAGAATTAGTCATAGGAGCAGGTTTAGCTTCCTTAACATTGTGCAAGGAGCACTGCAGCTAAGGGAACAGCACTAGCAATGTCATCCTGCATCTGTCCTTACTGCTGCATTCTAACCTAATGATGGCAGTGAATTGACCTGGTCCTCTATTACTGTGGCAATTAATATCTTTAAAATAAAATAAATCCCAAAACAAGAAAATCCATACAAATCCACCGAGAGAGCAGAGGGGAATGTTGCATCCTTCTCCCATCTTAATTTTGCACTAAGTAGGCCCTCAACACCCATCAGAAATCTGTGCTGTGTTTACCAATATCTGCTCCCAAGAAAATAACACTGCTCTTTTCTCTGGAAGAAAGAACCAGGTGTACAGCTGGTGACCCTGAGGTTTCAATTGACTCTGCAGAAACCAACAAAGGGCAGAATCATATAGGAAAGAATTCAAGCAGCAAGTTCTGTGATAAACAAAAGAGCATTTCAGAGACACATCCCATGCAGTGCCTATGAGAAGCAGCATCACTCTGCAAGCTCAGAGCAGTTTTATGGAGGTTGCATAGAGCTCCACTGAGCTGAAATGGAACTACTGCCTTCCATCCCATAAAAGCCAAAGGCTTTCAATCTGCCCTTTATACTTGGATGAATAATTCCTTGCAGGCTTGGCCAGCCCAAACAGCTCCCTCCCCTGCTCGCCAGGCAGGGCTGCAGAGTGCACACAAGTTGGTCTCTGTGCCACTTCAGAGATCATTACCCCGGGTACTGGAGCATGCCATTGTCCCAGCCTGGGTCAGCACCATGGCACAGGAACCTCCCAGAGAGCACAGTTCCTTGGATTTAGCCAGCAGTGCAAACTTTAGCACAGTTCACAATCAGGAATGCTGCTCCAGACCCTGCTGCAGGGCAGGCAGCAGCATTAACCCAGTGCCTTGAAATATGTGGGAAGGAGCATGTGGAGCTGGGAGAATGTGTAAATGCACACCACTAGTCCTTGGGACTTGTTCCCAAAACACATGGACAGGGAATGCTAGAAGAAACTCAGTTTTTGTAATGGAAAGAAAAAATAAATGCAAATAAAACACCATGTGCCACACTGGTCAGGAGAAGGAATTGAAACCCCGAGGAACATAAATATCCTTTTCCATGGAAGTTCAAGAAGAAAACAAGACAAACCATGCAAAAGGGAGGTATCAAAGTTCAGCAAAGTTCTACAGGACACACTTACTACTGGATGTTCAGTCACAGTACTGCATAACCAAGTCTGCTGTGGGAGCTGCATCAGTCTCATTTAAAATATTAAATTAATTAAATGAAAAATACTAATAAAGAGCTTGCATTTAGGAGCCACTAACTACATTTTCAATGTGTAATTTACTGAATGAGTAAATTATGCCTATCGCAAGGGAGTTACTGACAAAATTGTGAAGAGGATGCAAGACGCACATCATACTTCCAGTGCTTTGAAATAACAGGATTTTTCAGTTTATAGTAAGATTTATTTCACCATCTACAGACTTTGAAGACAGTAAATTCCAGTCCTCAGATTTCCTTCTCAGGACACTTATCAGCTTTAAAACAAAACATTCACGTATTGCTTTTTTGTAAAGTAAGTTAGCATTTTAACGGAATAAGCCTTTCCCAAACTTCGCAGGTCTCCATTACCTCAGGCAACTTCATCCCTCATTTCCAACACATGCATGCAAAATACAAACAGAGCAGTGACGTGTCATTTAATCTGACATCTATTCTGAAACATTTTGCTTAGACAAGGTTATTTGTCTAGGACAGACAGTGCCCAATTCTATTAGATCTGGGACCTAACTCCCTGGTCCTTGAAGGATCAAGGCTTTCCAGGCTATCTAAAAAATCCAGCTGTCAACACTCTGAGCTCTCCTAACTTGCTGAGCTTGGTTTATGCAAGTCATTTCTGCCAGCTCTGAAGCAGCATTCCCAGGATTCGACTGCTTCCTCCACTCTGGGGAGCCACATTTCTGGGATGTACCGACGAGGTACTTGGTGTGCACTAAGGTGTTGTAGTGAGCAGCAAACACATCCCAGCCAATGCATCTACAAACTCCTGCAAGCATGAGTCCCTGCTGAATTCAGAGGCTCTCCAAGCCTCAGCCAGCTGTGTGAGAATCAGAGCAGGCCAAGACAGACAGAAATTGCATCGTACTCCCCAGGGCTTCGCTCACAGAAGATTCAGCAATCTTCATCTGAAGAACACACAGAGCACAAAGCCACTTCTCAAGACTGTGTAAGATCATTTACTCTTTGCTTCAGAGCCCATAATTCTGTAGTTCGGTGGGTTCCTGTGCAGCCCTACCCTGCCAGGGCTGGATGAGCAGCTTCCACCCAGCTCTGCAGAAGCGGACAGTGAGCTTAGGAAGCAGAACAGCTTTTGCCTTCAGCAGTTAATTGTCATGCTCAAACTGGACTTGATGAAATCTTGTAATAGGCTAAAAAACATTGAATAGACTTTTTGTAGGGCACTCATATTTGTCATTTGCCTAGGTGTCCTGCTGGTAATTTCCACAGCAACTTTCCTGTGGCCTTTTAAGGACACACTTCTCAGTGGCAGCCAAGTAGGGAACTTCATGAGACACCTGGAAGGCAAAGCTTGGCTGATGTGGATTTGAAGAAGAGAACCATCCCTATATTTCTCTGGAAGACCAAGCCCACAAGAGTGACTGACTAGTATTTGCAAATATGAGATCTTTTTTAGCACATCCATAGTACTAAAATCCATTACTTTCTGTGAATCACTTTCTTCCTTCCACCAGTAAGAAAAACACAGAGTGGAATGAAGATGGAAGTCTGATTTCAAGATGTCACTTCCAAACCCCACCCAGGCCTTACTGGTTAAACAAGGAAGTGCTGCTGGTGTTACTGGCTTCTTTTGCAGTTAGCACAATTCCAGGTCCAGAAATAGAGACAGAACATTTTCACCTTCCCAAATCCCTCCAAGGGCTTATTTTCAACACTAAGTGAGCTGCATTCACTTGTACTCATACCTCCTCCCCTGCTTTTAGCAAGTAACACAAAACCCCAAAGTGCTGCTTTGAACAAAATGCAGATGCACGTTCAATACCACAAATACAAGTGTTGTACACAAATACAACCTCCCAGCCTGACAACATCCATGGATACTGAGCACATACAGGCTTTTATGGACGGACCTGGCACTGCAGCCTGGGATTCAGCTCATTTTAGTGACAGCACACCCTATGTAGTTGCTCTGCAGCAAACCCTAGTCACAAACTGTACTTTTAATCAATGTGATGCATTCACTCTTTGCCTCTCCACCACCCATCCTTCCAGTACTGGATTCCAGACACTCCAGTGCCAGAGGCAGAGCAAACAGCATCACCACAGAACAAACAAGTGCAGAGGCTCCCCATGAAAAGCTCCAATGACACAGTAAAAGATAGGACATGCATACAGTGGAATATCTGTCATCAAAAGTCAATCAGAACATACTCCTGGCCTTGACCCAATGCCAGGAATCCAAGTTTTCAGCCCAGGTGGAAATACACTAAATTAACCAAGCACAACAGCTCAGCACGTAGGTGGAATTCCTCAAAGATCCCACATCCTCACTGGCTGCCTTCTTATTACCACCTAAAATCCTAAAAGCTGAGAGTTGCAGCGTGTCCCTTTCACACACACACACCCACACCCCCCTCCCACTTGCTGTGGAGATCACATCACATTTCTCTGCAGCACCAAGCCCACAAGAGTGGTTGACCAACACTTGCAAATATAATACTTTTTTCAGCACATAAACAGTACTAAACCACATCAATACCTAGTAAATCATTTTCTTCCCCCTCACCCAACAAACAGCAAAATGATGATAAAAGTCTGTCAGCAAGACATTGATTTGTCACTTCTAAAACCCAAAATAAAATGCAAAAACATCACTCGTAAAGTGCACACGCACATCTAATAAGTGCAATTAACTAGCTACCTACCACTGTGTCAGGCTGCTGCCCACAGAGCAAGAGGAAGCAGCAAAAACCAGTAAGATTTGTAAAGTCAGCTCTGAGGCAGCTCCTAGCAGGAGTGGGAACAGAAGAAACTGAAAAATGTACAACCATATGATGCAGCTGAAATAGTCCAGGTCTTCAGAGTCATCATGGCAAATACCAGTCAGAGAAGGCAGTCTTTATCAGAGAGTAAATCATACTGTGTGTCTGAGGCCGCTCTAGAGGCCAGTTAAAATAGACTGTAAAACTACTGTAGTGGAAATTTTCTAGGCCGCAAATATCTGTAATGTAACAAATTCATGGCTGTGCTGTCTTCTGCTTGAAGAATTGCTCTTGTATGTGTGAGGAAATTAAGTTGAAAATCACAGGCATGTGAGACTCTACATCTAAAGTAAAAGGAGTTTCCTGTTCAAAGTAGCCAAATTATAGTTTCAAAGCAAAAGCAAACCAAACCACACAAGGCTTATCCACAAATTTGACAATAAAAAAAGCTGATTCTTAGGCAGCTCTGAGAAGATTTCTTTCCTCTTAGGTCCTTTCAAGTCCAGCAATGAAGCATTGCTACATTTCCCAGACTACAAAATCAGCAAAAGAATGTTCAAAACATAAGCTGTGTCTAACCTTGTCTCTCAAACACATACTTTGGCGTCCACTGTTTTCTCCTAGCACATACACAACTCCAGACAACAGGAAGTGTTTATCAGTGGGCATCGGTTGCTGCGGGAAGCTGACCCCCGAGAACCACTTCCAGACAGGGAGAGACAGAGACTGATGCAAAGTTGAGATTTCCTTAATGTTCCAAGCTGCCTGTATGTCTGCAGCACCCAAAATAACTCTGCTTTCCTCCGATGTTCCTCTATTTCCTCCTTTCCCTCTTGACCAAGCCATCACCAGCCTGTAAAATGTATCTGTGCTCCATTTTCTTTCAGTGGAAACCCGAGACAAGCAGTGAGCACACCCTCACCTCTCGTGGCTGATCAGGATGTGTGCAGGCACCGGCACCATCACCTGGAGCCCCTCCTGCTCCCTGGCACGGGCATGCAAACACACCAGCTGCAGCTCTGCCACTCCCACGGGCTGCACCTCATGCCAGTTCCTCCCTAGAAACGTTCGTCGGGGATAAGAGGGGCAGAACACAAAACAGAAGTTTTAATCAGTCAAATAACAAATGCAGTATTTAAGTTAACATCTAAGGTTTTGTTTTCCCTCCCCACAGGAAAACTCCACTCATCTGCCAAATTCCCCTCCTGAGAAGCAATCCTGCTAAAGAAACCCACAGAGCAGGACCAGACTGCTTGCTCCAGAGCTGCACTGATAGATGGTAAGCAGGGATCTGTCTGACAAAGCTCCTCTTCGAAAGGCAAAAAGAAGACAAAACCATGCAGCTTTAGCCATCTGTAGCACTGTAACCCAAATGTGGACTTCATCAGCACCCTGAACTGTGAAGAACAGGTGCTAAAAGCATGGTTAATGATAACACAAAGTTCTAACCTCCTGCTGAAGTTTTTTGCCACAGAACTAGAGAAATCTTCTTTTAAAGACTATTAAGGAATTTTCTTCAGAGGTGTAACAGCAACAGATACAGTAATTTCTGGACTGTAAAATCCCTCCCTTCCCTGACCTTGAGAAGCACCAGGCTCCAAGCAAACCTGAAATATTTTTCGCTGGCTGGCTGCCTGCCTACTCACCATCCCTTTTCAATAAGGCCAACCTAGAAGAATCCAGGCAGAAGTTTATATATCACATAGCTCTGCCTCACTGTGAGCAGATACCACAAGACTATACTAGATTTCACAGGATTGTTTTGGCTGGAAAAGCCCTCTAAGATCATTGAGTCCCACCACTGACCTGACACTGCCAGGTCCTCCACCAAGCCATGGCCCTAAGCACACCACCTACGGTTTGTTATAAATTACTATATTGTTATATTATATTACTACAATGGTTATGAATTACTGCTACCACACTTGAAAATTATCTTCTTTGCTAGAGGAATCACCCCCCTTTCCAGAAAACAGGCCAGCACACAGCAGCCATTTGCTAAATGGTGACTTTGGTGAAACACTGTTATGTGAGTAACTTCACACTAATCTACAAGTGAAGATTATCACAAGCTCAATCACTGAACTTGTCACTTCACCTTCCTACATTCCTTTTCCTTCCCCTACTCCTCTTTTGCTCTTTTTTCCATGCTGACTGCCTTTGCCCTGGAACACCTGCACCTGGAACTGCTGGATGAAATGGGTCCTCATCTTTGCACAGGCTCCAGGGAGGCAGAGGATAGAAACTTTCAGCACAAAAAGTCTCAAAATGGGCACCAAGGACTTTGTAGGAAAGGTCCTGTCTCAGTGCAATTAATTTAACAGGTCCTAAGGGCAAAAACATTTGTTGGGACACAGTTGCTTCCTTGATTTACCTTCTAAGAGGTCCAGGTACACCAGAAAGGCAGCATAGACTTGAGTGCTGTCAGATACATCAAGTGACATCATTTCTGTGAACTGAGACCCAAAGAGGAACGTCAGTGAAGGAAAGCACAGGTTATACTAAGAATGCACACACCATCTCTACAGCCAGCAGAGACACTGGAATCTCACACCAGCTTTAAGGCAATCAAAAAGCAGGACTTGTTTTCTGACAGTATCTCAAAAGCTCTTTTTTCCGCATTTCCCATATTTTAGCACTTTAAAAAAGCAAGCAAAACAAACAAATACAAGAGGAATCACAACTATTTCTGGAACAGCTCTAGCTTTGTGGAATTTTACCTATTTTGGGGTAAATAATTTTACCTATTTTTGCTGCAGCACATGAATATAAGACGATGGCCAAATTAAACACCTCCATATTTTCGGTGTGGTAAAAATTAAGATGGAGTCGAAGTTTAAAGCATTTACATTTCCCAGCCGGGATTCCATGATTTATAACCTCCATCCCTGCCAGCAGTGGCATTCCCCAACTACCCCACGGGCCGGAGTCCCCCTCGATACACCCAATATAATAGATTATATTGGCATCTTCCCCCAGAACCCTCCTGGGGGGACCCCACATGCACCTCAAGAGCCGCGAGGGGGGAATCCTGCGGGGTCCTGGCGGGAGAGCGGGACCCCCGAGAGACCAAGAGACCCCTGGCCCGGCCTACCGTGGGGTGAGTCGTGATCCAGTTGCCGCCAGCCACCCCCGACCAGCTGTCCTGTGCCCCCGGGGCCCGCCCGGCCGCGGAGGAGCCCTGGCCCGGGTCGGTGCCCCGCTCACCGCCCGGGGCCGGGTAAATGTTCCCCCGGCCCGGCCCGGCCGCCGGCTCCATGCTCTCCCGCCTGTGTGCAACGCGGCTTCACTCCGGGCGGCGCCGCGCACCCCAGCGCTTCCCGGAAACTGCCGCGCCGCCCCGACCGTTCCGCCTCCGCTCCGTTCCTACCCCCCCTCCCCAGCCATGGCCAAAGGCTTTTAAACCCTTTAAATGAAATATATGTGTATTCCTTTCACGGTCCCTTCTTCTAAAGGCTCCAAAGCAACGAATACGTTATCAATCTGCAGTGTCCAGAGCTTTTATAGATTGCATGTTAGGGACATGAATTCAAGGTATTGCTATTAAAAGCACTTTGGACTGTTTCACTAGAAATCTCTCTGACTTCTAATGAGAATATGCTTTACCTAATGCCAAATGTCCCAGGTCTGGCTTACCTGCTGCATCTGTCTCAGTGTCTCTTCTGATACATTTCAAACACTGGCCATTCTATAATAAAGCATCAATGCAAATTGGTCTATATGTATGTAACCCATATGTGGTTTGTAGCCACAGGAAGTCATATTTGGGCCAGTCTAATTCAAGGAATTTTGAGGTAGCTGGCTGCTTAAAAAGCATAGTGTTAGCCAGCACTTCAATTCCCTGGGCACAGAACAGATAGCTAGATAGCTAGATGGGATAAAAAAATCAAGTCTCCAAGACTTCCATGGAAGAGTTGGCAACAGTCAACAGTGGTTCACTCAACTGTTGGGAAATAATTGGATGGATTTGAGTTCTTAGAGGTGAAGAAGCAAGTGAAAGGAGATGGATCCACATCAATCTATAGATGAGACAATTTACATCAGCAGGATGTAACCTGTTTTCTACAATGTGGGAAACAAGTCTAATTTAGAAGAAATCTGCCTCAGAGAGAATTTGTCACCTGACAAACCGAGGGATTATCCCTCTGCCAGAGACAGTTGTCGCAGCTGGAATCTTCTTGTTTGGTGTAGATATGTAGAGGAGGCTGAAACAAATGACTTAAATTGTTTTCTGTGGGACTTAACATCTGCAAAAAGCCATTTCTTCCTCAAAGCTAAAATATTTCACCACAGAGTGGCTCATTGTCCTGTCACAGCAGGATGGAGTCTGGGCTTAAAAAAACCCCACAGGATATACTTTTGGCCACTAATAAAGAAGTCAAAATGCATACAGATTTCTTTGGATGTGCACATAAAGTCACACACATTGATAGGTATTGGAATGACACGAATTATTAGGGTAACTGTTCACCCGAGCTCTCCAAACTTTGCCCCACACTGTGTGTAACTGGGAGTGAGAGATTAAGCTGCACTGACTCCTTTCTCTTCTGTGTGGAAGAACATCTCATGTTGCAGGCATCTGCTGCTCTCCCTTCTTTGTGTTCCACAGCAGCCAGCCAGCACAGGAAGTTGTGTGAGCGAGGGAATGTCACTTTGGAGAACAAATTACTGGCTTTGGGATGCTGGAGGCATTGCATTTGCCCCCAGCAAACCATTATGGCTCTGACGCTGCTCACAAAATAAAAAGAAGGGAGGAGTCTGAAAAGAGCTGAAGGTAGTTCAGATTTCACTGAGGACATCAAGAGCTGCACAGGCTAAAAACACACTCGGAGTTCTGGCAAAGGCAGGCACAGGAGGGGCGTATTTCTGCTGAAATATCGTAAAATCAGAAGGACTGTGACCCAGCTTGAGTGTCTAGTGGATGCAAAAAGCCAGCTTCCAGCCCCACACCAAATATAATTCGGCAGCATTACTCCCAACCCTCCAAATGTGAGCGGTCCTGTGGGTGGCAGCGGAATTCCGTGAGTGTGGATTGGGCTGGCTCCTGCGAAACTCTAATCACCTCGCACAGGCTGCAAAGCTGCTCCTTCTATTTGGTTAATGAATCCAAGCATAAAAGCAACATGTGGCAAACTAACCATGAAAGAAAAGCCTCATTAATGTATCTAGAAGGACAATTATAAAGGCATCGTGAAGGGCAAACAGGAGGAACATATTTGCACTAATTGTTCAGGAAGATGCATACAAATTGAGAGAGTTTCTCAAATTTTAGTACAGATGATTCTATGACCCCTGGAGATTCTTTATCAAAGTTTCCTAGGATGATCCTTTTTGTGATAGCTTTTGGGAAGTCATCTGATTGGGAAACTGAAACAATGTAATTTGGTGTGGGTGACAAATTAAGTTCTATAACCAAAGAAGAACAAACATTAACTCTCTCTCTTATGTGTGTATGTGTATATATTTATATATATATACTACCTGGATGCAAGCAATTCACAATGAGATTATGGATAATTAAACAATTGTTTGCTTGCTAAAGGTTTCCGCCTTTTTAAGTGTTGCAAGCACATAGCCAACAGTAGCACCTGTTCTAAGTGGGTCTGTCCACCTTGGAAAAACTTCCTACCCACAGTAAAACCCAAATACGCTGTGATGGGGCCCTTACAGTTAATTAGAGATTTCATCTTTAAAAGGGTTTAGCCTGCCTAAATCCTATTAACTTCTAGGAGAGCTGTGTACTATGTCCCTTTTAAGATCATAACCCAATAATTTTAATTGCTGGAACATGTTTTATGTATTTTTATGCTAAATTGCCATCGGTCTATTCATGGGAACATTTCCGTGGTGGGTGAGTCAATGAAGTACAGGGAAAATCTTCCCTGTATTCCCCGTCTTCCAACAAGAGGTGCTGAGGAAGCTGGGGTTGTTCAGCCAGGAGAGGAGAAGGCTCCAGGGAGACCTTAGAGCCCCTTCCAGTACTTGAGAGGGGCTTATAAAAAAGAGAGAGAGTGACTTTTTAAATGGGCAGATAGTGATAAGGGGAACATCTTTAAACTGACAGAGAGTACATTTCGATCAGATATCAGGAAGAATTTCTTCCCCGTGAGGGTGGGGAGGCCCTGGCACAGGGTGCCCAGAGAAGTTGTGGCTGCCCCATCCCTGGCAGTATCCAAAGCCAGGTTGGACGGGGCTTGGAGCAACCTGGGACAGTGGAAGGTGTCCCTGCCCACGGCAGGGGTTTGGAATGAGATTATTCTTAAGGTCCCTTCCCACCCAAGCCTTTCTATGACTCTACGATATTAATCTTTCAGCTGTGTTCCAGCTGGGACAGTGCATCCCTCCTGCAGCGTGGGATGGGTGTGGGGTGTGCGGCTGCTTCGTGTGGACATCCCGCGGATGTTTGCCAAAAGCTTTCTAATATAAAAGCTCAAAGTTACTTTAATTCCCTACCTGTATGAGAAAGATGAGGGCGATGGATTCAAAGACGTATTCAGACATCACAGCATGGGGGCAACTGTGGCGATTCGTAAGCATCGAAACTAAGGGACGTCTTAGCGTTAACAGCAACACTCCCAAAGCCTCGTTAAAGCCCAAAACTCGGGTGAAAAACCGTGGGGTTTGCAGCTTTTACCGTGGGTGCTGAGCAGCTGCTCTGATTGCAGCCTCCCGGGGGCCTGGGGAACCGCCCCTGGGGTCGGGGCAGTGCCGGGAGGACTGCTCCCCGAGCGGGGCTCGGCGGGCGGGCGGCGGCCCTGATCCGCTCCTCCTTCCCCTCCTCCCTCCTCCTCCCGCCTCTTCCCTGTCCCTCCTCCTCCCGCGTCCCCCGGGCCGGAGCCCGGACTGCTGGCGGCTCCGGGGCCGCCCCGCACCCATCATGGCTGCGAGCGCGCCGCTGGTGCTGCTGGTGCTGCTGCTGCTGCCGCCGCCGCTGCTGCGCGGCTGCGGGGCCGCCCCCGAGCCCCCCGAGCCGCCCGAACCGCCGGGCCCCGAGCCGCCCGCGCTGCCCGAGTCGGCGCTGCTGCAGCCCACCGTGCTGCTCGCCATCCTCGCCCGCAACGCCGCGCACACGCTGCCGTACGTCCTGGGCTGCATCGAGAGGCTCAGCTACCCTAAGAACCGCATCGCGCTCTGGTAAGGGCCGGGGGCGGGGCGGGGAGAGGGGGCTCTGCAGGCAGCCAGGACCGCGGCATTCCGCCCGGGGAGCGCGGAGGGGCAGCGGCAGCTCCCACCCGAGGAGCTGGGACTGGGGCACTCCGCCCCGGGAGTGCGGAGGGGCAGCGGCAGCGCCCACCCGAGGAGCCGGGGCTGGACTGTGGTGGCCGGGAAGAGCTCGCCCCCCGTTCCGGGGTCCCCCCGCATGTCGGGAGCGCGGCGGCTCTGCCGGGAGCCTCAGGGAGATGAGTTATCCCAGCAAGGCTGGCCTGGAGCCTGGGAACATTCACCGCCGGAGCATGTGTCCAAATCCACTGGCACGGAGAACTCCGGCTGGGAGCGTGGGGCCGGCTCCCGGCTGGTAAATCCCGGGCTTTGTGGGAGCTGGTCGAGATGTGCCGGGGCTGGAGAGCGGGCGGGCTGGGTAGGTGCTGGTGGGCATTGAAAGGAGCATTGTTGCCAGGCTGGAGGCTGGAAGATGGATTCAAAGATGTATTCAGAGATCGCAGCATGGGGGCAGCTGTGGCGGCCAAACGGGGGTCGGGATGGATGGAGGAATTAGAGCAATTTGGGAACTGGTCAATCTGCCTTTGCAAGGGGACAAAGAAAAAAAGTAATCTTTCAACCTGACATAAGTGTTGGGAGGAACAGGATTGCTTGCAAGGACCCCAAACAGATTTTCTTTTAAATTGCAGTGCTGGTGTAAAATAAGAAATGGTGCTGTAGGGCCTGATCAAAAGTTTGCTGAAGTCCGTGGTGAGACTCCGGTTAACTTAAAAAGTCAATACAGTTTAGTTTTACTTTGAAGGGGCATGGGGAGGACCTTGTCTCCAGTCACATCACTGAAGTGTCATTAAACAGATGTTTCTGTATGTGCTTCAGGAACATGGCTGTAATTTGTCTGCAAGTACAGGGCTCTGCAGAACATCAGGGCCTGGTATAAGCAGTGCATGGATCTTCTTTGCCTTTTTTTTTTTTCCTTCCTTTCGTGTTGCAGGTGTACAAAGCAGGTTGTGCTATCAGGCCAAATTTGGGGTGCCACACAAGTGTGATGTGGAATCACAAGCTGGTGTGTGGCAGTGGGTAAGTCCACATTCCTCTGTATGTAGATCTGTGACTCCTCATTCATTTGTATCAGTAGGAATTTTGCCAGCTGAGATTTCCTCATAGTAGATGTGTATAAAAACAGATATTATCAGACCCCACATGGCCTCTGATTCAGCTAAGCTTGGTGTTTATAAAAACTTGCGGGAGTTGTAAGTGCATTCCTGATCACCAAAGCAGAGTGCAGCCTGAAATGTCTCTTGCTGTACAAGTGCAAAATAAGTTGGCGGGGGGGGGGAGGTGGTTTAAGTCTTGCAGATAATTGGTTGGCTCTACAACTTTTTCAGTACATTACTGGCCTCTGCAATATTGTGTGAAAGTATTTGTGGGGACTTCCTTTAACATAACTTAAAATATGCTAAGGTTTCTATAAGAGATCACTCCCTTTTTAAGAGGATTGCACACAGACACAAGGCATGCCTAAACTGGAAAATGTGCTGATGAAAATGTCAGGATTTATAAAATGAGAATGACTAAAATGTCACAGCCACTGGAAAAGAAGTTCTGAGGATGCTCTGAGTTGCCACAGAGTGAGAGGTACCTGTGGGGTGGCAGTGGTTCCTTGAAGAGGTTTAGTTCTGCTTCCCAATAAGACTTGAGCTTTTCCAGTGCTGGGAGTGTTTCAGGACACAAAGTACCCACTCAGGCAAGCTCACATACGATATCTATCAAGTCTCTTGAGAACAAGTGAAACCATTCAGTCAATTTCTGGAAGCATCTTGTGTTTCAGACAGAGTCCTTTCAACAGATGAATTCCAAGGTTTACCTGTGTCCCTGTGTTACTGGGATAGCTTGGGGAGGAGGGCAGGGGAGTGGTGTTTGTCAAGGACTTGCATTCCTCCATTGCCATTTATATTTTACTTCAGCATTTTCTTGAGTAAGTCAGCATTTTAAAATGCCCAACCGTTGATCTTGAGAATGAAAACTGAAAACATATATCATCTCTCAAGCTCCCATATGCTCTCTCTGCATAGCTGGAGGGCTGAAATTCAACAGGGGATTCCTCTGACGGATTTCTAGGGGGGAAGCTTTATGAGTGACGGTAAAGATGGGTTAAGAGATAAATGAGTTTGAAGCAGGCACTGAATTTCCTTTGTGTAGTCTGTATCAATTAATCTCAAACTTTGTTATCCTGATACTGAGCAAAAGATGTGCACTGGACAGCCTTGTGTTCCCTTCTTCCCTTTGGTCTTAATTATGACTTAATTCTGAAGGTGGTTGTGAGCAGCCTCGGAAGGACTTGCTGGCTACTAATGAGCTGAGCAGGCCATTTGGCCTGGGGCCAGCTGGCAAAGGAACCGTGGCCTTGCAGTTAAACCCTCCCTTTCCTTCTTACTTTCCTCCCTGAGAATGGGGAATTTGCATCGGAACTGCCTCCTGGGCCGGTCCCTGGCCTGTGTTAACCCCAGCTGTCCTTGCCTGGGAGAGCAGGCCAGGTCACCCCAGGATTGTGCTGATGACTTCATGGTGGGAATTTCTGTGGGACAGCTCAGGTTTCTGTCGTGGCCCTGCGGAGCTTCCCGGGACAGACTTGGCCGTAGGCGGTCTGGGAGCCTTTGGACCCGGCCATCCCAGTGGGAATGGCAGTCTCCCTGCTTTAGCCACAGAACCCGAGCTGGGTCTCCTGTCACCATGGAGGAGCAATGCTGGATGGAACAGTCGTCCCTTCGTGGAGGAGGAAGGGTCACAGCCATCTCCTCCGAGCGCCCAAATACCCAGTGCTATGGAAAATGGTATGGGGCCCACAGCAGGAGAGAGCCTAAAGAAAAAACCTAGCCGTTGGACCCAAGTCCAGCTTTCTTAGAGCCGCAGAGGGTTCTTCTGACATGCTGCTTGTGTGGCTGGCCCTGGTGGGGCTGAGTTTCTCCCAGGGCTCCCTGTGCTTCCAGCCCAGCTGGGAAACTTGCAGGGAAGGTGTACGGCATTGTTTGTGCTGGGCTTGGAGAACTGCAAAGGGAGGGAAAGCGATCTTTTATCTTGGACAAAAATGAGCCAGAAGTTACGCAGTCAGCGTGCCCCAACCCTCTTTTTTTAGCAGGCTGAGGTTGTGGTGTTTTATTTTGAGCTTTATCAATGCTGACTGTTTATTTGAGATTGGTTGATTACTGGTACAGAGTGTTTGCTTGTCAGGCAGCTTCATCTTGGCTGCAGTAGACAGCCTAAAAGTGTGTGTATTCAGTTTATCACATTGCCTTACACTTTCCTTAGTCTCAGATGAAGTGATGGTATAGCAAAGAAAGTTGCCTGTAATTTCATCTTCTGCTTCATCCTAGTGGGCCATCTGCTCTTTCATCTCTTAGTAACCTGGGGACTGAATGCCTGCATAAATGAGTTGGTGCTTGGGAGCAATAATTAGGTCCTTTTGTGCTTGAAAATCTGTGCCTGCTTTGGGGATCAGAGTATTTATGTATACTTATATTTCAGAAATGATAATGTGAACAGTAGTGAGACAGGTGGAAAGCTGGAATAAATCCCAGCTGAGAGATGAGTGGATATACTGTAACACAGCTCCAGTGAGGGAATGAATGGTTTCAACTTAAAAGAACTGGTTGTAGCTGAAAACAGAAGGTGATGAGATCAGTATAATAATTATGTTTCATAATTATATATTATTAGTCTGGAACTAGCTGATGATATCTGAACATTTTCTTATTCTTTAATGGTTTAGTTTTCAAATGTGAAAAATGCCACATAGAGGGCAAACTCCAATGAGACGCAGGGATCATTTAAAACTTTAATGGCTGTTATTACACACAGGGAAGTGTTGGCTTTCAAACACCCTGTGTTTTCTGTCCTTGTCTCCATTTGAGCAATGAGGTCACTTTAATCTTCATGGTCACTATTAATCACTTAGGAATGCTGAAGTTCCAGTCTGCCGGCTCTGTCTCTCCTGCTTCTGTCCACTGGTGTTTTGCATCCATTTCAGGTGTGCTCACCTGTGCTGTGACTTCCACATGGCAATATTAAAGCACAGGTTTTAGAAATTAACTGACTTTTCCCTTGGCTTGTCATTTAAATTTTAGTGGGATTTATTTTCCTGTTTGTATTTGTAGATATTTTAAATTTATTTAATATGTAGTTTTAATAACAGTCATAGACTAAGTGGGGTCAAGAGTGAAATGGGATTTACACAGCTTTGAAATTGCAATTAAGGTGACATTCCTGTTGTGCAAGATGTTGCAGACAGTCTTTCTGCCAGAGAACTTGCATTTAGATGACTGCATCAAAAGAAAGAATAGGAGTAAATACTTCCAATTTCTAGCTGGGGAAGTTGGGGTAGAAGGGTAAAGTAACCTACATGAGATTCTTGAATTTATCAAGACTGGAGATAGAGGAATCAAGAAATGTCAGTTATGAATGCTTCCTTGCTGAGGTCATTTTTACACCAAGGTGTAGTAAAATTACATAAAAATGGAAAACCAGAGAAGGCTAAAGAACTGTTCCCATCCCAATATCCATAATATCCACTTTTTTTTTTTTTTTTGTCCTTTGGGTTTCTCTCCCCCATCTCAGTCTTGGCAAACTGAAGCAAACGACATAATGAAATTGTTCAGTAGAAACATTTGAAGGGAAGTCGAAAATTACTGCTGTGCCTTGCTGAGGTCTGCATGGCAAGACATAAACCACTCTTCAGCTAAAAACTGTGCAGTTCTGCAGAGAAGCCATAAAAGAGGCATGAGCTGTGTGATGGCAACGTGCAGGGTAGCAGGAGTTTCTTTATTTTTCCCTGCTGTGGTCACAAATTGCCAGATTCTGATGCTTTTTTGATGTCATTAAAGAGCACCTTGTCCTATACTTTATGTTAGGCTCTACTAGACAGCAGTGTGGATATTGGGATAAAAGAAGAAAGGCAAAAATCGATTCAGCATCACCATAAAATGAATAAATAACCCTCCAGAGGTACAGGGATAATACCGTAAAACTGGTATCTTGAAATGTGTAGGAGTTCTGTGACACTAGTGAGCATAGTACACTGTGTTTGTTTAATTATTTTTTAATCTCTGAATCCTGCATACTATGTAGCTCTGAAAATACAACCATTTATTTTGGCTGTTGTCTTTTGGCACCCACCTTTTGAGACAGGGGTCTACCCTGTTATCTGTGTGTCTGTCCCTTGTGTCATAGGCTGCCTGGTGCCTTGTAGTGATGCCTGAAGTGACCACCTAAAAACAGAGGCTAGACAAAAAAAAGAGAATAAAAGGAGGTATTTATTTGAAGGACCTTCAAAGGTACGCTGCAGGCAGTCAAAAGGCTACACCCAAGATGGACGCTGGGTCTTCACACTTTTATAAGTTTGGTCCATTTGCACATCAGGTTTAATTCTCCAATTGTAACTTCAGTTAATGATGTAACTACCCCAAGTTTGCCCTCCTCTTCAGAGGCCTTAGTTTACATATTTTGGGGCCTGGGACAATAAGGTGTCCTTGGAGAGTAAACCTAGAGAGGCTTTGTTATGTCCAACCAGCATGAGAGAACAGCAGCTAACAGGCTACAAGAAACTTCAGAGTTACACACTAGGCAGTGCAGGACTTGAAAAATAGAAAAGTTAAAACCTAAGGCATCAGTAGTGCAGGTGGTGGGTTTAGAGACTGGAATCCAATAAAATAATGTGTTGCCCCAAAGAAACAGTGGGACAGAGTTCAAAAGCAGAGGCTGTTGTTTATGATAAGCCTTTGGATGTTTTCAAAGGTCAGGGAGATCTAGTTTTCAGGATGTTTTGTCTTTTTTAATGTGTACAAAGTAGGGATAAAAAGACCTCAAGGAGTCATCTGGTTCACTCCTGCCCAGGGCAGGATCCCACTTCATCCCTGACGTGTCTTTCCCGCAGGGTTGGGATTCCTCATCCGGTTCATGCTGCCCAGGTTGTGCTCTGGGCTGCCTTCTGAACCATCTTCAGGTATGGGGAAGGTGGGAGGCAGCTGTGGGAAGGTGTCCAAGGACCAGCTGGAATCTATATTGGCTGTTAAGTGCTCCTGTTAATTTGCCCCTAAAAAAAAACGGGGGGAGGGGGCAATTTCACTTGTACTTGGCACACCAGCTATTTCAGCTCCTTATTTCTGGTGAATCTGGAAGTAGGGATCAGTTAGGTCTGATCCAGGGGGAAGCCTCCCCGATTCCTGCTGTCATCTTCATATTACAGGGACAAAGCCTTCTCCCCTTCCCCAGTGCTTCTCCAGCTGAGCTATGCATGGATCTCCTAGGATGGTTAGTGCTGGAAGGCACCTCCAAAGGCTGGCTTGTTCCTGCTCAAAGCCAGCTCTGGTGAAGGCTGCCTAGTACTGTTTCAGTTCAGGTTTTTAACATCTCTAGGGATGGAGACTCTACAATCCCCAGGCAGCTTGTCACTGTCAAGAACTGTCTTGGAAATTCACGTGGGCTGAGGGTGGCAGACCTATGGGACAAAGGCTGCTGTTCCAGCTGCTTTTTCTTCTTTCTCTTTTGCATTTCCTGTTAAGTGGAACACATCATCTTTTCAGAAAGCTGCCTGGTCACTGCCCATCAGATTCCTGAGGAAGAGACCCCAGGTGTTTGAATGCAGCTGGAGAGGGGTCAGTCCCTGGGAGGTTTGGCAGGGCCCTTCCTGAGGAGAGCAAAACAGGGATTTGTGCTGAATCAGAGACTGAAGGGCTTTTTTGATCTCTTATGTAAATTATCACACACCTGCAGTTATTTATCTGAGTCCCCTGGGACTGAAACTCTTCATGCACTGAGTCAGGATTCTCTAAAAACAGGTCTGTGATGCACATGGTGTACAGAACGTTGCCCAGCACTGCTGCCATCTCTCGTCCCAGAAGGCTCCCTGGAGCACTATCTGGGCTACAGGGTCAAGAGAGGACTGAGGTGATGTGGGGTGCTGTCTGTCAGAACCTGGAATTTCCTTCCTGTGGGATGATGTCTCAGACTTCGTATTATTGCAGTTTATTTCTGTGCATCTCATTTCCTTTATTCTGGTGGTATTCATCATGCACGTTGATGGTGCTCATGGCCAAGGGTGGATTACTGCTAAATGGGGCCCACATGCACCAAAATTTCAGGGTAAAGAAAGACAGGAATAAGAAAATTTTTGGTGTTCTCTATGAGGTGGATTTTTTTCCCTCTTCTGTAAAATGACCAGCTCCTTCATAAAGGCATGTGGCACTGCTAATAGGCTCAACAGTGAAGAAAAACGCAATTCTCTTTTCCTTTTTTTTGTGTACAATTTGCCTCATACAGTGCCTGAATCCAGTTTTTAAGCATGAAATGATTCGTTTTGGTTGTGTGTGCAGGCACATGCATTTGTCTATATATCTATATCTGGTGTCCTTGGGCCAGAGCACGTTTGTTGCTGTAAAATGACTCCAGTTTTCTTTCTGGAAAAGTTGACAGGAGCCTAACAATATGTTGATTTTACACTTCTCCCATCTGACTATGGATCTGGTATATGCTTTCAAATGGAGTTCAGTCACCAAAGTTTTATGTGAACCACTTTTGGTTGTGATAAATTTTTGCAACATAACACATTGTTCCTCTTCTTGACATGATGTGGCTCTGGCAAAATTTGTACTAGAGACTGAATTCGCTGTAGAGGACTGAAATTATGTTAATGGCCTATAAAGCAGAATTTCTTCTATTTCTTTGGGAGAAGTGGTTGGTTATTTGAGGTAGCTGTTACACATTTCGGGAGCACATTTCGGGAAGTGAAATCTCCTTACTCAGGAGTGAAGGCTGGTGTGTCTTCTGCTTTCATTCCGACCAACTATTTAAGTAGTCAGTATGTTTTTTCCCCCTTATTAACATGTAACTGACTGTAGAATCAGGTAAAACAGCATGAAAGCTGATAGTGTTGTTTTGGGGTGGGAATATGTCTTCACCAAAGTCTGTCCTTGCTCTTCTTCATTTATTAAAACATGAATGTTGATGAGATCTTTGTATCATCCATGCTGCCTGAGTGGTTGTAATACATGGAATGAATAGATTTCCAGTTATTTACCTTTCATTCTGTCTGGATGGACTGATAGGAATGACACACCTGTTCTAAAGATAAGCAGATCTTGATCTGGACCAGGATTTTGAGGCTCTCCCCCCTGGAGCTCATGAGGATCTAAGTTCAAGCTGAAGCAGAAGATAGGAGTCCCTGTGAACTACAGTGCTGTGGTAGGGTTCATGTAAGCTTTTTCACATTAGTTTTGTAAGGCTTCAGCTCCAAAATGGAATTGTTTGTTGTTGATTTTTTGTTTTCTTTTGGGTTTTTTGAAACATTTTTCCTGTAAGGAAGAAAAACATGATTTATATTTATACTTCTTTTTCTCCTTTCCCCACACAGGGTACAGGCTTCCCTTGATTCTGAAAGGATTGTTTGCTTAGTTTTGCACTTTGATCTCTCTGCAGAGGGAAGGTTATGTGTGGCTGCTGCCTGGCTTGAATTTTGCCCAGTGGCAACAGTGAGGTTGCATTAACTCTGAAGGGTTAGTTTATAGCCTGAAGCTGATAGCAGGTGCTTTATCTCTTCAGTTAGCAGGTCAGAACCTTGGTTTTGCTGCTGGCTCAACAGCTGCTCTTAAAATGGGTGCTGTGTTGTACCTTTGGGGGTAGAATGAGAATTTAAGGTTGTTTGAGTTATTTCCTTAATACTTTCAATCATTCTTGTTCTTACAAGGTACTTCGGAAAATTCAAGGTCAGGTTGGATGGGGCTCTGAGCAACCTGGTCTGGTTGAAGATGTCTATTCATTGCAGGGAGGTTGGACTGGGTGACATTTAAAGGACCCTTCTCACCCAAACCATTTCAAGATTGGAGGAAAAGGCTGTTTTCCAGCATTCCTACTTTGAACTGCTAATTGTGACAAGGAAGGTAAATGTTAAAACTATCACAAATGCAAACCCTTTGTTGGTTTTTTTTCGGTTGGTTGGTTGGTTTTTTCCTCTGTTTTTTAGCTCACATACGTGAATTATTCCCTACCAGACTTCAGCCAAGTGAACTTAAGCAAGTTCCTGTAGTTGGACTGCTGTATCATTAGATAACCAAAAGCCTGCTTCAGGCAAGCTGTAAAAAGATGTTAGCTAGGAATTGTGATTTTAGAAGGAAGAGCTGTGAGAAACCTGTTCTGTTCCCAGTTTGTCTAGGAAGCAAAGAGGAACCTGACCTGTAAAGCTTTGCAGCAAGACTCTTCTCTCTCCGTCAATCATCAGCCCTCCCCAGTTCATGTGAGGAAGCAGGAGTGTTACTTCCTCTTTGCAATAAAAAGAAAACCAGAAAAACAAAGTAAGTGAGATTGAAATGTGGTTCGGTGTGTGCTGCAGGAGCAGAGCAGGTGCTGAGCTCTGTCCTTGGCTGCACTGCCCCAGGGAGCTGTTTTCCCTTTTTTTTTGGGGTGTTCCACAGTGTGTCCTTAGCCTCTGCACATTAATGCTGTGAGCCCCCCTTGAGGTTCATTGAGGGTGTGTTTTTACTCTTGCAAATTCTTCTTCTTAAATGAAGACAACAAATACATTCCTGCTGTCTAACCAGAACTTGTAGTTAACACCATAACCCATAAAGACAATGACAAAAATATTTACAATTCAGTGAAAAGCACAGCAGTTACATGCAAAAGTCACTACACTAGACTAACAAAAAATCCTTATTTAAAAAAAGACATTGAAAGATATGTCGGCATAGGAACTGCGTGATTAAGGTAAAGATTTGTGTTTTCATTTTGGAAAAACAGTAAAAGGCAAGCTATTTCCCTTTTCTGTAAACTGAAGAATTAAAAGGAGTTCAGGTGTCTTCAGGAACTGCTGGCCTGCATTTTATTTGTACTTAATTCTTGGCTAGAATTGGCTAGAATTACCAGCAGGAGGAATAGCTATAATAGCTTGAGGTTAGCTTTCAGGCTTGGAAATCTAAATATTCAAGGATCTGTTTTACTGATGCTTTGTACAGGCTTAAAAAGTCAGGAGGAGGAGTGGTGTCAGTAGGGAGCAAGGTTGTATAATCTCCTCTGTTATGGACATGATCTCTTGCTGTCCAAGGGATTAAACTGAAGTTAGGTCTTGGGAGTGGGAAGACTCTGAGAACTTCAGTTACTTCTGCAGATCCTACAGATGGAGAAAAGGGACGATGATAGTGGAGTGTCTGATATGGCCTTCTGATGCTCCTGGATTGAACTGGGGTTCCTTAGTGGGTTGTGGTGAGGAGTAAGATTTGGAGATCTGAATTTTCTGCAGGATCCTGCATGCTGGCAGAGTTGGGAAGCAGATTGGTGTTGACTTGGCTGGATGGCATTTTTTTCTCTGTTAGTGTGTTCAGAGGGTTTCTGGAAGTACTTCAGCTAGAGTTCTGTACTTTTAGTGCCAGGAACTCAATAGCTTCTCTAGTTTGGCTTGGCTCCAACTCCTTCACTTTCAGGCAGAGGTGTGATGTTGGTAGAGGTGAATCCTTTCTGTTCACAGGACAGCTTAGGTGAGGGTTGGGGTTGGGAGTTCCAAGCTGCTGCAGACTGAGATATAAGCAGGTTATTCAGGCCCTGGAGGTTTAGAAAAGCCAGCTGCTGGTAAGGACCAAGCATTCCATGTACCCTGTGCTGTTTGTATCTGGTTTAGCATAACCAGTTCTTGGAACAACAGAGCCCAGTACTTTGCTCAGTTTTCCCAGTCTTAACTCCTTTAGCATTACTTGACTCACTCACATAAATCAGTGCCGGGATGCTGCTGGTGTTTGCTCCAGATTATATGTGCTCCTTCATTACGAAGCTCTGGATGGGGTTCCCATTTATTTGTCTCTGAGATGGGCTCCAGGGTTTTGGAGAAGCCTACCCAGACTCTTCTAAATTGGTTAGTAGAGAATAATAATTGCTTTTGGGTCTTTTGCCTCCTCAAATATTTTCTTCCTCCAGCTTGTCAGAGACTTTGGTTGCACTCATTTTTCAAAACACCACTCTGAAGTAAGTTCAGTGTGTGTGACTGGAATATGAGAATGTCACTGCTGCTAAATACTGTCTCTTAATTTATGATTTCTTTTTAATTCAATTTTTTTACTTGAAGCAGGGTTTAAATGGAAATTATCATTAAGTAACTGAATGTGTTTGTGGTACATGTTTTATCACTCTTAACATACACTCGCTCCCTCTTCTCCCTTTATTTCTCACACAAACAAGATACTGCTTCCTCAAAAACTTTTGTCAATGAGATGTTATTTCAGACTAGTGAGCTCATGGCTGTCTGCTGGCAGAACTCTGCTCTGACTTCATACAAATGAAGGCTGCTGCCAGGATTTTTTGCCTAATACCTGAGCCTTGAAGGAAGCTCTGTTTCACAGAGCAAGAATTAAGCTGCTGTCAGTGGTGCTTCCAACAGCTTTGCCTACAAACTTCCCATCGGCTTTTTGTATGAGCCCGCTTTCATATACGTGGTGTAGATTTAAGGGGGGAGGAATATGTGTTGAGGGCTAGGCTGGGGCTAAGCAGGGTTTCTTTCCTACACTCACCAATTCATTGTGCAATGGTGTTGGTTGATTCTACCTGTGGAGAGCTTCAGCCACCTTCCAGGTTTGCTCTGTTGCTCTATTGCAAGGTGGAGAACTTGTTGCTGCACATGGGTCAGAATCACAGATTACAGCCAGAATAAAGTCAGTGTCCCTCAGAGATCTGCTTCAGATCTTTTACATCTTAAGTAGACTGAGATCTCCAAGAAGAAATGATGGTGTGTTACATTTCCCAGCAGTAATCGCCCACCTGACAAAGCTGACCAGGCTCCTGTTGCTCCTGCAGATGTGTGGCTTGTTGGGTACTACAAAGACATCTTTGGGACAACCCAGAGGTTAAGGAAAACATCTGGTTCTAATAGTTCGGACACATAGCTGGACCAAACCTCCAGCCTTTCCTGCTCAGGAGGATGTATTTCTTCCAGGTCTCCTGACCCAACAAAGGTATATTTCTTCCAGTTCTGTGCTGGTATAGAAGTTAAGAATATACTTAGAAGAAACCAAAATAAAGAGCCCAAACCCCTGGATTCCAGCTCATTAGATCTTGTATTGGGTTACATGATCTGAAGAGGTTAATGACCCTCCTCACAACAAAGGTTCTACCCAACTGCAGCCGCTGATAAACTGGCAGAAGTTTAAGAGCAGAATGATTTCTTGAAGGAGACAGAATTCAGTTTTTCCATTAACTGTCTTTATTTTGTGTATTTAAGAAATCCCTCTAGTGGCTTGGTGCTTCTATGGCATATCAGCTGTTCCCTAGCAGCTGATGTTGCACATCAGTTGCTGCTATTGTGTAGATTTGAGATGGAGCTGTTGAGGGATTATTTGAAAGGCTTCAGAAGAAGGATCTGAGATGGTTTCAGATGAAAATAATTAAAAAAAAAAAAAGGTACTGGTGTTTCGGTTATTTGGGTTTGGGGGTTTTTTGTGATGGGTTTGGTTTTTTGGAATGGGGTTTGGTGGGGGTTTTTTTGGTGGGTTTTTGGTTTGTTTTTTTTTTGGTTGGTTGGTTTTTTGGTGAGTTTTTGTTTTGGTGGGGTTTTTTTGAGTCAAGCAGGTGATGCTAAATCTCTGAATTCCATATGGGGCCATTAGGTGATGCTTTGCCTGCACTGTACAGTAGGTAATATTAAATGATCTATTGAACACCTTTGAACGTAACTCCTAAAAAACTTAATAGCTTGAGCAAATAAAGTAAGCCATTAGATTTCAATTTGTCTGCTGATACATCACATCTCTGTGTGAACCCTAAAGTCTTCAAAGACAGTCTATGTTATTTTGTATGGGGCAGGTGCATATTTTGTAATATATAAGAAGTTGTGGCATATTATCTGCTATTCCCTGTGAAGTGCAGAGATTGGGGTTAGGATGGCATTTATCCCTGGCAGAGGGAGAGCCTGGAACTAGATTCCTGCATGCTCAGCAGAGGGACTCTGGGTTCCTTGAGGCTGGACGTTCTCTGCTCTTTCAGCCCTGCCACAGCAATGCCTTGTGCTGAGATATTCCAAAACCCCAGTTTTCCAGCCTTTGAAATTGCCTCAGAGCCCCAGGGAACTGAAATGTCCAGGCCTGGGAATGCTGCTGGACAAGCACGGTGATGCGTGCGAGGGCTCCTGGGCCGAAAGATGTCCCTGACTTGTCCCTGTCCCCTGAGGGGACGGTCAAGTCCAACACCTGCAGATGTGCTGGGGATGGAACACACTTTATCTTGTGCACTTCATCCCCTGGAATAGAGATAGCTAAAACGGGAATCTTTCCCATTGGAAAAAGGCATGGTTAGGAACCATGCTCTGCAGAATACAGGCACGTGTGTTTTGTGGGGCTTCCAGTTACCCAGTTTCCTAGGAACTGGCTACTGAAAGACCCGAGTGCCCATTTCCTCTCTTTATTTACATCAGTGATGTAAATTTACAGGCAGTGATGGGGGAAAAAACTATCTATCCTCAAACTGTGTATTTGTGGTCAGGATTAAACCTGAGAGAGATAAAATAAACTGTGCATTTGCATTCTTCTCCACACCACACTTGCTGATGCAGCCTTCAGTGCTTAGCTCTCCCAGAGATTTGCCCATCTTCAGTGGGTGCTCCCTGAGATTTTTCCCTCTCCAGTGATTGCTCCCTGAAATCCACACAAAGAGAACAGACCAACAGAAGGGAGAATTGTGATGTTGTGTACTGCAGTGGAAGCAATCTCATCCTCTAAGTGTCCCTCTGTTTTCATGATCCCATTTCCTTAGCTGGGAAATGTACAGCATTACTTACAGAGGGCTGCAGAGCCTTTAGCTTACAAGATTAGAGTTAAGACCTCACTGTTTTTCTTTGTCCTCTCTTCAGAGTTAAGTCAGCCATCAGCACAGCACCAGTTTTCCATCAATTTGAGTCCAGAGTCAGTCTTTTCCAAGAGAGGATGTGTTCTGACTCTGGCATCCATAGTATGTCTCGTGTGTTGACCCCACAGCAGCCATGTGTCCAGCACATGTGTGTCCATAGGAGAAGCTGTGTCGATTTCTGTATCCCTGAGTGAAACATGAGATCACAAATGGAAGAGGTTCAGATCCAGAAATTTTAGCTAGCCCAAAGTATTTGGAATTTAAAGTAGAAATACTTTGCTTTTAAATTTTTTTCTTCTCTCCAGTGCTAGTACTTCACTGCTTTAAAACCCTAAACCCTAAAAATCAAGAACCCCATATCCAAAAGCCCAGAGTGGGTTATTTTTCAGTGCTGAAGGCAAAATGCTTGGATGGGAAGAGAGAGATTTTGCCTGTGAGCTTGTGAGAGTTTCTTAAAAGCAACACAGAGGAAAAGTTATTCTTGAGATTGCCATGGCCACAAATTTACCACTAGTCTGACAAGTACTCTGTGAATGCACTAAGTAAACTGCTCTACAAAAGCTGGATATCTGTAGTTCATTTCAGTCTGTATTTTGGAAGGAGTGTGAGCTTATTTTATCATTCCCAGCCCTGATACCCACTCCTTTTCTTGTGACTTGTGAAAATCCATTAATCTCTTTGGTTTTGTTTCCCTTTCTGTAAAATGAAGCTATAGTGCTGACTCAGGGCAAGGTTGAGACCCTTGCTGTGGGTTTTGGGGGCCTTCTGGGCATGGCCTCTGACCTCTGTGATTCACATCACCTCATTCCCAGAGGTATGTTGCGGATGAGTACACTTAGCCATTCAAAGCAAGAACACTGCAAAATCTGTCTGGAAAAACTTGAGATAAATTCATTATTTCATGCTAGCAGCATGGTGTTTGTTGTGTTTTCCCTCCCCCCTTATTCAGAATCCTGTCAGCATATGAGGTTGTCACCTTTTCAGCTGTTTCTTCATCTGAAATGGGATGGGCAAAGTTACATCCAGGAAAACTGTCGACTTTGTCTGTAAATGCTGAATATATTTTTTCCTGCTTGCCTGCAGTGGTTGTTTTTCTATTCTCTTAATTATGTATAAAATATTTTCAGCCATTTTCCAGCAAATATGACATAATCCATTTATTTTCAAGTAGTGTACCATTCCGTGCAATTCAGAGAATCTCTGTTTTCCAGGGTAACTGGCTACTTGAGGAAAATTAAGCCAGAATTATGAAGTCTCAAGTTCCATGCTGGCTTCAGCAAAGTCTAACTCTAAAATAACTCACTGATGACTCTAAGTGTTAGTTTAGTGTTGGTGAAAGCAAAGTTTGGCATAAACTCCTTTATGCCAAGTGAAACCTGTGCCAGGGAGAGGGTAATGAAACCTGCTGTGTTTGTGTGCTGTGAATTTGCAGTGGAGCAGGGGAAATGTCTGGTCTGATGTTGTTAAATACTCTGTGTTGTAGGTGTGTCTTGTAGGTTCACTGGGATTATGCTTTGGTCGGGTTATTAAACTGCTGATTCTGAGAGGGAAGAAAGAGCTGGTTGGATCTCCAGTGTTGATACTTTAGTTCTGCTTTTTTGTTGCTGATTCCTTGATCCCAGGATATGGGAGGTTAAATGAGTTATTTCTGGCTGGGTTACTTTTCAAGGGTATTGTCTGAAGCTCTGAATATCCTTGAAAAGGCAAAAATCTGATATTCTGGAGTCTGTGAGTAACTTGGATGCTTTATCTTCTGGCTGTGCCACTTGGTGGAGTGTGGGTGGAACAAACTGCACCCTGAGCATCACCCTGGCTGGTGCCTCGCACAGCCTCTGTGTGCTTGGGTGGTGGGGGGGACCAGGCTTTGTGCAGGTGGTGAAGAGGAGGGTCTGCAAATTGCTTGGAAGATGGACACACAGGGAAAGTCAGGCCTCAAGCATCAAACTCAGTTTAACAGTGCAGTGAAGATATGATGTGCTGAAGAGACTGAGCTTCCTGGAGGCATTGAAGTGCTTGGAAACAGGGTCTGAATTAATTAAATCCATGAAAGGGACATGAGTAAGTCCCTAAAGCCTGGGTGGTGAGTGCAGTGTTATGCAAGATCACAGAAAGTGACCTTAAAGCTCGTCCAGTCCCACCCCCTGCCATGGGCAGGGACACCTTCCACTGTCCCAGGTTGCTCCAAGCCCCGTCCAGCCTGGCTTTGGACACTTCGAGGGATCCAGGGGCAGCCACAGCTTCTCTGGGCACCCTGTGCCAGGGCCTCCCCATCCTCACAGGGAAAACTTCCTTCCCAATATCCCATCTAACCCTTCCTTCTGTCAGCATGAAGCCATTCCCCTTGTTCTGTCACTCCAGGCCCTTGTCCAAAGTCCTTCTCCAGCTCTTCTGTAGGTGTTCTCCACTAGAATGACAGTCTGGCTCCCAAACTGTCTCCTCCTATGGTTATCCTGTGGATTGGGAAAACCTCTTCCCTGCTGTAGAGGTGAAAGCTCTGCAGCCATTTGCCATTTTATCATTCAGAGACAGTGGCAAACCAGTTGGGACCATGCTGAGCATTTGATTTACTTATTTTTAGTTTTCTTGCATTACCTTTTCTGTATGGTTCTTTTTAATGTTAGTGCCAACTGTAAAGCTGGTGCATGTGTCTTGACTTAAAGACAGATTGTCTTGATCTGCACCTTCCGGATCATATGGCAGGCAGCAGTATCCTTGGATATGTGTTTTGTGGACAATATTAGCTTCAGGTGGCTCCCACCAGCAGCAGCACCTTGGATATCTTTGGATGAACCTGGAGGGAGCATGGATGGATTTCATGCCTCTGTCTTTCCAGGAGCAACTGGTACATGGCTAACTTCTGCTACTGTGTTTTGAAGTTTCTTTACTTGTTTTTGAGAGTGTGTGTCAGATTGAAAAGTGTTTTTAAAGCAGAAATTCTTCTCCTTTGCTGGAGAGAGGTGTTAGCCCTGTGACTTCTAGGAAAGCCAGGTTGGACAGGGCTTGGAGCAACCTGGTCTAGTGGAAGGTGTCCCTGCCCATGGCAAGGGGTGGCAGTGACTGGGCTTTAAGATCCCTTCCAACCCAGGCCATTTAGGATTCTGTGGCTTCCCATCAGCCAGAGAATGGGACTGAAGAACATGAGTGACTTAAGAACATGCCTCAGCAGGTGGCGGTGTTCAGTGGGATCAGTAATGCAAATCTCTTATTGGCTGTGATGTGACTTGCCTGTGAGATGGCACCTGGAGCCTGCATTGGAGGTTAGGATCCGTGTCTGAGCTGTGGAGCTGTGCTGTCCCCAGAGCTCCCCCTGGAGCTCTTGGACCAGGATTTTTCCTGGTTTCTACCAGCATGTTCTTGTTTCCTTGCTCTTGGCCCAGAGACTGGCTGGGGTGCCCAGGACTGCTGGGCTACGTGGTGAGGGGCCAGGCTGGCTGTGGACAGATCAGTCCCACTCCTTGCCTCACCTCATGCTGTGCTCTAGGCAAAACCTTGAATCATAGAATCATTAAGGTTGGAAAAGACTTAATGGATGCAGTGGTCTGGCTGTAAAAGTGAGGATAAGCTTTCCCTTCACTGCAGACTTGATTGATCCCTGCAGAAATACAATTACAGAATAGAATTAAAGAACACCTTGAGTTGGAAGGACCCATAAGGGTCATGGAGTCCCACTCCCTGCTCCTCACAGTGCTGCCTAAAACTAAACTGTGTGTCAGAGAGCTTCACCGAGAATCTCCTTGAACTCAGACAGGGTTGGTGACATGACTTCCCTGGGGAGCCGGTTCCAGTGACACCCCTCTCAGTGAACTTTTTCCTAATAGTCCAACCATGACCAGTCCAGGGGTTCATGTTAGAAAGCCCCTGTACAGTAGGTGGGTTGGCTGCCCCTTGGGACAGCCCTGGAGCTCAGAAGAGGATGTGCTCCAGCAGCAGGAGGAAGGCCAGCCTGCCTGCAGGCTTGCTGTGATCTAGGGCAGTGCCTGGGTCCCTTGTGAGATACAAGATGTAAAACATGGCAGCTCTTCTCCTCATGAGGAATTTGTTACAGATCCTTGATTGACTTTTCTTGCTGTACCTCCTGACTGTATTTTGAAAGCAGATTCTGTGCTAACATTTTTAATCTCAAAGGTAACTGACTTGCTTGTACAGAGGCTGTAGAAGAAGCAGTCAAGAAATTTACTTCTGTTTCTATTCCTCTGTGTCTGTACTACATGTCATAAACACCTGGGATTTTATCATCCTTAAAGTTGCCCGGTTTTCCTGCAAGCAGCCAGTAATTCACAGCCTGCCGAGGAGAGCAGGAATGTTTATGATGTGCCTGTGCCAGCCTTGGCCCTGTTATCTTGCTGTGTAAGAATAAACTGAAGTTATTCTTAGTGTCTAAAGCTCCATGAGTTTCTGGGTGCACAGACAGCTCATTGTGCTGCCTGCTGAGACAGTGCTGGGGATCACACTGAGGTTTTAGTGGGCAGTGTTGATCCTGGGGAGGGTGTCGGCTCTGACTCTTCCAGCAGCAGTGAAAGGGGAATGGTATTCCATTGGCTGAGCATAAACCAAACATGTTTTTCCTGTGCTGCATCGCAAACATTGACAGGGTATGATAGATTTTTTATTACCTTTCACAAGCAAACTAGAAATAGTTCACAGACATCTGCTGATAACAGTTTGAAAACTACTGTTCTCAAGCTACCCTGAAGTTGAATTACTTTGGAAAAAGTCTCTCTGACTTTGTCTGCTTCTGTAATCACAGAATCACAGAAAGGTTTGGGTTTAAACAGACCTTAAAGCCCATCCGGTCCTACACCCTGCCATGGGCAAGGACACCTTCCACTGTCCCAGGTTGCTCCAAGCCTCATCCAGCCTGGCCTTGGACACTTCGAGGGATCCATGGCCAGCCACAGCTTCTCATTGGTAAGTGGTACCTGGTACAATACACCCTGAGGATAATCAGCTCTAGGGGCAGGGATGGAATTGCCCTTCCTGACTGGGCTTAGGTTGGTCTGTGTTCTGTATCATCCGCTCCTGGTGGGGGCATTGCAGATCCTTGGGGTGGAAAGTTTCACTGCATAAGCAGTGCAGAAAAAATTAAATTGTTGTAACTGCTTTTGCCTGTGTAAGGCAAGCCTGGAACTCTCTCTCGGGCTCCAAATCTTTAAACTTGGCACAGCTACCTCTGTGAGAGCATGGCAGAAAGAGCTGTTGGTTTGACAACAACCCTGTGCGCGTTGACGGCGACGCTGGTATTTCTCCGTGTGTCTGTAACAATCCATTCATCTGGCACATGCTGCTGCTGCAGCCCTCTCCATGCCCAGACAGTGAGCCCTTTCATGGAGAAGTGCAGAGTCATATTTCTGAGTGCAAATTAGCTGGGGGATTGTTTGTAGTGTGGGCTCAGCCAAGCTCATTTCTGTGAGCAGCTCCAGTGCTGGAGCAGGGAAGATGTGGGCAGACACCCTGTGTGTGCACTGCCAGCAGATGGGGGAGCCCAGGGCTGGTCCCCTCTGCTGTCTTGGGGGACAGCTTACCAGGGCCAGGAGTCCTTCAGCCAAATGTCCTCCAATTTGTTCTTGCTGTCTCTTGCGTTTAGACTTTTCCATAGGGTGGTGCATCAGGAATATAACACTTCGCACTGGGATCATCATCCCAGGAGTGCTAAGGAACTGTCCCAACCTGCTGGGACTTGCTGGGATGCTCCTGGGATGCATTGCTGGTATTGTACTGGGTGATTCTGTGGTGAGGCTGCTGCTCTAGGGCAGCCCCAAGCTTGGGACAATGTCTTGAGTCCAGACTTTCTTCCTGCCTCTAACTCCCCTTTTCCAGGCCTTTGTGGGCAAGGGCTGATTGTTACTCTGGTGGAATGGACATATGTCAGTGGGGCACATGTGGGTCTCAGCCTTCTCTGACTGTATAGCTCACAAGGGGCAGGGGAGAAGCAAGTACTGATCTCTTCACTCTCTGTGACCAGTGACAGGAGCTGAGGAAATGGCTGGAGCTGTGTCAGGGGAGGATCAGGCTGGAGATCAGGGAAAAGGTTCTTCCCCCAGAGGGTGCTGGGACACTGCCCAGGCTCCCCAGGGAATGGGCACGGCCCCAAGGCTGCCAGAGCTCCAGGAGTGTTTGGACTCCCAGGGATGCACAGGGTAGGATTCTTGGGGTGTCTGTGCAGGGACAGGGGTTGGACTGGATGGTCCCTGTGGGTCCCTTCCAACTCAGCATATTCTGTGTGTTGGTCAAAGGAGCCTTCTTGGAGGTGGGCACAGAAAAGCACGAGGTGCCACAGTCAGCTCTGCAGGTCTAGCGTGGACCCCTGCAATGTGACTGCAAAGCCTGTGAAGGTGGCATTTTTCAAGCTGTTATTTAGTGAGCGTTTCCCTGGATGCACACATCCAGCCCTGCTGAGCTGGAAGGTGTCTCCCAGCTTTTGTGCCACATTTCTTCAGGAATCGTCACACATACACCAAATGCTTTACTGTTGAGGTTTTCTTCAGGATGTCTCTGTGCACCTGAGTATGGAGGCAGGTAGCAGCCTGCCGGAGACAGCTGTGGAGGGCTTACTGCTCTTGTCCTGTTGACAGTCCTATTCAGCCTGCAGCAACAACAAAGGAATTCCTGGTCCACTGGAGAGGCACAGGGTGTGGATGGAGATCAGCCCTGAGTGCAGAGCTGACCTCAAACAGACCTGTTGGGGTGGCAGTCCTGTTGCAGGGTCTGCAAAGGGATTGTTGAAAGCCTTCTAACAAAAACTGTAAATTACTCAACAGAGTGCAGGGCTTCCCTCAGGAGGCTGGTGAGCTGTGTTTTGAAGGGCACTGCTGGGGAAAGAAATCTGTGTTTTGGTGACCTTTGCATCAAGCTGTGGATAAAGTTTGAAAGTTCAAGGGATTCTACGGAATACTGTTGGTCTTCATTAACTATTTAACTTTGAGCATTTTCTGCCCTTCTAAACATAGCTGGTTTTCTCTCCAGAGGCAAAATCCTTCTGGATATCCAATTATCCTTTGCCACTTTGTAGGAAGAGCAGTTTATGACCTGTTCTTACATTTCCCTACTCCAAATGCTTTTGGACCTTTTCTACAAATGCTAAATTTGGGGTTCATCTCAGAGAACACTGTTGTTGTCACTCATTGAGCTCTTCCTCTTGTTCTGTTATTCTGTTATTTTAGGTTTGTGATGGCCTCAAAGAAAAGCTAGCTGAAAACCTTTATGAAGAATGGCTTTATTGTTGCCTATCAGCAAAGTTTTCACGTGAAAGGGTCAGTTACTGTGTAAAGCTCTCCAGTGTCACACAAAACATCCTGCCAGTTTCCACATCACAGAGCAGATTCTCAGTTGGTAAAAGAAGCTATCCTTTGCTCGAGAATTAGCTTGGTGTGTTTCTCATTGCCACCTGAACTCCAAATTAATGAGGTGAATTAAAATAATTCTGTTTTCGTTCCCTAATTTCTTACATTGTTTCTGTCAGCCAGCACTGGACAAGAGATGAAAAATGACTTGTTGTAGTCATTTAATTACACAGTATTCCAGCAAGACTTGTAGGATGTTTAGAATGAAAACTGATTTGTAATGAAGTCATATTTCATATTTTTAGTCAAGAGTTCTTAAAAATGTCTTGTCTGGAAGGGTACATTCTTAGACAGTTGGGAAGAATGGAACATAAGAGCCTCAGCCACATAACTTGGTTATGTTCAGCTAATCCTGTTCATCTCTGGGCAGGGCTTAGAGCAACCTGGATGTCTCGGTTTTGAAAGACAGGTGTCTGCTAAGGAAGGCAGAAGCCCCCCTTGAAGTGGCAGATATAACCCCTTTTTCCCTCTAAGTTATTATATTTGAAATCAAGGGCCTTTAGGCAAAGATGTGGGAAATAGGAATAACAGTTCTTTACTATATATATGTATATGTATATGTATATGTATATGTATATGTATATGTATATGTATATGTATATGTATATGTATATGTATATAACCAGTCAAACAAACAACAACAACTATGACAGTAACAGCACACACAAACCCAGTCCCAGCCTTCTCGGCTGTCGGGCCCTTTCCCCTCGGGTGCAGTTCCGCTCGCAGCCGGCAGGGGCGCTGGCGGCTCCCGGTGAGCAGGGCAGGTGCGATGGTTCCCCCGCGGCTGCAGGGGGCGCTCCGGAGCGAGCTCGGGGAGCACGCGGCACCGGTGCCCTGGGATCCCGGGGAGGGATGGAACAAAGGCTTCACAAACCCCTGGGCAGCTGATCCCGGACTCTCAGGAACAGCAGGCTGGAACAGCAGGCTGGAAACGGCAGGCTGGAACGGCAGGCGGGAACAGCAGGCTAGAGCGGCAGGGACGAGCACAAATCCCGGGTGGCAGGCGAGATGTATCCAGATGGGAGAACCCCACGGATGCCCAGGCAGGCAGGGTGAGCAGGGCTACAGCGTAGCGAAAACTCGAAGCAGCAGCAGCGGGGCAGGGCAGCCACAGCTCGGCCTCCAGCAGGGCAGGGAAAGCGGCTTTTGGGGTCCCGGCGTTGTTTCCAGCAGGAAGAGAAGAACGGCCAAAAGAAGGAAGCAGCAGCTCCTTTCTCTGCAGCTTCTCTCTCCGGACGCTCAGAGCGAACTCACCCCACACCCAGGTGTAGACAAAAGGAGTAGCCAGGCCCGCCCCACTCCCTTTTTTGTCTTTCTTAAGTACAGCTATTTGTCCCCTAGCAACATGCATATGGGAGAAAATTCCTTTAACAGAAAAAAAACCCTAAGACTAAACTAAAACCCCAACACTGGACTAATGGAAGGTGTCCCTTCCCATGGCGGGCAGGGAGGATGGGATGAGTTCAAAGTCCCTTCCAACCCAAACAATTCAATGGTTCTGTGATTCTATGATTTTGTGTAGAGCTGGTGAAAGCTCTTATTGGCTGGTGTGGGACAGGGAGGCAGCACTGGGTGCTTACTGGTACTTGTAGGACAAGCTTCTGACTTTTTCTGGGGGGAAAAAAGAAGCCCATAAATTTAAAAAGTAAGCTACTAAAGGACTTGGGTCTGTGTTTCCCTCCCTGCTGGGTGTCTGGTGGTCCATGGTGTGAGTGTTCTCACCAGGGGTGAGGCAGGCTTTGGTACCTTTGCACTGCTCTGTCTGCAGACTTGGTGCAGAGACCCAGAGCTTTTCAGGTGCTTCTGTTTTGGGGGACCTTTGGCAATGTGGTACAGGCCCATATATCAGTGTGACTGTGGAAAAATCAGTGGTACTGAGCACCTAAATGTGAAACCCATCCATTTTTTTGTTAGCAGCGCCAAGAATATTTCTAAATCTCAGTGTTCCTGCCCAGTGCCTTACACACTTGCATTAATCTCAAACAGCTGCATCAGCTGGTGTCTGAGTTAGCTGCTGGGAACAAGCTATCCTTTCAGAAATTACTCAACTGTTGCAATTAATTCCTCCTTTGAACAATTGATTTCAGAGGCCAGTCACCACCCATATCCTGCATATATGGGATTTCCAGGGCTTCCCTTAGGGGACTTGTTCCCTTGAAGCCAAATCTGCTTGGAAATACTCACAAGATGCAGCTGGTTTTTAGTTTCTTTTAAAGCTTAGCAGCAGGGTGAGAAGGGGGGGAACTAAAACAAGACAGAGAGAGGACTTGAGATTGAAGCAGCAGGAACCTCCTTTGCACTGTGGGAGAATTCCTATTGCATGGAACAGGGAAACTGTTACACAGGAATTTTTGACTTTTAGCATGAGGGAGCCATAAGGGTTGATTTAGGTTAGATATAAGGAAGAATTTTTTTACAATGAGGGTGGGGAGGCCCTGGCACAGGTTACCCCGAGAAGCTGTGGCTGACCCATCCCTGGATGTGTCCAAGGCCAGGCTGGACAGGGCTTGAGCAACTTGGGATCATGGAAGGCGTCCCTGCCCATGGCAGGGGATGGGATGGGCTTTAAGGTCTGTTCCACCCAAATCATTCTGGGATTCCGTGATTTGTCGTGGGGAGTGAGGGACAAGAAAGTGAGGTATTTCTTGAGGTAGCATGGAAAGAGCAAAGATCCTGGTGTGTACAGAAGTATGTACACACTTACATACATCTGTGAGTCATTCACTTGGACTTGGAAGACCATTGAAGGTTTTAAAATCAGTGCTGCTGCCAGCAAAATCCATTATCCACAGCTGCTGAAGGGCACGGGGAAAGAGTTAGAGGGGAGCCCTGTGTGCTGCATTCCTGTGCTGTGAAGTCCTGTTCTTGTACAGCTGCCCAGCCCAGGGAGCAGCGCTGCTTATGTTGCTGGTTCCAAGCTCCCACACAGCTCTCTGACACCCATCTGGGCCCAGGTGGCTTGGGGACCAAGTTAAAATAAAAAACAAAAGAAGGTACTTCCAAAAATCTGTCCTTAATTAGGGAAACCCTAGAATAAATCCGAAGTGCCTACGAAGCCAAAAAGTCTTATACATACATTAGAATTTTGGCAACTTATTTAAATGCTTAAACAGTTCTTTGAACTGGGGCTGAATGTTCAGGCCCTGTTAATGAAGTGTGCGAGCATAACTGTGCTAAAATAAGTGATTTAGATGGTTTGGATCTGTCCAGAGTCTCTGGACTGCATTATTTGGAGCTGTCTCATGGCATGTTATCCCTGATCCCACTGGTACCTGGGAGATTCGAGATACTGAGTCTCAAATTCACAGACGTGAGGTAGGGCTGGCAGACCAGAAAAAGAAAATCATGTATTACCTGAGTCTTGTCTCTGCTGGGTGAGCAAGAGCCATATCTGCCTGTTGGTGAGGGAGTGTTTGGAAAGATACAGGGAGCCCTGCTTGGTTTGTTGCTTTTGGGGAAGATCCTGGACAGGAGAACATGGAGTAGTTGACAGTAACTCCATTTAAAATCATGCAATAGACTATCAAATGGTTTGGGTTGGAAGGGACCTTAAAGTTCATCTTGTTCCACCCCCTGCCATGGGCAGGGACACCTTCCACTAGCCCAGGTTGCTCCAAGCCCCATCCAGCCTAGCCTTGGACACTTCCAGGGTCTTGATCTGTGGTAAAAACAGACATTTTCGCAGCTGAAATTAAATCCCTCTTACTGTGCTTCAGAAGTGTTTTGCTTCTGTCTTGTTTTGAGGTTTTTTCCTTCCTCTTTAGGATCCATCCCTTCTCTTCCACTCTCTTCTAGCTGCATTGTTTTCTAGTCAAGGTAATTCATCCCTGGCTCACAGTGGAAACTGCCACTTTGGGGGGGGTTATATTTTGACTTGGTTTTCTAAGCCTGGCAGCTTTCAGGCAAAAAGAGCAGGGAGAAATGACTCGTCTGTTACTTTATTTACCGCTTGTTTTGAGAAATCCAAATCCAAATTTATGTTTGACTCATTGGGGCTCCATGGCTGGACTCTGCTTTTTCAGTTATTTTTGGCTGGGCTGATCTCACACCCAGCATGAGCAGCCTGGGTGACAGGAGCTCAGCTCCGCTTAGACCAGGAGCTCTTGGGGCTGCCTCAAGGGACTGAAAGCCAAAGGCTTTTATGCAGGATCTAAACAATTCAGAGGTTAAAACTCCTATCCTGTGCCCTGTTCATTGTGTGTCGTAAGTGCTGTGGTAAGAAACACAGGCCTGCTGGAGTAAATTATTAATAGTGGCTGGGGCTAGATGAAATGGTGTGGATTTTCCAATGCTCTGGGGCCTGAAATTCTTGGAGCCTGCCCAGAGCACTGGGGGAACCCCCTGTGCAGTGCCTGTTGCTGCTGGCTCAGCTCAGAAGGTGCTCAGGAAGATGCTGATTCCTGCTCTGAGGGCTGAGCTTTGTCCTTGAATATTTGAGCACCTCTGTTAGCACAAGTTCTGGAACAGAGCACACAGAAATGTGCTTCCTCCATTGCTTTGGTTTGAGCTGTAACCTCTCTCTGAATGTTTCATTGCTTCTCAGCTTTGTGGAAAATGGCCAAGGGGAGTTACTGGTGCTTTTGTCACCAGTTTCTGTGTCACAGTTGTTAGGAATGATCTACTGACAGGCTTTCCATTGACTTTGGGCTTTGCTTTGGAGGAGACCCTGTGGGTTATGGGCATGTGGCCAACCTATGGCTCTTGCTTCAATTGAACTCAGTATTGGACCACATCCTATAACAAGCCTTGTGGGTGAACTGAATCCCTGCAGGCAGAGAGGAACCAAGGGAGACAGTTAAAATGGATATCTCTGGGGTTTCCTGGGACTTGGTTGCGTTCACAACTTAGTTCTGCAGTGTGTGGAAGCATCAGGAGCCCTGGAAAGCCATGTGCGTCCTCTTCCTGTGAACCACTTTCAGTGCAACCCCGGTATCAGGAGAATCCTGACCACTGTCATCCTTTGCATGTTCTCAGTGGAGTGACAGGAAGGACCCACTTGAACCTGGGTGTCCAGGTTTGGCCCTCACAGCCATAATGGGTGAACCCAATACCCTCTTCAAGCCCAGCAGTGTTCAAAACACTGACAAGAAGGGGAAAGGAGCCTCCTTACTGCTTTTGGTTTTGAAAGCTGGCTGCCTCCAGTCCTGACTCAGCTCTGCCCTGCTTGAAGGTGAAGCACTGACCCCGAAGCCGTCCCTCCCACCCTGTTTGCCAAAGGGAAAAGGTGGTAAATGTTAAATTCAGTAGGAATATTACTGCAGGGCCCTGGCTGTGGAGTTTGCCTCAGCTTGTGTCACAGCATGACCCCTACTCTGACAAGCCAGCGGTGCACAGGGTGCATTTTGTCCTCTAGTATTTTTCCTATACAGATGGTGAAGGTGAAAATTTTCTCCTCTGACCCATGCATGAGGTAAATAAACTAAGTAGCTTGGGAGGACAGGCCAGAGTGTGAAGACGTGAAAAAGGGAGTTTGTTATTTTTGATTCCCTTTTTGGGGAGGAAAAGAGGAGAACAACCATCAAATCCTAAATTAACTCCTCCTTGCAAACATAATTTGAGGAGACATTATCAAGCTAAAAATATGAGCAGTTTGTGAAAGGAGCCATTTTCCTCATATACTGCTACTCACATTACTTAATTTAAACAGGAGGTTCTTAGTGTCATGCTTAGATTTTCCACTGTGCACTATCCATGAGTTTTTTTGGGAGGGGGTATTTCACTCAGCGTGAACAATGAGGGCTTGTGTCCATGGTACGACTCCTGGTCAGAGCCAAAGTAAATACTGAAGTGGTTGTCGTTATGTCGACAGAAGCCCCTATATGAACATGAACATTATGTTCTCACTCAAACTTTTCAAAAATTTAACTTCTGTTTATTGGAAATGGGTTTAAATCTGAGGGGAAAAAGCTGCCATGTTACTGGAATAGAGGTGTCCATCTGGAGTAATGTTCTGGTCTATTTATTAAACTTTCTTTCTGAAAAGAGTGGGAGGAATTAGAATTTTTTTCCTCCCTTTTTCCTTGTTCTGTTGCACAGGCTTTAGGTTATAAATCTTGTAGGGGACCTTTTTTCTTTAAATTCTAGATGTTTTTAATCAGCTCTTGAAAATGGTGTTGCCGATCCACTCAAAAAACAGGATTTGAACCTAATGCCTGGTCAACAATATTGCTGATAGACTCTCACACATATAATGGTGCTGTGCTCACCAACCTGCTTTCAGAAAATACACCCAAAAATCCGGGCACTGCCTTAGTCTAAGGGCCATGTGGCCAAGCCATGCTCCTGGTGAGCTGAGTAGAGTTGGGTTGCAGTGATCCACTCTGTTTGTCCTGTCAAGTGCAGATCATGCACCAGTAAGGATAAGAGGATTTAGTAAAAACACTTTTTCAGGACAGGCAAGTGGGCAGAGGTGATAGCATCTCTTGTGTGCTGTGTTCTTACCACCAAACTGAAGTCTTAGCTGTGTACTTGGCTTCTTGAAGTGCTAGAGTGCTGCAGAAGATGTGTTTATAATGTGGAGTGTCCTGATGTGCCTCTCAGGGCTTGAGGAGCTCTTGCTCCCAGTGAGAAGTCCTGCTCACATTTTAATTAGCTTGTTTTTCTTGTGCAGGGGTTGTCATTTCAGAGAAAAAAAAAAAAAAAAAGAGGGAAAAATAAAGTATGTGCCTGTTTTTCCACACAGTGCTATTGCAAACACCAGAGCTGCTATTTTTTTCTGGGGAGAAGGTGGATTGGTTCACAAACTACAGAAGGAGTCAGTGCTGATACTGTTTGATCTTAAATTAATTATTCTGGAACTAATAGTGATAATTGCTTTTGTAATGGCTTGGTTGTTTGGGTTTTGGGGAAGAGGTTGTTTGGTTTGGTTTGGGGTGTTTTTTGGTTGGGTTTTTTGAGCTCAAAGCTGGAAAAACAAAGGTTTGCCAAACTGCTAGTCATAGGGCATGTTTCATCCAGGGTGGAACAAACTTTATTGCCTTTGAGGACTTTGGGCTTAGAAATGCTGCTGGGTGGACAGTCCTGGAGACAGCTGTCCCTCCTTTGTGCCAGAGCCTTGGCTCATCCATGTCTTCAAGAGGTCTACTGGGATGTGAATTTACCTTCCTTGTATCACCATGACAGCCTGGGCAGTGAAGTCATAGAATCATGGAATGGTTTGGGTTGGAAAATGCCATTTTCTTCCAGCAGATTCCTTGTAGGTAGATCTAGAGATCCCTTCAGCTCCCATTTGTGCATCTCACTTCTGGCTGGAGGATGTTGGCTGGTTGTGTCTTCCAGGGTGAATTTTTTCAAGGGTCTGCTGCCCTACCAGGATGGAGTACTCCAGGTGTGATAGGAGGAGCATCCTTCAACACCCTTGTTGTGCTTGGAGAGGCAAAGGTCTTGCTCTAACTCTCCCAATCGCTGTCATTCAACTTCAGGGTTTCTTCTGCTAGTCAGAGATTTGGGCTTAATGAAACAACTCTGAGCAACTGAGGAAACAGCTTTCCATCATGGTAATCCTTTTCTCTGAGGTCGAATGACTCTACATTTCCGCGTTGTCCAGGAAATTCATGTTTCATTTGGGAGCTCTTGGTTTCTGTTGCACATCCCTGCAAACAGCTCCCCATCTAAAACATTTTGGCCTTGTGTGTGCACAAAGTTGAATGGAGAAGGATCTCCTGGCTGAGATGGGAGCAGCCAAGATAAAACTGCAATTAATTTGACATGTATGCAGCTGAAGTTTCCCCTTTCCCTGCCCAGACTATAGCCCTTCATATGTCCCCACTGATATTATGTGAGGTTAGAAGGACTGGGATGAGGTTAGAAAGAATGGGATAAGGCTTGCTGAAGGAAAGAGGCACGTGGACCTGACTCTGTGGGAGCTATGTGCTTACTTTAAGGGTCTCCATGGTCCTTAAGGCTGGTCTGTACCTGGAAAAGATGATGTTGTGGGATGACCTTCAGCACTCCCCAGGGTGGCCACAGTCATCTTGGCCTCGTCTGTGTGATGCCCAATTGCAGTGTGGCCCCAGTACCACCTTCTTGGTGCCACTGCAGCTCCAGTGATGACCATGAACATGAAGCCGTTTTCCCAATTCTCTGGTATTTTAGGAATTGTGGAGCTGTTGTTCGCTGACTGTGCAGCGGGAACGTGGGAGGAAAGCAGAGTGAGACGTGAAATGCCTTGGTGACTGTGGGAGCCCAAGGAAGTGCATGAAAATGGGCTCCAGGGAATGAGCTTCATCCAATAAAACACATGGAGCAAGTTGGACTTAGACCAAGTCAACGCTTTGACTGTTTTAGTCCAGTTTGAACATTGTTGCAAACTAGATCTGCAGTGCAGCATGAGCCACAGTCTTGGTCGAAAGCAAACCCTGAAGCCATGACTAAGCCCAGCCTTGCTCTGTCACAGGAGAGAAGTTAATGACACAGGGACCAGCCTCTCTTCACTTGCTGAACTTTCACTATTTATTGTTTCAACAGACAGGAATAAATATTCAACAAATAAGCCTCCTGGCCTTATGTGATTATGGTGTTCTGATTATAAATAAACTGAAAATCCAAGTTCTTGGTTCTCTTTTAATTTAAAGCGGGCTAGACTGCATGGGAATGGTATGTTCCTGTTGCACAAGCTGAAAAGAGTTCATGCCCTGGTTTTCATCTGTAGTTTTTCATCTTGGTAGGAGGTTTTCATCTTGGAGTGGAGGTATTTTCCTGAAATAGTTTTGGAGTAGCTGTAGGGTTTGGGATGTGGCTCCTTTCTGCATGTCCTCCCCTGGCTACAGGGAGCTCTGGCTTTAAGTAAGATGAAGGATTGTCTGGGAAGTGTCTTTGGGTCTCTCGAGCTGGAGGATGAAACAAGAAATGTATAGCAGTTGAGGGGGGCTTCCAGCAACCTCCCCTCAGTGATGTGTTTCACACTGTCTTTACTGTCTGCACCGGACCTTGTGGGACTATTTATACTCCCAGAGGAATATGAAGGGATTATAAATTCCCAGTGGAGTTTGCTGAGCTGTGTTCTGCCATGGGACTGTGCTTTCCTGCCCATTCCAGCTAGGAAAAATGAGCAGCCCTTTCAGTGACAGGATTTGTCGTGGGATCTGCCACAGCCCCATGCTGGGTGTGCAAAGCCCTGGTCCCAGGGAAGGCAGCTGGGGAGGAGCAGCTGGGATGGGACTTGGCTCACTTGTCCTGTGACCTGAAGGCTTGAGCGTCCCAGGCAGAGAGCAGCGTGTGGCCCCTGTGGGAGCCATTTCCATGGGATTGCTGTCAGGGATGTGAATCTGTGCCTCCTGTTCCAGTCTGTTCAGCTTAACCCTGAGGGAAAAAACCATTCTTCAGCAAGCACTGTGTCCCTTCCCTCCACTAACAGCACATTTCAGTTACTTGTTTCAGTTATTCAGTGGTTCTTATCTCAACCCACAGGCTTTATTCCCCTCCCCATCCCACAGTGGTGGTACTCAGTTGCCAGCTGGGGTTAAACCCCGACTGCATGTTGTCTTTTCCGGTGGCTGGACTGGACAGAGCACTCCATGGTAAAGCAAAGGCACAAACCTAGTGCTAACGTGCTCCCTTTGCTCTTGCTTTGCCAGGGCAGCCACTGACCACAACATTGACAACACCACAGCAATCCTCAGGGAGTGGCTGAAGAATGTGCAGCACCTGTACCACGATGTGGAGTGGAGGCCCATGGAGGAACCCCCGTGAGTACCTGGGAGGGACTCTTGGTTGCACAGCCCAAATTCCCGAGGTTTTCACTTTCCAAACTGGGAGTTGTACTAAATGTCCAAGCATTAAAATGTGGTTTATTTGCTTTCTGGGATCTGTCCCATTAAAATTGTGTTCTTATGGAAAAAGGTAAGATAAGGTCTCTGTAGAAAGGTCTCTGACTTCAGTGAAGCACCTCATGCAGAATTTTGTGGAAGAAAGTATTTTCCATTCAGTTATTTAGCATCTGTAGCTGCTCTCTTTGCATGGTAAACAAATTACATCAAGAGCTACAGGGAATTAAAACTATCATTCTTTATTTGCAAGGAAGCATAAAAATTATAGCCCATTCCATAGCATCTATGAAAGCTCTGAGACATCAAGTATTCAGTAAGTGCTGAGCCAGAGAACTAGATTTAATTCCACATATTATGCTTTTGCATGACTTGCAGGACCATTGCTTTGAAATATGGTGTGTTGGATTTTTATTACTTTAATTTTTGTTTATTTTTAGGATCAGCTGTTCCTGGGTTTGTTCTGTTTTCAGTTTCTTCCATCAAGGAAAATTACATCAGTTTCCCCTTCCTTTAGGCTTGCTTTTATATTTGAGTTCCTCGCTGCAGTGATGGGGAGTTTGTGGTACAAGCCCCCAGGGAATGCTGGTTTTATTGACATTTTTAATCCTTTCATTTGAATTGAGTTTTCTTCATCCTGCCAAACTTGGTGCTTTTTAAGGTCTGCAAAAAGCTTTTGAAATTCTTAGTTCCTTCCCTGACTTACGCTGGCACTGTTTCAGACTCCTGTATTTTTATTCCTCATTGGGATCTGCTCATGAGTTCCCTTCCATCTTTGTTAAAAAGCCTTTGCTTTTGGGGCTGATCCTGAAGGCAGAGCCATGCACATGATTTTGCTGCTGTGCTGGGGCCTGTGGGGCCAGGTGTTGGAAGATTTAGGAGCTGTTCCCGGGATGTGTTAACAGTTCCTAATAATGCCCAGAGCCCAGGGGAGTCCCGGCTGTCTTCATCTTCACATCCCAGCTCTGCTGGTTCTGCTGGGCCGAGGGGAGCTGGATTTGCAGCCTAGCAGAGGGCAGATGAGTTTGTACCTGAGGTTGGGTGGGGTCAGTGAGCTGCAGGTCACTTTGGAGGGGTCCCCTCTCTGCTGCCGCAGCAACTCCTGGGTTGGATGGTGCTGCTTTGCTGGGTCATCAGAAAACTGTGGCACTGCTTGTTCTCTGATGCCCTCTGTGCTCATGCCAGCACAGAACTTGGAATTATTCTCCCTCAAAACCTCTCCTGGGTTGCCTGAGGTGACTCTCATGCTGTTTTGCTTTCATAATGAAGGCAGTAAGGGAACTACTTTTTTCTTTTTCCCTTTTTCCCTTTTTTCTTTCTTTTTTTTTTCTCTTTTTCTCTTTTTTCTTTTTTCTGTTTTTTCTTTCTTTCTTTTTTTTTTCTTTTTTTCTCTTTTTTCTTTTTTCTCTTTTTTCTTTTTTTCTTTCTTTCTTTTTTTCTTTTTTTCTGGTGTAATAAAGCCCAGACATGGATTACAGTCACTTCTTTTTTCTTGTCTAGGTCTTACCCAGAAGAAATTGGGCCAAAACATTGGCCAAGCTCCCGATTCACTCATGTGATGAAGCTGCGACAGGCTGCCGTGCGTGCTGCCCGGGAGAAGTGGTCAGACTATATCCTGGTAAATACAAGTTTGATTTATTAGCTGGCCTCAGGCAAAAGCTTTCCAGGTGCTTACTTGGATACTGGGGGCTGTCAAAAAGTTTTCTCTCCATCTAAAGACAAATTGAGATGTCGTGGGTCATTTCTTGGTCTGGTGAGCCAGAGACTTTGCAGTGAGGGCGGTGAGTCCTTGGGTAAGCTTGGAGCTTTTTCCGCAGGCATCAGGATTGAACACAGTCCTGGTGGTGGGAGGTACCTACAAGGTACTCAGATTGAAACCCCACTGTTTGGGGTGAAATGGTGAAATGTAAAGGAAATAGCTGTGCAGAGCAGTTGTGGGAAGATGCTGCCTTGGTCGCTGTGAGGGGGGTTGTTCCCAAAGCCTCCAAGCAAGGTGAGGTGTGAGGGCAGTTTAGGAGTTGTCCTTGATGCTCTTCACAGAATGAACTCGTCCTGAATTTTCAGTGATGTTATTTTCCCTTGCAGCTCCCTGGTGTCTGTGCTGGTATGAGGTTGTGTCCAGTCAGGGAAGCTCTCTGCCCATCTCATTGCTGTGCCCAGGCGCAGCTGCCCCCAGGTTTCCCTGTGGCAGCCCTGTGCCCTATGGAGTCAAACCCACCAGCTCACTGCTTTTAGGGTGGTTTTTTGCCAACCTCATGGATTCATAAAATTGTTAAGGTTGGAAAATACCTGAGATCTCTGAGTCCAGTTGTTGACCTGCCATGTTCACCATTAAGCCACATTCCCAAGTACCAGATGCACACATTTTTTGAACACTTTCCAGGGATGGTGACTCCACCCCTGCCCTGGACAGCCTATTTCAATGCTTGGCCACTCTTTTAGAAGAAATTTTTCTTAATATCCAATCTAAACTTCCCATGGTGCAGAGCCCAATGCCCCCCAGCTGCCCCCTCCTGTCAGGGAGTTGTGCAGAGCCACAAGGTCTCTCCTGAGCCCTCCAGCTCCCTCAGCTGCTCCTGGTGCTCTAGCCCCTTCCCCAGCTCCATTCCCTTCCCTGGACGTGCTCCAGCCCCTCAAGGTCTTTTCTCATTGTGAGGGACCAGAGGTGCCCTAGCAGTGGCAGCACAGGGGACAGGCACTGCCTTGGGCCTGTGGCCACACCAGGGCTGGTCATGTCCCTCTGGCTGTCTCATTCCCAGGAAAGCATCAGGGGAATCGTACTGTTTCATCTATTAACAATTTTTTTTCCTTCTTCCTTCTCTCTGTAGTTTATTGATGCAGATAACTTACTGACCAACCCCCAGACTCTGAACCTGCTGATAGCAGAAAACAAGACACTGGTGGCACCGATGCTTGAGTCCCGCTCCCTCTACTCCAACTTCTGGTGTGGCATCACTCCCCAGGCAGGTGACCTCGTGGAGGGTGCTGGGGAGCTGTGTGAGTGGTGTCCTCCAGGGGCTCCTGCCCCTGCCTCTGGAGCAGCAGGCATCCTTCCTGTTCTTCCCATCCTTCCTGTGGGCTTTCCCATCTGCTGCTGTAGTCTTTTTCTTCTGACCAGAAGCTGCTGTAGCTCTGAGGTGGTGTTAACACATGATACAATTCCACTAACCACACAAAAATTACTGATAAACAGATCAGAATTTTTTTAAGGTGGTTCCATGTTTGTATAATGGCCTTAAAACCCCCTTTTAGGCCAGTTTTTCTATATAGTGATGCTAATCCAAGAGGAATTTGCTTTTCTTTCCACAGCTCTCCATTGTGTCTAAGTTATCTTTCTCATCTATGAACAAGATTTTTGAAATGGGGCAACATCCTTTGCCTTGTAGGGACTGTGTGTGCTGAAGTAGGCATGTAATAGGTACTGGTGCTGAGCCTGAAAATCAGAGTTTCATGTTACCTTTTCAATGTTACCTTTTCATGTTACTTCTGACCCACATAACAACTGCATTGGGTCAGAGCACAGGTTCATCTGCAGATGTCCAGGGATTAGTATAAGGATAGGGCAAAAAAGTGTTACTTCCCCAAAATATTTTTCTATCCTCTGGAAATTCCCTTCCAGATTTTTGAGGAATATATTTGTCTTCAAAGCTTGCAGTGATTTTTTTTTATTCTACAGAATTCCCTGTCTTAATCTAAACTTCTGGCAAGGAGTTGCACAGTTCAGACTAAGTAATTGGATAAAAAAAAGTAGTAGGAAAGGGTCCAGAACTTTCCAAATTCTTGGGAAGTAAATACAGAGATAAGAAAAGGGGTGTGGTGAGGTGTGTTTACTTGTTTCACTTGGGTTTGTTTACTTTGTTCAAAAATAAACTTCATTTCAAAGGTACTGATTGTGCTCTAAGTTCTTAAGTCTAAGTTGTGAGTCAGCCAGGTTTTCCACTGGGGTACATCAGCCCTGCTCCACAGGCTGAAGGGCATCTCTGCCCATGTGCACCAGCCCCAGCCCTACCTCTCCAGCAGGAAGAGAGGAAAACCAGCAAAGGCATCTTGCAAAATTTGGTTAAAAAGAAATCTTGCTGAAGTGAACAGGAAAGTTCTCCCTTTATTTTTCCTTTTCTTTTGTGTCTGCACCAGTCCCAGGGCTTCGTGTGCTCAGCGTTGCTCTCCCAGGGGACTCAGGGAGGGAATAACAGCTGGAGCATGCCCTGAAACATGGCCTCCCCCTGGCACCGAGCCACGGCGAGCCAAGCCCAGTTCCAGACAGGCTGACATTTATCTGTCACACAGCAAACCCTGGGAGATGCAGCACGGCAACAGCGTGGGGGGGTTGGAGCCCTCCTTGCCTACATATGATTCACGAGCAGGGAACAGCCCCAAAGACGTGGAGCGAGCCACTGGAGGAGGAAAGATGAGTGTCCAGCATCTTCACCTGCAGGCATTCTCAGGTGTCTGTTAAAGGCTGGGCATGTTAACGCTTCCTTTGGTGGGAATGCCAGTCACATCTCTTCGCACGTGCTCCTTACTGTGGCTCTTGGGATGGCTGTCTGGGATAGCCCATCCTCACAGTATGGTCACGGTGTATCTGAAGGGCAGAGGGAGATGGCCGATCCATAACCAGGCACGTGCACCACACCATGGCCCTGCATAGCCCAGGGCAGAGCAGTTCTGCCAGCATTTGCTCAGCCAATGCCTGAATGCTCATGGAAAACAGAACATTAATGGAGCTTTAACTTCTTTTAGTGACTCATTGTTTCTGTAAATCCCAGAATCTGCTCTGGATTCAACCATCCAGATGTCAATTTGGTGTTCTAGGATTTTCTTCCTGAGGGAATTCAGTGTATTTATTTCCACATGAGCCACACACTGGGTGATGCACCCAGAGTGCTGGAAGACTGGCAGAGCTCCTGGGTACAGGGAATTATCCAGCAGCTGACTGAAGTGCCTCCCTAGGCAGAGTCAGGAGTGAGTGTCAAACCTGCTTGCCCTGGGATGGAGGAAGCAGGGATTCTTACACAGCTGGTGGAGACTGAGATGTTGCCTTCACTGCAGTGTCAACAAATGGTTTTTGTAAAATTCAGGGATAGAATTAATTTGCAGGTCCTACTTTCTGAGATACTAAATGGACTTTGTGCCTGTTGAATGTGGAGGATGTCATGGATGCTCAGCAGCTTCCAGGATCAGGCTGGAGAGTCTAATTGCAAAAAGGGTTTTGAAGAACCAGGAGAAAATAGTCTGATGTTTGAAGCTCCATTGCAGGGGAATTTTGCAGTGGACAGGCTTGGATCTCCAAGAGCTCCTAAAATGGAGGGAGAAGGTCAGTCTTTAACTTTTGGAATGAAGACTGTTTCTAAATACTTGACTGAGCCCTTTCCAAATGGGAGACACTGAAAAAGCTGAGAGTCGAGCCCTGGTGAACCTCTGCTGGAGAGGTCAGGGCATGAGCTTTTGCTAAGGAACAGCTTTGAAACAGGGATCTCTTGTAACAACAGCCCCCTCTTTGTGGTTTCAGGGCTATTACAAGAGGACCTTGGAGTATCCCCTGATTCGGGAATGGAAGAGGATGGGCTGTTTTGCTGTCCCCATGATCCATTCCACATTCCTTATTGACCTGAGGAAGGAGGCCTCCACCAAGCTGATGTTCTACCCCCCACACCAGGACTACACCTGGAGCTTCGATGATATCATGGTCTTTGCCTTCTCCAGTCGCCAAGCAGGTGTGTCCAGGGCCTCTGCTGGGGAGGGGTCACTCCTAGAGAGACACAGACCTCCTCTGCAGGTTCACAGCCCAAAAGTCCTGGATGGACTTCTGTGGGGAGTTCAGACCCTATTCCCTTTCCTCTCTGGGATCCGGTCAGGGATAACCAGCAGCAAGTGACTGGAAAGGCAGTTTTGGATTGCTGCTAGCTTCAAAGGATTTGGGGGCTGTTCTTGGGATGGGGCCATAATTCAGAGACAAAACATGTGACTCTGCCTTTGGTTTGTGTCATGGCAGCTGAACACAGGTGGGTGCTGGGAGAGTGGAAGGTGGTCTGCTGGTGAGATATCTAAAGTCACCACTTCCAAAAGATCCATGAGGAAAGGGGTGGGGGCAAGAGACTCTTCTTAAATCATAGAATCCTAGAACAGTTCAGGTTGGGAGGGACCTTAAAGCTCATCTCATTCTAATCCCCTGCCATGGGCACAGACACCTTCCATGAGACCAGGTTGCTCCAAGCCCCATCCGGCCTGGCCTTGGGTACTTCCAGGGAGAGGAAATCTCTGGCTGTTCATGTTTGGAGAGAGCTCCAGGTGTCGCTGAGACATCACTGTCTCTTAAGTGCCTGATGCTTCTGCTGTTCATGCCTGTGGTGAGGATGTTTAGTCCCATTTATTTCTGGAGAGTGGCTCTTGTGAGTGTTCTGTCTCCAGCAGAGTCCAGGCTGGCAGACCTGTGTGTAGCAGTGTCAGAGCTGAAGGGGGCTGCCAGGACTGTAATGGCTATCTGTGTTGTTGTTTGCGTGCTATGTTGAAAAGGGAAGAGTTTGAGGCATTATAAGGAAAACGGGATTGGTGAAACTTCAGCAGCACCTGTAAGTGCCTTCTGTTCAGAGATCGTGAGTGGGTTGGTGACTTTCTGGGGTGAATTAGCAGGGAAAAGTTGTTCATGGGTCCTCTGAGTGATGTGCAGTTGGTGCTCCCTGTCCTCTGCAGAAGATGTAAAGTTAAGGAGAGCAGGAAGGGCTGCTCTTGGGAACAGACAGGCAGGGAGAAAGCCAAGGGAAGAAGGGTGGTTGTTGTTGTTGTTCTGCAGGCTGAGCCTGCCTCCCCACTGTTCCCAGAACAGCACAGCAGCCACAAGCTGCCTGTAGCTTCCCTTTTAGTGGTGGGTCTGGTTGGCAGGTCTTGGCAGCACCAAAAATGATGTTGTTTTCTTGGCAGACTGAGCAGGGCGTTCTCAAAATCAGCTGTGAGAGGGTGAGGAGTGTCAGATAAGATGAATGATGGAGGAGAGGCAGCAAGAGCTGAAATTGGAACCCTTGGGGGACAGAGGTGAGAAGTGAATTGCAGAGCAGATTCAGGGTCCTGACTTTCAGTCAGGACACCAGAGCAGAATCACAGAGTCAAGACCCCCAAGGCCATTGAGTCCAGCATTTCCTCAGCGCTGCCAAATCCATCACTGAACCATGTCCCCAGGTGCCACGTCTTGGCTCCAGAGGAAAGTTGAAGTTTAAGTTTGGAGAGCAAAGCAGGCTGCTTCGAATCTACCCCCCCACACCCCCCACTTCTTCCCTCTGACAGCTTTCCCAGAAGTGCAGCCTCCAATCCATGTGGTAACTGTAGTGCATTAGCTCCAGCTGCTTCAGAAATATTTCAGGGATTCAAACCCATCAGTTTTTCCTTCCATCCTAGAACACTGGCTTTTTCCAGGACTGACCCATGACATGAAAGGCTTTGCTCCAGCTGTCTGGCCCGTTGATCTGCTCAGAATGTTGGCTTGTGTCCTGGGCTGAGTTTTGTCACCCAGGATAAAAGGATGACATCCAAGTTCAGAAATGTGAAAAATGTGTGAGCTTCGAGGTAAACTTCTCTTTGGAGTAATTTCATTTACTTTCCCTGAAGTCAGAAATTATGTTGGCTTTTATCCCAGCCAAGTGCTGTGCTTAACACCTCAGATCAAACTATCGATTTCCAACAGGGGATCTGCTGCTGGAAGCAGCTGTTCTGTGATACTCCAAAGAGGTGGTCCTACCTCTGTGAGAGGACGTGGCCTGTGTGGGAGTCCTGACTCTGAACAAAACTCAGAGCAGGTGTGTTACTGCCAACACTGGACTCTGCAGAGCCCCTTGCACTCACAGGAGAGCTTTTAGCCATCCAGGTCAGCCTGGAGAAAAGGAGCCTTGCGTGAGACTTTAGAGCTTCTTCCAGTGCCTAAAGGGGCTCCCAGAGAGCTAGAGAGGGACTTGGACAAGGGATGGAGTGACAGGATAGAGGGAATGGCTTCTGACTGCCAGAGGGCAGGGTTAGATGGGATATTGGGAAGGAATTGTTCCCTGGGAGGGTGGGGAGGCCGTGGCACGGGTGCCCAGAGCAGCTGTGGCTGCCCCATCCCTGGAAGTGTCCAAAGCCAGTTTGGACAAGGCTTGGAGCAACCTGGGCTAGTGGAAGGTGTCCCTGCCCATGGCAGGGGTGGAATGAGGTGAGTTTTATGGTCCCTTCTAGCCCAAACCATTCCATGATTCCATGATCTCCTGAGCTGCCTTTCAGCCTGGGTCTCTGAAGCCCTTGAGCCAGCCAGCAGGAAGGTCTGGTCACAGGGAAGTGGGGGCAATTTTGGTTCAACTGTAGCTGTAGTTTTAGGACATGACTGTCCTAAATTTGTGACTGTAAATTTATGACTGTATCTATGTCCTAAGTTTATGACTGTAAATACTGGACACTGCCTTTAAAGCCTGTTAATAATAATACAAATACCTTAGTTTTTCTATCCCTTGTAGCAATCATTTAACTTTATTATAAAAACAGAGTTGGAGAGTGAGTCCCCATCCCCACTTTATGGGAGCTTTACAATTTTAAAGTACCTTTTATCCCAGACAGAACAGGAACACTGGTGTGAATCTGTGCAGATTAAGTGTGTTCAAGGCAGTGGAAGATAAGAACAGAGATCAGTGAGCCAGAGAAGATTTGTTGATTAGATCAGTGCCAAATCCATTAATGTCAGCAGGTAGTATTTTTTTATTCTGCCATTTAACTAAATTGCAGCTGACAGCTGAATGTGTTTTGGCAAGTAGCATAGCCAGCAATTTACTTGTAGAACTTAAAATGAGAGAAACACCAGGGTCATTAGTGCTGACAGTTCTGCCCTGCTAAAAATACCAGGGATTAGGGGCACTAATAGATGAAAGCATCAGCACACCAGGTAGTGTCTGCTTTTCATTTATTTTCTCGAGGGAGGGGGCTGGTTAAGCTTGTTTCATTAAAAAAAAAAAAAAAAAAAGATAAAGGCAGTTGTTGGCCTTGGGTTCTAGCAGCTTTGATTTGGGTTAGTTAATAAAGGACCTTAGCAGAACTCAATGAAAAACAACAGAAATACTTCCCTTGGCTTCTCTGGATGTGGCTTTTGAGCATGTTGCCTGATTTTACAGACAGAGTTACAGCCAGTGGTAAGCAAACCCTTGTCATCCCAGGGGGAAAAGTGTTTTGCTGATGCTGGGGTGTTCCCACTGTGAGTCTGTGCCCTGCAAATGCATCTGTTCTGAGGACAGGCTTTGCACCTTCTCTCTGTTTCCCACCTTCAACAAGCAGTTGCTAAAGCTTTTGAGTAGAAGGGTGTTACATTATCACATCTGTTCTCCTCACTGGTGTCTCGCTCTGGGATTTTCCTTTAATCTTCAGCACACAGTAAAAATTAGTCCTGGAGAGGAAAGGACCATGTTTGGTGGTGACCTGGCATTTTGAAGGTTGTTGTCATATGTATTCCTCAAAGTCCTTTGCCAGCACAGGTGAAAATGTATCAGAGCAAAAGGAAGCAGTGATAAAGATTAGAACAGGTTGGGTTAGAAGGGACCTTAAAGCTCATCTCGTTTTGTTTCAGGAACACCTTCCACTATCCCAGGCTGCTCCAAGCTCCCTTCAGCCTGGCCTTGGACACTGCCAAGGTTGTGGCAGCCACAGCTTCTCTGGGCAACCTGTGCAAGGGCCTCAGCACCCTCACAGGGAACAATTTCTTCCCAATATCCAATCAAAGCACACTCTGTTTCAGTGGGAAGCCATTCTCCCTCATCCTGTCACCCCAGGCCCTTGGGGTTAGTTAGGCAACCAGTAGGGATTGGTTTTATGAGAGAGGCCACTTGCTGCCAGCAACGCAAAACAGAAAGTGGAACTGGAATGATTTTGAATTGTTTGCTTATGAAGCAGAACTTTTTGGGACTGAGGTCCTGGCACAAGTGTGTTGGTAGCTATGTAGCCACAGAGCAGTGAAATGCCCTGGTAGCAGGCCTGATTGTAGTTTCTGCTTTTCTGTGATCTCCAGGAGTACAGATGTTCATCTGCAACCGTGAGCACTATGGGTTCCTTCCCATGCCCCTGAAACCACAACAGTCACTGCAGGAGGAAGCTGAGAACTTTGTGCACACCCTGATCGAGGCCATGAGTGAGTTGCTGTGTATTTGCCATGATGGACCCCCCCCAAGTTAATGCCTACAGAGCTCTCCTGCCAGCGGCCCAACTCTCATTCTCCTGAAGTCTGCATCCTGACCTGACCACTCTCATAGTGTTTTGATACACAGTTTTCTGAAATTTTCCACCACTTCTCTACCTAGGGATATAATTGCTTCACAGTCAGGTCAGCACCATCCACGAAATCCCGCAACTTCCCCAGATCAAATGCATCTTTCGGGTGGAATGGGTGCTGCATGTCCATGTTTTCTTCCTGATGTCTGTGGCACATGGTTGCTGGCTCTGGCTTTGCCATGTGATGCTTGCTGCTGTTCCCGTCCTGCAGTGGCTTCTCATCCCGGCTCCCGCGGGCCGTGAGGAAGACACCTGTAGACACGTTTTGTCCATTGCAGGGTGTGCACGAGGGTGATGTTTGGGGTCTCTCCTCTCTTTCAGTCGATCGCCCTCCTGTGGAGCCCTCTCAGTACATCTCTGTCCCTCTGAAGCACCCTGACAAGATGGGGTTTGATGAAGTAAGGAGCCTGTTCTGGTGTTTATTGTCTTGTCTTCTCGCTCATCACCTGATCCTTAACGTCCCTTCCAGCTCAAACCATGCCGTGATTCTATGTTGTAGTCCAGCCAGCAAGAGAAGGCAGAAGTGAGGCTTGTCTTAGGGTGACTTTGTGATGTGTGTCCCATATCGCTGCCCTATGCCCAGAAATTAATTATTTTTCCCAAACCTGGTGGGGAAGGGGTGGTTGTGCCTTCTCTCAGAGGATATATTCTGAATGTCGAAACAGGCTGAAAAGCAGGTTAACTCCCCAGTTCTTCTGCTGTTTGTTCTGCATCTGATTCTGCAGAGCAGCTCGGCCTCCCTTCCATCTGTGACGGAAATTGGGCCTTTGGGAAAGCTCTCCAGCTTTCCAGTGGCAGGAGGGAAGGATTTCTCTCACCTGAGAGAGACATTGGAGAGCTGGGAGCAGGTGAGGCATCCAAGCCCCAGCTTGGGTACCCCCCAGGGGTTCAAACCATGCCTGGGGAGAAGGCTGGAGAAGGACCTGCCAGGCTTTGATTGCCTGGTGTCTGTGTTATTCCCAGAGCCAGCAGCCGCTGTGTGTGCAGCTGCCAGGGTGGCTCTGGGACCGAGGGAGTTGTGGGGATCAGGAGAGCCTTTGTCTTTTTGGTGTGCTCTGCTCCATCTGTTTGTGGGGCTCCTGAAGCTGAACCTGATCCAGCTGTGTGTCTTTGAGCATCTGTGTTTAGAGCACAGCTGGTCCAGGTTTTTTCTGTTGTCCTTTGTGTCTGCGCTTTATTTATCCAGTTTATTATTCTTTCATTTGTAGTGAGCTGGAATTCTTACTGCTTCTTACTGGGATGAGGATTTACTCCACAGGCTACAAGGCTATGCTTGTATCAGTCTACTTGGGACTGAAAAATATCCCTGAACCCTTGAGGGTTACCTGCAATGAGGGCTTCAGCCCTCAGGCTTCCACCAGTCCCTCGAGGCTTTGGATAGGGTCCTGCCCAGACATCTCTGCTCCCAGCCTTGACTCTCTGCTCTAGCAGGGATCACAGTGGATTTTCAGTGCCTGAAGTAATCACAAAAATCCTCTCTTTACCATGGCTTTGTACTTGGATGGTGGCCCCGCTGAAAACCCTAAATCCAGGCAGTGGCAGTGTTGTGGGTCAGTGCAGACTCATGTTACTCTGTTTGATACAGGATATTTAGGTTTGCTATAAACCTGAATATCCTGTATCTTTGGAAATTATAGACCAGGCTCTAACTGGTCTCCCCTCACTTTTCTTCGTCCTCAAAGAGCAAGTTTCCTCCATGAACATCCATAAAAAATAGTTGTTAGAGAAGCAGCCTCTACAGTTTCAACTCAAAACCAACTCCAGCTTTTTGACAAATTCTGAACAACATGGAATGAACACACATGTGGTATTTTCCAGTGGGGCTGCTGGAGAAAGGTGGATCAGGACTTCCCCTCTCCCTCCCCCCCAGCTGGGAGTCTGATGTCCTGATATCTTTCTCTTCTGCCCAGATTTTCATGATCAACCTGAAGCGTCGCAAGGACCGGCGAGATCGGATGCTGCGGACACTTTACGAGCAGGAGATTGCAGTGAAGGTAGTGGAGGCTGTGGATGGAAAGTGAGTTTTGGTTGGGCTTGAGGATGTTTTCAGAGTGGAATGTGCTTTACTGCTTCACAGCATGTCCTTGGATGCCCTGGCCTCCTTCCAGCCAGGCAAGGTTGGCTGGTGGGGAGTTGAACACCACTTGGATCTCCCTGACCATCTGTTTGGGGCAGTTCTGCTCCGTTTCTTTCTTCCTTTGCAATTAGTCAGTCTCTGTGAGAGAACCAGGGCACTGGGGTTCAGATTAAGGTCAAAATCAGGTTAAAATCTTACAGGTTTCTGTGAATGGAGCAATTAACTCCTGGGAATATTGTCCATCCTAGTGCTGCAGAGCTGTGGTGCTACAGCATTAACCCTGACACAGTCCTTTCCAAGCTTACTCTAAGGTCTGGAGCACAAGTCTTTTGAAGAGCAGCTGGGGGCACTCAGCCTGGAGAAAAGGAGGCTCAAGGGGGACCTTTTGGCTCTCCACAACTCCCTGACAAGAGGGGGCATCCAGGGAGGGGTCAGGTTCTGCTCCCAGGGAACAAGGGAGAGGACAAGAGGAAAAAGCCTCAAGCCATGCTGGGGAACGTTCAAGCGGGACAACTGGGAAAAATTTCTTCATGGAAAGGGTGGTCTGGCACAGGCTGCCCAGGGCAGTGGTAGAGGCCCCATCCCTGGGAGAAGGCTGGGTTAATGCTTAGATTCGAGGGTATTAGAGGTCTTTTCCAATCTTAATGATTCTGTGGTTCTAAGGCATTTTAAGACCATTTTATAATGAGGAATCAAGGCAGAAATTTTGAGTTCGTGAGTTGTGAAAAGGTCTCAAGGAGATGGGAGCCCACATGCCATCTAGTGGTCTTGGAGACTTGGGATCCCATCAAGGCCTCAGAAAATTAATCAAAGCCAAGCACCTGGCAAGTGGATGGTCCCAACAGGAAGTTTTTGGCAGAGTTAAAGATAATTGATGGTCCCATGAGAGGTCTTTGGCAGAGTTAAGGATACGATGTATCAGCTTGATTTAGAGATGTAAATCAAGAAGGTAATTTTCCTCTGTGTTTTTGAGCAAAGCAAGTGTAGGAATTTCTCAAGGTGTGGCTTTTCCCTGAACATCAGCAGCATTCCCCATGCCGTGCCCGTGTCTGGCTTGAATTGATTTATTCTTTTGCAATGGTGCTAGATACTCTCTGTTTCCCAGAGCACTGAACACGAGTCAGCTCAAAGCTCTCAGCATCGAAATGCTGCCGGGGTACCGGGACCCATATTCCTCCAGACCCCTGACCAGAGGAGAGATCGGCTGCTTCCTGAGCCACTACTACATCTGGAAGGAGGTGAGGATTTTGGGGTGCCTTGGGGGTCCTGCAGAAAGGCGCTGTCTCCTGGTGCATAGCCAGTCCTGGTGCAGAGCATCGGATTCAGCCCAGGTTTCTGGAAGCGTAGGATGGAACTGATTTCCTTGGATTGCAGGGGTCTTCTTGAATGCAGTGTTGACCTTTCACATCTCCCCTTTCCCCTTCCAGTAGCTAAAAGGGCTCCAAGAGAGCTGGAGAGGGACTTTGGACAAGGGATGGAGGGACAGGAGAAGGGGGAATGGCTTCCCACTGACATTGGGGGCAGGGTTAGATGGAGTATTGGGAAGAAGTTCTTCCCTGCAAGGGTGGTGAGGCTCTGGCACAGGGTGCCCAGAGCAGCTGTGGCTGCCCCATCCCTGGAAGTGTCCAAGGCCAGGTTGGATGGTGCTTGGAGCCACCTGGGATAGTGGAAGGTGTCCTTGCCCATGGCAGAGCTGGATGGGCTTTGAAGTCCCTTCCAACCCAAACCATTCTGGGATTCTGTGATTCATTTGCCCTCAGCTCTAAGTGGTTTTTATCAGAACATTTTCATTACTGTTTTTGCAATCCATGCAATATCCTGCCTGGGGCAAGTTTGCTTAGAAGAAAGGCAAAGTTTTGAAAAGCAAATGGGGTTAAAAAAACACTCCTGGTTTTTTTCCCCTAATTCTGCATCTGGACTGGAGCAAGTTCTAGTGACTTGGCATATCATGTATATGTCACAGAGTGGTTTTCCACCCTCCCTGCCTGCATGGTCTGGGAGGCAGTGCCAAGTCAGGGTCGCCTCAGTGATGGGGGCCACTGTGCTCATGTTGGAGCCCTCATGTTTCAGGTGGTGAGCAGGGGCCTGGAGAAGACACTCGTCATTGAGGACGATGTGCGCTTCGAGCACCAGTTCAAGAGGAAGCTCATGAAGCTGATGGACGACATCAAGCAAGCCCAGTTAGACTGGGAGCTTATGTAAGTTCCTGCTCCTCTGGGAGCTCCTGGGTGCATGAGGAGGTTGGCAGCACTTCTGGGGCGTGGCAGAGGTGCAGTTGATGCTGCAGTGCAGGGGACAGTGGCACAGACTTCTGGGTGGCTCTTCCCATCGGGACTGATCTGCCCTCTGGGGCAGCTGGTGCTGGGAGGCCCCATAGGCACCATCCCTGCCTGTGGTGGACAGTGTTGTTTGACCTCAGCTGTGTTGGAGATGCTGCTGTGACAGAAGAACCAGCAGAGCTCAGTCCTGAGCCTCAGGCTGTCACATTAGGTCCCTTAGGAAGCCTTTCACAGCTGTACCACCCACTGGGTTAGACTTGGATGTCTGGGAGTGGGGCAGGATAGAAATCTGTGAGCTGTGTCAGGCATTGCTTCTGGGATTGAACCTTTGCCCTACCCTGGCTGACATGAATAGCCTTGTCCTGATTGCTACGGATTCACTTTGGTTCCCATCTCCTTGATCTTTTTACCCCTGAAGCTACATTGGCCGGAAAAGGATGCAGGTGCAGGAGCCCGAGAGAGCCGTTCCCAATGTCCGGAACCTGGTGGAAGCTGATTACTCCTACTGGACCCTGGGGTATGCCATCTCCTTCCACGGGGCTCAGAAGCTCATCAGGGCTGAGCCCTTCAGCAAGATGCTGCCTGTGGATGAATTCCTGCCCATCATGTACAACAAGCACCCTGTGTAAGTCCCTCTATGGCTCAGGGGAACACAGGCTGGGTCTTGCTGACTGATCTTAAGCCAGATCTTGTTGGTAGCATGGTTGGTGGGGACTCCTTGTGGTGCTTGGTTGTGTCCTCCTGGCACAGGTCAAAGGAGGTGACGGGGGGGAATTGTCCCTGCCTGGGGCAGGGCTTGTGGGCTGGTTCTAAAGCACTTGGCTGTCTCTGGGTACAGGCTTTGGTTCTACGGGTGTGTGTGGTTGTAAGGACGTGTTTCCGGCTGTACCCCAGCACCTACTCCCACTCCCAGACCAATCTGCTCTTGGGATTTGCCATGTCTCCCAGGGACAAGCTTGGCACCAGTGAAGGTTCTGTTCTTGCTGATGGTGTTTCTCTCCTCCTTAGCACAAAGTACATGGAGTACTACGAGTCCAGAGACTTGAAGGCCTTTTCAGCAGAACCCCTTCTTGTTTACCCCACACACTACACGGGGCAGCCGGGCTACCTCAGTGACACAGAGACCTCCACCATCTGGGACAACGAGACCGTATCAACGGACTGGGACAGAACACACTCCTGGAAGTCCCGGCAGCAGGGCAAGATCCACAGCGACGCCCAGAACAAGGATGCCCTGCCCTCCCAGTCATCCTTTAACGTGCCATCATCCAGGGATGAGCTATGACTGCCTGCCTCCTCGGGACTCTGTTAACAGCTGAACCTGCCTCACACTTTAGCTTTTCACCCTTGAAAGTTGTAGAGCAGCTCTTCATGTGGTCTCCTTCACTCTGCTCCCAAGGGCCGTGTGTGGGATTGGGCCAGACACCTGCCTAGGCCGCCGAGGACAGGGTGGGACACCAAGGAGTAAGACGAACAAGTGTTCCAGATCTGAGCAAAAGCCCTGGCAAGCTTTTGTTAAAAGAAACCAGTCTGGAATGACATCGTTCCACACTTCCTCATGTAGAACACTGTATTTATAAAGATTAATATATAGAGGTGTACAAATGTCAGTACCTTTCGGGATGGCTGTACCTGGGCTGCTCCCTCACTGTTGCTCCTTGTAGGTCTGTAGGCTTTTACCTCCCTGTTTGCTGAGCATCTGGAGGATTTGGGTTTGTTTTCCAAAGGGATCCCTATCAGAATCAAGATGTTTCCCCAAAATGTTCAATGCGGGGGAGCAGTGCTCCTCTGTTGTGTCTTCTCCCTGTCACGCTCCTGTAAAAAAACAGTGCTGGCTTCCCCTCAGCTCATTTTTAATCTTGCTGCATCCCATCTGAACAGGCCTCAGGATTCAGAGCAGATGTCTTGGCATGTCTGAAGTCATGGAAGCCGTGCAAGTGGAGGTGGCTGGATTTATTTGTGTCTGCACTGCCTGAAGGGAATGCGGGCAGAGTTGGTCCATGTTGCATCCTGCTTCACCCACGCCTCAACTTAGTCCTTCAGGAAAACAAAACCCCACAGCCTATTGGCAGGCCTGTTTATTTATGCCATAAAAGCAGGTGTAGGAGTTTTGGGAACTTGAAATGTAAGAAGTTAGGTTACAAACTCTCCTTATAAAACCAAAAGAACCTACAGCAATGTTACTGTCTCAACAACCCGATACAATTGTGTGTTACAGGACGGAAAGGCGACTTGCCTGGATATTTTTTCATGTGAGGAGCAAACTTGTCTGTTTTTTGGATGAGTTCTGATGTTTTTGCTGTTGGCTCATATGCCAGCAGGATATGGTGTTTATTTTTTTTAAAAAAACCTTTCTCAGAGGCCAGGTGATCATGGACTACACTGCTTAGGGCAGCTGGCACAGACCCTGAGCTGCTGGGCAGTGGGAGGATTCCCTCCTGGAATTGCCATCTGGGGACTCACCTGCTGGCGGATCTGTGCATTGAGTATGTGTGGCTGGTGTTTTGGTTTTAATTTTTGTTTGTTTTGAATAATTACTGATCAATGTTGTGCTTTTTGCTACAGAAGACATGTTATTACCTGTCAGCCGGTCTGATAATACATAGAACCTGGTGCAAGATGAGTAGCTGTGTGTGTTCTTCATTGTGTGGGAGAGTCCTGGAGTGGTTTGGGTTGGAAGGCACCTCTAAAGGTCACTCAGTCCAAGCCCCTGCCATGGGCAGGGACACCTTTCACTTGACCAGGTTGCTCCAAGTCCCCTGCAGCCTGACCTTGAGTGTTAACTGGAGATTAATGGAAGTCCAGCTCAAGGGATTCTCCCATGGAGTCACTGGCTGTATAAAGGTGCCCATTCTGCAGTTCCCACCTGGAAGCCAAGTTCCTGCTGGTGTCCATGTGGGAGCAGGTGCCCACATGACCTGGTGAATATGGAGGTTGCTCACAATCCCTCTTGCTTCCTCTGCAGGTCTCTTGCTTCATGAGCCCACATGGCCTGTGTGAAGGACAGTGGAAATCCCAGAGGTGTTAGTGAGAAGCTCCTGCAGGAGCAGGGCTCCATGACCAGGTGAGCATTCAGCACCCAGGTGTCACTGTGGATACAAGAGCCACGTCTCTTCCACCCTCATGCTTTTTGTTCCATGACAGACCCACTTCAGTGCTTACAAGCTGCCTCTCCTTCCTTTCCCCTTGCCGGGGGATTTCCCTGTGTGTTGACGCATCATTTCCCTGCGTCAGCACAGGGTGCTCCTCACCAGCAAACAGAGTATGGATTAAAAAAAATACAAGATATTTGAGTTGTCCCTGTTTCGGTTTTTTAACTTCATTCAAATAATGAAAGATGGAAAAGGTCTCTGCATCACTTGCACGACCTTGAACTGGAGCTTCTGGGCTCCTTGGCCTCACTGCCAGCCCCGCAGCCATGGGAAGGCAGGGACGTGCACGTGAGGATGTGTCAGCCTGGAATAGAACTGCTGAGAAGTGGAGCTGGTTTGGGTGCTCAGGGACCCTGAGTTCGTTTTAACTGATTTCCTTAAGCAGAGTGGTAGTTTATGAAAAACAGGTTTACAGCAGGGCTGGGGTTTTTAGCGTGGGGATTTAGTGCATGTTTTTCCTTTTAGTTGACTTGGGAAATAAGTGGCACTGGGGGCTTGATGGTGGTTTCAGGGGAGGGGAACAGATAAAGGATATAGGAATTAAATGCCTGTGTCCATTTCAGAGCAGACAAGGCCTCAGTCTTGCTGATTGGTCCTTTACTCTGTGTGTGTGTGTGTTTATACATCCAAAATTCCCCATCTTTTGACATAAGCAAGACCTGGCTGATGCCAGTGGTTCTACCCATGTGACAAATGCTGTTCCCTGCCTGTGTTTCCAGTTCTTTGGCAGGTGCTGCCCAAGCTTTGCTCTCCCCAGAATCAAATGTGTTTTGGAAAATAGGAGCCACTTGAAACACCTCTGGATTTTTCTGGTATTTTTCCACTTTCCACGTACTTGTTTTTGTTACAGGTTGGGAAGGATGCCTGTGCACAAAAAACTTGTGATTGCAAAGCAAATTTCTTTTATTTTATTAGTTGCTGCAGCAAATAATACATACCAACCCCTGGATTCGTGAAGAGCTGCTGAGAAGGAGACGGAGCATGGTGCTCAGGCGGGAGGGGCAGGCAGGCAGGCAGGGCACCTTCAGGCCATCCCCTGGATGGAAACGGTGTGCATCTTGTCCTTCTCTCCCCTTCCTCCCTAGAACCACACCTTAGACCTCCTCCTCTGCACTGGAATTTTTTCAGTTACAATGGCATCTCACAGGTGACCAGTGTGTGAGATGAGGCCACAATGACTCATGATACCCCCTCCATGCCAATATCAGCTCCACTGTGCATTGTTCCTCTTTCACAGGTTAAGTTCCTATAGATTGACCAATACATTGTTTCTCTTTAAGGGTCAAGGTCCCACCATTAAACAGTAAACTGTTCTTCATTATCTTGTTGACATGCACAACCATGGGCCAAATATGGCAGGGCCTTAGGCACAACTTGGGTCCCTGAGACAACTTGATTTTTTTTTTGACTCAGCTAATGGGTTTCAAAACTGAGGAGGAGTACCAGCTTTGAACCAGCCTTCTGGCAAGTTCTTCACAAGGCAGGCCCTGTGGTGGCAGGCCCTAAAAATGATTAATTGCAGTAAGACTGCTTGGAGCCCACCAGCTTGGTCTTTGCTTTGGGTTAGGGATGGAAAAGTGCTGTTGTGCTCTCAATATGGCATATGGAATTCCAAGTTCACCAATGGATTGTATTGATCCTGAAGGAAATGGAGTAAGATTGTAGTGTTGGGTTTTGTGGCCTGAAGCAGTTTAAGAATCAGATTCAGGTACGCTTTGTTTTGTCTTCCTTCGTATAACATGAGAGGCCTTTAAGTAGCCATGGCAGCTGTAGTTCAGGGAGTGAGTGTGAGACTTTTGGGCAGCTTTAAGAGCCTCATGCTGAAGTGATTTGTGAAATGGCAGAAGGGGCTGTAGTGTGTAAACTGTTTATCTCAATGTTTGTATTTTATGCAGGGAGGGAAAAACACAACAAGGTAATGACTGGGAGAGCAGGAGGAAAAAACACCACGATTGAGACAATGGGGAGAAATAGATACACTCAAAAGCACTTCTGTTGTATTATCTAGCCTCAGAAGTCCTTCAGTGGCCCAAGAGAGAATGATTTCATGCAGAAGCTGTAAAATTGGTGTGCAATCTAAATTACCCAGTTATGGAAATCTTTAAGCTGAAACCTCATGAAATAGCACAAAATATCCCTATCTCTCACAGGCTCTGTGCATGGCTGATGCACTGGGAGGGCTTTGGCTTTGCTGTTGAGAAGTTAAACAGTAGAAGTGGAGAAGTTGAAGATTTCTTCAAGTGACCGCAAGGGAAGTGGAGTGAGGTGCTTTTACATATCTGACATAGACTAATAAAAGGAAATTGACCAATTCCAGGCAAATATTAATGAAAAACAATTTATATACTTATCATATAAAGATTACAGGTAAGCAGTTAAAAACGTAACATATATAAACATTTGGAAAGTGTAATTTTAAAATCCAGAACATTCACGTTTCAGCTTAACACTGCTATACACCCTCTGAGTAAGCAGTACTATATACATTAGGAGCTATGCTATGTACACAAGGAACTGCACTGTACAGACACCAAAAGCAGAGAAAACTTAATTTCTAGTCTTGCCATAACTCTGGGCAAAGGTTAAGGCTCAGTAACAACTCCCCCTCTGTCACCCTCCAAACAAACATACAACAGGAATTCATTAATTGTTCAGATTACAACCTACACCAGGCTTGTGGGACCTACCGTAGGTCTCTTGGATGTACAATATACCTACAGTCAGTCTGTTTTACCTACCTGTAAACAGAAGTGATACATCCAACTGCAGTGTAAAATTTACCTGAGCCCAGTTTTGCAAATTAGTGGCACAGAACTGGGGGGGAAAGGCCCAGGCATGGATAAAACTCTATTTTAACGAATGATCATTAACAGTCCTAAACTATCTGTTTGGATAATAACTCCTAGATCTGCACAGGGGTGCACAGTGCTACCACCAGAACCAGAAATACTGTATCTATTTCATGTGTCTTAAATCAGGGCTGCTTACAATCCAGCGTCTTACTTATGGCTTTTAAAAAAGGTTCAAAGTTCACCTCCTGCAGAGGAATTGCACATTGGGAGGAGGTCCATCCATCACATGGGAGTGCACACAAAAGGCATCGAGTTCTGGTCCATGGCTTAACCAAGTCCAACAGAAACCACCCTATCGTGACATTAAGATCTCCATCCAACACAAAGTAGTGTTTGTGTGTCCCATTCATGATGTTCATGCAAAGGCAAGTGCAGTTCATTCATTTTAAAGTTCTTTGGAAAAGATCCAAAAGGGGTCATTCTCTGGTGCAGAAGAAGTCCAAAAAGTTTCCAGCTGGTTTAGGCAGACATGTACTCAGAACTTGCTTCAGTTCTATAAAAATAAATTCAGATGATCTTCTTCTCTATAATACTGGCACGAAGGAGACTCTTTTCTCACAAGAGTTGGCTCGTCAGGTGTCCTCAAGACAAATGTGGCAGTCTGGAGCCTTTGCACCAGGGCTGCCCATTGCTCCAATCGCACATTTTCAACAGGAAATGACAGATTCCCCATAACGCAGGAGGGCAGTGCAGGTGCAGCCTCAGCCAACCAGCTCTACCTTCTTCCGCAGGATGAAGTCGAAGTTCACGTGGCTGTTCATGCCATAGAAGACGTTGGCATCGCGAGGGAACACCAGCTCTGCAGAACAGGGCCAGAGCAACATTAGTGGGGAGGGCTGCACGGCTGCAGGAAAGCTGGGAGAGGACAGGGAGCAGGATGGCATGGGCAGGGCCCTCTCCCTGTTCTGCCAGAGTGGCATCGGGAGCAGCTTCCTGCAGGAAAGGGAGCAGGGCAGGACGGGGAGGCCGGGCCCAGGCCATGCTCACCTTGGCAAGAGGCTGTGGCAGCCTCTCCTGGAGAAGGCTGATGATGGGTGGGATCCAAGGGCCTAGTCCCAGGGAGGCAGGACATCCCCCCCACCCCCAATCCTGTGGTCACTCTATGGCTGCATGGCACACATGAGGTCTGCCTGGCAGCCCAGGAGCTGGCTCTGCCTGTGGGAAGGGGGCTGTGCTGACAGAAACTACCTCTGAGTGGCCAGGGGGACCTCACTGGCAGCTGTGACCTGTCCATGGCATTTCTAATGCTTCCCATTTTACTCTTTCCTTTGAAATCCAACAGAACTTTCCAGGCAGCAGCAGAGTTCTGCTTCCCTACCTTTGTCCTCAGAGATGACCTGCACAAGCTCGTAATCTTCAACTGCATCAGACTCGAGGTTGTGCTTCAGCAAGGCTCGCTGTGTGACATCAGGGATTCTGTCTTGGTTGGTTATCTGGAAAGATAAGTTGCAATGAGAGATTCTTCTCATTCACTCTTGTAATTTAATAATTAGTGAAAACCTGACTGCTTGATCTTAGAAGAGATGTCAGAGAACTGAAAAAACCACAGTGGGTCAGTAACAAAGGGGCAGGCACTGACAGATACTAAACTTAGTATTTATGACATTTGGAGGTGTGGCTTTTTAGTTCAAGCTGACAGATACGGTACTAGAAGAGACAGCAGTAAATCCCAGTGTCTGTTCCCTTTGAGAGACCTCATTCTCACCAGCCACAAAAGCCCCTTGAATAGCTGCCCTAACTGCTATTTGCAGGCTCCTGTGCAAAGCACTTCCTTGGACATCCTGCAGAGCTTTCTGGCCTTGTAGCTGGGTTTGCTGTGTGCTGTGGAAGTGCATCTGGAGTAGACACAGGGCTCCTCCAGAGCCTCCTGCAGTCTCCCCAGGAGCCAAATCCGTCAGGCTCTCAGGGAACAACTGGCTGGATTTGGGGAGGTGAGACCATTAAAATCAGGAACTAAAGGTGCTGAGAACCATGTTTGTTCTCCCCGGCAGGCCCTGAGGGTCCCCAGCTGAGCTGAGCCACATCACCCATGGTCCAGCACCAGTGGCAGTATCAGGATGTCTGAATAAGCAGAGAGGGAAATGCCTGAATTCTGGAGCTGCTGGTCTGGCGAGAGGAGGGAGATTCTCCCTTCTTCACAGGGAAAAGCTGCAGAATTAAAGGGTGTGTCAGTTCCTGCCCCTGCAGCTCCCTGTCTCCAGAAACCAGCTCCTGGGGAAAGCTGCTCCAGGAAAAACATGGCATCATCTTATGTCAAAACCTGAATGTGCTCACAGTGCTTCACCTGGAGCTTTTTGATAAAACACAGACTTCAATTTCCAGACTAGATACTTCCTCAAAGCTGTTTTCAAACATCTCATTCCTACTAGGCTCCACACATGCTGCATTGGCACCATGTGCCATTTTCCCTTTCCAGCCAGGTTTGATGAGCCAGCTCAGTGAAGGGGTGTTCTCAATGCAGTGATAGGTTCAGTCACCCGCCATGGACACACCTGCCAAGCCCAGGGCTGTGCCACTCACCAGGATGCTCTTGTAGACACTGGCGTGGAGCCCATCCATGCTGACCCGGATGATGCATGAGCCACCACTCTGCCGGTTGTACACGGGCAGCTCTTTGGGGGCGCTGCTCAGCACCGAGCCCAAGTCCCTGGTGGGGATGGAGCCACTGTCCGAGCCTGAGCCAGGGTCAAAGATGGAGCCCTTGCTGGAGTCCAAGGCCTTGCTGGAGTCTGAGCCCTTGTTGGAGATTGAGCCCTTGTCAGAGCTGATGGAGCCCTTGTCGGAGTCATAGCCCTTGTCAGAGCCCACAGAGCTCTTGTCGTCATTGGAGGCCAGCAGGAATGAGGGTAAAGATGACACCCCTGAGGAAGGTGTGCTCGTGGAAGAGTCAGGAGAACAGGAGGATAAGGGGTATCCAGAGATCTGCACAACAGAAAGGAAAGTGCTGTCACAAAGGAGACATTTGGTATGTCTGGGTGTGTCATTGTGCCAGAAGAACGGGAGAAAGCAGACGGCACAGACAAAACCTCAGTCACCCACACTCCTTGTCTCCAGGAAAACTGAACTTCACTTGATTGATTTCAGCATTTTAATGACAATTTCTGTGCTGCTGGGGTTGCTCTGGCCTCGCAGTACGAGCTGTCCAGGAGGTGGCAGCAGATCCAAGGAACAGCACGAGGTCCTAGGAGCTGGGACCCGCTGGGAAGGAGCAGAGGGTGTCACAGGCACTCCTGCTTCCACAAGTGGAAATACACCACTCCCTTGCTGCCATTCTCCTTGAAACTGCCCCCTTCCTTCCCCTGCTCAGCGTTTTCCTTTCTCTCCCTCTGCCTTGCTCGAAAGCTTCCTGACAGGAACAAACCCACTGTAAGAGGCAACACAGAACATTATTTAAGAGTCCTGACTGGATTACTTCCATTTTTTCACATTTCTCTCTCCATTCCACTAAAAGCAATGCTCTAGTCAAGGCCAAGAGCCTTGGGCAAGTGTCTTGGGGCTGCCTGCGGCATACAGAGGCCTCAGCTGTACCTTTTTCAGAGGGTCCTCAGGGCTAGAGACGGGAGTCACACACACATCCTCAGTTTCAGAGTGATTAAACTCACACGATGAAACACTGGCTGAATCCGTGCTTTCCCCAGAGCTCCCTCCTACAGGAGAGCTCTTTGGGGGTTGCTCTTTGGGTGGGGTGAACACATCAGTGCCCAGAAAAAGTCTAGTATAGAAAGAAAGCATAAAAGCCAGTAAGTGAGAGCTGGGCTGAGCAAAGTTGTCCCTTGGTTCAGAACTCTTACATTCTGGAGTTTTTTCCTCTCTGGAGTGGCCTATTGTTTTAATTTCCTCTGTGGTATTTATACAGGCTTTGTTACAGGCTAACACTACACCTTCTTGACCCAGAGTGCCCACAGCTGCAAGGCCACAACCAGCTCATGCTTCACTAGAACAACACTCCCCTTCGGTCTCTTCACATTTTCAGGCTCATTTAATAGACTTCAAAGGGCAAATTCGCCCTGTTGCCAATTCCTGACCTCTATCAGGGTGCCACAGGTACCAGGTTCTCTCTAGAAGGCTGGAGATGCACACAATAAAGAGATCATAAAGTGTAAATTAAAGGCTCTCCCTCTCCGACACTCATTTCTAAATGCAGGTCAAGTGACCTGAAAGGAGTGCCAAAGGAAACAAGCTGGTCTGACCCACCAAGTGGAGGAGCAGGGAGCATCAGCATGCACTTAATGATTTCATACAGCTTACAGAGGTGTCACTCACTGCTTTTCTACAGTATTCATTTGCAAAACACATTCAGAGTGCAGATATTTTTACTTCAGTCTTTGAACTCTGCTTTATTCCATGCAGCTTTCCCTGCATTCCTGCTAGCCTCTTGTTTCTCATATCTAGCTGCATGGCCTTGTCCTCTTCCCACCTCCTGTTTGAATCTTTGTGGTATTATACCAAATTAGACCACATCCCCATGATTTTTTTTCCTTCTCCAGCTGGAAGGCAGATTGTTTCCACTATCAAATGCCTTTTTGCTAACCTCAATTTTCATACTAAAATCCTGCAAGGAATTTTTGCATGTCTATAGCAATTTAGACTAATAATAGATGAGACTCATTTATTCTGTTTTGCTGCTGCATTCAGGGAAGTTATTACACAATAGGTACTGAATTATAATCCAGCACTAAAATGATTCCTTTTTTTGACACCATAGGAAGGATTCTGTATTCTAGTCTCTTTTCTAATTAATAATCCTCATGACTACTTCTAACAACACAAAGGAACCGCTTCAGCCACAAGGCTGCATTGCTCCTTAAAAGCAATGCAGGGGTGTGGATCCCCAGCCAGGTTTTGCAGCTGATGAAATGAGCGCTGCTTGTTTGAGTTATCCAGGTCCATATTCCCACTCCAACCCCCTCTGCCCCATCATACTCACGTGCTGATCCTCTTCACCATGCTTTTCTGGGATTTTGGAGACAGGATGTTGGTATCAGCAGCTGCTTCAGCCTCACGTGAGAGTTTGTAACTGCAGGGCAGAGGGCAGCAGGCGAATATTTGCAGACAATATACATCAGATGCTGTACATCTCACAGCAGCAACATTCAAGAAATCCAAGAACCCTTCAGTTATTCCCTCCTCATAGAAGGTTGCAGCCCCACAAAGAGGAACACTGTCCTGCCCGCATTTTACCAGGCCCAAGGGGATATTTCACCTCTTTATAATTGTTTTTAAAACTAGTGCTCTCCAGTGTTTGTATGTCCCTGCCATGACCTGCCCAGGTGTGGGGAGGGGGCGAGAACAGAGGTTTGCCAGCTGCATTGAGGACCTACCTCTCCTCCTCTGTTAAGTGTCGCTGCCTCCTGAACCACTGGATGAATTTCTGGTCTGGTATCAAGCAATAGCTGTTGCATGAAGATTGCAGGAGCTTGATTTGGGCAATGACTTCAAATTCCTAAGACAAGAAATAATCAAACAGAAAGTCTAATTAGAAAACAAGATGATATTCATTTGTACTCTGAAATCATACAACAAGGGACCCAGGACAAACTTAGCTTGATGTGAAGTTCAGTTTCAGTTGAGTAACTATTTCAAGAACCAGTTTTCTAACAATAAAGGTGGGGTTTTTTTCCTAGGATTCATAATGTGCACTCACACTTGCTCCAGAGGAACATAAAATGCTACCCCTTTAAGGCAAGTGACCAGAGTGTGCTGCTCTTCTGTAACTGCATTTGTTCACACACTTTGCCAGAATAACCCTGGATTGTGTAGGGCAGGTTATTGAGCAGTTAAGGGCAGGAAATGGCTCCATCACAGCCAAGTTCAGGTCTGCTTTCAAGCCCCAGGATGGAGATGTGGCCTGACTTCATTCAGCCCAAGGTAACCCCAGCACCTTTACTCCTACAGGACATTACTTATCTCTGACCAACAAGGATGAGACTGAGAGACTGACAGCATTTATTTCTCAGTCCTCTGTACTTTGTTTGCTCTCTGCAGCCTTTTACCTACAAAGAGTTTCCTGCAGGAGAAGGAAGATATTTACTAACTGCATGTTCTGGAAAGCAAAGGTCTCCTGCCACCAGGTCTGGTTCAGCTGCTAAAGATAAATGGCCTTGCCCAAAGGATATCAATAAACCAAAAATCACAGAACATTCAACTTACCCTTCGTCTTTTCTCAAAATTGATCAGGCCACCCTGTTGGAAGGAAAGAGAAGGGATCAGAGAAGACCCAGGCTTGTACCTTGAGATAAATGCACTCAAATTCACACAAGTTCTGGTTAATAACACTGCATATTGTTTCCTTTTTCTCTTTGAAAACATATTTTAAGAGCTGCAGAAGGAGAAGATATAGAAACAGATAAACTCATTTGGGGAGGCAGGGAGGGTATTTAGCATTCCAAAATTGCCCCAAATTACCTCAACATAGTCCTGAAGGGCTGTGTCGAGCATGATGAGATCAGTCAGGAAGGTGCCAAGGTATGGGACCGTGCCTTGCATCACTCCCTGCAAGTGAGCAGAGTAATGCTGGATAAATTAACTGAAAAATGAGAATAATTAGAATTCCAGAACACTCCTGTGTAAGAAGATGAAATTAAAGTAATCTGCTTAACCAAGCAGCAGTCTTACAATGATGTTTTCTTTCATTACATCATTCTCATTAGATAATCTAGAATTTAAATCCAATTCCAGTGAGACCAGGATGCTCGCACAGGTATCACCCAGTGGTTTTGTATCACAGTATTGCCCCATTGATTCCCAACAGTGGGTCCCCCAGGAAACCCTGCCTGTGGGAGAAGCACTGAGGACCAGGAACAGGGTCCCTCTGTCACCTGCTGCAAGAGGCGAAGCTGAGGAATGGTCCTGGCCAGCCTGTAGGAGCAGTTTCTGCTTCATCCCCGTGGATTTTTACTTGATGATGGCTGATTATACCTTGTGATAGTGAAGTCAAATCAAGCCACAGTTTTTTTCTCTCTCCAAGAAGTGACCATCTTCCCCAGCCATTCACTGCATTTTAGTGCTAATTATTCACACTTTAAACTTCTAGACTGCCACCACTTGCAGAGTTCGGGCTGGCTCTACACTTGTGAAGGAAACACTTGTTTCTACCATCCAAAAGGATCTGTATTTTTTCCAGTCAAACAAATACACAGACAAAAATCATATTCAGCACTTTTGCCTCCCTATCCCAGATTTCTCTCCTCCCATCCTTTTAGATCTTTGCCAGCTTTGAGACAAAAACAATTTTCGCCAACAGACTGGAACCCAGACACATTTTACAAAGCAATCTCTGTAGAAGCCTGTGCAATTTTCAAGCTGGTATGTCAGAAGCTTCATGAGCTTGTTTGAAAGTAAATGAGACTTCTGCTCTGCCAGAGTTAATTTTTTTCATCACAAGAACTCCAGTATTTACAGCAGCACATATTTTACTACATGGAAATTGTGTTTCTCTCTAAAGTGTAACAAGAGTAGATAATGGAACTCTTTCTTGTAGGACGGAAACAAGACAGCTGGAAGTGATGACCACATGTTTATATCCATCAATCATCTCCTGCCTACTCACTCTGGTGAAGACCTTTCTAGATTTTGCTTCTTACAGAATTGACCAATTAGGGTTAATCATGGTACCAGTTCAAAAAGGGGAGAAAACCCCCCAAACACACCTTGGTTTTTTGAAGTTGCAGTCGCTTCTGTGACTTTTTCTGATTTTCTTTCTCACTGCTGTCCAGATTCGCAAATTTGGATGTTGCTTCCTGTGAGGTAGAAGAGAATTAAAGGCAGTTAATGGAGGATCCAAGTGGTAAACTAGCAACTACATGCATGTAAAATAATAAGTACATTTAACCAGACAAGTTAAGCCAGCAAAAAATATTTGCTGTGCAGACACACGTGTGTCTACATACATGTGTTGATCTCCTGGGACTCGGATGCTGATTGGGAATTTCAGACAAAAATCACACAAGATGACTATGAGGGAATTTTTCTCAGAACAGCTTTGGCCAAAGCCAAGGCTGCTGAAAATCTCCTGGGAGTTTAAATCAGAAAATCCGGACACTCCTGACCTCAGGATTGCTGGTAAATTCCCTAATCAGGCCTGCTACAAGTAAACATCTCCATCTTATGTAACACTTTGTTGTTTTTCTTATGCTGCAACACCAAGATCCAGCGACTGTGGCTTATTGACTCATCCAAAACCACGCAGGAAATTAAAGGAGTAGGTTTCCATCCCCACAACTCCAGCTTTTCTATGAATGGATGAGATATTTCAGCATAGGTCTTTAAACCTTTATTTCCCTGGATGCACAGGGGATGTTGGAGTTACATGTTTCTTCCAGTGGTTGCATAGGTGTGTCACAAATCATTATTAATGTTTGTTCAGGAGGAGAGAACACTGCTCCCTCTCTGTGCCACCCCATCTGTTTCTGATGGCATTTTGTTTGCTCCACACTTGGATTTGCAGGATGGACAGGCAAGGTCAAACATGGCTTCCCTACAGGGGCTATTTATAGTGAAGTAAAACAAAGTCTTTTAGCACTCAGTGGATATTAATCCTCCAAATGGTCCAAGATGAAAAGCAGGGGAGAGGTTCTAGCTATTCTGTGGAATTTTTCTCCTCTCGCTGCTTCCAAAATGTTTTTCAAATCTACTTAGGGCAGCTGGAGGGTGATTTACTGGGAGCCAGAGGTCTGGGCTCAGTCTGTTGTTTTGTCTTTTAATACTTAGTTAAATAGGCTGTTCTGAACACACATTTTCCCTCTATGCTTATTATGGTCTCACCTGCTTTAAAATTTACCTACAGATGTTGATAAATGGATGATAAACAAAACAGACTGACAGATGTGAATGTGTTCACCCACCATTCCTGAGCAAAACACAGTGTTTCAGATCCCAAGGCAAGGGGCTGAAGGACAAATGCCAGACTGGCTGGACAAAACTACCAAAGAATGAACTGGTTAGCAAGTTTATAGGAACTTTTTTATGTAAATGGAAAAAACTTGCCACAAACATTCCTTAGTTTTTGCAGAACATAACCTTTCCCTGCTATTCTTCCTCACCCCTTTCAGGCTCCTGAGCTTACTGGAGTTCACCCAGGCAAGTGCACAAGTCAAACTGCTCCAGACAGAGCCCTCTTTGTTGTCCATCTGGCCACACACAGAGTAGGAAGCCTGTTCCTTTGGAATTCCCAGCCCTGCTTCCTAGTTCTAAGAAAGGTACAACATAATGGGATAAACATCTTGGATTGATTCCTCAGCTGAAGCTGTGGCATGGTGCCAGGGACCTCATGGGTTGAGGGGCTGCAAGACCTGCTGTCCACCCAGATCATGCTGCCAAAGCCTGCTGGTTGTGGCTATCCACATTCTACAGGCTAAAGCTACTGATTCTTCCAGGAACAAGGAAATCAGCTCTCAGCCCAGCAAAAGGTTTTACAGGTTTTACAGCCTGCTCTTCCCTAAAGCACCAAGTAAGGTCCTTGAGGAAGAGATGAGCTTTAGCAGCTGGTTTCAAAAAGGGTTAAACCTCAGATTTCATTGAGATCACAAGATTTGAACTCACACTGGTTCTCACCTTCATCAGCAGCTCCCTACTTGTCAGATAATTGTCATGGTCTGAGAAGATCTCAGATAGCTCTTCATACATCAGCAGGATATCCCTGCACAGGAAAAGATTAAATCATTTACATCATTAGCAAGCACTCTAAATCCAATCAAGTTTCTGGTTTTTTCTCATCAATCGTTAACAGTTTGACTTATAAAAGATAACAGCACCAAAATGCATCCAGTGAGATGCTGCACATCTCCTGGGAGCCTTGGTGGGATATACTGGTGCTCCCCGTAAAGTCGGGTCTTATTTGACAGCAAAGAAACACCATCAGCAGCCCCTGGGCAGGGCTTTGAACTGTCTGCACGGTGTGAGAATGGGTCACGGCATACAAGGGAACAGAAAAACAGCTGAGAGGGAACCAAAGTATTTGATTTTTGCCCTGTTCCATGCATTCTGGAAAGCTGGAAGCATTTAAGTGTAGGAGTAGTTTTTTGCCCAACACTATAAACACAAGATTAGCAATATTTTGATCAGAAACACGGGACAGCAGAAGGGAAATCCCACCTCCACCTGTGGAGAGGAAATACAGAGGGATACTGCCTGGCAGAGTGGTATTTTAATTTGTTTATTGAAATCAAAGAAATCTGGTTGATTTTTGCCAAAACTGAATGAGCAGAACACCATATTTTCTAGACAGCAACTTCTGGCATCTGTGGGGCAGGCAGTAAATATTATTAACACAATAAATTGTTCCCCTGGAAGAAATATTACCTTCAATACTGGATTTTGTAGTTTGAGAATATATTTTATGTAAATATCAGCACTGGGAGAGGAGTAGGGAGGATTTGTAACAAGCTGGAACTCCTCAAACTTCATGGGAGAGAAGACCACAGGCAAAGATCATGGTGACCTGGGAGCGGTGAGGTGGGTGAGAAGCTAGTGCCATAGTTTTTCGAGAGAGGTTGTGGAAGACCCAGTATGCAAAAAAGGACAGAATCCAGTATCCCCCAAGGGCAGATTGTCCCTGCAATAGGGGAGAGGAGTTCACAGGAGGGGTCTGAGCCTCCCCAGAATAGGAGGTTCTTCTGACAGAACCCATGTCAGTGAAGGAACAGAACAGGAAGAGTGAGGAGAAGATGAAAAGAAGGAGCATGGAGCCCTGTGGCCCTTGGGAACTGAGGGAGAGGCTTACTTTGAAACACACATCCAGGTGGTCTTCAGCCGATAGATGGAGTTGGACTGCAGAGCTGAAATGATAGCCCTCAAGGAGGAAAAGTTCTTCAGGATCCTACATTCCTGTGAAAGGAGCGGTTGGAAACACAGGAGCATTAAATGTCAGCATTACACAGACCTTAGTGCTCCTCTGTCTGAGCCCTGTCATGCCTGCTACACATTCTCACTGCTGAGCAGCAGCTGTGCAAACACTGAGCATCAAAAGTATCACTCCCCACTCCAGCCACCAAACACTTCACAAGCTTTGGCATTTAGATCTTGTTTTCCTCACTTTCATATATTTGTGGTGTCACAGCTTCCAGTTCTCCCAGTAAAAATAAAAGTGGAACTGAGTCCATGAAGCCATGGTGAAAGGCACAAAGGTTATACTTCTTAAAAAGCTTTTTATAGTTACCAATCCCTTTCACCCCTTAGGGAGAAAACCAGGCTTTACCTCTTTATGTGTGGTATTTGAAATTTAAACCTTCAATCATCTCAGTGTCAATTAAAAATAAAGACATGCAAAGGAATAACCTGTTATTCAAGTATGTGCACACTGTTAAAGAGAAAAACCTTCCCAGCTTTTCCAGAGTTGGGATCAAATCTGAACTTCATGGACAAGACTGCTTCATGGACATTTCTTATTCAGCTACTCTGTGGCAAAAGCTTGGGTGGAAAAGGATAACCAAAACCTCAAAAAAGTAGCACAGACTCCTCAAAAAGCAGAGGGAAGCAAGAGGGAAAGTCTGGTCTGTAACTCCTGGAATCTGTTGGTGGCTCAAGAGCAAGAGCTTGGACACCACAGACTTCAGCACAGGTGTCTGTACATGCAAATCCAGCAGACAAAACACCTGCCAATTTGACTGCTGCATGGAGATGAGAATGTATTCAAACTCCAATTCTGCTTATCAACATTTTTATGAATCTGATTCTTACCCTAGTAATGCTTGTTATGTAAAGGATCCTTACAGTGAAAACAGACATGATTTATCTCCTTTGTAGGACTGAACAAATGTAAAGCAACCTCAAGCATAAGCAAAACTCAGACCTTAATATATCAGCAGCTCTGTTCACAAGTTGCATTAAAAGTGACTGAACAGCTAAGGAGAGTACAGGCTCCTCCAGTTATTGACCTACAAAAAACTCTCTGTGCTAATTAGGAGGCTACGTTTAACAAAGTATGGCTTAAGCAGAGAGCCTGGGCCAACAGCACCTGAAGTAGGTGGACACTTGGGTCAGTTAAAGACCAACTTCAAGAACATGTGGCAGGACTCACCAGACCTGAAAGCTATTTTTGCGTGGTTTGGGACCAAAAAAACCCATGTAACAGCTCTTCTCCAGAGACTGACATGTTGAAGAATGAGACCTTTCTTTTTGTTCAACCTGAAATTCAGGTTGGGGAGAACACGAATTTAGAGGCAAAAATTATCAGCTTTTTTTCTTTCTTCCCAGTACAACAGGAGCTTGGACTGGAAGATCCAATTGGAATCATCTTGACTTAATTGCATGCTGTATAACTTAGAGCACAGTAAGAATTTAATATTGGATTTAGTGTTCTCAGTGATTCAACTGACTGGAGACTAAACTTGAGCAAGCATGTAAGAAGAATTTCTAAGACTGGTTTGAATAATTTTGTTTCATGCTGTGTCCTTTACAGAGGGAAAACCAGAAAGAATCCTGTGCAAAACAGCTTTGATATAAAAAATGTTAAGCATAACAGGATATTAATGATTTCATTTTTACTTTTTATTTTTAGAGAAAATAGTTTGAGTGAAATTGGCAGCTCCTGCTCAGGAACCTTAGATCTAGGTGGAGCAGAGAGGCCTGGCAGTTAGAGAAAGTATTCAGTTTATCTTTTGAACCAAGAAAATGGATCCAAAAGCCACAAAGGGATAACAAACATGGAACTCTGTGCTGTTAAGTTTAGTTGTCAGTGAATAACTGTACTTTAATGAGTGGATTATTTTCTAGTTCAGGCACCTAACTATTCAAAACACTCATTTGCATGTACAAAGCAACTAGCTGCCTTCAGAAGTGGGCAGCTAAGTATATGTGCACCCAGCTCCTGTGCATGTGCCATTTTCTGCAGAGTGTGCACATACATTTTTCATGTGTTTCATGCTACAACTGGAGCATTTAATTATGGGTATGAATTAAGTAAAGGGAGAAGCACCGAATCAACAGGGGTATAGAACAAAGTTCTCCACCCAGAGAGTGAGTGGGATGAGGGCAGTGCCTGTCCTGGCTTACCCAGGCCTCCCTCCTGCCTTGGGATGATTACAAAGTTCTTTACAGCCTGCCCCAGGAAGAAGGCCCTTTTAGCTGGTGCCCTCTGCAACTCAGATCTGCATGTAGAAATTGGAAGTCAAACTTCCTAATCCCTTCACACAGGCAATAAAGCATCCATCAGATGATGATAAAAACAAGCAGACGTAAGTGCCACAGGAGAGGTCCAAGACCTTCCCCATACCAGCTTCTTGAACCATGCAGTTGCCACAGCTCAGGTGCCAGGACTGAATGCTGCCTCTGGAAGCACAGAAGTACACTGCCAAGGTTGGAAAGCCTCTGGCTTCAGCTTTTTCTGATTTGTATAGCTCAAAAAGAATCCATGTGATTCTTAGAAGTCAACACAAATCCACATGGAAGTGCTTGGAATGAAATGGTCTCTTCCAGAGAGGTCTCATTTACTGCCAGCTGCCCAGTGCTCTGAGGGGAATTGGGAAGCTTACAATAAAATATTAAAACCTAGGAAATTAGCAAACTAGAGTTATGTAAAGCAGGCATGGAAAAACCACCTTCATGCAAAGATTAACATGGAAGCTGCTACAAGATCCTCTTGGAAGCTCTGCTGAGGCACATGGAGGACAGGGAGGTGACTCCACATGCTGAGGAAGTCCTGCCTGCCCAGCCCAGTGGCCTCCCTCGATGGAGTTACTCCATCAGTGGACAAGGGAAGAGCTACTGATATCAGCTATCTGGACTTCTCTAAAGCTTTGGCATGGCCAAGTATCAACCCCATTTCCATGGTGGGGAAGAACTGAGGAGAGGAAGGGCAATATTCATTTGGTATCACCAAAAAATCAGTTAAAAATAGGAAGAATTAGAGCCAAGATTGCTTGGGACCAATGTGTACAACCCCTTTCTCCTCTCCCAACTCCTTCACTCCAAGGCACCCACCCAAAAAACATTAAACAGAATAAATGTTTTACATGTGCAATATGAATCCACTTCTCAATGATCTTGGCTCTCTGCTGGATTTTGAGCTCCCTGGTCCCCAGGATAGTGCTGATGACACATTTGGTGACTGCATTGAACTGAGTGATGGTGGCTCTGACAGTTGGAGCCAGGTTCTTGTTTTCCTTCTTATCCCTTTGAGACCAGATGGATCCCAAACAGTGGTAGGGCACAACTCTTCTGAAGAGCATCTAGAGGGAAACAGAGGTGGGGTAAGCCAGCAAGTTTCTCCTAAATTTCTTTTATCCACATGAAGAAATACAGGTTTCAAGGACAAATTTTATCTAAATCTAATATGGTACTTAAAGGTAAGTATTGGCTCTCTCTTAGTTTAAAATACGCTTTGGCACACTCTTTATAGGCTTGATGCCCTAAAAGAGCTGTCAGCTAAACAATACTGGGAAAATAAGGGACACCTTTATGTCAGCTGCATAACTGAGATAAATTTTTTCATATAATGGTATTTGGAAGGAGATTGATACAGACAAAGCAAAATCAGAGCGTTACAGTCCAGAGTACCTAGACATCTTTAAGCCAGGTAGCAATATAGTCAAAACATGCTATTTCTCAGTGCCAAGTAATAACTTTTGCAAAAGAGGCTACACATTAAAAAAAAAAAAAAGCAAAACCAAAAAAACCTCCAGAATGACAGAAGGAGAAGCCCAATGACTGAAGCAGCTGGGATAACCAGGGATAACCACAGACTTGTGTTCTGTCTCCCAGCAGCAGTCCCGCTCTGGAGCCCTGCACTTATAGCAATATAACTTAAAAAAACCCCATATATTATTTTGTTTAAAGTTATATTATATGCAATACTCTACATACAACATCCATGTATGTTAGCTGTTCTGCCACAACGTGGTCTTGAAAAGAGGAAAATTCTTCCGGATTGCTGATCTCCAGTTCCTCTCCATCAACCAGGTCACTGGAAGAAGTACTACAAAACCCATCTGGCCAGAATGGAAAACAACACTCAGTAAATTTATACAGCAAACAATGAATCAAAGCAGGTGTTTGTTTATTTTGCAACATCACTGTATTACAGCAGAACGCCCCAAGGGCCCTAGCTGATGTAATGGCCCCACTGTGCCATTTGAGTGAGAAAAATGACCAGAAGATTAAATTGGCAAAGCAAAGGTGGAATAAAAAGAAATAGAGAGAACAAATCTTAGCAGAGAAGTGGCTTGACCCATTTGCTAACTATTCTTTTGAAAGAAAAAACATCACCACCACCCCCAAAAAAATTCCTTACTGACATTGCACAATTTTTTAAATCTACTTTCCAATATTTATAATCTGAAAAAAAATTATCAAACTACAAAGGCATGAGGCTGCAGTTATACCCCCAAAATACTGCATTAGGAATGCTCTTCTGTCCAGAAATAAAAGGAGATACCAGATTTATTGGCACCCTTTGTGGCTACATGGGCTATATTGAAGAGAGTTTATTCCAGCAGCCTTCACCTTTCCTCTCAGGGAATTTTTCCCAGGAAATGGAATACAGTGAGCACCTACAGTATTCTGCTGAATGGTTCTTTCAAATCTGCACTGGGCAGCAGAGACGAGGTGGGAGAGCAGAACTTTCCTCACTGAGGGACCTGAGCCAGTGCAGAAGGGAAAGGGTTCCACAGCTGCTGCCATGTCACCTGTTGGCTCCCAGAAGTTGGGAACAAAAATTCAAACACCAAGAAATATACCCTTGTTTCTCATGGTAGAGAAGGAAGTCAAACAGAAACTCCCTGAAAATAAATCCTAATCCCTTTTACTGTAAGGCAACAGTAACTCCATAAGAGGGATTAAAAAATAGGGACTTGTCAAAGACTAACAACCAAAGTACTAAGTTTACTACTGGTGAGATTTCATTTACAAAAACAAAGAATGTTATGCAAGACTTCATATCCAGTTAAAGTAGAGCATTAAAGCAACAACAGCAGATAACGTGATAGAGAATCATTGTTTTTCAAAATACTTCATTGTTCCTTCCTCCAGTAATTAACAAAACATAATCGCCAATGTAAATTGCTACAGTTTTGATGTAACAAGTTATGTCTACAGGCTGATCTCCATCTGTACATTTGAATTGCACAATTTATTAGCAGAGCTCAGTGTGGTAAATGGAGACCTCTGTTCCAGCGCTACTTTTCCGTGGCCATTTTGTAACAATTTGCATAATTAAACGGACTTGGACTGAACTGCTACAAGAATCTCACTCCTTTTGGTTTTGTAAAAACTCCTTTTCCTTTCGACTCTTGAAATTCAACTGAAAATCCTCACCACTGAGCTGCAGCGCTACACAAAACCTCACAGCATACTTAAAATGAGGTCCTGAAGCGCAGTGTAAATTTTCATTTTCTTTTTTTGTCCCTCTTTTTCTCCCTCATAGATGTGCAACCAGTCTTTTCCCTGCTCTCCAACAAGCTGGAATCCTCTTGTATTCAAGTATCTCATCATCTTAGGACCCCTCTGGTCCATTCAGCCCTCTCAAAGTCTGACTGCCTCTTGACTGCACTGAGAGCAAGCATGTGTCCCTCCTGACCCTGCAACCTCTGCTTCTCCTTGGTTTGCTTGCTCAACCTGCAAGAATTGAGGCCAGAAGCAGCTTTAATCTTCCTATCTGGTACTGTAATCTAATCTACTGGCATGGTTGATGGCAGCAGGGAACAGAAGTCTGATTACCCAAATCAAGCCGTAGGATTAGAGCCCAAATTTCAAAATTCAGAACACAGCAGGAATGCTTTGGGACAGTAATTATCAACAATTGCAGACAATGTATCAGGAATTTTGAAAGAAAATGTATGAAGATGGAGCTCTGATAAAAGTAAGGCAATCCTAAAAGTCTTCTCTGCAGACCCCACAGCTTCATTTCATTGCCCTCCTCTTATTTTACTCTAATAACTAGCCTCTATTCTTCCACAATTTGGAAAATGTTATCATTCCTATTGGCCTACCTATGACTCAAAAAAGAATGTTTTCAGCTGTCCCTTGAGGAAACAAATACAGAAGCAGGGCTGCTGGGAACTTCTGTTCACTCTGAAGAGCAGATGAACCCAAATATAGTTCTTATGAGTTTTCCTTGTCTGAGCTGGGGGAACCAAGCCAGGAAAGATCAGCACTAGGGACATCTTAGCCATCCTGTTCCCTTATCTGTGCTCAATAAAGGCCTGGGCATTACTCCTTTTTCTGTTCATGACTAAGTTAATTTGGCATTTCACAATATTAGGTTGACATGGTATTTCTGGAACATCCGGCAGACATGACTTTTATGGAATGAAAGTGGGTTTTTTGGCATTTCGTTTATCATTTGTGGCATGAATTATTCCCTCTCACCCCTCTACCAAAGCTGGAAGTTGATTCCAGTTCTCATTCATACCTTACTCTCCCCACTTCCCAGCTCTGCCACAGGAAGCTTTCTGACCAGGATACGGGGATGTGTCAGGTTTGTGTGACTACAGTTCTCCATTGTTCCAGCAGACTGTGACCCCCAATAACGTAAGATTTTCCTCTGTCCTTGGATACCAGCAGCCAGCCACTCCAATAGGAAAAAACACCCACAGACACTTCCTTTGACAAGATGGTAACTAGGAAGAAAAGCTGCAGGATAAAGCCTGTGACTCAAGCTGTATTTTGTCTCAGCTCTGTATTCAGTTTTTTGTTTGTTTGGGTTTTTCTTGAGGGGGGGGGGGGCGTTAAGTGAGAAGCCCAGCTAGAGAGCAACTGTGTGTTTTAACTCAGTGATAGTGGAAATGTGCTGACAATTAACCACTTGGCTGCTGCAGCAGTCTCAAAGCTTTGGCGAAATATTAGAGAGGTGTTGGATTTCCCAAGTCACCCAAGGATGAACAGACATAGGCACCTCACACTGTAACACTATTGCATCCCTCACAGAGCCTGCAGCCTCACACAGAGGTTGGGTTTCCTTTTAAAAAACAAAAAAGGAAGACAAAAGTCACCGGTGAGCCTCACAATACTATTGATAAGCATGAGAGGTGGTGAAACGTACTGCACATAAGTCCCTGGGACACCTTACAGTCTGGAAGGACAGAAAGAGAGAAGGAACAATAACTCACCAACAGCTTCTACTTCTTGGTTCTGAAACTGCTTCAAGAGGTTCTGCACCCTGCTCTCCATGTCAGAATTGGGCATATTATTCTTCAGATATTCCAGCAACTTCAGCAAACACATGTAGTCAGGGGGCTCCCTGAAATCCTCTGAGCACTGATCGAGCCAGGCCCGTAAGACTGATGCTATTTCACTACAAGCAAACAGAGAGAACACAGTGTTTGCATCCAGATGGAACTGAGTGTACCTGTATCCAACAGAACAACAAACATACGAGACATTCACAGCCCACTTGAAGTATCTGTGCTGAGCTGTACTACAGGCATGTTTAGCAACCACCAGACATTACACACACCATCAACTGCACAACATAATTTCTTCATTCCATCTTGGGCCACTGGGAAAAGCTCAGTGTTTGCTCCAGAACTACTCCCTGAGATGTTGTGGGAAAATAGCAGGGAGGAAGCACGGTATTCATGGCTCCTTCCCCGTGGAAATGCTAAATCAAATGCCTCCTCTGGGGCCTTTCATCAGCTGCAGAGTCTGGGGACCATACTGCAGCTGCATATCCCTCCATGCCATGTTCCTTCTTATCTGCAGTCTTGGTACAAAGCCTGCCTGCTCATGAAACTGTGGCTTTCATGGAGGAAAAAGGAGACAATCCTGAAGCTAACCCCCACAGGCACACACAGTGAGAGGGATTGCCTCATCTGGGAGGATAAAACCCTCGCTGCAGCATGAGGCTGCCCATGCCAGGGTCAGCCTGGGAGTGTCAAGAGAGCTGAGTCTAGGAGACACAGTGATCCTGCTAATCTTAGTGATTAAAAATGTATCAGCAGAGTCTTGATTTCATCTTCAGCCCAAACCAAGGAGGGGCTGTCAAATTACACCATGTAAAAAGGGTGTCCTGCTCATGCTGGCAGAGCAGGAAAAGGATGCTTAAGGAGTTGTAGGACCACTGGATCTTGTTCAGGGAAGTTATCCTAGACTTTCTTAAATACATGCAGCTAAAAAGGACACCAGCCCATGGACAATCCTTCTACAGACTGAGGGGGATGAGGGGAAAGCAGAGCTGATGACTCAGCATGGTTCCCACCCTGCCTGAAGTGGGGGGAAGTGATCTGTTTGTTTGCTTTTCCTGGTTTATGTAGGTTTTCATCCACACCCATCTATTAGTTTGGTACTTAGATACTGCACAATATATGCTTGTGGGAATGCCCTTAGATCCTGTATTTGCAAGGATTTATCATCATTTCAACTTGATTTTGTAAGAAAATAAGACAATTTAAGCTATGTTTTTCCAGAAATAATTTGCAATGTTGTTGACAATTTTCAACTCAGTGTAGAAAAACTAGAAAAATACTAAAAAATAACCACTTTTCTTAAAACTTTAAGCTCCTTATTTCAGAATAAAAGGCACGATAAACACCTAAACTTCCTGAGAAAAAGGCCCTGAACTTTCCAGGTCTCCAAAACCACTTCTGTATCTCAAGTCTCTTCCAGCCCAGGAAACTCGCTACTGGAGCTGTGTACAAATACTGGCACATTCCTGCTCCAAGCTGGGAAACCACAGCAGTCTCTGGTTAACTCAGCTGCTCAGCAGCATCCAAAATAAACCAATAGTTAAGAAACAATATAGAGAATTTCTCCCACTCTGTGTCTCATCTGAACGGTGTTGGTTTTTCCTCAAAACTCAATTAACTTTTAATACCAGGCAGATTTCATTTTAGAAATCACATCCATTTAAGTCTGGTGTTTCTGTCCGTTCTTGTTCTGATAATGTGGCTACTTTGAATTTTCAATGAAAGTATTTGGAAACCTGTTGGTAATATTCTTTGGTTAGGCTTGCTGACAGGAGAAATTCTGGAATTACAGTTTCAGAGCTATGAAAAGTATTTACAATCAAGAATTAACATACAAACACGTTCTGGATTTCAGGTTTCATTGCAAGCTGTGGCACAGCCAACAGTGCCACACCAGCTCTACATCCCAAGGCCAGGAAAGGCCACAACAGGTAGATGTTCCCAGTGATGCTCCCAGGCTCTCCCACCACCCTCCCAGTTTCAGTTGTCCTCTCTAGCCCCTCACATACCCAGAATGTTGTCACAGCAGCACCAACAGTCACAAACACCACTGTCCTATGCCCACAGCATTTCCCTCTCATTCCCACCACAGGCAGGGAGCACTGTGCTTCGCTCCATGCCCAAATAGTGCATTTCCTCCTGCTCCATGCTCCTTTTTCCCCACCCACATCACAACCATCGTTCCCCTGGTCCCAGCACCAAAAGCCAGGCTAGGTATTCTATTCCTACAACCATTTACCAATTCAGCCATGATTTAGAAGGAAGAGCCTCTCCATAGGGCAAGTTCTTGTACTAATATTGTTCACACACTCTCTACACTAAGCTCAGTTTCCAGAGGCTTGGTTGGTGGCCACTTTTTTAAGCTGAAGAATAAACAGAGTTTAAGACACACAGTCTCCCAGAGCAGGGTGAAGAGTTCACAGCTGTTACAGACACTGATTTTTGCCAGCAAAATAATTTCAGTCAAGAGGGGAAATAGGAAAGAGAGAAGAGGTACACTGTGCCATAGTGACCTCCTGCTGCCCAGCTGTTTTACTGGAGTGCCAGGGAATAATGCAGCTTTCCAGAAATGGGCTGGACACTCGCCCATATCTTGCAGTACCTTTACATTTGCTGCCCTTGCAAAGAAACTCTGTACTCGACAGACCCAGATAGGAACAGGGGCCTTCCAAGAGCTCAGACAGGAAAGAAACACCACAGACTATATTTTTCATGGGTTGATTATGAGCTATAAATTTTTCCTTTCCTGCCTATACAAAAAGCCCTCACTGCTTAACACCTCTGCTGCTTGGCCACAGACTCCAGGCTTTGCTAAGCAATGCTGTCAAGTTTCACACCTATCCAGAAAGCCTTCTGATTTCCACACTAGCTTTGCTTGGAACACATCTCCAAAGGTTTCAGTCTCCAAAACCTATCCAGGTAGGTGGAGAAGTATATCCGAGCCTCTTGTTCACAAACTGGGACCAAGAACTCACACACCCCCATCTGCCCATGAGCTGCACAGAAGGTGACGGGGCTGTGGCAGCTCCAAGTCCAACAGCTCTGTCAGCTCAGCAGGGCACAGCGGAGGTGGGAAATGAGACCCTCCCACAACATGGGAATTCTGCATGGCCTTGTCTCTTCTGGGAAGACAACTTTAGCAGTCCTGACAGGATCTGACAGGAATTAAAGACAGCATTTCAGAGAATCACAGAATTAACTACATTGGAAACAACCTTTGAGATCAAGTGCAACCTATGACCTAACACCTCCTCATCAATTAAACCATGGCACTGAGTGCCACGTCCAGTCTTTTTTTAAACACCTCCAGGGACAGTTACTCCATCACCTCCCTGGACAGACTATTCCAGTGCCCAATCACTATCAGTGAAGAATTTTTTTCTAATGTCTAACCTAAACTTCCCCTGGTGCAGCTTAAGACTGTATCCTCTTGTTCTGTCAGTGGTTACCTGGGAGAAGAGACTGACCCCCACCTGGCTACAGGGAGTTGTAGAGAGTGATAAGGTCTCCCCTGAGCCTCCTTTTTTCCAGGTTCCCTCAGCCGCTCCTCACAGGACTTGTGTTCCAAGCCCTTCACCAGCCTTGTTGCCCTCCTCTGGATGTGTTCGAGCATCTCAGCATCCTTCCTAAACTGAGGGGCCCAGAACTGGACACAACACTCAAGGTATGGCCTCACCAGTGCCAAGTACAGGGGGACAATCCCTGCCCTGGCCCTGCTGGCCACACTATTCCTGATCCAGGCCAGGTGCCATTGGCCTTCTTGACCACCTGGGCACACTGCTGGTTCATGTGCAGCTGGCTGTCAACCAGTACCCCTAGGTCCCTTTCTGCCTGGCCACTGTCCAGCCACTCTGTCCCCAGTCTGTAGCACTGCAGGGGGTTGTTGAGGCCAAACTGCAGGACTCGGCACTCAGACTTGTTAAACCTCAATTTCTGACCAAAAAGGCAAAAGCAGTGTTTTCTTCCCACCACAATTATTTCTAAAGAATAAAAAGGGAATCTCAACACTTAATAAGGGGAACCTCAGCTGCAAAAAAGGGTTAAATTATTGATTTCTCATGAAATTCTGTAAGAACGTGCACAAAACTATCTGTAATCTGCCAAATGCAGAATTAAGTCCATAAAGAAAATACTCATTACAGATGGCTATTCCCTTTCCTCCACTGTCCAGGCAGTAACTCTCAGGCTTGCTCACACAGAATAAATTAAGTCATCTGCGTTTTCTCAGTTTTGCTTGTTAAATCAGGGGTAAAATGTAAGAAAACCACAAGGAAACGTTGCTGCAAAGGTGGCTTCTCACACCCAGTTTGTTTATAAATACCGTCCTGATGACTTCCAGCAAATTATCAAGTCCTTCTGATTTGGAAATTCTTGTCCAATAACATATAGGAGACTTTTGCCAGGATGCACATGAAGCCACTAAGGGAAGAACTCTGCTAGCTGCTCTTTGTTTTAATTGAGATGCCAATCATTATTTTTCTTTCTAATTATTCTTTTCTGCTTGATTCTGGTTGTTTTCATAACTCTCCCACTCTTTCACTGCCCTGTGTTTGACTCTGCTTCTCATGTAACCACACTGGTTTCTGATGTTGTTTAGCTTAATTTGCTTTACTGGCATGACTGATTGTTGCTTTCCCAAATTCATCTTAACTGCTCCCCACGATGGATTTCCCAGGCATCAGAAGCTTCCAGCCAATTTTCTTCCATTTGTCTCACATTCTTTTGGTGTCTATTGTCTTGGAGTACAATGTTTCAGGCCCAGTTTTATTTCTGCGATGCTGTAACTGTGTACATTGTTTTCCAGTGGGACTGTTTGGTTCAGAAGGAACCAAAAGACAAGGTTTTGGTCAGGAAGGTCCGAATGCACAAAAAGCCATGGGAGAATGTTTGTTTGTCACTATGAAAAACTCCAAATGCTGTGGTACTACATTGAAGGTTTTGGTATTTGCTATTTTAATGCTGAAGAGGAGAGGTGAACATGCAAGACATGCCACGTGGTCACTGAATAGTTCCTTAATTCTCTCTATTTGAGCTATTTCCCTCAAATGCTGTGGAAAAAAACAAGGTTTCAGTTTAGTTTCAAGCCGCTTTGTCTGTGGCTTTCAATCGTGCCACATTCCAAGTTTTAATAACAAATAAATTCCACACTTTGATAATAAAGCAGATGCAACTATGAGCTGACATTCAAGACAAGCAAAAAAGCCCTAAGTATTTTGATTCATTTCTGTGGCCTGTTGTTCATCTGAGGGAAAGCACCACCAATGGACTCCAAACCAGCAAGCCAAACCCAGTAGCAGAAGGAAACCACAGCCTTGTAGTCCAAGAGGCAGCTTGAAAGGACTTTTTGCTGTTACTCATGGATTCAAAAACCATGGCAGTACTAAAGTTAGACAGGAAAGCATGCAAACAAAAAATCATGGTCCAAGTCCACAGATCATTATGGGAACATTGTCTGCCTCTTGAAAAACCCTTCCTGCAGGTAATCCCAGGTTTTTACTCCTGTATTTTTGAGTAAGGTCTCCAAGGAACTAGATTCAGTTAACATTAAATTAGGCTTCCCCCAAATGCAAACATCGCAGGCAAGCCTGGACTGCCAGCCTGGATAGCTTTTTGTGTGTCTGGACAGGAATGAATCGCTTCTGGGAACTGCACTGACACAAATCTTTAAAACTGCTGGCAGCCAGCTCAGCTCTCATTGATGTGCTGCCTCAGCTCCCCAAGTGTCACAGGCTTAGAAAGACATCCCAGTGCCATGGCCTGGCTTGGGACCCTCACACTACCCAGAGACACCTCAGGATCCTGCAGAGCCACTGACTCCCAGAAGGTACAAGAAGCTACAATATTTTAGATTGTGGAGGCTTTATGTTCCTTTCTCAGTTCCAGTCCTCAGCCTGGTCTTCTTCTTCGGGGAAAGCAGTGTCTGCTCTTTTAGCACATCACCTCTTTAAATTCATGGAGCCTGTGCTTTGGGACCAGCTGTCTGCCAGAAGTGGACTGATTGCCCAGAAATCAAAATCCCAGAAATCAAAATTAACACTGTCCTTCACTAGAGGAGGAAAATGGCATGAGTTGTTCCACAGATCACCCTGCATAGAAAACCCAACCTTTTAACAGCGTTAACAGTTAACTGAGGAACTGGTCTGCTCCAAAGTGAGATCAGGGGATAGGTCCTATCACCAAAAGCATTGTTTCTATCTCCTAGGCAGTACACTTGGACATTTGGGGAGGACTGAAGGCCCCACACAGCATCAGTTGCTTGGCTTGCTGACCCCCTTCCCAGAATACATAAAGGTGCTGAAAGATCTTGAGGAGGTGACTATACCATTCAGGTTTTCCATGACTCTGCCTGATAAGGTGCAAAGAGCCTTCACATCAGACATTTCCTCATTTTCTTTTTGTCAGGTGACACATACCAAACAACACATTTGAACTTTACAACCTCATTTAAAATCCAAGAACATAACTGAATTATAGTAGAAATTGTATGGACCTCTCTTTAAATTTTAGTGCTATTCATCATGCTGATAATTTGTGTTTAATGTATATATGGTTTTATTCTGAATTGTCACACACCGTGGCATGTTACACATGTTTTTGAATGTGAACAGAAGTCCTAAGCAAAAAGCCATGCAGAGAACACAGAAGATTCCAAAGACAGCAACAACCTACAATGAGGAGGGAAGTCGGTCACCCCTCAACACAAAAACATCCAGAATGAGACACAGCACAAGGCAATCTTGTTGATATGAAAACAGGAAGAACAAAAAAATTACTTATAGGAGGTAGAGGGTCAAATAAGCTACTCCTTTCAATTCTCTTATCAGAAAATTAAGAGACACAGAGTCACATTTCTGGAAACACAGGCTGAAGTCCATCTAACTCAGACGTTTAGCTGGAATATATGACCTTTTCTGGAGTTCATTCTTCTGTTACTTGTGATCATGAACTTTCTGACGGACTGAAAGTAGTGAGAAGTGTGGAAAGCAAGCTACTGAACATGAAAAGCTAAGGTGGGTCCTGACAGGGAAAGAAAAAGGCAGGTTGTTTGAAGCTTACAAATTTTTTGATGGTTTTGATGAGTTTACTCACAACTCTAAGAGCCAAGGTATTTTGAGAACTAAACCTTTGTTTAAACCACATATTAGATGTAATTAAGTCAGATCCCTGTTGAAAAATACAATTTTTTTGACCACGTGTCTTGGTTTGAAAGACAGGTGTTTGCTAAGGAAGGCAGAAGCCTCCCTTGGAATGGCAGATGCAACCCCCCTTCCCTCCGAGTTATTATAATTTTGAAATCAAGGGGGCTTTTAGGCAAAGATGTGGGAAATAGGAGTAACAGTTCTTTACTATTATATATCTATATGTGTATAACCAGTCAAACAAACAACAATAACTATGGCAGTAACAGCAAGCAATCACAAACCCAGTGCCAGCCTTCTCGGCTGTCGGGCCCTTTCCCCTCGGGTGCAGTTCCGCTCGCAGCCGGCAGGGGCGCTGGCGGCTCCCGGTGAGCAGGGCAGGTGCGATGGTTCCCCCGCGGCTGCAGGGGGCGCTCCGGAGCGAGCTCGGGGAGCACGCGGCACCGGTGCCCTGGGATCCCGGGGAGGGATGGAACAAAAAAGCTTCACAAACCCCTGGGCAGCCGATCCCGGTGTCCGGCCAGACCCTCGGGAATGGCAGGCTGGAGTGGCAGGGACAAGCACAAATCCCGGGTGGCAGGGGCGATGTATCCAAGCGGGGAAACCCCCGGAGGTCTGGTCAGGCAGGGTGAGCACGGCTACAACACAGCGAAGGCTCGAAGCAACGGCGGGGGCAGGGCAGCCACAGCCCGGCTCCTGGGGCAAGGAAGGTGGGCCGGGGATCCTGGGGTCTTTCTCCGCAGAAAGAAAAAACGGCCGAAAGAACAAGCAGCTTCTCTCTCTCTGAACACCAAGACCGACTGCCCACACACCCAGGTGAAACAAAAAGAGCAGCCAGGTCCTTTGTTTTTCTTAAGTACTTGGCCATTTGTTCCCCTAGCAACATGTATAGGGGGAAAATTCCTTTAACAGAAAAAAACCAAAAACCTAGGACTAAACTAAAACCCCAACACCACCCCAGCAGCCCAAAATATGATAGGAATGATGTTCAAGTGAAGAGGAGAAAATCCCCTTGGCGGAAGGGGTCCTAGGAAGGCATGTTTCTAAACACAGCTGAAGGGATCTTGGGTCAGTAACAACTACACATCATTGCAGCAGTCTGGAATCACTGCAAGATCTGGGAACAGAAGGGCAGGTTTAAAGCTCCCACAAGCCCCTCTAACAAGGCTGCGCCACAAATGTGCTCAAGCCCTTTTTTCAGATCTGCAGATTCTGAGTTACATAAACACTGTGTGGAATATTCACATAATTTTGCCAAAAATTTAGATAATTTACATCAGACATTCTCCTCAAAATACACCAGAGCTCTATATTACGAGTGCAAAACGGACAGAGAATTTCGACATAGAAAGCAGTAACCTGTGGGCTTACAGTGCACCACACAGGACAATGTTCCTTCCACACATATCCTCAGTTTTTGCTACCCCTCCCTCTTTCAGGCTCTGTGAGGTACTTAAGGAGTCATAAACTCTCCTTCTGCAGTTGTTCTTAACTTTTTTTTGTGTCAAACCAGTGGAAATGCTTTAAATTGCATCCCCACTTCTAATGGCCCAACTGGCTTTTTAAAGCCTCTGAGCTGTCACAACAGGAGTCTGATGAATGCAAAAGGTCTCTGGCCACAGACCACAGGCTTCCCCATGAGATATTTTTTCCTTTGAGAAATACAGAGTTAATTGCAAGAAATAACAAGGGTCTACTGCTTCTTCCTCCTATTTCTCCAAGTCATATAAAACCAAGAGCACAATTATATTATGTTTCTGTTCTATGAGAAAAGAGGGCAAATGCAATTATATTGGAATTATCCCAGACAAGAAAACACCTGAACTACCAGAAGTACATGTTTCACAACAGGACTACAAAGCCAAACACTTTCCAGATACCATTAATCATTTCTAAGAGACAAGTAGCCAGAGCAACTGAGAGCAATGGAAATTTTTAACGAAGGAAAGTGAATTCATATTTATATGGGATCTGTTAAAACACGTATACCTGACGAATAACTTTGATGACAACTTCATTGTTGAGCTTTTTATAGACATGGATTTGAGTAAAGATACCAAATTTACACATAAAAGGTATCTTATGAAGGCCAAAGGATTAAAATCAGCTGTTCTGAACTAAATTAATGAAAAATCTCTCAGAAAACTCATCCGAAGTTGAGCTAGCACAGGAATAGGACCACAGGCTCCATCCATTTGTCCATCCCTGGCTGTGCAAAGGTGTTATGTGCCAAGAGGGAAGAAAGCATTGATGCAGCAGGAAGCAACTGACAAGGCTGGTAAACTGTATGTATGTCAGTAGGAAAATAATTCCACTAAAAACAAACAAACCGACCAACCAACCAACCAACACACTCTCCTACTAAATGTTATTTTATTCGCTTGCACACTCACCTGCAGGTATAACTAAAAATTGATGCATTTCGCCCAAAGCCCAAGTGACACAAGTAACATCAAGATTACTTTTCCCCCTTTTCTCTTCATCTCATCATCAAAGTCCTCTGGGTCCGTGAAAAGGCCGTTGGGGGATTAATCCCACCATGGTTTATACTGGTGAAATTAATTCCTCACCCCCAGCATAAATCCTTCAGCTATTCTGCAGGAAGGGTACAGCTTTAGCTCATATTTTATGACTGAGATAGGGGGAGGTCAAATGGTTTGCCCAAAGTTGGAAGAGACCCTAGAGCTCAGTCTGCATGGAAGTGTGGGAACCACTAGCTGTTTGTTGTTGCTTCTATCCATGACAGAATGCTGCCTCCTTGGTGCCTGTGACCAAATTTTAACTATCAGCTGTTCTTTGAGGAGTTCTCATAGCAAAATGAGAGCAAAATATTTTACCAGCCAGGAAAGACTGAGCTCTTATGTCAGGTCCCATGGGGCAAGAGGAACAGAAAACCAGTAATGCTGACAAGAATCAAGCATCTTCATTCTGTAATCAAATATAACCACGCATGCCATAGTGCATGCAAACTACAGATGTCAAAGTACAAATGCTGATGACCTAAGGCACCTTTTACACCCAATGTCTAAAGATAAAACCCTAGGAGGATAGTCAAACCACCTTTTTCTCATTTAAACTGCAGTTCAAAACAGCTTTGCTATTTCTTTTGTAAATGAGGATGACCTCAGAATTTAAATTTCAGTCTAAAAGCAGCACTGTAAATCACAGGGCACTAATGGAAAAGATCCATGCACACACACATTGCCTGAGTCACCCTCAGCTTTGCTCTGCAGGCACTGCTGTAATGACAATAAAATCACTCCTAAGCAATAACCACTTACTGCCACAGATAAGGCAGAGGAAACAAACACACCTTGTTTGCTTAATCAACAAAATGTTGGCCTAGATGTGTTCATCTCATGTTTAATTCCAAAACAATTTCCCTGCAAAAGATGTCTGTATTGTACTATTGGATATGTTACAAGACAATCGGTATTTGGCCTTTGCACAAGCTTGTTTAAGCATGCCAACAGTGCTGTGAATTTTCAATAGAAACAACAGCTCTGCTGCCAACATCCTCCTCCAAGACCAAATCCTGCCTGGGGCTTGCTCCACAGTGCAAATCCATACTTACACCCTGAGTACCATCTCAGATTCCAAGGAATTCAGGTTTGCCACTTCTCCATCGCTTGAGGTCTCCAGGTTTCCAAACCTGAAAAAGGAGATGGATGTTTAGAAGAAACTCTAGTGAATAAAAGCAAAATCCCAAATAGCATCATTCATATACCATAAACAACTACAAAGCGCTTCCAGCTCAAACTACAAGGAATCCTAACATGTGGGCAGAATTAAGGAGTTTGAAAATTATTTCATTTAGGAGGGAAAAAATCCTAAAGAAACAGCCAGTATCTTCCAACCTAATTTGTTAATTTGTATGAAGCAGCCTGCACACAGGCAGAATCAACCAAAACAGTGTCTTTGCTCACTGTTCTCTCTGCCTGTTTTCACTCCATCCTTTCCCAGGGCAACATTCCAGTGCACAGCAAGACTGTAACACAACCACCTTCTCCCAGTACGGCTTCCGTGTCTCTAGCGCCTGCCATTCATAACAGCTCCAAGTGTTGCTTCAATGTTTCCCAGGTGGCAAGTGTTCACTTTGTGCCCAAACTTCTTACGTGAGTGGGAAAAGCCCACGATGCTGTAAAAACACCATTGGGAAAGAGGGAACCATAGGCACAACTCCAACAGTGCCAAAGGGAAAATCTCTTACCTACAAGGCACAACCCTGTGCCTTGCAGGCACAATCATGCACTTCATTTTCAATGGGAGTGCCCATTGTTTCAGATACACAGCTTCATAATTATCCATTAAGAATTCCATGGCTCCTTAAAGGCAGGTTTAATGAAGGTGGATGATTACTCACTGTCCAGAATAAGACAAGCTGATTTTATCCATTTAGGTTTATACACCTGCAATTAATCTGAAGGGTTAAAACAAGTGCATCCTTAAGTGCTTGTCCTACAACAACCTGGTAACATCAGACAGAGAGAACACAGTGAGCCGCTTCTGCCCCAAAGGTTTGTGTCAGAACTGTCACAAACTCATCCAAAAAGGTTTCAATGGATTGAAGTGGTGATAGTTTTATGCTCCTCTCAAGCATTGGTCTAAGGCTTCATATATAAGAATCACAGATATGTTGTTAAAGGGAGAGGATTTCACTCTCCACTGCCATCTACTCTGTAAGATGCCTAAAACACATCTTAGCCAGTAGACAAAAGGCACTTTCCCCCTGCTGAGGGAATTTTTTAAAATAAAAATTAAATTTTTATATTCAGTTTTTAAAACTTGCCATTAATTCTTTGAGAAAAAATTTATTGAGATGAGTCCCAATGTCATTGTCCTACTATTGCATGAAATATAAAATATGTCTTTGCAGAACATTAGGCACTTGTGTTTAAATCCCACTAGAGACACAAGCTGAGTTTTACAGGAGAAATCTGTAAGACGGCAATAAAGAGTAGACAGTTTTCCGTGCAAAGCTGGAGAAGGATATAAAGCTTCCTTATGTTGCCAGATGCAAATCTCTGCCTCTCATCTCTCCATGAACAACAGGTCAATAAATACGGGTTAGGAGGAGTTAATGACACAACCAATATAAAGAACAGCCTTTCTGCAGGCTTCCAGCACAAAGAGCCTTTCACTGCCCAGCCTGTAGGAATGTTTTGCATACAAAAAGAGACACAAGCAACAAAAGGATCCTGTAGCCCACAGAACTTTTCAGCTTGGCGTTTGGGAAGTTACAGACTGCACTCAAAGGGACTGAGTAAGCAAATGAGAGCAGAATGTAATAGGTAATACTGAATGTTTAAATACTGGAAAACAGAGTGGAGAATGCACCCCTGCATCTCTGTTAAGAAGAGGGAGGAAAATACTCTGAATAACTCAGAAAGAATAAGGAAAGGTGATCTCTGCAACAGCCCCAAACAAAGACCTAAATAAGCTTGTAAGCATCAAAACAAGCAATTTGGAAGCCCAGATCCTCAGGAAAAATAAGGTGGCTTGAATCCTACACACATGGAGTCATGGAAGTGACATGGAGTGACAACTCACTTCTTGAGTTGAGTAGACAAGCTACCTGATATAAAGGAAGAAGAGAAGAAATAATAGATGCTACAGGAACAGCAGTGAGTCAAACACCACAAAGCTGCTGTCCCAAAACGTGTGGCTCTGCTACTGCAGGACCTATTCCTTCGATGCTCCCCCTCCGCCTCCCCTGTCCTCTCCATTCACCCTTCAGCAAAAGGAACGAGTGGGAAACATGAAACTAACTTGTTCTTTGCTGTCATTACCCAGCTCCAGCTCTCCCACAAACAGTCTTAATTCCCTCCTCTGTAAACTGCTCCAGACAGGGACTGGTTGCTACTTTATCTGTGCCTGCGCCAAGCACAGCACGGCTCCACTTCTGAGGAACACAGTTATCAGGGCAAAATACAAAATGGAGGAGAGGAATTTGGCCTCCTTCTACCCTCATCTGGATAGCTAACCAACTCTGGCTTCCATCACACTTTGCAATATCCCCCTGGGAATACCAAAGGCACCACACTCTATCCCCACACCCAGGGGCAGGAGGAGCCACTCTTCTTCCCTCCAGGAACTTCCATGGAGGGCTTCCACATCAAAATGCCAACAGGATCTTTTTCTTTTAGCTCTCCCTGCCCACTTGTACCAAATAACTAGAAAATATCAGAATGTACAGTGTTAAAAGCAGATTTCCAAAGCTGTCTGCTGCGCTTAGATGCTGAACTCCCATGAATGCTAAAGGGATGTGGATGTTCAATTACTCCTGAATACCTTTGGAAACACAAGTCGTCCCATTCACTTCTCAACATCCCAGCCTATGTTCAAGATTTTGTCTAGTGACTTCTAATCTATCTTAAAAAAAAACTCAATAGGCTGAATCTGGGTAAAAAAATTAATAGGGCTCCGGTCTCAAATTTAATCAAAAGCAAAAGGGTAATGTGAAATCCTGGAGGGAAGAAAATAAAAAAAATGCAACAACCAGATTTCTGAAACTGTTTCTAAAACCAAAGTTTCTCTTAAGCACAGCATCAGCTTTTTTATTTGTTTCCCTGACTCAGGGAAGAGCACCTCACCTGCTTTTGGACACCGTAAATGCTTCCTGCCCCAAATTCAGTCAGTACTGCGCTGCTTGGACACGATACTCTGCAGACAGCATCAAGTGACCAACAGGTATCCCCACACACTTAGGATACAGGATATGTACATTTCCCAGGACATTTTCCCAAGAGTCCCAGGACTTTTTGTGTAAGCTGGGTTTGTGTAAGTCTAACACATTAATCAGACAATTCTGCAGCACTGTATCCACAGCAAATCCAGCATAAACTGAATGCACTGGGTTTGAGGGTGATCCAGGTTCCACAAATACACTGCGGAGAAAGTTTTCCAGTGAGTATGTACCTACAAAATGTAATACCCTGCAAATGGGAGATGTGGGTGCTATTCCCTCCTCTCTCCCAAGGAGCTGCTCACCTGTGAAAAGCTGGAGGGGCCTGTTTTGATCTGGTCACATCACTGTTCTCCCTTGGACCAAACAACAAGAGCTTAGCACTGCTACTCCTAATTGTTCCCTTACTTCACAACCCTGAATAAGAGACAGGGCTCAAGCTCTTCAGATGAAATTAAAACTGACAACAAATGCCAAAACTGTGCTGCCTTTAAAAAAAAAAAAAAAAAAAAAAAAAAAAAAGATTGCCTTTTTCATTATTACTTCACTGGCACACAAAACAAAACACGAATTATGCACTGACACCCACTTTAGTCTCTGTACCCTGATTATTAACAAGTATCACTAAAAACAAAGTTGCAAAAATGTAGATGCTTGGCTACTTATTCTCAACTAATCTAGAGATGAAAACCAAGATGGTTAAAATCAATTACAATCCATCTTTTTTTCAATTCTTTTCTTTATAACATCTGCTTTTCTTCACAAGTCCATATTCCTCAGCTACATGTATATCATTCCAACTTTTATATCTTAAGTTTAATCTATATTTTCTCCCAAGCCATAAAACTTGCAAGTATCCATGATATACAAAAAGCCAAGAGAAACATCCATGGATTCTTAAGCACTACACTGCTAAGATTTGTGAGAGGGGAAGGGTGTGGTAACCTCCTAGGATTTCCTGTGGGTCCTGTTGTGCATTATAAAAGGCTGGGGATGATGCTGACAAGGTCAGGCAGCCCGCTCCTCTGAAGGGGGCGTTTTATGTTGCTCTGAGAGGTACACAAGCCAGCAAGATCGAAACTGGGCTCAGAAAAGAGAGTTCTGTTCTATGGAGACAGTTCTCCTGGGCTTTCCTGCCCTCTCCTGACATTTTCACCTCTTTAAATCAGCGTGAGAGGAGGCGGGCAGGGTCAACTTCCTTAGAGCTTTAATGTTTTTATATTCTTGTATGTATCCACTGTCAATTTTTATTATTCCTCACATTCTGAACCAGAATTGGGATGGACTGAGAGATAAAGTAGAGAGCAGTCAATGTAACTGTAACTAAGTCAACTCTCCAGGATGGCTGCTCTTTTCTCAGCTGATTGCTTACCTGACTGTCAGGTTATTATTGTTATTATCTTTTCTAATTGAGCCAGATGGCATTCCTACAAAGCAGACAAGACTGTCCTTTTCAGATAGAAAAGAAAAGCACAGATAATTTATCCATGCCTTGTTCCTTATCTACCTAGTTGGAGAGCAAAAATTAAACCCTAGGAGTTCTTATGCCACTTCTCTGTTCTAATTACTTCATGCCAGAGCAACCATTTCTGCAAATCACGGATTTTGAAAGTGCAACAAATATGACACTCCCAAAATAAGGACCCAGTCATGTCTCAGTTAGAATTTAGGGTGAGAAACTAATGCTGTGTGTTCCAAGCATTTATGCAGACATAGCAGCCATGATTTAACAGTCTGACCATAAAAGCTATTCTTATAACATTTAGCAGTTCCTGGGCTGTCTGCAAAAATTTATGGCTGCATATTCACGTGACGTAATAGAATTTGCTCTCCCATTCTTTCTTGTGTTTGTACAATCCCTGTTCTGAATCAGCAGCCCCCAAACAGAAGAACAAGGTCTGAAAATATTGGTATCCAGCAAAACTTTGGAATCTATTCTAGGTATGACTTTGCAGCCCATGCATTCTGTTGGGTTTTTTGGGGGAAACTTGTATTAATTTTGCTGTGTTGGTCCAGCTGGATTCTTTAGCAGCCAGACATGGAACAATTTCCTTACCTATGCTTTATGAGAGTTGGGATGTGAGCAGCAATGCATTTATAGACTGGATGTTTATGCTGAAATTCTGGATTTTGCAGTATTCTTGACAACAGGCTATTAAATCCATGCCCACTAAAAGCAAGGGAGGAAGTTCCTGACGACTTTCCCCTGTTCCCCTGCTGTGCACAGCAGTGGCTCTTACCTGTCCAGGAGAAGTTCCAGCACTGCCCTGGGAGAAGCAAAGGCCCTGTATGTTGCAAGGAAGATGCTGATGTAGGAAAAATCTGCATCTCCAAAAGCTGTGAGAAGGTTCTCCACCAGTTTCTCCAAAGTTCCAGCTTTTATAGCCCTGATCTTGGATGTTTCATACTGTCTGACAGTGTGCTCTGGGGGTAACTGGTCTCCTTCACCCTACAAAAGGAAACAAAAGCAAAGTGCAAAAGTCAGGCAGGAGACAGATCCCTGGCACAGATTCCAATGGATTAAATCCTATCTTTTCACGCGAATTGGCCATCACCAGTTACTAAATGATTTTGTCAATATTTGCTGCTCTCCAAGCACCAAATGCTGTATCAAATAATGGATTTTTTAAGCAACTTTATTTTAAAACATTTCTCTGACATGATCAAAAAATATTTTACAATCTGACCACTATCAAGTTAAGTCGTGATTCCACCATATATTATTAACTAAAAGACAATCCATTATCCCACAAAGAGTAATATTACTGAAGGGAACAAAAGTCCTAATTCAGTGTTTCATTTAACTTCTGAATAAACATGAAAACTGACCATAACTTAAGTACTGGCACCTGTGATTCCCTTGCTGAAAATATCAACTTTGCAGTGTCACACAGGACCCAAGGTCAGAACACATTTGGTGCAAAAACATTTCAAGATACTTTTGCAAGGAGGGTGTCAAACTCATCTTGCAAACAAGGCATTCTAACACTTCAATTTTCTCTTACAGTTTCCACTCGGCACAATATTTGTCCATAAATCTAGGGTTTGGGATTGTGTATGGGTATGTTTTTTAAACAGCATTTGTTTTAAATGCTTACAGCCTGCCTTGAGTCTGAAAGAACATTTCCTTAAATTCTGCCATTATTTAGAGGATAGTTCAGAAAAGTATTTTTTTGACTCGTTTAAATCCTATTTTGTAAAGTATGTGAGATAAAAAGCTTTAAAACTGGGATTATAAATAAAAAATGTCCAATATTTACACAAACACCTTGATACTGAGGGCATGAAGACAGCATGTTAATGATAGTCACTACCAACCCTGGCTCAGGATACTGACAAAACTCAAAGGAAAAAATAATCTATTAATAAGATAATTAAGAATGAATCCCACTCTCTTCCTATTTACATCACTACCCTCCACTGCTTTGGAATTGCTTCTAATAGACATCCCTTTTGGTTTTAAACAATATAGATGTCTTTAGTATCATTCTAAGGTTCTGTCTCTAATATTATTACAAAGCTCTGCTATCTCATTTCCCATCTTAATGAGATCCAACAAACCCTTACTGTGACATTAAAACACAACCTACTGCCTGTATTAAAAAAAAAACCAACCAAAACAGATTAGACAGGGAAAAAAATTGCTACATTTTGTTCCATGGATCTTACATCTTTTTTAAAGGCATATAACTTGTCATATATCTGACTTAAAGGTGGATCTGGAAATATATATGAATTATAAAAATGAACTAAAAGTGTATCTGGAATTATGTATGACACTGTCATTACAAAACCATTAACAGGATATGTTGTCACCACTATGTAACTCTCTTACACTCAAATATTCCTTAAGCAAAACTTGGTTCATACACAAAAAAAATAAATTTACAATTTTCTTGCTAATTCTTCATCTAACAATTAAAATACCCTTTTAAAAATAACTAGTTACACAATACAACCACTTTCTGACAGGGACGAAAATCTGCACCACTGTATTTAACTCTTTATTTTCAATCCAGCAGATTGACCCGCTCACAATGTAATGGTTTATGGACACATTTACTCAGGGCACATAAAACCCTCTCATTCTCTCAGGTGAGTGTCATACATGAAATCCCTATTTGTGCTTGGTCTTTGCATATTAAGTGCTTTAAATAATTAATTTTGAGTTAATTATTTTTAAATTGAATGTTACAATTAACCCATCAGCCCAGGTACAAAAATCCAGTTCCATTATCAGTGTTTCCATTTGTTTAAAGTTTATTAATAGAGTTGCACCCTTCCCAGTTAAAATTTTCCCAGTTAAAAATCACAAACTTGCCCCTTCTCAAAATTCAAACCACTGGTACACCATAAGAGTTACCTTTCCTGTGTTTACTGTATACTTTTACAAGTGTTTTGAGGTGTGTTGGATGTATTTTAATACTTTTTGTAGGTGTTTCACTTGCATTTTGATTCCAAGGCCAAAACCCCCCCACCCAGTCTTAATAGCCAGCAGTTATTTTTAGCTACAGAGCCATTACTCTGCAGGCAAGTTCCATGGCAACCTGAACACCTGAATTTTAATGAAGGCATTGTATTCCCTTATCTCTAACTGATACCACCCCCTTTGACAACGATGAGCCATTGGTGGATGGAGATGATCCATCAAACGGAAAGCACCAATCGCCTTGGACCGAAGGGGCAGGCTGTGGGCGGGCTATGGGCAGACTGGGGGCGGAGCAAAAACTATAAAAAGGACGAAGCCGAGAGGCGGGCTCTCTTCTCTCTTCCCCTCTTGCTCTCTCCAGACTACCTGTGGGAGACATTGGTGCTGGGCATTAAAAGCCTTACCCCTTTTAAGGGGCTCTTAGTAATTTTTTTAAGTCAACCCAGCACTGCAAGTTCTTTTTCTCTACCTGAGGTTTAGTGCTGTCTCAGCCAGAAGATCTCATATCCCTGCGCTCCTGGGGCATACCATCTACCGAGCCATAGGATCCCAAATTTTTATATATTTTTTTAATTTCTGTAATTTTTCAATTTTTCTGTTTTCAATAAATTAATCTTTTTAAGAGTTGTCTCATTTCTCACAGTGAATATATTCAAAACAAGGGCAGAATTTGCTTCCAAGACCGATACACGCACTAAATTTTCCATTAATTGCAACACTACAACTTCCCCAAGACATCATGTTGGGAGAATGTTAAAAAGAAACAAAACCCAAAAAAAAATCCCACCAAAGCAAAAACAAACCAACCTCAAACTCTGAAAAATCAAAAACTTTGCTGACAAAACATCAAACTGTTAGAAACCATTGTGAGAGTTCTGGGATTGCTTGTATTTGTATTATTTTAGTAATTCTGCCTGTAAGTTTAAAAGGAAAAGGGACTTGGCAGATGAGCTCAATAACAGGCTTTGAGAATAAGACCTTGTGGGCTAAGTTTCACGCTAACAGGAAACTGCTCAGTCTGGATTTAATCAAGAGGCCATCTCTTCGCTGACACAACTAGGCTACCCAAAGGCAAAGGAGTTTTCATGTTTGCTTTCGTGCCCTCTGCTCAGAGGAACACTCTACTCACTGCCATGAAAAGGTGCTCCTAAAGCTCTTTGCAATTTTTGACAGGAGTGCATGGTGACCACTGTTAGTGGTATCAATAAATGACACCAGTTTTGCACTGTTTTGTGCATCCAAAGAACTAAAAAAGCTCTCCAGCTCCTGTTTGTCTCCTTCAGCACCGTGTCCAGTGGTCTAACAGAGACCTCAACATCTCAGGGCTTCAGTAACATTTTCTTGGTCCTCTAAAACAAACAGATATGACATTTTAGAGTCTAATTTATGTATTTTAAAATCTCACTTTGATTTTTCAGGCAACAGATTATAGCCTTGATAATCTGCAAGTGTAAGTGATGCGCAAGTAGCTTCCTACAAGACGGACAGCATCTTTTAAAAGCAAATGTAGAAAGATTAAATGGAGGTATCCTTGCAAATCCTTATTTTCTGAGGTTGTGTGCACACTGATGTAGTGTAATTCCAAAATCTTTACTAACCCTTGGCAACGCTGTACCTTCTGAGGGGCCCACTCTCTTTAATGTGATCATCTTACAGCTCTACAGCGCAAAACATTACCTACGTACACACTTCTTGCTGAAACAGGAGAGCTCCATGCAGACCAAAACACATACAGGCTGGAAAACTTCCTCCAAACACTACCTGTTTAAGCTTCAGTGGGAATATAAATTAACTATAAATGCCACCATTTCCTAAATTAATACTACAGCCTAGCAAGAGGGATTAGAGACTCAAGAAAAAAAGGAGAGTTAAAACTCTGATCAGTACAAAACCAGGATGCTACCCAAAGAAAGATATACAGAACTATAGTAAGTATCTCAGAAATATCACTGGAAACAATTGCTTTCACCCAAAAAACCCCACTGCTCTGCAGGTTTTTCCCAATGCAAATATTATCTGTTGAGATTCTGGAAGTGAGAATCATGGAATAAAATCAATCTAATTGTTTTTCATTACACAGACTGGAAAAAAATACTAAAACAACTAGGATGAACAATAAGAAAAGGAGATATCAAATACTCTTCCAGCTCAGTCATTTGAAACATTACCACTCCACTAAAGATTTGTTTTATTCAGAAATTCTGCTGTTATTTTCAGAGCATCTAACTAACACTTTAAATGCAATTTTGACAGATTTTTAAACGCTTTTCACTTTCCTTGAAACTTACAGCTTTTCCAGATAGAGTTTTCCATTCTTCTTTTAAATTAACTTACTGGACAGGCACCCTATGCTGGAATAAAAGTGCCTGAAGTGCAGTAACGTCTATGTTAAATGAAAATAAAGCACTCTAATCAAGATTGTCAATGTTTGTCTAAATATGAGTCTGCTTTAACCTTCTGAAAGTAGAAATAAGATGCTCTTTGTGATTTTAACCTTATTTTATTCCCATTGCTTACACACAGGTTTCTCCAATACATAATTTTTATATCTACACTCATCCTTGGGGGAATTTTAAAAAAAGGAAAAAAAAAATCAAATCATGGAATGATTGAACTTGAAAAGCTCCAGAAATATAAGCATCCATAATGTCAGTCTAAGAGAAGAAAAACCTAAAATAGCCTTCATTTAACACGCAGACACACATCACTAAAAAAACAGCAAGACACATGAAACAGAAGTTGTTTAGTTATCTTAGTCAAGTATTTTGGTAAAGAACAACTGCAAAGACATTAACAACTTTTTTGACAAAGCGTTTCCTTCCAACAAAGACCTTGATGGAGTTTCTAACTGAGTGGAAGGAAGCGGGATTGTGCCGTGGGTGCAGGACAGACAGACCCACAGCAGCTGACATTCATCTGCACCGACTCCCAACTCCACCACATGACCGCTGAACAAAAAAACCCTCTGAGAAGTGGCGATTTTGCCCAAACAATGTCACATAGCAGTGCCTCGGCTAATCTTATCAAATGGAGTCACAAGTATTTAAAGTGCTTTTTGGGCCAGGCCGTTCCCATCCCCACTGCCTCCTGCCCTCAGTTCTGTGGGCCCGGCGGAGTTGGAGCCTGCAGATCCCTGTGCCCAGTTGCCAGCATTGAAAACAGCCTGCATGGGAGAAAACTGTGAATTTGGAGCAGAATTTCCAGCCTAGGAAAGTGTGACTGGCAGTGCAGGGCTTGGGTGGCCAGCGGTGGACGTCCTGCAGACAAAGACAGCTGCTTTTATCCTACAGCGCACTTGGAAATGAAATGAAATAAAATTACACCAGGGCTCTCCACAGAACTCTCTCCACTTCACTAACTCCCATTTTCTCATTTTGGATACTGTTTAAAAAAAACAAACAACAACAAAAAACAAAAACAACAAAAAACCCCACCAAACCCAAAAAACCACACAAAACCATAACTCTGCATGCTGACTGCACCAAACTCAGAAGCCAAAATAAGTTTATGAGCTCTTTCCTAAGATCCGAAAAGGAGTGTTCCTGAATTTCCAAAGCTCCGCCCTTTTCCTTTCCTTTCTTGTCACATACCCATTCTTGGCAGCGATCCAGAGTTTCCAGGACCAATTAATTCCATGATCATGACACAAAAGGCATTCTCGTTTTCTCCTCAAAGCTCACAGCCTGGTTGGTATCTGTCTGAAGCGCTGGCAAACAGTCACAAAAGCTGTGGGGCAGATTTAGAGGGAAAAAGAGAAAAGGAAAAAAGCCTCTTACACAAACGCTGCTGCTCAGTTAGAACCCTTTCACTCGGGCAACTTGCAGCTACTTAAAGCCACTCTGGGGAAAATAAGAAACAAGAGGCATTCCATGGTGCTGAGCTGTGCATTCTCACACCTTCTGAACTGATGCAAATTTACACTCATTTGGATATGGTGAATTTTGTGGGACCAGCTCTAAATGAATCACAGCAAAAGTAAAGAGACCTAATTTACACATCACCTCCCTGCATGCATCTAAAGAAGTTTTAGCAAGTGCATTACTAAACTGGATCTTCAAAGAGGTCTAGGTTAAAATGGCATTGTGCCGCTCTTACAAATGGTGGAGCTTAACCAGCCATGGGAACATAGAAATTCCTGCTCTGACTTTACCCACTCAGAAGCATCTGTGCAGCGAAGGAATGTCACCATATTATTCAGTGAGAATCAACTCATCCAAGAGGTTCACTGTGCAGCATACAATGTTTTTAAAGAAAAAAAAAAAATCACCTGAACAGCTCCGAAGCTCCATCTCTACCTTGTACAATTTATGCACTTACCTTCTTGTCACTTCCTACCTACGAAAAGTTCCCTCTCATCCTGCCTCTCACCTCTCTTGCTAGAAGGACTTTTAACAAAACCAATACAAGGCCTCTCACCCTCTTCTCTTGTCTGACTTGGTGTCATCATTGAGTTAACTGAACCTGAAACATCAGATAACCCATGTTTCTTTTTTGTTTGTTGTATTTCACAGATCTGCAGTTCATCACAACCCTGTTCCCTTTTAGGCATGCCAGGGATGTATTAATTTTGTAACTCGTATTATGAAATACTCCTTGTGGTGGTTTTGATTGGACACTGAAGCTTAGCAAGTTCCTAATTTAAAACTGAAAAGTAAGAAAAAGAAACCATTAAGTCAGGTAAGACTCTTAGTCATGTGCATATTACATTGTTGGAGGACTATCTGTCATCAAATGACATTTACTAGAAACACTCTTATAATCCAGTAAATAAATGTGTCCCGTACTAAGTATCTTCCCAAAGCTCTCCTCTATTAGAGGAAAATTATCTGTAAAACTCAGTATCTTCCTCTCTTCAGTGCCCAGAAACACCAAAATGTCCAACCTCCAAACCAAGCAGTAAATAAATACTCAAAATAATGAACAGCTAAGTGAGCAGAACACCAGGATGAAGGCAAGGAAATGGGCTTTAGTGCCCATTTTGGCAGTACAATCAGCTCATTTTCGAAAATATTTTGACTTCTGGAGCCAAAGGAAGTGTTACACAGTGTCTCCATGAAAGAAGAGCTCTACAAAGTCTGCCGGAACTTGCATAAAGCAGGCAGTGATTAATTGTGAAAACTACTAACAGCCTTTTCCAGGTATGAATTACAGAGGGTCCCTAAGGAGGTAAAGGCAGCTGGTGCAGCTCCCCTATGCCCCAGAAATAGTAATTGTTGCTTCTGCTCACAGCCTTTATCTTAACTCCTCTTCCTCCTTCCCCACACTCTCACAGCCTCTAGTCAGCCCTGGAAATCTGGAGGTGCCAAAGCACCCAGGAACCATTACTGGGAACCATAAGGGAGAAAAGAAGAGGCGCTGAGCAGAGAAAACAAGTATAAAAGGTGGCAGGACAGCTCAAACATTTTACTTCAGTCTGAAACAGCTTCTAGTGCTTCTGATCATAGATTACAGGGGTAGGTACAGTGCGCCTGCCATCTGAGGAATACTTAGAGGTTCAATCTCACAGCACAGCAAATTCTGTATTTATATACAATATTTCTAAGCTGCCTTGATGTTAAAAATGACAACTCTATGCCTATCTTAAGAAATGCCAGAGGAAAGCTATTAAATGTTGTTTGTGAAACAGTGGTCAGCAAAGCCCTTTGCCATGTTTCTTTCAAGAAAAAATGCTAAAATACTCTGTCATTTTTTAATAAACACCAAGCGTAGCAAAAAGAGGGGATGACTGATATTATCACTAACACAATCAGACAGATTTCATATGGTATCATGATTTTTGACTACCAACAAGTATTCACTTGTCCTGTGAAAAGTCACACTATTTTTATCTCCTTCCAGAAATGTAATTTAAATTAATTGTGGAGCTCATCATCACTTTCTGCTCAATCAGTAGAAACAAAGAAGGTCCTGTATGAGGCAGCAGTGCTAAATTCAAAATGGATTTAAGGATGCCACAAGTAATAATTCTGTTGCATAATAGTAGCATGAATGCATATGACATAACCCAAAATGCTTTTATTCATCCTAATTGTATTGTTGGCTCTCCTTTCACACTGTAAAGCTTGCTCAAACAGTACACAGAAATTAAATTTATACTGACTCAGGAAATCAGTGTAAACTGCCCCTGCATCCAGTATAAACAACAAGGCAAGAGTGATAAATTATAAATAGTAGGAATAGCTGGAAATTAAACCTGTAGGTGTGGGGAGATGAAATGCCTTCTGACAGAGGAGAAAATACTTAGCAGAAGACTGATTGATATTTTAAAGTAAACTGATCTGGGAACAAGGTATTTCTGTGGAACAACAAATACCCAAGAAATGCTGTTACATGTCTCATAATAATTACTGTGAGCAATCTCTAATGCCAATTTTTTCTAAGCTTTTTAAAAAGAAATAGGTTAGCAGTCAGTAACCACTTTTATGACCACATCATGAAAACATACCTACACTGCGTTATAAACTTCATTTCCATGGCTGTGCTTTTTACTACCCTTTGTTTTGAAACTAAGAGGCATCTCCAGGGTGGTGTCTGAGTAGAAAAAGCAGTAATAGGAAGCTAATGTTTCCTAATATTAAGTGTTACCAGCTTGAATACTTATTTATGTGCTGAAAGAGTCCAAAAATATTAACTCAATCATAAATCCAGGCCAAACTGCATTTTTACTATATTATCTAGATATTACAAGGGATGGAGTATGGCATTGTCTGGTGTTCTCCTGCACACACACACCCCTACAGAGCCAGGGAGTAACTGTGTTTGGCTACATGCGTGTCTGCAAGCGATGGCAACATCCTTGTCCCAGTTGTACAGGCATTTTCTCTATGAGAAATTCTGCATGTCAGCAGACAAACAGAAGCATGTGACAACTAAACTACTGCACACTTACATAAACTACTGCATTCTCCTAACTAAAGCACCAGTCATGAACCCTCCTCTTTTGCCCCAGCACAAATGGTGTGAGCTGTCCCCAAACCCTCTGCAAATATTTGTGTTTTGGTTTAAGAATGCTGCCTTGCACTCAGACTGAAATCCTCAGGCAAGAGACACAAATCAAAATACATAATTAAGCAGAAGTATTGAGTCAGAATGCAAAATAAGTATAGCTCACAAGTAAGGGGGAAAAAAGAGCAAAAAATGCCAGATAAATAAGAAGTTGTCCCCGTTTGCTGTCTGTTGTTTTGATTTTTCTTCTTTTTTGAGGGGGTTGTTGTTTAATTACCCACCAGGAGTTAACAGCCTCTGCTCTTCCCTGTCCTGCTCCCTCTGACCTCTGCTCTCCCCTGTCCTGCTCCCTCTGACCACTTGATGTTTTCCCGAATAAAGTGCCTGTTTTTGCAGGAAGAATGCAAGCCGCGTGCTTTAAGTAAGTGTGCAAGAGTTCATTCACATTTTCTCTGCTCCATGGAGCAAGGAGCCTGTAGCACAGCCAGAATCAATCTGAAGCACTCCATGGGAGGAATGCAGAGGCCTAAGATCTGCCTTCCAAGTGAAACACGTTGTTACTCATGGGGCATTTCCAACAGCAGCACAATGGCTGCCATCTCCAAACCAAAGACACCGGCCGTGCCCTAAAGGGTTTCTACTTTAAGAAACACGAAATGCATCAGAGGTACAGCCAGAGATTACTACAAACCAAGCAAACAAAAGCAGAGGCATATCTTCATAATTTTCTTGCTGTTATTTGCATGGAATATTTAAACCAGGTTCCAAATGCACCTCAGGAGCATTTAGTTAATTAATCTCTTTTGCACTGCAGACTACAGCTAATCCAGATGGGTGTACTGACTTGTTTGCCATCCCAACATCAACACATCTCTGAAATGTTATGAACCTCATCTGACAAGTTCTATCCACAGGAATACTCTAAACAACTGAAGAACATTCTGCACTTGATTCGAGTCAAAACAGAAACTCAATTTATTGTGTGCAAGCTTGTGTGGGGCATAAACTATATTCAGGAGGGAATAAAACCCTAGATAGCTCTAACATGATGTCTATTTCTGCTTTAGGATTTATAGCTACTAACAGTGAGCCATTGGGATCTGGCAGTCTAATGAGATCTACCACAAGTCTTCAGTATGAAACCCAAGGGCTATCTCAAAGCATTCAGTCATTCCATATTGTTCAATCATTCTGAGATCTTTCGTTTTATTACAAAGTGGAAAATGCCACTTTGTAATAAAAACATGTTGTTTTACTTGCACAAAGAGCCCATGGACTCCCCAGAAAGGAACGGCTATTGACTGGAAGAAAGGTTGAGTCTCCATAGGGAGAAAGGCAACTGTACAAAGCAGCTGAGGGGTGGGAGGGGAAAAGAAAATAATCCCTTAAACTGCTTTCAGACCAAAAAAGGTGGGATGAATATAAGAGAAAAAATAGACTAAATAAAACACTATAATAACAGGATTACTCCACAAAAGCACATGAAATGCCTACACCTCCTTAGTGCCATTGTGGCCCAAGGGCAGCGCTGCTGGCTGGTGTCATAGCCATGTGCGGGACAGCCATAGAGGTGGCACAGAGGAAAAAGTCAGAACTCCATCAGTCTGCAACCCAGCAGAGCAAAAGGTTAGTGAATGCCACCACGCAAAGTGGCACAAAGCTTCACACCTGAGGTGGAGCTGCCAAAATCTCATTTTCATTGCCAAACCTGCTGTAGGTGAGCTACGCTCTGATGTGCAACAGATGGCTTATGCAACTAAATGGAGATAAATGTGAGAGGTTAGGAACAAAATCTGCTGAAAGTTCTACACTCAGAGATCCCATGATGGCACATGGATCAGAGAAAAGACCTGAACAGTTACAGTAGGCAGAACATTACATCTTTCAGCACGATTGGAAGCGACAACAAAAAGCAAACAATTCTGCCAAGTATAAATAAAGGGTACCACAGCAAGTCAAAGGACATTGTTCTTCCACTGCATAAAAGGTCTGAGGAGCCCACATGTAGAGTACCCTGCTCTGCTCAAGCTGCCTCATTTTTAAAGCAGCTATCGTGAAAATGAATGGGGTAAAGCAAAGGGCAACCCACACAATTCCTACTTTTGCAGAGTCTAAAACTGCACAGATGCAAACTTGTGCTTTACACATACAAAAAAGAGCAAGATCTGAGCACTCAGAGTTCTCCTTAATGAGGAGGAGGTTGCAGGACTGCTGGAAAACCAGCCCACACCAAATTCCTCTACCATGTGGCAATATGACCCTGACGCCTCCTGGGCATTAAAGTCCTCATTATTCTTTTGATAAGTACCTATGTTCAATCTTATTCTGCCTCATTAAACATTTGCTGCAAACAAATTGAAACCAGAAATTTATAAACAGCCACAAATAATAATTGTCATTTTAAACTAAGCTATGTTTTCCCCCCTCTAACAATGGCCAGATGCTATAGAGGAAGGTGAAGAAATAACACCCATAACATTCAGAATAACCAGCCTAAAGGAAAAGACTCTTCTCAGCAGCAGGGCATGTTCATTTTATACCTAAATCTCAAAAATTGATGTCTCGTGTTTTGAATCACATGCATTTGTTCTCATTATTTATATAAATGTTCAATCCTTTCTGAATCCTCCTGGACTTGGTTGGACTCAATTACTTCTGCCAGCAGCAAGTCCCATCAGGTTAATTACATGCAATATAAAATCACTAATTTCTTTTCCCCCTTGCTTTCAAAACCACCCTGGAGATAAAGTGTCCCTTCTCCACTCACTGTTTTGAATGCTTCTCCTATATCCTCCTAATCATTGCCAGAATGGAGCCTCAATCCTGTGAGGATTTATTGTTAAACTTGCACATCAACCTCAGCTGCACCAAGACATAAATATAACAGTCCTCACGTTTTTAGTGTCTCCAAATCCCTCTCCACCTGTGGATCCCCTTTCTAGTTCTCCTACCTTTGAGATGAGGGAGCAAGCACCAGAAATGAGTGAGGAGTTGCTGTCATCTCCCTAACAATATTTTCTAAGCTTCATTTCATTCCCCCCTTCCCTGCTGTAAGTTAATATTAGAGCTTCCTTTCACAACAGCTGTTGCATGGGGGGCAAATGCTTCCACAGAACTCTGGACTCTCAGAAGTCCAGCTCTTCTCCCCAGCTGGTTTAAATTAATTCATTTCTGGTCCTAAATTGTTTCCATGTGCTGCTGTGCCTTGCTAAGCAGCTGCTCCTTGCTGCAAGTGTCACATGTGAAGAAGATATCCATGTGATAACACTATAAAGCCACTAAATAAATATTACCATGCAGCTCTGACAGCCAATCCATGTCACTCAACTTTTTTTAATGCTCAAACCCTTCAGCAGCCCCAAAACCCCAGCCTTTTCAAAGTTATATCGTCCCAGAAACACTTTTTCCCCATCTCTTTCCCACCTCCCCAATGAACGGGGAATCTCCCAAACCCAGGCCACCGAGGCTGAATTTTAATCCCTACCCAAATCCTACTTTTGTGCTATGTTACAACATCCAACATAGTCTAGAGAAAATCTGCAGCCATGCTTTGAAGGTTATTTGGGTGAAAGGCGCTGTAAGAACTCAATTATCAATTCACTTGGATATATTCCCACTTTCCTTGCAGTCCCTAAATTGTCACCTATTGGTAGCATGGTGCTAAACTGAACTACAGTATTCAGGCATTAGCATGAGTTCAGTCTGGTCCAACGTAAAAGGATTTCCATAAACAGTAAATGGATTTCCATGTCCAAAACATATAATTCCTCACTATGGCTTTAAAACTTTCTTTATATAAAAGAAAAGAAAAAAATTAAAACAAAACACACATCCTCATCCATCAATAAAATTCTTATTCCATAAGGTGTAAAAACTTAACACAGACTTTAGAGTTGAGCCCTACATGCTACTGTACTACCCAGGAAGAATTACAAGTCACTTCTGAAGTGCTTGTATGGCCACTGAATATAGAGCTTTTTGGGGTCAATCAAGGGCAAAACTACTTTTGGGAGACTGCAGGAGCAAACTGTGACACCTTCACAGAGACAAGTGCTGGTGAACTGCTCAACCCTTCAGTAATGAGGTTCCAATTCCCTTTAGGAATCATCTTTTACAATCTCTGATACTATCTTAATGCACTACTAACACTAGACATCACACACGTTTTGCCTCTGCTTTACAAGACACTATGCAGTGACTACACAAAGACAAGCAAGAGCAGGATCCACACCAAGTTAGTGTTTATTTACCCGTTACACAAAATAACCCCGTTTTCTCCAAGAAGCTAAGCATGATCTGACTACTTTGTGCTGGCTTCTTCACACAGCTGCACCCCCTTACAGTGCTGGCTAAAGGAAATTATATATTTAAAAAACAGCAGTAGTAAAAGATGCAAGTTCAAAGCATGCATTTACACACATATTTTTAATTAGCTTTACTAAGGTTCAATTTAAATCCAAGTGTGACTAACGTGCTTGCAATGTTTCACCCTGTTCCTTAAATGAAGGCATCAAAACCCAAACTGTAAAACTAATGGTTTCTCCAGGGCTGTTCTCTGTACAGCATCTCAGTCCAGTTCATGTGCTGCATCTTCCAGGCTTTCCGATGACACATCGCCACATTCCTTGCCAACTCTTCCTTAACCAACAAGTGACCTAGATCTAGCATTCAGAAAGAAAGCGCCAGGTCCTTTGCAGAGCAAACAAAATTTGGGGGTTATTCCTTTCACTTACTGCTTCTTAAAAAAGCAAGCAAGATAACATTCAGCGATGTCAGCAGCAAGACAGTTAAGGCACTGGAATTCAGGGAGAACCTGTAGCATCCAAGTAGCACAGTTTAAAAAAACAGTCATCCTGGCTGTCAGAGGAATTCCCAGGGGAAAGCAATTATAGCACAGGATGTCATTCTAATCCTGTATGTCACAGGTAAACTGAGAGTATGCCAAGGGCAAGTTTTGTCCATGAGCAGGCTGGCTGGGAGATACATAAAATGCAGGTACAACCAGTGCAGCAACCGAAGTCTCCAGCAGCTTTGCTCAAGAGGCTCCCTTAACTCTTGTTATTCCACTTAATATAAGAATCATTAGCAAGAGGTGCCTCTGCACAGCCCCAGGAAGGGAGGCTGCCCCTATCTCTCCCTGGTTCCTCATGGCTGTGCCAGGGTATCCCAGCCCTAACTCAGCCTTAGTAACACCACAGGATTAAAGCACTGCCACCCTGTCACACTTTGGCAGCTTGGAGTGAGAGGTTTTACACTCAACTGAGAGCATGACAGTGTGCTACAAAGCCAGTCACCCTTCTAATTATGCATTTTGGATTTGGAACTAGGAAAGTAATGGACAGTAATCTTTCAGGCTTCCATTTTAAACCACTTAATAGGCTCAGTTTCCATTTTTGAGTGTCTGTTGCATACACAGCCTCTATTAACCAGCTGATGACTGCATCCAAGACTGCTACTTAGGATATCCCTAGAGCAGAGATCTGTGCCTAAACCAGGAAGTGAGGAGAAAAATATTCCATGAGAAGTCATTAATAAGGGCTGTGAATAGTACCACGGTACTACTACGCTCACAACTGAAGGAAGGACAGGAGGAAGGAGCCTACTCCAAACCAAAAGACAAGCTGAGTTAGATGCCAAAGCTTTCTTTTGGATAACTGTGTACATGTCTATAGGTAAAATCATTCAATACATTACTTTGTGGATCTCCAGCAACTAGCAGGCATCTTCCCGCATGCAAAACCAATGTGAGCACACCCCATCCTTCTTCCTTCTCCAAGATAGTTCCTCAGAGACTTTGGAGTGGACAGTAGCACAGCTCAGTTTCTGTAGGGAGCCTGTCAGCTCCTTGGGAGCTGCTTTTCTGCTTCTGCCAAACATACGGACAGAGCTACACCCTGGCCTCGGTCTGGGCAGTCAGGACAGGCTGAGGGAACCTGATTAAAAGAGTCTGCTTTAGCTAAGAGTGACCAACACATGCTCTAAATCAAGAAACAAAACAGCAAGCTGCAGCAAGGACAATGACCAGCCAAGCCCTTGCCTGCTGCTTCTATAGGAAGCTACACTTGACCAGAACATCTGGGTAAGATGAAAAAGAAATCACAGAGCTGGCTCAGGAGGGCACGTGGGAGGGCAGGAGCAGGCTCAGAGAAAATGTGAGGTTTTGCTTTTTCCTAAATGTTGATGATTCCAGGCACCACTTAAATCTCAACCCATAGTTAGGAGGTCTGTGCTGGAAAGAAAGAAATCCAGACTAAAGCTTCTTTTCTGACATATTGATTGAGTCACAGAGAGGTCCCAGGTCCCAACTGGGATACAGATTAGTTAGTCACAAGTTTTTGCAATGTTCTTCTGTCTGAACTCTCCAGCACAAGCTTCCTGCCAATGTATGTGACTGTAGAGGTGTTTAGAAGCCAAACTTGCGGTCACATGCAGTTTTCAGTGCAAGGCAATCACTTGCACTAAATAAAACAAAACTTAAAAAAAAAATTAATTAAAAAATTTATTTTTAAAACACCCCAAAATTCCCAGAAAAGGTAATTCTCAAATAATTGCAGTGTTAAGAAAACACACAAATATTAAGTGATAGATTTGCTACTTTTCAGCTTTTTTCTCTTTTAGCATTTTAAGGTATTGAAAAGCACCCTTCTAACAGCAGTTCATTTACAATTTTGGAAGAACATATTCTGCTATACACCAAACATTATAATATTAAAGACACTTTGAGACAAGCTATATTTTGAATCCATCTCTGCCTGAACAAACCCCAGAGCCAGAAGTTCAGCTGTAGCCAAAAAGAGAAAGCAAAAAGTAAAAACCAAATTTCTAAAATCTCCTCTAGATGTGTAATCCATGCCTAATGAAGCCAGGCAGCCTGGCCATAAGTGAGCAGAGTACTTATCTGGATATTTAAGACTCAAAGGAAGAGGAGTCCATGTCATCCATCAGTAAAGCAAGAAACTTGATGGCAAGGATGGACTCTGAAAGCTCAGCAATCATGTCAGGTGTGAAGACTCAGCACTGAGGCTTGGGGAACTCCTGTTCCTGGCTACATTTCCTGTGACCTGCCTCACTGAATACTCACACACCGTAGGTCTCTTCCTCACTCCTTCCCAGATGAAGGACTGTGATAGGAAAGACATTTGCAGGTATTCGGGAGCCCCTCCTGTCTGAGCGGCTCATTCCTCACCATTCCCTCCTCTCCCAGGGCTGGACAACAGTGGCCCATCCCTCTCTAACTCCTGGAAGGGGGAGATAAAGCACTCCAGCTGCTTAACGGGGGCTCGACAATAGTCACTTCACAGCATTTTAAAACCTCATTTGCTTTTACTTTAGTAATCTTGTCCACCTGCCCACACCCCACCCACGCGTCTATTCTTCCTGCACCACTCTTCCCCCTCCCCCAATTCCCCCCATCTCTCCACTTACTTCTCTACTCGCTGCTTTTTCCCCTTCTCTTTCAACTGTTCACTGTTTCCTATAGATCACCGGCTGGAGTTCACCTCCCCACGCCATTCACACTGTTAGCATATTCCTCCTGGCCCCAGAAATTCAGGTATTTAGTGGCTGATCTACTTTTACAGCCACTGTTTGGCTGTTCTGATCTGCTTCTGGCTACAGTATGACTCAACTCGTCTCTGGTTCATTTCACGGGTACCTGGCTGTCAGTTCAAGATCAAAACCCCCCAGAACATTTGTCTGATATGCTCTGGTGCCTTTTCTTCAGAGACAATAGCACCATCCTCTGACATCCAGCCTCCCCATGGGCTGCATTCACATCCTCAGAGGGAAGCTGAATCCCATTTTTCAGGTTCTTTCTGAAAACAAAGTTTTAAAACACAACATTCACTTTCTAACCACATCATTCAAATTCCTTGCTGTACTCCCAAACCTTCCCTTCCAGTTACCAATATGCCTTTTTTTCTAGCCTGACATAATGCCATTCAACTGATTATAATCGTCCACCCCAAATCCTCCTCATCCCTTCTTCTGAGTGTGCCATCCATCTGTACAAATCTCTGTTTCTTCATCCTTTTCTCTCACGAAGATGTCAGGCTGCGTATCTCAGCTTCCACAGTTTGTGTAGCTTGTTCCTCTCTCTCCAGGATCCTCTCAGGAGAGCTCTCAAAATCTATCCTGGAGACACCAAAATGCACTTTGTTTAAAAAAAAAAAAAAAAGCATTCATGCTTTCTCTGGTTGAACCCATCGTGTTTGGGATGGATTCTCTCTCAATATTTCTAGAAGGCACACTTGACTTTTGAAGCTTTGATACCAATCATCAGCTAAGACATGTGTACAGACAATCCTCTTTAAATATCTTAGTCATTCTTCTTAGTCAAAACAGTGCTTTTGTGCAGCATCTCTCACAATACTGAGCTCCCACTAGAGCTTTTAATATTCCCTAATACTCTAGTGCTTAAAGTCTTAAGCTTCACTAAATATTTAGTGACTAAGTATTTGGTGACAAAAGCAGTGGCTATTATTGGCATCCTTTGATGCCTAATATTAAATTTAAAGCAAAGAAATTCAGTGATTATCCAAAAGCTTCACACTTCTGAAAGTTACGGAACTGCTGATGCCTGCTTAAGTCACAGCCTGTTTGTCTTTTACTTCTGTTAGTTGTAGAAGTTTGAAACACAAGAAAGACATTTCTGTATTTCAATAGGCAAGTGTTTATGGTGCTTTAGTTTGAATCTTATGATTCATTCTGTCATAACAGGGCCAACCATTCAGTGACCCGGGATGGGTTCTTAAGATGGAGAATTTTAAGGAAGGTTTATTAAACTTGACCTGCCCAAACAAACCAGGAGAAGCTCAGTGCCTCAGAAAGGGTCAGATTGCTAAGTGGACTTTTACAGGACACAAACCGACACTGAAAAATAATTTTTAAAAAAGTAAATCCAGGCATGCATATGATCCGTAAGAGAGTTACTATGTTTATTACTGTGAAGGCTCAATACTTGCTGATGTACAAATAGGTTGTTGACCTTGAGTCTTCAACCTAAGCCTGAACTTAGGGCACCATCAAAAAAATTAAGACCAATATTGCTAAATCCAACACCTTGTTCATTTAGTGCTAATGGGTTTCAAAGCGTAGAAAAAAAAAAAATCATCAACCCTTATAAACTCCAGATTAAAAAAAACAAGTCACCTGATGACAGCTCTAAAACAATTTGGCTTTTCAAAGCCAAACTGCTGGGGGCAGGGATGGCTCTTCATAAATAATGCTCTGGGTTAGAGGCTATTTATTGATTTCAGGATGACAAAAAAGCCATTAATAAAACAAGATCACAAGAAGAGTTTAAAACACTTTATATTCTGAAGAGCTTAAGGGAAACAAACAGCCCATATGTTCCAAAATATTTTAAAATAATACACATGAGGGTTTTTTTGGTTTGGTTTTTTTTTTTTTTTTGCTCATGAAAGAGGCCAGACTGGAAGCCGAAGTCATGGATTTATGCCTGGAACAGGTGCAGATTTCTGACACGTTGCCTCCTTCCCCACAAAAAGGGCTTGATTCTGACCTGAAAAAACCAACAGCAGCCACAGAAACCTGACAGTCACTGCCCTAACCTTGCAGTCCCTGGTCCTCCTATTGGGAGGGGTAGCATCAGCTGTGGGGATGACCTCAGGAACATACACACTCCCTTCCTTTGAGAACAGGACCAAGGCCTGGCAAACTCTTTCTATTACAAAGAACAACACAGCCCATGCAGGAAAAAATTCTGCTTTTCTGAACTATGTTTATGGGACACAGGCACGTTCAAAATTATCTTCACCTCTTACACAAAACCAGCTGGGAAAGTTGCAGGAGCTCAGATATACTTTGTAATATTTTCCTGGTAAAAACAGGAGGCAGAAATGGGAAATTTGCCACTCAAAGGAAGCAGATTTGAAATTACTGTTCTGATTAGTATTCTATGTACTTCTTGGAAACATGAGAAGGGGAGACTCTAAGCAAGGCAGAATTTGCTTATTTTTCCTGACTCTGGTTTCAGTTCTGCTGTATTGCTTCATGTCACAGGAGCTTCACAAGAAAGTGACTGGATATAAATCTCAGGGCAGTTTTAAAAGCCTTTAAAATACCATCATGGCTTCTACATCAAGCCTTATGTTATTGCCTTTGATCCCAAAGAAAAAAAACAAAGTACTATGAAAGTCATAGGCACCTCCTTCAGATCTGGCCCCAGCTGCCACAGCTGCACTGATTCCAATGAAGTGAGGACATTTTTTATCAGCTGTGGACTTGGCCTGACAAAGGTGAAGGGACTCAGTAGCATGTCAAATCAAGTGTGTGCATTCAAGCTGATTTTACTTACCATTAAAGCCTTCGTGCTTTGAAAAACAGTACAGAGCTGTAATTCTTGCAGAAATGCAATTAATTTCTCATCCGGCTAAGAAAGCAATACAGAAATAAGACCCAAAGCAATACTCTTTTAAGTTCAGAGGAAGTTCTGCTGACATTGAGAGACCTTCACCAGTCAAAATAACACAACTATTTGTTTGGAGATGTGAGATAGGTTCCTAACAGCAGAAACAAGCCATACTCCAGTCTGAAATAACTGTTAGATGTTCAGCTTCTCGAGCCATAAGCTAAAATCCTTATTTGTGTAACAAGAATCACCTGATACATGGCCACAGCTGGTCAAATTGTTTTCACAGGTCAAGAAAAGAGGAAGAGTCAACACAAGGAGAGCGTTATTTCAGATGACCCAGGCAGACTAGTTCAGTATTTGGTTTGTTCTTTATTTTTTTAAGAATGAGGCAGTCAGTGCTAAAAGTTAATATTGTAACAATTCCTGTGGAATTCAGCTCCCTGGAGACAGCTCCGAAGTCCATGAGCAGCCCTCCCCAATGCCCCCGAGCCAGCCTCACTTACCCCCAGCCACCTTGCTCCTTTGTTGGCAGCCTGCTGAATCTGCACTTTTTTAAGGGTGACATTGTAGACAGCTCCATCTTCTACCTCTTCACCCCCATCCTGAAATGTGGTCTGCCAGGAAAAGGAGAAAGAAAGAACAATAAGATGGAAAGGAACGTTTTCCCCCTTCTGCTGATCACAGTCTATCCCTGGCTTGGAGTAGCAGAGCAGAGGAGATGGGCAGCACAAAGTAAAGACAATAATCAAAGCAATCCAGGATACCCTTAGGTTGAGGGAACACTGGAGATATTCTTGGCAAGCTGTCCTTTCCTGTGGTATTGAGATTCCCTGAGTTTCCATTTAACTGTTTTTCCTAGACTAGCACATATTTTACATAGTTGCATAAAGTCTTTTTAGGAAAGAGTTTGGTTTTGATTAGCAGTCGTCTCTTTCCTCCCCTCTTTTCTACAGCAATTAATCTCTTTGGCCTTTCATTTAGGGAAGGATTCACACTTTTAAAACTCGAATTACTTCGGCAGACAGCCTTGAAACTTTGAAGCTACAGAGCATTTAAAACACAGCAACATTTTAATTCTCTTGACAAGGAGGGATCTGAAGCGCTTGTGATTTGCTTTTCCAAAAACCTATTATTTCAAGAAGAAGAAAAAACCCAAGCAGCTTTACAGCGGTGGGGGGAGGGGAGGGGGGGGGGAGAGGGGGTGGCGGTTAAAACTCGCAAATAAGAAGCCGAGGATAATAGAGCAGAATGCAATGTCACCCGAACTTCCAGCGAACGTGTGATGTAGGGACTCTGCTCGGAACCGGGCACGGCATCGCTGGGCACAGCGTATCCCGGTACCAAGCACAGTATCGCTGGGCACGGCATCGCCGGCATCGGATACGACACCCCTGGCACCGGGCACAGCATCGCCGGGACCGGGCACGGCATCGTTGGGCAGCGGGACCCGCGGCGCGGCAGAGTAGGACAGGGGACGGGACAGCCGGTTACCATTTTCGCTCTCCACAGCAGTTTCATCCTCGGTGGCTTTCCGGGTGCCTGGTCGGACACGCCGCGCTGCGCCCGCCGCGGGCCGGGCCGGGCCGGGCCGAGCCGAGCGGCCCCTGGGCTCCGGGGGAGGGACGGACGGATAGGGGGAGGTGGCCGCGCCTGGCGCCGCCTCGGCCCGGCCCGCCCAGGGTTTCCTGTTTATGGTGGCGGCCCCGCTCGGAGCGCCCTGCCTGGCAGTGCTTGCGCTTCCCGGGAGTCCCCGCTCGGCCCCGCGTGCGGCGGGCGCGTCCTGCCCGGCTCCCAGGGAAGCGTCTCCTCCTCCTCTCCCTCTCTTCCCCTCCCTCTCCTCTGCCGCTGCCTGAGCTGGGCGGAGGGGAGCAGGGTCAGGTGTTCGGGCCGCCGTAAGGAAGGAATTTTAAGCTATGCTTAAGTTTAAAAACTTACTTCTACCAGTTGGGAAGTAAGGAAATGAAAGATTTTAGTAAGCCCTGCCCGGCAATCGCCGACGCTACCCTCACTTTTGTTCCATATCGCTCACAAAGAAGCCCCCATGAGCACTTCTGTGGATGCTTCAGCTGCAGGCAGCTGCGTGCTGACGCGACGATCTCAAGACACCCTAAAAACCCCACTAACTTCGTTGCCTCCTGAGCTGTCTTTAGTTACCTGCTTTTGGGGACTTAGAGTACGGATTATTCAAGTGCACAAATTTCCGTGCAAGGTAACGAAAGTGCTAAGAATTGAAACAGCTCAGACGTCCCGAGGCCCCACACTAACCTCGGGCGTATTCCTGTTCTTATTTCCACCAGTGTTAGTACAGATGACCTGAGGAGCAGTGCAGGCTCGGGGGCTGTCAGCACTCGCACCTCTTAACATAAGGAACCATACGGAAGCAAGGAACGTTGTTTTCAGCTATGAAACCAAGACTGAGCTGTGTGGTCACAGGTGCCCTGATCTGATCACTAGCCAGGCTGTGCATTTAGTTCATGTGTGTGATCCTGAAGTGATCCAGAATATACAGACTTTGATAACCTGACTCAAGTGTACTGCACCCTACAAATCAAAGTGTAGATTTCCCAAAGTCCTGTGGCTTCTCCTGTAAAACTGCACAGAGCAGTCTGAATGCTTTAGATTTTGCAAACCATTCTTCCATGTCATAATTTTAATGTGCAGAAAGTGGAGTGTGCATTGAATCCCTCGTGGCCAGCCCAGCAGGTATGTGAGCACCTGCAGAGCAAATTGCCATTGGACAGGACCACCACATCAGCATAAGAAAATGAATATCCAGACACAAGGAATACAACACCAAAGCCAAAAAATTACTCTGAAATAAAAGCTTTTTTGTGCCGTGATGTCCTGCTCCCACAGTACAAGCACTACCATCACTTTGGATGGCAGTCAGAAAGCAATGGCACTTATTTCTATTTCTTTATTTAAAAGAAAATGGCAGTGAGTTAATACAGTGGGAAGGAGCTCCTGTATTTGATTCAGTTTGGCTTCTGTTGAATCACGTTTCAGACTGGATCCTTACAGAACACCTTGTGGACAGACAAGCTCAGGACTTTTCCATTCAAGGCAGAGCACAAGCCCTCTCAGAAATTATATTCCTGAATCCTCTTGGCCACTGACAAGTGACAGAGAGAACCTCCATCAGGAAGGAGCAGCAGATGACATCATCCAGTTTAGCAAGCAGCAGAAAGCTACCATTTTTATTCATTGGATTTGCCATTAGTCTTGCACAGAGTTAGATTTTCTTCACAGATTATTTTTAGGGAGATACAGTGCCCACAGTTTAGAATCATTGAATTGTTTAGGTTGGAAACAATCTCTAAGATCACCAAGTCCAATGATGTCACAGTGAAAGGTTACAGAAGAGGCAGTAATCAGACATTTTATTGACAACTGTCTGCCTTGGGAAAAGGGTATTTCAAGGCCCCTAAAAAATCTGCCTTATATATGCAAACACTGATTATTTAATACTGGAAAAGATAAAAAGCATATGTAAAATTTAACTACATTTAAAATCCATTATGTAGTGTACAACCATTTATTTGAGACCAAGAGACAGAGTTCGAATGCACAGGAAAACATGAAGACCAAGCAGGCTCTGATTAATCTAAAAGATGTTTTGTAGAGATTTCAAGGACAGAAGGAAGCCTGAAAATGAATAAGAAGAATCTACAACTCAGTTTAGTAGAACTGCTGGTTTGCTCCTTTAGCAGACTTTAATCACAAAACTGATCTACACCAATGAACCATGTGGTCAACACAGTGTTAAACATTTGGTTCTTTCCAAATCATGTTCAAATGCAATAACTACATTCCTGCCATATTCAAGCCCTGTGCCTGCCCTTTCTACCAAAGCAGAATTATTTGTCTAATACATCAGAGCACTCATTCCCTCCCCCTCCCAGCAAGAGAGAAGCACAAATCCACTTGTGAATGCAACTTTACACTTCTCACAGTGAAATGTTATATAAGAAAATACTTGGAGGTCTGGAAAGATCTCATACTGCAGATCATTGACCACTTACAGCCCAACAAGAACTGGCCAACTGTCCACAGAGAAATAAGGTAGTGGCAGAGTGATGATTTTCCCTGGGTTTCAGCTGTTGCTACAGCTGGCACGCAGACGCCTGCACAGGAAGACAAAGCACTAGATCAATAAAGCAGCTGGAAATAAAGAACAGCTCGTCTGACTGCCTCTGCTCAGAGCCTGACAGGAGGAGAGGAGGAAACAGAAGTCAGAGATACCTGAATATGGAAAATATTTGGGAGAGCAAAGGAAAAGGACAAAGCAACCAGGTGATGTAAGAATGATCTCTGACAGCTTCTCCAGGAGAGAAAGAAATCACACAGCCTAAAAGGACAAAGCCATGTATCTGAGGTGTGCATGCAGCTTGCCTTCGCTGGGCAAGGATGTTCCCTGGGAGATGGGAAAAAAAACACCCCACTGTCTCCTTTTTTTTTTTTTAAAGAAAAAAGAGGAAAAACACTCCTTGCATTACAAAAGCTGTAAGTTAAGTCATGGTTTCAAGAATGTCCTTTCAATGACAGTGCCAGCTCAAGCCATTTCCACTTCTTGATGCTTCAGTAGGCCAGGAGCCAGAACTGGTTGTGTGTTGGTTATGCAAGACACTCCCTAGTAACCGTGCCTTTGTCATCAACATTTTTATAGTATTACCTTTTTCTGCAAAGCAATGCCACTTCAAGGGCATTACCTAACTGTTAATTGAAAAAGAGGATTCCAGGAGACACTCTGTTCATTCCATAAGAAATACAAGAATCCATCATACAGAATAAAGCCTGTCCAAAGAGACACCCCTTCAATGGATGATGCCTTTGAAGTCAGTGCCTACAAAAGAAAATAAATAAATAAATGTTTCTATTAAGACTATCTTATTAATTGTTATTCATCTGGTTTCTTTAAACCATACTTAGTTCTTGCTTTCTGTTTATGGCACATGCCCTCAATTTGATAACTAACAGGTGCCGTGGGCTACAGTTCTGGAGATTGAAACTAAAAAAAAAAATCACATGCAGGTGAGCCACAAAAGCTACATAATGCAGACACTATAGAAATCCAAACACAAATCAGTTTTATACTGTGTTTCTTTGACAGCCCACTCTGACACATAGCTTGGCTGCAGAGAGCTCTTCACCATAGACACCACAGGAGATTCACCTGGAAGTGTTCCTTTACATTGTGCACACCTGAGTTCCAGCTTCCCACTCCATTACACAGTTAGTTTGTCATGGGCTGCTTTAGAGATTCTTAATATTCAATGCACTGCAATCTCCTGAAGGTCCTTTATGCCACAAAGCACCTCACAGGCTCATATTTCCATCAGCACGGGCAATGCTCTGCACATGCTGTGAGCTAATGTAGAAGGGAGCAGAGGTGAGTCAGGTCTTCCATCTGCCTCATCTGGGATTAATTAACTTGGTTATATACATTCTTTAAATGACTGAGATGTATTATCATTACACATCAGCCACTAAGAAAAGTTGTTGGAAACAAACATTAAATTTCAATTACAAACTACTAACTAATCAAAGCAAACAAAATGCTACATTACACACTGTGTGTCTGCTTTTCGACTGTCTGCAACCTTTGCAAGCCTCACTCCTGTGCAAAAGGGTAAACACTGCTCCCCCCTCACTCTGAAAGATGTGACAATGCAGTTACAGCTCAGTAAAGAACCAGACACACAAGTCCATCATAATCTGTCTTCCTGGACACCAGAACTAAACAGAAGCCTACAAGTAATTGCAAATATTAACCAGCTTCATTGTAAAATGCCAGAGGAAATGTACCAGAGCTCCCATACATAAAACTAAATTAATGATTCATAAGGCTGCATAATTAACTATACTAAGTCAAAAAATTATGTAGTTAAGGAAGCACATCCAGCCGTCCCTGGCCCTCTGATTTCACATGTGATTGCAATTAGATAGCCATGCACTGTTTCACAGGCTGTGCTGTCCAAAGGGACATCATCTCAGATCTGGGAGGCATATCTCCTTCAGGAACAGCGAGTCCCTGGACTCCCATTGGGAAAGCCTTCAAAGCAATCCTGTGTGTAAAACCAGGGGCACGTTGCTGGGAAAGTGCACCCCTGCTATGTCATGGGGAGAAACAACAGTGGATTGTACTCCCTGAGCCTCTGCCTCCAGAGGTGTGCAAGTAGTGCCTGTGTGCCTCAGAGTCTAGGCTTAGCCCTACCCCTAGTCACCCACACCTTATCCCTACTCACTCTCGTGTGGTCCTTGGAAATGACCTACAGGAGCAGAGACTGCAGGTCCTAGAACTCGAGTTTCAGTTTCACAGATCACAAAACACCCAGAAACTTCTCTTAAACCGTAAGTGCTTTGAGAGGTCTCCTGTTCCTGTTCCATGCCCACGTGTCCCTGCAGCTTCAGAGCAATATCTTTCTCTAATTTCGTGCTGCAGAGCTCCTCAGTTGCTCACAGTAAATCCTCTCTGCTGCACATTTCAGCAGCTTTGAAGGAAGAAACAACACCCTGGAGTGCATGCTGAGAATATGGTTTTCAGAGGCTCACAACTCAGTCAAATCAAAGCCAAAACTAAGGCACTTCATAGTTACGGCTATTTCAATGCCAAATTTTAGCCCACAGGCCTCAGCTACTCACACTGCAGAGCTGTTCAAAAGAAGACAGCAAAAACTCTTTATGGAGGGGAAAAATAGTTTTCCACTCTCCTCATATTCACACATGGATGAAATGTTTTTGCTCAAACTTTCCAAAAAATTCACCTTTGAGCAGAGGCCAAGGGCCTTATTTGAACAATTTAAAAACTCTCTGCAAAGAATAAATACTTTAATCATCTAAAAAGGCACTGCTCAATTACAAATTTGACTGTGGGTAACTCTCCTGACATCAATTCCATTGTCATGGGACCAGAATCAACCTCAGTGCTTATGCAGAACTAATAAAAATTATCCCTGCCTTCTCCAACAAAAAGTTATGGAAGACTGAGAACAGAAAGCTAATATATCCAGTAAGCATTTTATCTCTACAGGAAGACAACAGTGCCATAACAGAAAACACCAAAATGCCTAAGCCAAAAACTTCATGTCACATATAAAATAAATCAAATGGCTCTCATATTGTTACCCAAAAGATTGTCTTCACTGTGTTTCAGATCTCTTTTTCTGCACCTAAGTTAGGTTTAATAATTAAATTGGCCATGGCACAAACATGTATTGGGTTGATTTAGCACAGCGCTGATTTTCCCTAATTGCTCTCTTGTCTCCATACACAGGCTGATTCTCCATAGGAAGTTTCTTACTTTCAATACATTTACAAATTTATCATTTATATTATTGGCTAGTTAGTACTCGATCCTCCCCCTCATTCCCAAATTACTTGCCATGGTTCTTTTCGAGCAAGCTTCAGTTTCCAGAATAATTTAACTATTTGATTAAATGAGTTCTCAAAACTTCCCATTTACAAAAATAACTTGCTTTTTCCCTTCTGCCTTGTTTCATTTTGCTTTGGTTACAGATATACTGCACATAAGCCTTTTATGGCCCTGTTACAGTATGCTGAAACAGGATAAATCTCTGTTGGCTATAAGGGTTTTCATCTCCTGATTCTGGCACAGAGTCTTTTTCATTTTTCTTCTTAAAAAATAAATATTTCCTCCCCTAGAAGCCTGTATCACTCCAGTATCCTTTAGTCCAAGCACTCCCCAGAGAACTCTGGGCTTAATAATTATATTAGAGCATCTGTTATTTAGGATACTGGGAGTACTTTCCCTTCTGTCTGGGGCCTCCTGTCCCTCTGAGTAGACCTTTGCCAGTGAGCTCTGTATTTATATCTAACTAGTTCAAAGCCCAAGGACTTTGTCCCTCCCACCCATTGGGTTATAATCAGATGGCAGCATGTCTTAGGTTTGACTCATTCCCTTCACACACACACTTAGTTTCCACAATGGGTAAATGAAGAGTTTGAATTTATGTGCTGTTCCTACAACAAATCCTAGTGCTCATGTTTTCTTCACCTCTAAGGTTAAAATAACAGGGATAAATTAATCATAAATCTTTGTATTCTTATCATAGTTTATGTTATTTGCTTTTTTAGTCTAAATGATCCATATTAAACTTAAAAACTCTGTCCCCCCTTTACTGTGGGACATGTTTCAGGATACTCAGAAGTTTCTAGACCCTGATTTAAGAAGCCTGCTGAATGTCTTCATATCAGAGAGATCTTCTGGATGTTGGAGACTGGTGCACACCATGGACAGTTTTCTCAGCCAGATTTAAAACCAAGTCTTGCAAGGTTTCTACTGACCCAGGCTTTTTCCCAGCACTCAGGCAACAGTAAGCCAGAGCTGTCATCATTTTTTCTCTTCTTCATTGGGCTAAAAGGGAAATAATTGAGGGGAAGCAACACTTCATCTTATCTGCAGGTCTCTTGGTTTTTTTAATGCTACATTCATTCTATCTGACTTCACCAAATCCTACAAAAATTTTATAACCCTTCTGCAGAGCCCAGGAGGCCCTATTAAATCAGACTACTCCTATTAAATCAAAAAGTTTCTCCACAGATTTCTTTTGAGCAGGGAGGAGCCACAAACAAGAGAATTGTAAACAAATATGTAACAGATAACTCTAGAAATAGATATAGTGGACCCTCTGCAACCACATAATGTTTTTTCATCATGCATATTCCTCAAACAATTAAAATTTTGGAGCTTTACTAACTACCGCGGCCTTGAACACAGGAATTTCTAAATTATAAATTATATCTTCTGAGTGCAGTGCAATAAAATCCAGGTTTGGGGAGACTGGGGTTTGGGGGGTTTGAGTTATTTTTCCTTTGATTGGTTTTACCTCTTCCATCTCTAAAATATCCTACAGTCACATACAACAGTCTGTACAACTGTGACTTGCCTTCTTCAGCTTCCATGAATCTTACTCAGGGGAGTTGCTCTTTCATCATCTAAAAACTCTCCAGCAAGTTCCACCCTTGGAGAAGAAATTCTGTAACTGCTGGAAAACGAGACAAAGGCAGTTTGGAATGGCGGACAGCAACACATTTGCTTTTAATGTCCATTATGTTCTCTCTCTCATGAAATACAACAATTGAGTAAAGTCACAACACAGATAAGGAAGAGGCTCAGTCATGTCCATCAGATGCAGTGCCAGCTACACACACAGTGGCATCATTATATCCACTCTGATTTAACAAATGAGTGCTAAACATGTTTCTTGAAGTGGCCTATTTTGCTTGGGGAGGCAAAAATGCTTTTATCAGCATAAGTCAACTCCAACTTTTTCCCTTTCTGCTGCTGTGACTCGTCTTCCACTTACTGCAGACTCTGAGCTTTCCAAAGCCCACATTCCTACCCACCAAATCAGTAAAAATGCAGCATTAAGACTTTCTTTTCCATTCAGTTATTTAATACTCACTTTTAAGACTCCTCAAAACTCAGTCTCACTTTTTGACTCTCCTTAGTTTCATTTTAGAAGCTTTTCATCTCTACTGGTGCTTCTTCTCACAGATAAATGGCTACCAGAAGCTCCCCAAGGAAAAAGGTCTTGTCTTTAATATACTACCACTATACCCCTGGTAACCCATTTCAAAATTATACACCCAGCTTTGAGATGCACCTTTATCCTGATGCCAGAAGTGCATCTGTAGTTCATAACAGTGGGACAGAAGCAATATTTCCTTGACTAACAGATGCTAAAAAATGCACAGCCCTTTTTGTAGGCGTAACCCTAGTGAGCTATAAATTCTTGCTTTTGCTGGTATTTACCTTCATACTTTGCCCTACATCCTTCCCCTTGTTTGTTCTCCCTCTGTTCTGCCTGTTGATTTTCATGCTGTGCTCTGAGACAGACTCCTGCCCACTTGCAGATGTCCTAGGACAGGGCATAAACCCTTACTATGACCTTTAGGCACTGTTACAGTGCAAGGACAGATTTTATGATGGATTCCTTGAGTCCAACATCCAACACTCCTGGCACTGGTGCCACTGGGATGTAGAGTAATAGAGCACAACTCACTTGAACAAATTATCAATACCTATTAAAAATGCTGTGAATTTTTGGGAGCAGCACACTCCAGCTAAAAAGAAATCTCCCTTGCTACTTGGCTGCTGCTGTCATCCATCTGTCACTTCCTTGAAGTGCTGCTGGTGACTTCAGCAGATTCACTTGCAAGGGTAAGGTGACAGGATTAGATCCACAGGCTGTAAACACTTCACTCCCCTCTGGGATCACCTGGCTTTATTATTATTGGCACATTGTGCTCAGACAGCAAAGACATTCATTTAAGGATACTAGTTTCTATTTCCAGCTCTATTACATCTAATTTTGTTTGAACTTATTTAAAGACAGCATTATCAACCCAGGAACAAAAGGCAGGAAGGAGATGGAAGCCCACAATGCTCTAGACAATGACAGGAAACAACCTGTGTTTTGACAGTTCCCCCAGTTCTCTTCCAGATGATCTTTACCAAAGAATTAGATAAAGTCCAAAAAGCAAAATAAATGCCAAAGCCCTGTGAAGAAGAAATCCTCTTGTATAGGTGCTAAAAGAGCGGAAAATTTTAGAGAAAATTCAGGTCTAGCATCTAGCCTACTGACAACTTACTTAGCAGACTCAAACCCTATCTGCTGTTAGTGGCAGTTTGGGTATTGGGATGACATACTAAAATGTATTTTCAAGGTTTTACAGAAAGACTTCCTCAACACCACCCAAGACCTTCGAAATTGGCCAAAGTTGAACACTGTTATGCAAAATTGTAACAAAAGTTGGCACAGAAGCCACTGTTTTATTCTGCGGAGATCAGCTGGAAACACGGTAATAAACAGGATGGAAGAGCCTCTTTTCAGGGGCATATTATAAACAGTAAATTAATTGTGCAATGTGTTACTATGCTCAGGGAGATGAGCTAGATTGGAAATGAGAACCTAGAGTAGATAATTATAAAATATGCAGTTGTATTAAAAACCATTACACCACACACCAAAAAGTAAAAGGAGTATTAAATTCTTTCCTTTGCATTATAAGATGAACACTGAGAGATCCATGGAGGAAAAGTTACTCCATACTTGTCCACAACTGAATTGTCAGGACATATATATGCACTAGATAGGCAATTTTTCAATCCTTGTATTGCCACATCTGCCTTCTGCATTACAAGGATTTTGCAACATCCTCAAAAATAATGAGCTTAAACATACAATCCTTCATCCACGAATCAGTTCTGACCTGAAGCCACCTTGCTAGAGAGGCCTATTCAAACTGCAAGGCAAGTCTTTGGTAATACTGTCAGCAAGAACACCAGAAATAGTCAAATATTACAAAATAATACAAAAATACAAATAAAGTGGTCACCAGTGCACTGAGGAATGCAATAAACTACCCAATGCATTCCTCATCCAGCACCAGACAGCATCAGGTCCCTGTATGCTTCAGTTTTTACAGATTTATCCTGGATTAAACCCTCAACAAGAAGTGAAATGGCTCCGTATCTTCCTCTTCCCCCAAATACATGTCAATTATTCTTTATGGATTGTTTTCTAAACTTTTCCTTTGCAAAGCAAAAAGAAAGCAAAGAAGCCACAACCTTTTTTTAAGAAAAAATGGAGAATTTAAGCGCCAGCCATGCAAGCAGCCAGCCGTGCATTCATCACCACAACGTGGCATGATGTGTCACTTGAGAATTTGGCGCCCACTTAAGAAAAGGAATTCTGCTTATTTTTTGTTCCACTGGCTAGTCCAAAACCAAGTGCAAAGTTGCATAATCCCTCCAATTCTGTTGGAGAAATAACAGTCAGAACCAAGATCCACGGAAGAGGGAAGGGAAAAAAAATCCCAGCCCTCTTTTCTGGATAAGGTGTTATAAATTAAGAAGCAAGAGTTCTGTAGAGAAAGCACTTCTCTTACTCTCCCAGGCAGGCTTCTTGCTCTTCCAAGTGGACTCCAGACTTCATGTATTTCTTTTCCTCCCTCCCTCCCTTCCTCCCCCAACCCTTGATGACAGTATTTGGCAGGAACTTCTAATTTAAAAAAAAAAATCCATACTGCCTTTGTGCTACTCCAGCAAACCTCTCTGGGGAAAGGATGTTCTTTGCTCAGCAATTCCTGTTTGGCACAGAATGCCAGCATGAGGAAAGCAGCTGGAGTGACTTCCTACTCTCCATTCAGGCCTGGCAGCCTCGGAACAAAGCCTTACAAAAAGAAAGAGAGGCTGAAACCAACAGAGAATCACTGACAAAGAAGTGCACAAGGACTCTGGTAAGATGTTATTTCCAGCGCTCTCACAACACAGGACTCAGTAAAAACCTGAGCCACCAGAGGCCTGGAAAAGCCAGTAGATGGTTGTGGATGGTTGTGGATAATTCTGTGGCTGCAATCCCAACAGTTGCCATGAAGATACATAAGGATATTGTCCAGTTTAATCCAAATACCAAGAGATTTACTGCAAATGCCTTTCCACAAGCAATTCTAACAGTGCAGCTATCACTGTATCTCCCCAGCCTTCAAGATTATTTTGATGGACATTACATATTTTTCCTGAGCAGCACAATGTCTATTTACAAGTGCAAGGAAAGCTGAAGTTTAATCCAAGGATTACAGCCATGAGGTCCTCCTAATCTCAATCAGACTGCTCCTAGATCTTTAATTTTAAAATCCATATATTACTTGTTAATTTCCTTACAATTAAATGCCAAAATCCAAAGCATCTGAGATCATAGCTGAGTTCTGGAAGAGACCCAAGACTTAAATCTCCAGGGAAGTCAGGCAGGGCTGATAATTGGGTTCAGACAGGGATATACGTTTGGGTTTTTAAGACAGTGGTACTGGATAACACTCCAGCCTTGCATTTTCCCCTCTTTTTCGGCTTTACTCATTTTTTCCTTCTAAGGAAAGGTGACCTTTTTACTTGCCTCTCATCACCAATCACATCTAGATAACACTAAGTCTTTACAATAGCCTGGCTACTGAACGTTTAGTGAGGGGGGGGAAGGACAAGATGAAGGAACAGCGTTGCCCCTCCAAGGCAATTTAACTCCAGTTTGAAGGTCTGGCCTTTTCCTGAGGCTGCGTTACCACAACACTCACACCGATTGTATCCCCATAACAGGATGGGTCCCCTTCCTCCTCTCCCACCTCCTTTTCTTTAATCGCCATGGATTTCCTTCCTTGTAACCTTGTTGCCAGCTCTCAGCCTACTCAGGGGACAAATGACAAATTCCTCTGGTTCAGTCTGCAGTTGAGGGACGAGGAAAGCAGTTCCTCCAACAGTATTTAGACAAGAAGAATGGAAAAGAAATATTCCAAAGGAATATTCAACTTTATGTTGATTAACATAAAAATACATTAAAGGAATGCCCTGCACGTAACATACAGGACATTAATGAACTTGTTCCTACATGTTTAATCAAAAATCTTAAGAAAATATGTGTATCACATCCATGTTATGACTAGTTCCAGCATCAGCCCTCTCCCTGTACAATCCTATGGCAGCAAATCCTCTGCCTGTGCTAACTTGTCCTCCCTAATCTTTGTTGGTCTCTGCTCATACAAGAACAGAATACACCCTGGGAGACACCCTGGAGTATGGAACCCCTTCTCAGGACATTATTGTGCTTATTGTGCTGCTGGAGATGTATCTTATCTAGGTCACTGTTTTGCCTTTTCCCACTCAAGTATTTGAGGAATTGCTTTACAGTCTCCTTTGATGTAGGTATTCAGGCCAGCAACAGTGCAGAGAGGGGAGAAGGGTATCTTCAAAAATGTTTAATGAAGACCAAAAGGGATTTTTTCCAGTTTATCATGTTTCCACCGCAAACAAAGGTGCCATTACAGCTGAGAGAGGGCCTACACAATGACAGCTCAAAAAGGCTATCATGGCTCTCCAGTAATGGATTATGAACATATTTTTGTTTTAATCCTCCATATTTCAGCCATAAACCCAGAGCAGTAAGCCCATGGCAGGCAGTTGGAACTACATGACCTTTAAAGGTCCCTTCCAACCCAAACCATTCTGTGACTCCCTGACAGTCTATTTACCTCCTGCAATTAATTTGTCACCCTTAAGCCAATTTCCAGAAGAAAAATGCCAGCAATCCCCAAGCTACAACCACAGTTACAGCCGGACTGCAGCTTCCCAAGCTGAGACAACTTTGGTGGAACACGTGACATATCATAAATTCCTCCTCTGTCAAGAAGGTGATCCTGCAGGTAGGGCTGATATAGGAATAAACTTCCCCACCAGCTGTTTTCTTCATAATAAGGGGGGAGAGGTGGGGGGGTGGTGGGTGTAATATATATACATATTTGTGTGTGTCTATTTTTTTTTCAGGGCTGTTGTTTTCTATTAAGAAGAACCTCACAAAGATGTGTCATTTCCTAATTAATAATAGGATAATTGTTATCTACACAGTCCAAGCGTAACTTTAAAAAAATTATACTTTAGAGCAGTGTTTTCACTCTGTGATTCAATATCATTGTTAATATACAAAAGGTCATGTAGAATGGGGCAAGTGAAGTATAGAACATTGTTGCCCAGCAAACAGGGGTTCTTTCATGGAATCATGAAATGGGTTGGAAGGGACATTAAAGATCATCTCATTCCACCCCTGCAGGGACACCTTCCACTATCCCAGGTTGCTCCAAGCCCCATCCAACCTGGCCTTGGACAATTCCAGGGGTGAAAGGGATGCAGGAAGGGGATATAATCACTGAGAGTCACTTGAAAAGGGGAATGTGTGCAGCAAAGAAATACCTGCAAAGCACTGGCCTGTTATTTGGTACATAAGCAGCAAGGCAAAATGAAAACCCCAAAATATTCAAATTTACTAAACTGTCTGAAGAAACACTTTCATTAAATCAAACACACAGCAAGTACAACATATATATAGGAAAAGAAATACGTCTTGCCTTCACCTGTGCAGTCTGACTCCATTTAGAGACAAAGCTGCCAGAAGTAGCTTAAACCCAAATTCCATATTGATGTAAATAAGGATCATACCTGCATCACCCATAGAACAGCCAGAGAGGCTATGAGACCCTCAGCTCCTGGGCAGGACTTGCCCACCACGGGTGCTGCATAACTCAGGCAGGTCTGGGAGTCTCCAAATGCCTGAAAATGGGCACACAGAGTTGCCCTACACATATCACAGGAGTTGGAGTGAATTCCCCTCCTCCATACTGGATACATCACTGCATTCAACCATGACATAAAAAAAAAGTTGGCTTTCCTTCCTCTTAAAAAGGGAAATAGCAATACTCTGAAATCACATGGCTTCCAGGCAGGTTCCCAAGCATACTTTGTTTTCGTTGACTAAAGTAATGCCCAACAATGGCAATTGAAAGCAGGTTTTCCTACACTATAAAAAGTCTTATTCTATTAGAAAATAGCAGGTCTTGTGTTATTTAGCCAACACTCATCCCTGCATAGTGAAAGAATATGGGGTATCCAGATAGAGAAGTATGAGTTGTTTGGGATGCCCAGGCTCACAGCCTATGGTTAAAGCATCCCCAGCAACTCTGGGTGTTCCCAAAGAACACCCAACTCTGCCTTCTCTTTTTCCCTGACATACAGCCAGTGTTTTTCAGTTTGATAGGAATTGCCAGGCAGCTGCTTTGGAAGGAGGAGATGGTAGGTGTAATCACTGCCCTGGTAATCAGGATTTGCATGGTATACTCTGTGAACAGAGTCACAACTCCAGTGGGTTTTCTGCCAGCACAGCTCCCCTCATTCCTAGGGAAGGGCCCAAAAGGAGACAGGTGGAAATGAGATCAGATTTGGACTGAACATTGGTGCAATATTCTACATGTACAAGGCTCATATATCCTACCAAAATTAAGATGACCATTACTGTCTGTCTCAAAGCCACCACTTTCCCTGGTCCTGTGCTTCTGGAAACCATCTGAGCTCCACTGATCAACATGGAAGCAAATCTGTGTGCACAGATCATTTAATCATTTGACCTCAAATCTTAAATTATGTTCTGAACTGGTATTTTCTAAGAATGAAATATGTCTCTTTGAGTCCCAAGAATCATCTTCATTTTAAAAGGAAAGAAGATGAAACAGATTATATATATATAACACATATATATATGTGTGTGTGTTATAAGTATATATATGTGTGTGTGTGAAATACATAATATATGTTATGTGCAATACATGAAAGGTCTCTTCTCCATCCATCGCTAAACTTTAATTTTGTTCCTCTATATTTTCTATCTGTAAACACAGGCCCTTGGCAAGTTCCCTGGCTCTTTCATAGGGCAAGAGGAAATCTGTCCAATTGTTTGACAAACAAAGCATCCCGATAACACTTTATAATTAATATAGAAGAATTTCTCCACCTATAATCTCTGGTGTGGCCACACTCAGTATTTTTTTTAAATAATAAAAATCCTGGGTTATTTCCTGTAATTTTTCCTTATGATTTTTGCTGTCCTAAAATTTAACCTGGTTACCCTGTCTATGGCATGTAAATGTCCTTATTTGTCATTCCCCTTACAGACTGCTTGCTGCTCTGTAGGTTTCAATTCTACTCTTAATAGACAGAAAAGGGGAAAATAATTATTTTTAGGCATAGAGAAAGGGAAACAATCAAGATAATGAAGCCCTGGAAAAATCTCTGGAAGTGAGGTGATAATTCCAATCACTTTGAGACTAAACAAGCCAGATGAGGCAGATTTGGTGGAATAGTTTTGTGAAGGTCGGACTTTCAGAGGAACCCATGCAGGAAATATTCCCAGCTCAGGACCTAAATCCTGGCTAATCTTTATGGCCCCTTGGCAGAGTGCAGAGCACCAGGGCTCCACTCTGGAGCCAGGAGCAGCGCTCCTGTGGCACGAGATATCCCACAGTCTCATGTTCAATGAGCTGGAGACTGGGCAGTGTGGAGGCAGGTTATGCCACCACAGCATGGGTTCAAATTGTCTGGATGTGGTTATGAGCAACTGTAGACAGATCTTGCTTCTTCCCTCATATCCTTTGTTTCTTATTTTTAAAACCTTAGGGCTGCACAGGAACGTCGAGTCTCCAGCTGATTATGGTACCATGTGACTGCTTTGGACTTTGAATTCAGATAAACTCCCTCCTGAATGAAGATGTGTAAAATGCTTTCAGCAGAGATTATTTTGCACCATGCTGTACTAAGAAATGCAACAGAATTTCAACACTTCATTTCAGAGGCACAAAAGAGAGGAACCATCCTTGTCCTGAGTGTAGCGTTTCAGGGGAAGCTCCAGAGCCCTTTCCCCATACACACAGCAACATTTATACCAGCCTATGGAAGCAGACCATGGTTTAGTTTGGGGAATTAAACATCCTGATTCCATGTAATGATGCATCAGTTTCTGTCTAATCAATGCACACAACTTTGCTTCCAAAAGACATCTTCAGAAATCCCAAAAGCACATATTTAAACCAGTAAGATCAGGTCCAAACTGGCCACACTGGGATGGATCAGAATTTCTGCATGCTTTTTAGCCTAAAGAGATATCAGGGTTTGTCTAATATTTGGATACAGAAAATCCCAGCCCTGATCATTAGGGTGTTTTTCCATAGGTGCAGAACATATGGCTTGGACCCTGGCTCACTTCCATATGGAGTCATTAGGGACTGTTTTCCCTGTGGTTTTCACTGGATAAAGCATTCCTCTCCACTTCCTCCTGTGAACATTTGTATCTTGTTGTGGGGCACTAATCAGTACCTCCTGCCTGCTGCCCCAGAGAGGCATTTTAGCAAGAAGTGAAATATTTCTTAAAGTTATAATTATATCCCTGTCCCCTCCAAATATAGTTGGGAGGGGCAAAGATAGAATTATAATTTTAAATATCATTTGAGATAGAGATAGAGACAGAGATATACACGGATATGTTAACATCATTTTGGGTTCCTAGGGATCCATCAGACACTATCTCCTGTATCAGAATGGTGGCTCATGGAGAGGGACAGCACTGGCAAAGGAGCCAAAGGCCAATGTTGCACGTCCAGAAATGCGCTTGGGTAGTGGGAGCACTCTTCCAATTAATCCATCCAATAGGGTAGTTTGGGATTTGACTCCCATCCTGTAAGGATGTGATGCTGTTGACTGAGGAGATTGAAAATTTGATGGGTTTTGACCAGGGAAAAGCACCAACCAAAGGAAAAGTGCCAAGTTTCAGGGGGAGATGTAAAATTTCCAGTGCCTCTGGTGGAAAACCTCTAGAGACACTTAAACGGAGCTCGAGAAGCAATCGTCTCCATCCAGCAGAAAACGACACACATCCCTGAGGTACGACATTGCCATCATGTGGCCATCACAACTCTGCAGGAACATCAGCAGGGATGGGAGGAATCGGAACTTTAAAAAAAAAGATTAGCAGCTTTTTCAATTGTCTTTAGCACTGACAGCCTACAGGAGAAGTGGCGAGGGGGTGACACCCTCTCCTGACATCCCTCTCCAAAGAAAAACACTCGTTTCTTCAGACCTCCCCTCCTTTATGCCGGGGAGCAGAGGCATCTTCTACTTCCTGAGGCACAGCACTGCCAGGGTGATGTTGCACTGCACAGAATAGAGCACAACTGACCACTCAAAATGTACAGAAACACCAGAAATGACAAATGGAACATTCCTGATGTCAGGAAGCCAATCTTTAGGAGATATCTGAATGAGAACAGCACAATGGCCTGGATCACGAAGGAACTACAGCACATAAATATGTGAAAATATATGAGGAAAATATACAGAAGTTAGTGTAGAGTCAGGAGTGGAAAGCAAAGCAAATTAATGAAATGAGGAATTTAAGGGAAAAATTAAATACTAACAGAGGGAATGCAGAAGTGAGCTGTAATAAAATATGCAGATGGCAAAGTTTTACAGTGGAGCAGCAACAGAATTAAACAGGATCCAGGAATGATGAGGGGCAATGAGAGCAGCAGTGAAGACAACTTCCTGCTTGAGCCAAAAGCTGTTCAACCCCGCAAAATTTGTGTTTGCCCTCCTCTGGCACCCTGGCACAAAGCATGATTGAGCTTACTCATAGAATGGCCCACTGCTCCCTGGAATTATAGCCTCAGGGAGGGGGGCACAAACTTCCTAAGAAAGGGAAAGCCTTGGTGCAGAAGTACAATATGAGTTTTCTGTTCAGCTGGCACATCAGGCAGATAAACACACAAATCATTTGGAAAGAAACTCAGTTGGACATTGCTTAGAACACCCAGATTTCATCTATAACAATCTTGTAGCAAAACTTCACTACTAAAAAAGGGCAATAGTATCACTTGAGAAATGAAAAAAAAAAAATTATTGACAGGCACAGAACAGTAGCTCAACTCCCACAGTTTGCAAAGGTAAATTCTGTTTGTGTTCCTGTCTCCCAGCACCTGGCACCTGGAAACACCTGCTGTCACCATCTCAACTGGGGCCAAGCCCCTGCACTGGGAAAGATCCTTCTGCACTGAACTGCCCAGACCAGGGAGGAACCTTCTTCTGCATCACAGAACTTGCAAAGAAAGATTGCAAGAGCCCTAAAGTGGAAACTTAAAAACCCACTGAAGGAAATCAGATAAATATTTGCTATTACCCTGAGCTGGACCTGCTGACATGGTAATTACACCATTTTAATTTCTTTATTTGTTGGTGTTTGCATGTTTGTTTTGCCAGATTGAATCATGGAATCACCTGTAACAATCTTGAAAAGGGTGGCAGTTTCTATTGTGCAGTTTCTCCTCTCTAGGGTAAAAGAGAAATTTTTACTCTTTTTAAAGCAAAACCGCTGATTTGTGAATAATACCCCCAGGCTCCAAGACTTTTTTTCCTCTGTGTCATCAAGTTACCATATGCTGCTACAAGTTCCAGTAGCTTTTTGAAGATACTGTACACTATTATTTATGTAGTTTAACTGCAAAACAAATTGAAGGTTTGAATTAAAATATTATTTTTTTCATTTAGGACTGTGAGCTCTATAGCACATAAACTGGGAGGTTTTTCGATACAACATGAATACAGGAGAGAAAACAGTTTTCCAAGAATTTCTGACACACCAGGGCACTGTGGTAAAGACCCGCTGCTGGCAGAGGCAGACCCATGTGTGTGCCAAGTGTCCCTACCACATACGGACAGGGGAAGAAGCCAGAGTCCTATACAAAGAATTCCACAGGGTCTTTGGCTTCCCGCACAGACCCCCAGTGACTCCCCAAAACAGGCACCTTCTCTTCTATGACCTGAGGAGCTTCTCGGGCAGAGTCCTCCAAAAAGGCCATGCTACAAACTGCAGTGCCCAAGGCAAGCACCCTGAGGCTGTGCTGTTCGAGGCCGGCGCTTACCTGGATGCAGTCACAGCTGCCTGTGCAAGCATCAGCTGCATCACCCTCTACTCCAATTTCTCACCCTGCAACGAGGCTCAGCACTGCTGCGTGAAGAAAATGTTCAGCTTCCTGCTGAGGCACCCCCACATTTTGCTCTGCATCTACTTCTCTCAGCCCTATCCCTGCAGGGACAGTCTTCCCGGGGCTCTGCGGGACCTCTGCAGCCTCTGGCCCCGGGTGACCCTGCAGAGGCTTCCAGGAGGGGCATGGCCATACCTGCTCTACCACTTTGTGTGTGGCATCACGGGGGCAACCCCTTGTCACCCAGCTCTGCCAGCAGGTGCACAAAACCCACATCAAATTAACCTGACAGCAACTAAAACATATTTTAGGACAGCTTTTCCCCAGGGAATGCAGGGGAACCCAGCTGGACAGCAGAATTTAAAGGCCTTTTCCCCTCTCAGCCTGGCCTCCCAGCAGCCTTTCCCAGCCATGAAAGGCAGTCTGTTTCCTCTGATGTCTCCAAGCCAAGGAGGGCTTTTCCCAGGTGTATTTCTGCCCTCTCAGAGGGAACAGCTATACCCCAGACCCAGAAATGTTGTAAGGCATTTAAAAATGCCAAAGGAGTGTGAAAAACGAGGTTCACTCTCCTGTTAGAATTTAAAGAGTTTAATATAAAGACAATAAGAGACACATAAAATAAAGCAAAGGGATAATGGCCGGGTGCCTTGGCGCTCTGCCAAGAGCACACCTGATGCTCGAGGTGAGTCCTTTTTATACCATTTTTACTGTCTGTTCTCTATTCATATTAAAACTTTTCCAGGAACTGTTCTGCATGGCCACTCCTTGGGTCCGCCTTTTTAGAGCATGCCTTTAGTCTTCAGCCTTGTGGTTTTATTTCTTTTGATTCTTGGGGTTGGGCTCGCTAGGTAAGAGTCGATGGTAGGGTGGATCTCTTAATTCTCCAGACAGTCAGGGCTGATTGCAGCTTTGGGCCTCTTTGCCCCCCGGGCAGAGCGGTGATAGCGGCTCTCGGACCCTCCTGGCCGCCCGTTCTCCGGGCGGAGCAGCCTTTGGGCCCTTTTGTTCTCTGGACAAAGTGTTGATTAGCAGCTCCTCGGGCCTCATCCTCTGCTCGCTTGGAGGTTATCTTACTTGTTCACACTTGCTAACATTCTTGCTAAAACGAGAGAAAACTACATCCACACAGCAAAAAGCATTTCTAACATTATATAATATCTACTTTAATACTTTGCGAGAAGCCAATACTATAATATATGTTTATAACAATCCCCCCTTTTTCTATTTTATAAATCATTTGGTTTGAGCAATATTTCTTTTTTCTTGGCTTCTAATGTCTGTTTGTTCTTTTCACAGATCAATTTGGCTTCTTCGAGAGGGTCTTTTATATCACTTTGTTTTTTTAATACCATAATTTTTTGTGCTGTTCCAGCATAGCCAACTTTGGGTCAGTAGGCATTGTCACAACTTGCATGCCTTGAACTACGCTGGTGATTAGCCGAATAAAGCAGGGGATCAAGCAAGGGAGAAATATTAGACCAGCTGTAGCACATAAGAGGAAGAAACCTAGCTTCTTCCACCATTCTTTCCCCAATATGCCATCCCACCAGTTAGCAGTCATCATTGATTCCCATTTTTGGACCGGGACATGGGCTATTTTTCTGATATTGTTGGCGATATCTAGAACGGCATCCCCATTGTCATCAATTTTTAAACAACATTCCGATGTATTGAACTTCCCGCACACACCCCCTTCTTCAGCCAGTAAATAGTCTAAAGCCAGCCTATTTTGATATATTGCAGCTCTGGTTTGGCGTTGCTGGCTATTAATTCCATAGCCCCAGCTGTTTCATTGGTTATGATTTCTACAAGAGCTTGGAGTCTGATGATACGATTCAGCATGTAAATTGGGGTTCGATATCCCCAACTTCCATCTTGTGGCTAGGTAGCTGGCCCATATGTTTCCAATATTCGTTCAGGGGGCCATTCCTCATCTTTCCATTTTTGGAATCCTCCAATTAAATCTCTTTTATTTCTTTTGAAGTCTTCATAGACGGGTATTCCTAATTGATCTCCCTCTGGTTCTGGTAAAAGGAAAAACCCTGGTTGAATGATTCCTAATGTACAACTTCCTTTCCAATGTGAAGGGAGTCTTGGGTATGCCCTTTTCCCACATATCCAAAATAAGCCATCTGGTGCTTTCCAATAATCACCTTCTTGTTGATTTATATTCTCCCAAAATTTGGATATTTCTGGGATTCCAAAATAAGGATTTTTCCTTGTGTCGTTACACTGAAAGAGTCCAATTTCATTATCATATATACAGTCTTTTCCATTTTTCTGAGCCCAGTACCAAGTTGGTTTTTCTGGGACCCACCACGTTGAAGTTTTGTTGCTCACTTTATACCTTTTACAGGGAGTGTTTCCTACTTCATTAAGAAAGTTCTTCCCAGTTCGCCAGAGGCATTCTTTTCCTATCACTGTTGAACTTAAAATCCACCCCTCAGGTCGGTTCCCCCCTCTTATATTTGTCCGGTTCCATTTAAGGAGTTCTACCGGGCCTATGCTGCTACCTTTCCATGGCCGTTCTTCTGTCATCAAAGCTCTTCCACAGACCCAACAGTTGGTTATGTTAAGTTCTTTACCTGTCCTCTCCCCCAATTCCACAAACAGGTTTTTTCCTAACCTTGGGGTGTTTTCCTCTTTTAACTGTTGTTTAAGCTTTGCATACAGGTCCTGGCGTGAGGTGAATATAGGGCAAGGTTGCTGTGCTGGCTTTGTATTTTTATTTACCACTTGTTCTTTTACCAGATCTTGGACTGTTCTCCTGGTGGCAGCTGTGAAACAAATCCATTTTTCTCCTTTTGGACAATTACTTCCTAGTCTGTTTCCACTTGTTCCCAAATTTTCTGTAATCCAATATTTTTCCCCTTTATGCATACAAATACCTAATTTGGAAGAGTCATAACAGTGACTGTTGATATGGGTATGAGTAATAAGAAAGAAGCCCCTGTGTCTTTCCATGTAGAGCTTTCGGTAGCATTTGTAACATGGTCTTGCCTGTGTCCCGAAAGGGACCAGGATAAGTGACAAAAGAAGGAATAACAGAGGTCCGGCATGGCTTATACTCTTACCTCCCTTGCCTATGATGTTGCAACCCATAGCAGTTGTATTGGATCTTCTCGGTGGCGAGTACAGTGGCCAACCTGGTCTTGCCCTCTATTTCCTTGTCACTTCCTTTGTAGCTCTTAGGCACCTTTTTTAACTGTTTGTATCTTAGGTATTTCCCATTCAACAGGCACTGGTATTTCCCATCTGCAGAGCAAAGTTATTGCTTTTGTTGCTTATGATTTTGTCTGGATAAGGGGGTTGATTTGTGCTTGACACCTTTCACAACTAGGGTGTCAAAATGCCAGTTTCCCTCCAGATTAATTACTTATATTTGACCTGGCTGGCATGCCCGTATTAGAATGATTCAAACAGGGTATATGATGTGGCACTGATGGAAGTTGTGATTCTCCCCCTTCTCAATACAAATCACAGGCTAGAATCAGAATATGAGAGTTCCCTGTTTGATACAGTCCCAACCCTTCCTGTTTGAAGTGAGAATATTCTTCTCCAAGATGTCCCAGAATTTGTCCAGGGGTCACTGATATAAATTTGGCTTTTACTTCTCAGTTAGGGGTGATTCTTTGCATAGCCCTTGGATTATTTAGATTGTTCTAGTTCGTTGCCACCTGGCCTCTGTTTAAGAATCAATTTGGTGTCACCTGGTTTGGATATTACAGTCCACTCTTCAGGTTCTTTTACAGGTCCTTTGATTCTGCTGGCATGGATCCACCCTTGTTCCTTGGTCCGGATTGCAGCCTCAGTCGTCAGCAGTACCTGAAAAGGACCCTCCCATTGTGGAGTCAAAGATTGTTCTTTCCATGTTTTTACCAGTACCCATTCCCCTGGGTGGATATTATGAATTTTGAACTCCAAAGTTGTGGTTTGAGGGATCATTCCTTTCAGCCTCAAATTTTCAAGTGTTCTGGCAATTGTGGTGACATATTTTTTGACACTTGCTTCTCCTACTTCATAAGTGGCTGTTTCATGTTGAGTGGTAAGGAAGGGTAATCCGAACATCATCTCATAAGGAGATACTCCCAGGTCTGACCTGGGCTGTGTTCGGACTCTCAACAGAGCCAAAGGAAAGCATTTTACCCATGACATTTGAGTTTCAATCATTAATTTTGTTAAAGTTTTTTTCAAAGTCTGGTTCATTCTTTCTACTCGGCCTGAACTTTGTGGGTGCCAGGGGGTATGTAATTCCCATTTTATTCCCAAGGCTTGAGTTATTTGTTGTAAGACTTTGGATGAAAAATGTGTTCCTCTATCTGAGTCTATTTTATTAACCATTCCATATCTGGGAATAATTTGTTCCAGAAGGGTTTTGCATACTACGTTAGCTGTAGCTCTGGTAGCAGGAACTGCTTCCACCCAGTGAGTTAGATGGTCTACTATTACTAATAGGAACTTCCATCTTTGTACTTGAGGAAGTTCAGTGAAATCTACTTGGATAGTTTGGAATGTCGCAGAGCTAACTCGCGGCCTCCTAATGTTGTTTTTCTCATTATTTTCCTATTCACTGTTTGGCAAGTTATACAGTTCCCAGTTATTTGTTTTGCTACCCCAAAGATTCCAATACACCCATAATTTCTCAGAAAATGATCACACAAAGCTTGAGTGCCCCAATGAGTTTTTTGATGCGTATCTTCTAATATTCTCTTAGTGAGTGGCTTATTAAGTAACTGTCTCCCATCAGGGAGTTTCCGTTTTCCAGATTGATCCTGTTTCTCCCCTGTCTTAAATAATTCTTTTTCTTCTTCTTTACTAAATTTGGGGATTTCTAATTCTCCCCTTTCTGGGGTCAGGGTTAACATAATTCGTTTAGTCCCATTTTCTGCTGCATCTTTGGCTTCTTGGTCTGCTAGATTATTCCCTCTTATTTCTGGGGTCATCCTTTTTGGTGTCCTTTGATATGCACTACAGCTATTTCTTCAGGCAATTTTAATGCCTCTAACACTTCTGAAATCAGGCCTTCATGTATCAGTTCCTTCCCCTTTGAATTTAGTAAACCCCTTTCTTCCCAGATCTTTCCAAAGGTATGTATTACCCCAAAGGCATACTTTGAATCAGTATAGATGGTCCCCTTTTTGTGTGCTAAATGGTCCAGTGCTCTTTTTAGAGCATATAATTCACAAGATTGCACTGACCAATTTGAAGGTAGTTTTCCTTTTTCGATGGTCTGCATATTTATCCCATCAACTAAGGCATATCCTGACATTCTTTTTCCTTGCAAGCATCTGGATGAACCATCCACATATATTATTTCCCCTTCTAAGAGGGCTTGTTCTTCTAGATCTTCCCGAACTTTTGTTTGGTATTGCATAATTTCCAAGCAATCATGTGCCAGGTCATCTTTTGGTTCTCCATATAGGAATTGGGCCGGATTGAGGCTTTTGCTTGTTTCTATAGTTAGATCATTACTGTCAATCAGAATTGCTTCATATTTTAGTATCCTGGAGTCTGTTAACCATTTTTCAGCTTTTTGATTTAGCACATTTCGGACCGCATGGGGTGTGTATACAATCAGTTTACTTCCAAAGGTGAGCTTACGGCTCTCCTCCACCAAAATAGCAGTAGCTGCTATGGCTTGAATGCATACGGGCCAGCCACGGCTTACTGGGTCCAATAGTTTAGATAAATAAGCTATTGGTCTTCTCACCCCTCCCCATTCCTGGACTAATACACCACGAGCTACTCCATTTTCTGCATTCACATATAAATGAAAGGGTTTTTCTAGTGAGGGTAAGCTTAGGGCTGGTACCAAGGCTAGTTTCAACTTCAGTTTTTCTAATTTATTATCATCATCTTTGGTCCATTGTATATTGTCTCTCCCTGTTAATTTTTCACATAAAAATTTTACTGCTTGTGTATATCCCTCAATCCATAGTCTGCAATATCCCAGTAGCCCCAGCTGTCTCCTAACTTCCTTTTTTGAAGAGGGAGGAGGGAGGGATAAAATCCCTGTAATTCTTTCAGGACTTAGTTTTCGGCTACCTTTGCTTATCAGGTGGCCAAGATATTTTACTTCTGATTCCACAAACTGTAATTTCCTTTTTGATGCCCTTAGTCCCTTTTCCCCAAGAAAATTTAGAAGCTTTATAGTAGCTTCTTTAACTTTAATTTCATCTTCTCCTGATATTAGAAGATCATCTACATATTGGATAATTTGTATTCCTGGGGGAGTGGGGAAGGTTTGTAATATTTCTCCCAAGGCTTGCCCAAATAAATTTGGGGCCTCACAATACCCCTGTGGCAGTTTAGTCCACCTCAATTGGTTCTTTTTCCCTGTGTTAGGATCTTCCCATTCAAAGGCAAAAATATTTCGGCTTTCCTCTGCCAGTGGGCAGGCCCAAAAGGCATCTTTAAGATCCACCACACTAAACTACTGATGTTGAGGTGGAATTTTACTTAAAAGAGTGTAGGGATTAGGAACCATAGGGTAGCAGGCCCGTGTTCTTTTGTTTACTTCTCTTAAATCTTGCACTAATCTATAATTTCCATCAGATTTCTTCACTGGGAGAATAGGGGTATTATGAGGGGATTTACAAGGTTCTAGTGTCCCATCCTTTATTAATTCTTCTATTACTGGTTTTAAGCCTTTTCTCCCTTCTAAAGATATAGGGTACTGACGTACACGAATGGGACATTCTTCTTTTTCAATTGTGACCCTTATGGGATCAATATCTAGTCCACCCCTATTCCCTTCTCTAGCCCAAACTTCTCTGTTAATTTTTCTTTCATCTTCTTGGCTAAGTTTTAACACTTTGGCCGTCATTCTCCCTTCTTCTGGTATGACCCCAATCCCCAGCTGGATTTGTAAATCCCTTCCTAATAAATTGCTGCCAGCCCCAGGAACTAACAAAACATCCCCTATCCCTATTTTTGTTTCCCCTTCAATAACCACATCTTTAATGACAGGGACCTTAAATCCTTCCCCCTTTGCTCCCGTTACTTTTACCATATCATTACTTACATCACACCCTTTTGGAATATTCATCACACAAGTCCTTTCTGCCCCAGTGTCAACTATAAATTCTAATACTTCCTCTTGGGGGCCTACTTTTAAAGTTATCAAAGGCTCCAGATGGTATTTATCCCCCCCAAAAAAATAGAGCCCATGACTTCCCTATTTCTCTTCTGTGTGTGTCTCTTGAAATATTTTCAGATCCCTCCTCAGGTGGGGGCATTCTCTTTTATAATGCCCCTCTTCCTTGCAATAGAAACAGGCATCCTTGGGTTGTTCTTGGAAACTTGACTGTGCTGAGGTTTTATTTTTCTCCCTTCCACCATTTCTGAATCTTGAACGTTTAGGAGTGTTACCTGAGGGCTTTCGATTTAGATTTTTTTTTGGAAGGTACTCTCTCGCATAGTGGCTATCATGATCTTTGCTTCCACTTTGGCTTTTTCTTCATCCCTCTGGACATATATTTTTTGAGCTTTCCTTACTAGGTCTTGTAATGGTTTCTCATACCAGTCTTCCATTTTTTTCCAATTTTTTCCTAATATCTGGCCAGGCATGAGTGACAAAGTTAACTCTTAACAGAGCTTGCCCTGCTAGGGACTCCGGGTCTATCCCAGAGTATTGTTTCATATTCTTTCGGAGCCTCTCCAGCCACTCAGAGGTTTCTTCCTTCCCTTGCTGCCCCTCAGCCTTTCTGACATTTTGTCCTCGAGGTGCCCCTTCTTTTATTCCCTTGATTATCAAGTTACGATAATCATTCATATGTCCCCTCCCAGCTTCATCATTTTGGTTCCAGTTAGGAGGTGTAATGGGCATTTTCTGATCCCCAGGTGGACCTTGTTGGTTTTCTCTTTCCCAAATTTTTATACCAGCAATTCTAATCATTTCTCTTTCTTCTTGGGAGAATAATATTTTCATTATTGATTGCATTTCTTCCCAAGTGAAAATGTTGGGACCTAGGAACTGGTCCAACTGTTCAGCTGTACCTATGGGATCTTCTAATAATCCTTTAATTTCTTTTTTGAAATTCCTAACCTCTGTAGAGGTTAGAGGAGCATTCACAAAGCCATTCCCCCTCCTCCCATAGGTACTTCTCTTAATGGAAATAAATGAATCTCTCGGCTTCCCTCTATTTGTTTAGCAATGGAGGGATTGTTGGGCTGCCTCTGAGCCTTAATGGCACCTCTTGTATTCTGGTATGGTGCTCCTTCGTTAAGAAGAGGGTTTATTTGGGAAGAAAGCACCAAACTCCCCTGGGGAAGAGGGGCAGATTCAGAGTCCGGCGCTGAAGCCGAATATTCTGCGGTGCAGAGAGTGGGGGTGGGGTGTGGCAGTGAAGCCAAATACTCCGGTGCACAGGAGGCGGGGACCGACACTAAAGCCGGGTTTCTCAAGGCAGGAAAGGTGGGGGCTGAAGCCGGGACGTGTGACGTTTCCCTTGATTCAATTGAGGGTGCTGGGATTCCCGAGATTCCCGAGATTCCCGAGATTCCCGCTCCATTGGGGCGGGAGGGCTGCCGGGGGAAAGGCCCCCGGAGCCGGCGGAGGGGGGCAGCTCCTGATCCTGGCGGTGGGGGAAGCCCCGGAGCCAGGGGGAGTGGCGTTGCAACTTCTGGTGCTGGCGGCAGGGGAAGCCCCAGAGCCAGGGGGAGGAGGGGTGCAACTCCTGGTGCTGGAGGCGGGGGCAATACTTCTAAAGGGTCCCACCCTCTTTTCTCTTCTGTTTGCTTTTCCTCTGGGTTTCTGATATTTTAAAGGCTTTGGTTCCCAGAGGTTTTGTAATTCCTGTCCAGCAAGAAGCATATTCTCCTTCCTCAGGGTGAGATGGCTCTTTTGAATTTACAAATACATTTAGAGCCTGGCAAATCCATGCCTCATCAGACCCATATTTTGGCCAGTACACATGATCAGATCTGATTTCCTTTTTTACCCACTCTTTCATGCAGAATTGAATCATTTTTACTTTATCTTTTCCTTTTGTGGAAGGATCAGTTTCCCAGTTCGCGAGTTTGACCCCAAGGGGACTGTCTTGGGGTATATCCTCTGGCATCCTTGAACTTATTTTACTAGGTAGTTGTCCCATTTTTCCAGGAGTTCTCTATTCCAACTTACTCAAAATACCAATTTTATCCCCCCCCTTTGAAATACTAATTCATTCCTTTAAAACACCAATCTTCACTGCTGTAAAGTACTACCCACCCTTTCACAGTACAAAAACCAAAAAAAATTTATTACAGCCCACCTCCCCAAAAACAAAGTTAACTTCTAATTACACAGTTTTTCATTCACACATTCACTCCTTTTTAATATTTGTTCACTCACTCATTCTTACTCACAACAGAATAATAAGGTACCTCTTTCAAGTCACTTGTTAGTATCCACCCATGGGTATGAAATAATCCTTAGGATTCTGGGTGCTCTTGGATTTCCCTCAACCCAGCACTGTTAGCATCCAACCCCAACTCCTCTTGGGGTACTTTTAGATCCTGGGTGCTCTTGGAGTTTTCCCCAACCCAGCACCGTTAGCATCCAACCCCAACTTCTCTTGGGGTACTTTTAGACCCTGGATGCTCTTGGAGTTTCCTCAACCCAGCATATGGGGGGTGTAGCTCCCACTTTGCAACCCCTTCCCTGGGGCCCCGTCCCAGTCACCCCCGGGAAATTCTTTCACTCCTCTTATCTCTCGCTTCGTCTCCTCGCTGGCCGCTGTTCCCCCGAACAAGACGGAACCGCAGCACTCAGAGACTGCCACACTCGCTTCGCAGATCTGGGGCAACCAGTCCGCGTCTCATTCACACACACTCATCTGTCGTAACCACCCCCTTTTTGTTTGGACAATACTTACCAGTCCTGTTGCTTTTCCAGTGTCTGTGAGATATTTGTCGAGAGCGCTCTCTTTCATTTGCTTTATTTTTGTGTCTTTCTTGTCCTCCGGGTGTTGCCCTGCTGCCACCAAACCGCGCCAGAGGATGCTAAGCAAGGGTCCTGCCAATTTGGGCAGGAGGCGCCCTACCCTCGCTTCTTGAATCCTCCCACGCTTTTCAGAGGTGAGGTGTAGATCCTGGACGAGTCCCCAGTTGTGAAAAACGAGGTTCACTCTCCTGTTAGAATTTAAAGAGTTTAATATAAAGACAATAAGAGACACATAAAATAAAGCAAAGGGATAATGGCCGGGTGCCTTGGCGCTCTGCCAAGAGCACACCTGATGCTCGAGGTGAGTCCTTTTTATACCATTTTTACTGTCTGTTCTCTATTCATATTAAAACTTTTCCAGGAACTGTTCTGCATGGCCACTCCTTGGGTCCGCCTTTTTAGAGCATGCCTTTAGTCTTCAGCCTTGTGGTTTTATTTCTTTTGATTCTTGGGGTTGGGCTCGCTAGGTAAGAGTCGATGGTAGGGTGGATCTCTTAATTCTCCAGACAGTCAGGGCTGATTGCAGCTTTGGGCCTCTTTGCCCCCCGGGCAGAGCGGTGATAGCGGCTCTCGGACCCTCCTGGCCGCCCGTTCTCCGGGCGGAGCAGCCTTTGGGCCCTTTTGTTCTCTGGACAAAGTGTTGATTAGCAGCTCCTCGGGCCTCATCCTCTGCTCGCTTGGAGGTTATCTTACTTGTTCACACTTGCTAACATTCTTGCTAAAACGAGAGAAAACTACATCCACACAGCAAAAAGCATTTCTAACATTATATAATATCTACTTTAATACTTTGCGAGAAGCCAATACTATAATATATGTTTATAACAATCCCCCCTTTTTCTATTTTATAAATCATTTGGTTTGAGCAATATTTCTTTTTTCTTGGCTTCTAATGTCTGTTTGTTCTTTTCACAGATCAATTTGGCTTCTTCGAGAGGGTCTTTTATATCACTTTGTTTTTTTAATACCATAATTTTTTGTGCTGTTCCAGCATAGCCAACTTTGGGTCAGTAGGCATTGTCACAACTTGCATGCCTTGAACTACGCTGGTGATTAGCCGAATAAAGCAGGGGATCAAGCAAGGGAGAAATATTAGACCAGCTGTAGCACATAAGAGGAAGAAACCTAGCTTCTTCCACCATTCTTTCCCCAATATGCCATCCCACCAGTTAGCAGTCATCATTGATTCCCATTTTTGGACCGGGACATGGGCTATTTTTCTGATATTGTTGGCGATATCTAGAACGGCATCCCCATTGTCATCAATTTTTAAACAACATTCCGATGTATTGAACTTCCCGCACACACCCCCTTCTTCAGCCAGTAAATAGTCTAAAGCCAGCCTATTTTGATATATTGCAGCTCTGGTTTGGCGTTGCTGGCTATTAATTCCATAGCCCCAGCTGTTTCATTGGTTATGATTTCTACAAGAGCTTGGAGTCTGATGATACGATTCAGCATGTAAATTGGGGTTCGATATCCCCAACTTCCATCTTGTGGCTAGGTAGCTGGCCCATATGTTTCCAATATTCGTTCAGGGGGCCATTCCTCATCTTTCCATTTTTGGAATCCTCCAATTAAATCTCTTTTATTTCTTTTGAAGTCTTCATAGACGGGTATTCCTAATTGATCTCCCTCTGGTTCTGGTAAAAGGAAAAACCCTGGTTGAATGATTCCTAATGTACAACTTCCTTTCCAATGTGAAGGGAGTCTTGGGTATGCCCTTTTCCCACATATCCAAAATAAGCCATCTGGTGCTTTCCAATAATCACCTTCTTGTTGATTTATATTCTCCCAAAATTTGGATATTTCTGGGATTCCAAAATAAGGATTTTTCCTTGTGTCGTTACACTGAAAGAGTCCAATTTCATTATCATATATACAGTCTTTTCCATTTTTCTGAGCCCAGTACCAAGTTGGTTTTTCTGGGACCCACCACGTTGAAGTTTTGTTGCTCACTTTATACCTTTTACAGGGAGTGTTTCCTACTTCATTAAGAAAGTTCTTCCCAGTTCGCCAGAGGCATTCTTTTCCTATCACTGTTGAACTTAAAATCCACCCCTCAGGTCGGTTCCCCCCTCTTATATTTGTCCGGTTCCATTTAAGGAGTTCTACCGGGCCTATGCTGCTACCTTTCCATGGCCGTTCTTCTGTCATCAAAGCTCTTCCACAGACCCAACAGTTGGTTATGTTAAGTTCTTTACCTGTCCTCTCCCCCAATTCCACAAACAGGTTTTTTCCTAACCTTGGGGTGTTTTCCTCTTTTAACTGTTGTTTAAGCTTTGCATACAGGTCCTGGCGTGAGGTGAATATAGGGCAAGGTTGCTGTGCTGGCTTTGTATTTTTATTTACCACTTGTTCTTTTACCAGATCTTGGACTGTTCTCCTGGTGGCAGCTGTGAAACAAATCCATTTTTCTCCTTTTGGACAATTACTTCCTAGTCTGTTTCCACTTGTTCCCAAATTTTCTGTAATCCAATATTTTTCCCCTTTATGCATACAAATACCTAATTTGGAAGAGTCATAACAGTGACTGTTGATATGGGTATGAGTAATAAGAAAGAAGCCCCTGTGTCTTTCCATGTAGAGCTTTCGGTAGCATTTGTAACATGGTCTTGCCTGTGTCCCGAAAGGGACCAGGATAAGTGACAAAAGAAGGAATAACAGAGGTCCGGCATGGCTTATACTCTTACCTCCCTTGCCTATGATGTTGCAACCCATAGCAGTTGTATTGGATCTTCTCGGTGGCGAGTACAGTGGCCAACCTGGTCTTGCCCTCTATTTCCTTGTCACTTCCTTTGTAGCTCTTAGGCACCTTTTTTAACTGTTTGTATCTTAGGTATTTCCCATTCAACAGGCACTGGTATTTCCCATCTGCAGAGCAAAGTTATTGCTTTTGTTGCTTATGATTTTGTCTGGATAAGGGGGTTGATTTGTGCTTGACACCTTTCACAACTAGGGTGTCAAAATGCCAGTTTCCCTCCAGATTAATTACTTATATTTGACCTGGCTGGCATGCCCGTATTAGAATGATTCAAACAGGGTATATGATGTGGCACTGATGGAAGTTGTGATTCTCCCCCTTCTCAATACAAATCACAGGCTAGAATCAGAATATGAGAGTTCCCTGTTTGATACAGTCCCAACCCTTCCTGTTTGAAGTGAGAATATTCTTCTCCAAGATGTCCCAGAATTTGTCCAGGGGTCACTGATATAAATTTGGCTTTTACTTCTCAGTTAGGGGTGATTCTTTGCATAGCCCTTGGATTATTTAGATTGTTCTAGTTCGTTGCCACCTGGCCTCTGTTTAAGAATCAATTTGGTGTCACCTGGTTTGGATATTACAGTCCACTCTTCAGGTTCTTTTACAGGTCCTTTGATTCTGCTGGCATGGATCCACCCTTGTTCCTTGGTCCGGATTGCAGCCTCAGTCGTCAGCAGTACCTGAAAAGGACCCTCCCATTGTGGAGTCAAAGATTGTTCTTTCCATGTTTTTACCAGTACCCATTCCCCTGGGTGGATATTATGAATTTTGAACTCCAAAGTTGTGGTTTGAGGGATCATTCCTTTCAGCCTCAAATTTTCAAGTGTTCTGGCAATTGTGGTGACATATTTTTTGACACTTGCTTCTCCTACTTCATAAGTGGCTGTTTCATGTTGAGTGGTAAGGAAGGGTAATCCGAACATCATCTCATAAGGAGATACTCCCAGGTCTGACCTGGGCTGTGTTCGGACTCTCAACAGAGCCAAAGGAAAGCATTTTACCCATGACATTTGAGTTTCAATCATTAATTTTGTTAAAGTTTTTTTCAAAGTCTGGTTCATTCTTTCTACTCGGCCTGAACTTTGTGGGTGCCAGGGGGTATGTAATTCCCATTTTATTCCCAAGGCTTGAGTTATTTGTTGTAAGACTTTGGATGAAAAATGTGTTCCTCTATCTGAGTCTATTTTATTAACCATTCCATATCTGGGAATAATTTGTTCCAGAAGGGTTTTGCATACTACGTTAGCTGTAGCTCTGGTAGCAGGAACTGCTTCCACCCAGTGAGTTAGATGGTCTACTATTACTAATAGGAACTTCCATCTTTGTACTTGAGGAAGTTCAGTGAAATCTACTTGGATAGTTTGGAATGTCGCAGAGCTAACTCGCGGCCTCCTAATGTTGTTTTTCTCATTATTTTCCTATTCACTGTTTGGCAAGTTATACAGTTCCCAGTTATTTGTTTTGCTACCCCAAAGATTCCAATACACCCATAATTTCTCAGAAAATGATCACACAAAGCTTGAGTGCCCCAATGAGTTTTTTGATGCGTATCTTCTAATATTCTCTTAGTGAGTGGCTTATTAAGTAACTGTCTCCCATCAGGGAGTTTCCGTTTTCCAGATTGATCCTGTTTCTCCCCTGTCTTAAATAATTCTTTTTCTTCTTCTTTACTAAATTTGGGGATTTCTAATTCTCCCCTTTCTGGGGTCAGGGTTAACATAATTCGTTTAGTCCCATTTTCTGCTGCATCTTTGGCTTCTTGGTCTGCTAGATTATTCCCTCTTATTTCTGGGGTCATCCTTTTTGGTGTCCTTTGATATGCACTACAGCTATTTCTTCAGGCAATTTTAATGCCTCTAACACTTCTGAAATCAGGCCTTCATGTATCAGTTCCTTCCCCTTTGAATTTAGTAAACCCCTTTCTTCCCAGATCTTTCCAAAGGTATGTATTACCCCAAAGGCATACTTTGAATCAGTATAGATGGTCCCCTTTTTGTGTGCTAAATGGTCCAGTGCTCTTTTTAGAGCATATAATTCACAAGATTGCACTGACCAATTTGAAGGTAGTTTTCCTTTTTCGATGGTCTGCATATTTATCCCATCAACTAAGGCATATCCTGACATTCTTTTTCCTTGCAAGCATCTGGATGAACCATCCACATATATTATTTCCCCTTCTAAGAGGGCTTGTTCTTCTAGATCTTCCCGAACTTTTGTTTGGTATTGCATAATTTCCAAGCAATCATGTGCCAGGTCATCTTTTGGTTCTCCATATAGGAATTGGGCCGGATTGAGGCTTTTGCTTGTTTCTATAGTTAGATCATTACTGTCAATCAGAATTGCTTCATATTTTAGTATCCTGGAGTCTGTTAACCATTTTTCAGCTTTTTGATTTAGCACATTTCGGACCGCATGGGGTGTGTATACAATCAGTTTACTTCCAAAGGTGAGCTTACGGCTCTCCTCCACCAAAATAGCAGTAGCTGCTATGGCTTGAATGCATACGGGCCAGCCACGGCTTACTGGGTCCAATAGTTTAGATAAATAAGCTATTGGTCTTCTCACCCCTCCCCATTCCTGGACTAATACACCACGAGCTACTCCATTTTCTGCATTCACATATAAATGAAAGGGTTTTTCTAGTGAGGGTAAGCTTAGGGCTGGTACCAAGGCTAGTTTCAACTTCAGTTTTTCTAATTTATTATCATCATCTTTGGTCCATTGTATATTGTCTCTCCCTGTTAATTTTTCACATAAAAATTTTACTGCTTGTGTATATCCCTCAATCCATAGTCTGCAATATCCCAGTAGCCCCAGCTGTCTCCTAACTTCCTTTTTTGAAGAGGGAGGAGGGAGGGATAAAATCCCTGTAATTCTTTCAGGACTTAGTTTTCGGCTACCTTTGCTTATCAGGTGGCCAAGATATTTTACTTCTGATTCCACAAACTGTAATTTCCTTTTTGATGCCCTTAGTCCCTTTTCCCCAAGAAAATTTAGAAGCTTTATAGTAGCTTCTTTAACTTTAATTTCATCTTCTCCTGATATTAGAAGATCATCTACATATTGGATAATTTGTATTCCTGGGGGAGTGGGGAAGGTTTGTAATATTTCTCCCAAGGCTTGCCCAAATAAATTTGGGGCCTCACAATACCCCTGTGGCAGTTTAGTCCACCTCAATTGGTTCTTTTTCCCTGTGTTAGGATCTTCCCATTCAAAGGCAAAAATATTTCGGCTTTCCTCTGCCAGTGGGCAGGCCCAAAAGGCATCTTTAAGATCCACCACACTAAACTACTGATGTTGAGGTGGAATTTTACTTAAAAGAGTGTAGGGATTAGGAACCATAGGGTAGCAGGCCCGTGTTCTTTTGTTTACTTCTCTTAAATCTTGCACTAATCTATAATTTCCATCAGATTTCTTCACTGGGAGAATAGGGGTATTATGAGGGGATTTACAAGGTTCTAGTGTCCCATCCTTTATTAATTCTTCTATTACTGGTTTTAAGCCTTTTCTCCCTTCTAAAGATATAGGGTACTGACGTACACGAATGGGACATTCTTCTTTTTCAATTGTGACCCTTATGGGATCAATATCTAGTCCACCCCTATTCCCTTCTCTAGCCCAAACTTCTCTGTTAATTTTTCTTTCATCTTCTTGGCTAAGTTTTAACACTTTGGCCGTCATTCTCCCTTCTTCTGGTATGACCCCAATCCCCAGCTGGATTTGTAAATCCCTTCCTAATAAATTGCTGCCAGCCCCAGGAACTAACAAAACATCCCCTATCCCTATTTTTGTTTCCCCTTCAATAACCACATCTTTAATGACAGGGACCTTAAATCCTTCCCCCTTTGCTCCCGTTACTTTTACCATATCATTACTTACATCACACCCTTTTGGAATATTCATCACACAAGTCCTTTCTGCCCCAGTGTCAACTATAAATTCTAATACTTCCTCTTGGGGGCCTACTTTTAAAGTTATCAAAGGCTCCAGATGGTATTTATCCCCCCCAAAAAAATAGAGCCCATGACTTCCCTATTTCTCTTCTGTGTGTGTCTCTTGAAATATTTTCAGATCCCTCCTCAGGTGGGGGCATTCTCTTTTATAATGCCCCTCTTCCTTGCAATAGAAACAGGCATCCTTGGGTTGTTCTTGGAAACTTGACTGTGCTGAGGTTTTATTTTTCTCCCTTCCACCATTTCTGAATCTTGAACGTTTAGGAGTGTTACCTGAGGGCTTTCGATTTAGATTTTTTTTTGGAAGGTACTCTCTCGCATAGTGGCTATCATGATCTTTGCTTCCACTTTGGCTTTTTCTTCATCCCTCTGGACATATATTTTTTGAGCTTTCCTTACTAGGTCTTGTAATGGTTTCTCATACCAGTCTTCCATTTTTTTCCAATTTTTTCCTAATATCTGGCCAGGCATGAGTGACAAAGTTAACTCTTAACAGAGCTTGCCCTGCTAGGGACTCCGGGTCTATCCCAGAGTATTGTTTCATATTCTTTCGGAGCCTCTCCAGCCACTCAGAGGTTTCTTCCTTCCCTTGCTGCCCCTCAGCCTTTCTGACATTTTGTCCTCGAGGTGCCCCTTCTTTTATTCCCTTGATTATCAAGTTACGATAATCATTCATATGTCCCCTCCCAGCTTCATCATTTTGGTTCCAGTTAGGAGGTGTAATGGGCATTTTCTGATCCCCAGGTGGACCTTGTTGGTTTTCTCTTTCCCAAATTTTTATACCAGCAATTCTAATCATTTCTCTTTCTTCTTGGGAGAATAATATTTTCATTATTGATTGCATTTCTTCCCAAGTGAAAATGTTGGGACCTAGGAACTGGTCCAACTGTTCAGCTGTACCTATGGGATCTTCTAATAATCCTTTAATTTCTTTTTTGAAATTCCTAACCTCTGTAGAGGTTAGAGGAGCATTCACAAAGCCATTCCCCCTCCTCCCATAGGTACTTCTCTTAATGGAAATAAATGAATCTCTCGGCTTCCCTCTATTTGTTTAGCAATGGAGGGATTGTTGGGCTGCCTCTGAGCCTTAATGGCACCTCTTGTATTCTGGTATGGTGCTCCTTCGTTAAGAAGAGGGTTTATTTGGGAAGAAAGCACCAAACTCCCCTGGGGAAGAGGGGCAGATTCAGAGTCCGGCGCTGAAGCCGAATATTCTGCGGTGCAGAGAGTGGGGGTGGGGTGTGGCAGTGAAGCCAAATACTCCGGTGCACAGGAGGCGGGGACCGACACTAAAGCCGGGTTTCTCAAGGCAGGAAAGGTGGGGGCTGAAGCCGGGACGTGTGACGTTTCCCTTGATTCAATTGAGGGTGCTGGGATTCCCGAGATTCCCGAGATTCCCGAGATTCCCGCTCCATTGGGGCGGGAGGGCTGCCGGGGGAAAGGCCCCCGGAGCCGGCGGAGGGGGGCAGCTCCTGATCCTGGCGGTGGGGGAAGCCCCGGAGCCAGGGGGAGTGGCGTTGCAACTTCTGGTGCTGGCGGCAGGGGAAGCCCCAGAGCCAGGGGGAGGAGGGGTGCAACTCCTGGTGCTGGAGGCGGGGGCAATACTTCTAAAGGGTCCCACCCTCTTTTCTCTTCTGTTTGCTTTTCCTCTGGGTTTCTGATATTTTAAAGGCTTTGGTTCCCAGAGGTTTTGTAATTCCTGTCCAGCAAGAAGCATATTCTCCTTCCTCAGGGTGAGATGGCTCTTTTGAATTTACAAATACATTTAGAGCCTGGCAAATCCATGCCTCATCAGACCCATATTTTGGCCAGTACACATGATCAGATCTGATTTCCTTTTTTACCCACTCTTTCATGCAGAATTGAATCATTTTTACTTTATCTTTTCCTTTTGTGGAAGGATCAGTTTCCCAGTTCGCGAGTTTGACCCCAAGGGGACTGTCTTGGGGTATATCCTCTGGCATCCTTGAACTTATTTTACTAGGTAGTTGTCCCATTTTTCCAGGAGTTCTCTATTCCAACTTACTCAAAATACCAATTTTATCCCCCCCCTTTGAAATACTAATTCATTCCTTTAAAACACCAATCTTCACTGCTGTAAAGTACTACCCACCCTTTCACAGTACAAAAACCAAAAAAAATTTATTACAGCCCACCTCCCCAAAAACAAAGTTAACTTCTAATTACACAGTTTTTCATTCACACATTCACTCCTTTTTAATATTTGTTCACTCACTCATTCTTACTCACAACAGAATAATAAGGTACCTCTTTCAAGTCACTTGTTAGTATCCACCCATGGGTATGAAATAATCCTTAGGATTCTGGGTGCTCTTGGATTTCCCTCAACCCAGCACTGTTAGCATCCAACCCCAACTCCTCTTGGGGTACTTTTAGATCCTGGGTGCTCTTGGAGTTTTCCCCAACCCAGCACCGTTAGCATCCAACCCCAACTTCTCTTGGGGTACTTTTAGACCCTGGATGCTCTTGGAGTTTCCTCAACCCAGCATATGGGGGGTGTAGCTCCCACTTTGCAACCCCTTCCCTGGGGCCCCGTCCCAGTCACCCCCGGGAAATTCTTTCACTCCTCTTATCTCTCGCTTCGTCTCCTCGCTGGCCGCTGTTCCCCCGAACAAGACGGAACCGCAGCACTCAGAGACTGCCACACTCGCTTCGCAGATCTGGGGCAACCAGTCCGCGTCTCATTCACACACACTCATCTGTCGTAACCACCCCCTTTTTGTTTGGACAATACTTACCAGTCCTGTTGCTTTTCCAGTGTCTGTGAGATATTTGTCGAGAGCGCTCTCTTTCATTTGCTTTATTTTTGTGTCTTTCTTGTCCTCCGGGTGTTGCCCTGCTGCCACCAAACCGCGCCAGAGGATGCTAAGCAAGGGTCCTGCCAATTTGGGCAGGAGGCGCCCTACCCTCGCTTCTTGAATCCTCCCACGCTTTTCAGAGGTGAGGTGTAGATCCTGGACGAGTCCCCAGTTGTGAAAAACGAGGTTCACTCTCCTGTTAGAATTTAAAGAGTTTAATATAAAGACAATAAGAGACACATAAAATAAAGCAAAGGGATAATGGCCGGGTGCCTTGGCGCTCTGCCAAGAGCACACCTGATGCTCGAGGTGAGTCCTTTTTATACCATTTTTACTGTCTGTTCTCTATTCATATTAAAACTTTTCCAGGAACTGTTCTGCATGGCCACTCCTTGGGTCCGCCTTTTTAGAGCATGCCTTTAGTCTTCAGCCTTGTGGTTTTATTTCTTTTGACTCTTGGGGTTGGGCTCGCTAGGTAAGAGTCGATGGTAGGGTGGATCTCTTAATTCTCCAGACAGTCAGGGCTGATTGCAGCTTTGGGCCTCTTTGCCCCCCGGGCAGAGCGGTGATAGCGGCTCTCGGACCCTCCTGGCCGCCCGTTCTCCGGGCGGAGCAGCCTTTGGGCCCTTTTGTTCTCTGGACAAAGTGTTGATTAGCAGCTCCTCGGGCCTCATCCTCTGCTCGCTTGGAGGTTATCTTACTTGTTCACACTTGCTAACATTCTTGCTAAAACGAGAGAAAACTACATTCACACAGCAAAAAGCATTTCTAACATTATATAATATCTACTTTAACAGTTTGCGAGAAGCCAATACTATAATATACGTTTATAACAGGAGTAATTCAGTGGAAGTCCTCATTCTGAAGTGTTTCCCCATGGCACACACCTGCTCTGAGGATAGCACAGATCCATCCACTTTTTGGTGTGAAACTGAGATCACAGGTAGCAAAAAACACCAATAAAGTCCCCTCCTGCCAAATCTAACCCATGGAATAACTCTGGGTCTCAAATAACTGATTATGAACATATTTTTGTTTTAATCCTCTACCTTAAAAGCCAGAGCAGTAAGCCCCAAACCCCAAGTGCTCCCTGCCCATGGCAGGCAGTTGGAACTACATGACCTTTAAAGGTCCCTTCCAACCCAAACCATTCTGTGACTCCCTGACAGTCTATTTACCTCCTGCAATTAATTTGTCACCCTTAAGCCAATTTCCAGAAGAAAAATGCCAGCAATCCCCAAGCTACAACCACAGTTACAGCCGGACTGCAGCTTCCCAAGCTGAGACAACTTTGGTGGAACACGTGACATATCATAAATTCCTCCTCTGTCAAGAAGGTGGTCCTGCAGGTAGGGCTGATATAGGAATAAATTTCCCCACCAGCTATTTTCTTCATAATAAGGGGGGAGCGATGGGGGGGTGGTGGGTGTAATATATGCATATATATGAAAGGAATGAGAAGGTGTCTTTACAAACAAACTGTGGGCCTGCTGGTAGATAAAGCCAGATACTGAAAGGTGAAAGAAGAAATGGGAGGAACCATAAATTCCATAGGAATTCCACTAATTGACACAGTCGGTTACTCACTCAAGGCCTTGCAAAATCCCTGGACTTGTAGAAAAATAACAGAGACACAAAGAAGAAGAAAAGGGGGGCGGGGGGAGGGGTACACATTAGGAGGGGGTCTGTGTTAGGCGATTTGGGAAGTCTGTACCTCTCAAGTACTTCAGCCAGTGGGGAAAGAGAGTGTCATGGTTTGATGCTGGCCAAAGACCAGGCACCTACAAAAGCTGTTTGCTCACTTTCTCTTTCTCTCAGCTTGGTAGAGGAGAGGGGGAAAAAAATTAACAAAAGGCTCATGAGTTGAGATGAGGATTGGGAGAAAACACTCTAAGGGCAAAACAGATTCAAATGTAAAGGTATAAAGTAAATTTATTATTAACAGAGTCAGAGGAGGACAATGAGAAGTAAAACAAGCTTTAAAACACCTTTTCCCCCCCTCCCTCCTTCCCACTGACAGTGCAGGGAGACAGGGCAAGGAGGTTTGGTCAGTTCGTTACTTGGGATCTTCTTCTGTTCGCTCAGGGAGAGGACTCTTTCCTCTGCTATGCCATAGGGTCTCTCCCATGGGCAGTCTTCCCAAAACTGCTGTGGTGTGGGTTACTCATCCACAGTGTGCAGTCTTTTAAGGAAAGACTGCTCTAGTTTGGAAGCAGGGGCTCTCTCTCTCTATTCGGGTCTCCCGCTGGATCACCCTCTGGTATTCATCTGCTCCAGCGTGAGCACTTCTCCCACGGGCTGCAAGTGGATCTCTACATCCCCCGTGGACTTCCTGGATTACAGGGGGACAGTTTGTTTCACCATCATCCTCACCATGGCTTGCAGAGGAATTTAGATTCTGATGTTTGGAGCACCTCTTCCCCCTCTTTCTTTTCACTGACCTTGGTGCCACCACGTTGTTCTCCTTCACATGTCCTCACTTCCTTCTCTTTCTCTGACTAGAAGAAAAATTGCTGCTTGTAGGTATCACTGTCAACAAGTTTCACTAATTCAAAGATTCTTGCAGCATCTCGCAGTGCCGAGAGGTTGATCTCGTCTAGGTTCTGCATTGGGGAACCGCTTGCCGTGTTTCTGCTGCTGGCCACGTGGCCCCGCTGCCACCGCACAGACAGTGGCGGCCGCTGCAGTGCTGGTGCTGTTTAACGCCTCTCTTCATGTGGGGCGCTGGGAAGGAGAAGACGCCAATGCCGCCCCTGCCTTTCTGCCCGCAGCACGGCTGGCTAGGGACGGCCAGGCAGGCAAGGCTCTCCGTGGGCCATGCTGAGATGGCGGTGGCCACGGTGGTGCATCACACCACACTGCCTGGGATGGGCCCAACAGCAGCATCTTGCCACCCCTGGAAAAAACTGCATGTGCACTCTTTTGATTTTCTTCTTGAATATGTCATCTCAGAGGCATTATCAACCTCTCTAACTGGACCAGCAGCAAGTCCATCTTCAGAGCCATCAGAGATTGTCTCTGTCGGACATGGTGGAAGCTTCCAGCAGCTTCTCACAGAAGCCACCTCTGTGGCCCTCCCCCGCTACCAAAAAAACAGGCCATGCCAAATCAACACAGAGAGAGGGAAATGTGGCCGGGAAATTAGGATAAAAAGGAGGCTGCCTCTTCCAACAACTTGAGAGACCCCATGGGAAATGCCCCATGGCCTCTCCTTTATTCAAATAAAGTTATAGTGCTCCTCTGTCTCCTCTTTGCACATAAACCTCTGGTGTTTGTGGATTAGTTTTCCTAACAAATTTGGGTGTTTTTGTCCGGGATCCTTCCACCATTCAGGGCAGAAGGCAGTGAGCGGAGCTGAAGGTGCCCCTCACCCAGTTTCAGTGATCAGCTCCCCTTGGTGGCAGCTGGCATGGGGTGATTGATTGGGTTCCTGAGACTGTCTGGGAGACAGATGAGTGGTGGAGCAGGGGGGTCCATGAAGAGTCCACAGGGAAGGACCACTGAAAATCTCACCAGTGAGTACAATGGGATCTTCAGAGAGTAAACCTGAGAGGGCACTCATGGAGGTTAGCACAAGTAAAGCTGAGAGAGCACCCACGGAGGGTAGCACAGGTAAACCTGAGATGGCACCCATGGAGGGTAGCACAGGTAAACCTGAGATGGCACCCATGGAGGGTAGCAAAGGTAAAGCTCGGAAGGGGCCCTGGCAAAAGAGGTGATGATCCCAAAATATCTCCAAAGAATCCCTTGGAAGAATGTTGAGTTGGTTTACACATTCTCCCACAGGTAATTAAGGACATGGATGCCCAAAGGGGGCAATAAGGGAAAGCTGAGAAAGGGTCTCGACAATCCATGCCCAGGGGGGCAATAAGGGGAGTTGAGGAAGGGTCTTGACAACAGGGGATGGACGGATGGTGTTGGTATATTGGGAAGGGATTGGTTGAAGGCTAGTGTGGAGAAATATGGTTGAGGCAAGGAGTGGCAGGACTTGGTGCAGAGGTATGAGACTGGGAGCACAGGCTGGGGGCCTGTGGGGAGGTGCGGGGTTGGGCCGGGGCTGTGGGGCAGCCAGGGCTCAGCGCTGGGTGGTTCCTGACCCTGCTGCCCCCCCCCCCAGGCAGGGCCAGCAGTGGCCCCTGGCCTCCATGAGGCTGTGGGACACCCCAGCCACCAGTGGTGCTGCCGGCCATGCCCGTTGGTTGTGCCGGGGGGGTGGCAGGACAGGGACTGGCTTTAGTATACAGTGTATGGTGAGGAGGGTGAGCACAAGGAGGAGGAGGAGGAAGCAGTATCTGGGAAATGCAAATTGTACGTGGAAGGATTTTCTTTTAAAGATTTTGTTTGGTTCACTGGAGAAATGAATGATTTTGAGCTGTGGGAGTATAAGCACCCACAGGCAGTAGCAGGGGGGACTACAGGAAGGGCAGAATAAACCCCTAGATTAACTGTTTAGAAAGATACAGCAAGTGTATGTAAGAAGGGATGAGGAAAAGGCGAAGGCGAAGGCAAAGGCAAAGGCAAAGGCAAAGGCAAAGGCAAAGGCAAAGGCAAAGGTGATGGCAGAGTTTTTACAGCCCCAGAGGGATAAACTGCAGGGCCCAAGGGGTCCCCCAGGACAGAAGGGATGGAGTCGGCCACAAGTGACTGGCAGAAGCATTCTCTCCTCATCAGAGGAGAGCCAACCCAAACAGTGGTTGGGAAGGAATCAGTGTGCTATCTGCAGGGCAGAGGGACATTGGAAGCAGCAATGTCCATAGAGACAGCTGGATCCTCATGAGGAAGAAGCCCAGAGATTAATGGAGATTAATTGCTAGGGGTGTTAGGGGCTCCCATTATACCAGGGACCCACCACACTGGAGGCCTCGATAACTTTTAAAGTGGGTCCGGACTGAGAGGAGCCTGGTAGATACAGGGGCCTCTCGATCCACTTTGAATTTTATCCCTAAGGGGGGAAAATTGTCAAAAAGATCTTTGATTATTCAAGGGGTGAGTGGAAAGGATAAGCAGATGCATTTAATTCAACTATTAGTAGATGTGAGGAATAGGTTTGAAATGCAGGAATTTCTGTTTTTCATGTTCTTCATTGTGATTGTAATTTACTGGGAAGAGATTTGATGGCTAAAGTAGGAATGCAAATTAATATTGTGAAAAATGATACAGAGGCTAACGCTGTGGTAACTTTGTGTAAAATGTCTGAGAAGGCTTGTGCTGAAATACACCCAGAAGTGTGGGCAGTCGCAGGGAAATATGGAAAATTAGATATAGAGCCTCTCCAAATTCCTTTGAAGCAACCAGGACAAGTGGTGTCTAAAAGCAGTACCCTCTTTCAAGGGAGGGAAGGAAGGGGTTACATCCTGTCATTGAGTCCCCCTGCTAAAGGCAGGGCTTTTGGAGCCAGGTGTATTTCCCTATAACACTCCTATATCCTGCCAGTTAAGAAACCAGATGGAACCTTGTCTTGGTTTGAAAGGCAGGTGTTTGCTAAGGAAGGCAGAAGCCTCCCTTGGAATGGCAGATGTAACCCCTTTCCCTCCGAGTTATTATAATTTTGAAATCAAGGGGCTTTTAGGCAAAGATGTGGGAAACAGGAGTAACAGTTCTTTACTATTATATATCTATATGTGTATAACCAGTCAAACAAACAACAACAACTATGGCAGTAACAGCAAACAATCACAAACCCAGTGCCAGCCTTCTCGGCTGTCGGGCCCTTTCCCCTCGGGTGCAGTTCCGCTCGCAGCCGGCAGGGGCGCTGGCGGCTCCCGGTGAGCAGGGCAGGTGCGATGGTTCCCCCGCGGCTGCAGGGGGCGCTCCGGAGCGAGCTCGGGGAGCACGCGGCACCGGTGCCCTGGGATCCCAGGGGAGGGATGGAACAAAAAAGCTTCACAAACCCCTGGGCAGCCGATCCCGGTGTCCGGCCAGACCCTCGGGAATGGCAGGCTGGAACAGCAGGCTGGAGCGGCAGGGACAAACACAAATCCCGGGTGGCAGGCGCAATGTATCCAAGCAGGGAAACCCCCGGAGGTCTGGTCAGGCAGGGCGAGCACGGCTACAACACAGCGAAGGCTCGAAGCAACGGCGGGGGCAGGGCAGCCACAGCCCGGCTCCTGGCGGGGCAGGGAAGGTGGCTTTGGGATCCCGGTGTTGTTTCCAGTAGAAGGAAAAGCGGCCGAAAAGAACCAGCAGCTCCTCTCTCTCCGAATGCCAAGACCGAACTGACCCCACACCCAGGTGAAACAAAAGAGTAGCCAGGCACACCCCACCTCCAGTGGGTAGCTCTTTGTTTTCTTAAGTAACCAGCAATTTGTTGTCTTAGTAACAGTATGGGGGAAAATTCCTTTAACAGAAAAAAAAACTAGAACTCCTAAAAAACCCCAACAAACCTACAGAATGGTGCAGGATTTAAGAATAATAAATGAAATTGTCAGACCAAGGCATCTCACAGTTCCAGATCCCTACACCATCCTGAATCAAATCCCTTCTTCACATGAGTATTATTCAGTACTGAACTTGAAGGATGCTTTCTGGGGGTGTCTGATTACAGAGGACAGTAAACAGTATTTTGCCTTTGAGTGGGAACAGGAGGAAGGAGGGAAAATGGTAAAACAACAATTGACATGGACAGTCCTACTGCAGGGATATAGAGAGTCACCAGTTTTGTTTGGGCAAGCCTTGCAGAAAATATTAAGAGAGTTTACTCCACCTTCGGGAGTTAGGCTGTTGCAGTGGGTGGATGATTTGCTTTTATCAGGGGAACAGGAAAAGGTGGTTGAAGAAGCTACTGTGAAGCTGCTTAATTTTCTTGCTAAAAAGGATCTTAGAGTGTTTGAAAAGAAAGTGCAATTGGTAGAAAAACAAATGTTTGGGGCACATTTTGACTGCAGGTCTACAGATCCAGAAAAAATACAAGGAATTTTACAAGTACCATTACCCTCGACTAAAAAAAGAGTTATGGCAGTTTTTCAGGGTTGGTAGAGTACTGCAGAGCATGAATTGAGGATTTTTCTGTTTTAGCCAGACCTTTATATGACTTTTAAACCCAAAACAGTCCTAATGTTGTGGCATGGACACTCGAAGGAGAGAAAGCTTTAGAAAATTGAAAGACAAATTGATTAATTCCCCAGTCTTATCTCTTCCAGACTCAGAAAAGGAATTTGAGTTATATGCGGATGTTAAACAGGGCCATGCTAAAGGAATTTTGGTACAAGAGCACGGGGGAACATGGCAGCCTGTTGGTTTTTTTTCTAGGTTGTTAGACCCAGTGACCAGAGGCTGGCCTCATTGTCTGCAGAATTGTGCATCCACAACTTTAATGGTAACTGAGGCCCAAAAACTGACAATAGGAGGATATCTGATTGTTAAAGTTTCACATCAAGTTAAAGCTTTGTTAACCAAAAGTGGATGACCAGCGCTCAGTTATTATAGTATGAATCTTGTTTAATGGAACAAGAGGACTTATAACTGGGAAGCAGTGAAGGGTTTAATCCAGTCTCCTGTCTGAACTGCCCTGAAGAGGGGAGCCAAGAAAAAACCCATGACTGCATTCAAGTGATAGATCTCCAGATCCAGACTAGGGAAGACTTAGAAGACACTCCATGGCCTGAGGGAGAAAATGTGTTCATTGATGGGCCTTCAAGAGTGATAGAAAGAAAGTGAGTTACAGGATACACTATCATTAAGGGAAGGGAATTAGAGGAAGGGAAGAGATTATCCCCACGTGGTCAGCTCAGACAGTGGAGCTGTGTGCGCCTGTAAGAGCCTGTGAATTATATCAGGACAAGATAGTGAATATTTTTACTGATTCTAAATATGCATATGGGGTGATACATGCATATAGGAAATCATAAGAAAAAATAGGTTTATTAACCTGCAGGGAAAAAACATTAGCTCATGAGAGCTTAATTTCTCACCTATTGGAGGTGATGAATTTATCAAAAGGCGTAGCAATAATGTACATTAGGGGACACCAGGCAGCATGCTCAGAGGAGGCAATAGGTAACCAGCCTGCTGATGAAGAGGCTCAGAAAGCTGCAATGTTGCCAGAAATCTCTAAGATCCTCCCCTCACTCCCAGTAGCCCCATCGCTGCCAGAGGAACTGTCTTTTCCACCAGAGGAAGTTGAGGTAATTAAAAAGAGTGGGGCAGAGGAAAGAGGGGATAATTGGTTTACAAGGGGTGGTAAGCAGTGCATTCCAAAAGCTCTGGTCTTACAAGTATTAAAATAACTCCATGAAGGGAGTCATTGGGGCTCCTGAGGACTGGCAGAAGCCTTCCTCAAAATGTATGCTACTATTACCGCAGGCCTGGTTCCTACGGTATATCACCGTGTCCCGCAGCCATAGGGAGGAGGAGGAGGAGAAGATCCAGCAGGCAGGAATTGTGCAGCAAGATTGCTTTATTTAATTATTTTACAAACTCTTTTATAGACTTTTTTCTTCATAGTCTAATTGGACAAAGGACCAGCCACCCCTTGGGGGTGATTGGCCAAAATCCTAAAACATCCATTATCAAAATATTTTCTACTATACCATATAAACAAGACTTTCCAAGGTTGCAGGTGGCTTGATTGTTTACATTCCCTGCTACCTCTTCTGTGAGAGAGAAAAGTCTCTCACGGACTTAGAAAAATAACAAGAAGATCCTCACTAACAGCATTTTTGTACCTACAATTCCCCCTTTTTGTTTTATAAGATAACAACCCTACTATTAATCCTAAATAGAAATCTACATCAGTTATTAATTCTAAATATGTCCTTAAGGCTTTAACTATCTGACTCCATAACAAGAAATTTAAAGTTCAGTCTCTGCTTGTAGAAGGACCATCTGCCTGATGGTCGACATCCTGGTCATCATCAGAAGAGTCATTAGGCTGATGATGTACATTCTGGTCGCCATTTGGATGGTTGGCGTTCTGGCCATCATTTGGAGGTTGCCTGTTCTGCCTCTGGTGCCACAGGTCAGGGCGAACGCATTTTGAAGGTAGCCACCGTATTCCAGTATCTGTGGAAATGCAAGCATACCCACGATCCCAAACGATAAGCTCATGAGGGCCTTCCCACTGGTTAGTGAGTAAATTCCACACCCAGACTTTTGCCCGGGGCAGCTGTCTGTCGCCTGCAGACTGCAATGAGAGAAAATGATTCAGAATAACAGGATTATTTGAATTTTGTGGTACTGTAAGGTGATTAATTGTATACAAAGCTTTTGCTAGTCGGCTCTGTGGGGTTTCTCCATGCATTCCCCTTTTCTGTTTGTCCAAAGCATGCTTCAAGGTACCATGAGCGCGTTCGACAATGGCTTGGCCAGTAGGAGAATGTGGGATACCAACGGTATGGTCTACACCCCATAGGTGTAAGAACTGCCGCGTCTTCTCCGAGGCGTAGGCAGGACCATTATCGATTTTCACAGAAGCTGGCACGCCCAGGACTGAGAAAGCCAATTTCCAATGGGCAATGACATCACGGCCCTTCTCTCCAGTGTGAGCAGTAGCCCACGTAGCCGAGGAAAAAGTGTCAATAGACACGTGCACATGTTTCAGCTGACCAAATTCAGGGATGTGAGTTACATCCGTTTGCCAAATCTGCAAGGCTTTTAGCCCTCTGGGGTTTACCCCCGCTGGCAAAGGCGCAGCGAGTCCGTGACAGTCAGCACAAGCGCTGACAATGTCGCGCACCTCGGTTGGCGTTAAATGGAACTGCTTCTGCAGGGTATGTGCACTTTGATGGAAGAAACCATGCGATACCTTGGCTTGTGCAATTTTGTCAGGCTGAGGCCCTACCCATGCAGGGTTGGCCAGCATGTCAGCCCTGGCATTGCCTTCTGTTAGAAACCCTGGTAAATTGGTGTGGCTTCGAATGTGCAGAATGTAATACGAATGCACTCGAGCCTGAATTGCAGACCACAAGGTTTGCAACAGCGAAAACAGAGCCGCATTGTTCACCTCCTTCAGAAGTGAACAATCTAAGCGTTGGGTTATATCTGCTACATAAGCAGAGTCAGTAACCAAATTCAAAGGTTCCTGTGAGAATCGCTGAAAAGCCATGGTAACAGCCCTTAATTTGACCAACTGAGCAGAGTCTGACTCGGATTGGTGTGTTAATCAACACTGCAAAGGCAGTGTAAGATGCTGTGCACCCTTACACACAGTGACCCCTGCTAAAATTTGTCCCAATCCATACGTCCCAAGCTGCCAACACGTCCCATCCCCAAAGGTTAAGGGAAGTGGTAGCAACATAAGGCCTAATTGTAGCTGTGTGCCCCTCTGAATCGTTCACCATCACAGGCCGTTCGCTTAAATAGCTCTGTGTGGTTCCTCCTAATCCTGCGATGGCCGATCCCACTGGGGCTAAAGGCCATGAGGGAGGCCATGCAGAGAAGGAGATGATAGTTACATCAGCACCAGTATCAATCAAACCTCGAAGCTGAGTCCGGGGTGGACAGGCGTTCAGCAGGATCAGGGTACATGTCATCTGTGGCCTTTGGTCAGAGATGTCTGCAGTCCAGAAGGCCTGCGGAAGTCCCGTAGATCCACTGCCGTTATCTTCGTGAGTTTGTTCTATCCTGGGGACACAAGACTTAAAAGGCACCAATTTAGCAAGGCAGGTCTTTTCAGGAATAGTTACAGGGGGTTTTTGCGTGGAGACCATAGCGCAAATCTGACCTTTAAAGTCAGCATCAATAACTCCTGGGTGCACTAAGATTCTTTGATGGGCAACATCAGGTTTTCCCACTAGCATCGCACTGGATCCCTGGGCTAAGTGTCCATATGCATCCAAGGGAACCTTATAAATACCGCTAGAGTCTAAGACAACTGCGGCTGCGGTGTGGACGTCTAACCTGTCTGATCTGTGGGTGCTGTCTGATCCCTGGGTGCCATCTCTAGGGTGGCTGGGTAGGCCTGTGCCTGTACCTGTGCCACTCTCTGGGGGAGCGACTGCATCGGAGAGCAAATCCCCCTCCTTGCACCCTGGTGGAAGTTTCCCGACAAAGGCTGACCATTGGCATGAGTCCGGGATCTACAGTAGCCCGTGCAATGCCCTGGCCTGCCACACCTCTTGCACTGGGGGATTGGTGTGTTCTCTTTTTGGCTCGGCTTAGGCTGCTTCCATTTTTTCACCTGTTTTGGTGGCTTTGGTTCACGACCAGAAAATGCATGAACAGGCTGCAGGAATGCAGCCAAAGCAGGCCTTTTCTGGTTCCCGGATCCCACCTTAGCACAGGCTTCAACCATGTCTGTTACCTCAGGATCCCCTGGTAAGGCATCTATGATTTTTCTGCACTCCTCGTTTGCGTTATCTCTCACTAACTGCCTCAACAACAACTGCCTTAACCCGTCATCTTCAACCTGCTTCTCGAGAGAAGCAGTGACTTTCTCTACAAAAGAAAGGAATGACTCTGATTTGCCTTGAACTATTTCAGTATATCACTTTCTGGGTGCTGACAACTCTATGGTTTTCAAAAGGGCAGCCATGCCGACCTGTTGAGCTTGCTGCAGGATGCTAGAGGGCAAGTTACCCTGTAGACTGGGATCAGAGAAGGGACCAGTCCCCATCAAAGCATCCACTCCTGCCGTCTGTCTAGGATCAGCAGCAGGGAGCTGCAAATTTGCCAATGCAGTCTTGTTGGCCAGCTTTCTCCAGGTTGTTTCAAAAACTGTAAATTGTACAGGTTGAAATAGAATTTGACCTAAGTGTCTGATATCAAATGGAGAAAGCAAATCTGTATTTATCACCCTTATTATCTGCATAACCTCAGCAGAACCTAGCCCATATTGTGCCACCTTGGATTGGAGGTCCTGGGCAACTTTCCAAGCAATTACCTCATGCTTATCATGCTCTCCTGAATCTGGGAGAGCTTTATACACTGGGAAAGCATGGATCTCTTTTGGGGAACCAGTACCATCCTGAACTTCGGGCACAGCCTGCGGATGGAGTGTAACAGCTCCCCGGTTACCCCCAGAATCCTCAGATCTATTTGGCATTCCAAGGATTTCTAATAACCTCCAGTCACCCTCCCCCAATGCTTGCATCTTAAGAGACTCTAGGAAGCGATTATAATGCATCGGACACACTGTTACCGTGCAGTCCGGAAAAGTCCAGCGGCAAGACCGGCTCAGCCTCTTTCTTCGCCGCGCGGCCACAGCCGCCTGACGACCTGGGGCCAGAACCTCATCTGCCTCACTGCCTGACGAGGAATCATCAGGCAAAGGCAACTTTGGGGTGCTGGGAGAGAACAGAAATGTGCGGGGAGGGGGGGCACCTTGGCTAAGTTCGCCAGAGCCAGAACAGACAGGACAGACTGCAGCTGGCTGCGCGGCAGTTTTTACAGCAGTTTCTTTACGGGTGGCCATCTCGGCCAGTTCCGACCGAGCCGGTACTGAAGCTGCAGCCACCGTCTCTAGGGCTATGGCTGCGCCCGGCGCCGCGGCCGGCACCGCGGCCGTCTCCCGCACAGCAGCCGCGTTCGGCGCAGTCGCCGCTTCCGCTGCTGTTTCGCGCTCCCCGGGCACGCTCGGCGCCGCCGTCTCTGGCCGGCGCTCCGCGGACGCGCCCGGCGCCGCTGTCTCTGGCCGCTGCTCAGCAGCCGCTGCCGCTTCCGGGTTTTCCCGTGGCAGCGCTGTTCCCGGTTTCGCCGCCGGCCGCGCCGTTTCTCGGCTCGGAGCCGCGGCTCCCGCTTCTGGCGGGGGGGGGCGCGGGCGGCGCGGACGGCACGGCCGGCGCTGGCGCCGCTGGCGGCGCGGGCTCAGGCATTCGCCGCTCTAACAGGCTGAGCAAGTCCTCCATCCTACGGGATAGGTTTCGTAGCTCTGACAGAAAGGGCAAATGCTGCATAAAAAGGTCCATGGCTCGGTTCTGCGACTGCGCAGAACAGTCCAGCGCCAGGGAGGGCAGCGGGCCATAGCCAGGCAGTCCCGGGAAGGGCACGCCCGGCGCTACGCCCGCTAAGTTAGATCCAGGTGCATACGGAACCGGGCGTCCAAGTTGCTAAGCCGCTGATCTGCGGCCCTGGATAAGCCGTGGCCGCCATCCAACCGAACGGCAAGGCAGGCTGTGCACCCTGCCTCTGCCCTGACCCCCCCGCCTTTGGCGGCGCGGGGTCCCTGGGGGCTGCGGAGTCCTGAGACTGTGCAGGGTGAGCCGGCGCAGGCTCTGCCTGTGGAGCCGGGGGGGTTATTCCAAATCCACCATCACTTGCCCCGGAAGCCCAGTCAGCGGGGCCCCCCTCGGACATTCCTCCGTCACTCATCACCGAGATAGGCGAGCCAGCCCTGCTATCACAGTCAAGGGCTGTCAGCAGGATAAATAACGACCGCCAGGTTTTGTATAATTCTAACGCTGCCGGCTCCCCAGTCGGGAGCTCGTGTCGGACAGTGCATCCGAGCTCTTGCCATAAGGAAAAGTCCAGGGCAGTATCTCTGTCCATGGAAATCCCTTTTAAAGCAGCCCAGTCTAATAATTCCCGAACTGAGTTTTCAGGAATGGAGGTGCGCAATATGCTAAACACACCTTTCCAGACCAGTACCACAGCGTCGTTCTGTGAGCCGCTGTTCGCCATTTCTCAGTTCTGTCGGACCTCCCGGTCCCGGGGGGTTAAAAGGAACAGCATACCTCTACAGGAATTCGGCTTGGCTCGCAGCGTGCAGGACACGTCAGAGAGTGCAAATCACGTCGGGCAGCACCAAATATTACCGCAGGCCTGGTTCCTACGGTATATCACCGTGTCCCGCAGCCATAGGGAGGAGGAGGAGGAGAAGATCCAGCAGGCAGGAATTGTGCAGCAAGATTGCTTTATTTAATTATTTTACAAACTCTTTTATAGACTTTTTTCTTCATAGTCTAATTGGACAAAGGACCAGCCACCCCTTGGGGGTGATTGGCCAAAATCCTAAAACATCCATTATCAAAATATTTTCTACTATACCATATAAACAAGACTTTCCAAGGTTGCAGGTGGCTTGATTGTTTACATTCCCTGCTACCTCTTCTGTGAGAGAGAAAAGTCTCTCACGGACTTAGAAAAATAACAAGAAGATCCTCACTAACAGCATTTTTGTACCTACATGCTACTGTGGGTTTTTTTACTCTGGCAAAGCAAGCTATTGAAAGTTGCTTGATTTGTGCTAAAACCAATAACAGGGTTACAAAGAAAACTGCCGGGGGAGGGAGGCCTTGGGCTGTACGTCCCTTCCAGAGATGCCAGGTGGATTTTACTGAAATGCCCCGAGTGGGAAGGTTTAAATATCTTCTGGTAATAGTATGTCAGCTAACAGGCTGGCCAGAAGCATTTCCAACTGCTTCAGCAACTACAAGATCAGTTATTAAAGTATTTTTGGAACAAATATTTCCAATATATGGGATTGTAGAAACAATAGACTCAAACAGGGGAACTCATTTTACAGGAAAAATTCTTCAAGGGGCTATGACTGCTTTAGGAATACAATGGGACCTCCAAATCTCCTGGTATCCAGAGCTTGGGCTGGGTAGAAAGAAGAATGGAGAAATAAACACCTTTTGAAGCTGGTCATAGCAACTAAGATGCCACGCGTACAGCTTTTGCCACTGGCTTTAGCAAGAATAACAGCCAGACCCAGAGGAGATATTCAATTATCTCCCTTGGAATTGATGTTTGGAATTAGTTACTGTTGTAATTCTCAGTCTAGTGGGGCAGTGAAGATAAGTGATGTATATTTAAAACAATATGTGGTCAGGATACTGTCTCTTGTGAAATTTCTGCAATAGGAAGCTCGGCTGGCACAGACCCTGCCTTTGGACTTTGCTGTTTGTAAGATCCAACCAGGACACTGGGTCCTAGTTAATGAGTAGAAAGAAGCACCACTGGTGGTAAAGTGTCATGGCCCATTCCAAATGTCACAGAACACAGACACGGCCATCAAGACAGCTGAACACAGGTGGACCAATCACACTCGAGTCAAGGTCTCTGATGCCCCGGAGACCTGGACATCTCAGCTGGAGGAGGATGGGAGTCTGTGATTGACACTCTGCAGGAGTGGGTGAGAGCAGTAGCCAGTGTGTCCACATTGGGGGAAGCCGTGTGTGCCTACCCACAGACCATCTGCTGAAAGCGTCTGTATGGGCATCCCCTCCTTTTGGATCTCCAGCCATTGGGGGGCTAATACTTGCTGTCATTGTTTTCTTTACGTTAAGCTGTTTCTGTGCCTTCACTCACCAGAGGTGGTGCAGACAACAACGTGAGAATTAGATTAGGAGATTAGATTACACCATTAGAATGTTTTTTTTAATAATCTTACTTTTTTATTGTCAGTTAGGTTTGGGCCAGAGGTGGGAGAATTGTTTTTTAGTCCTAGGAGAAGAAGTAGCAAAAACCTTTAACCTTAGCCATTGTTGGGTCTGTGGAGGGCCAGGAGGATCTGAAGATTGGCCATGGGTGGCCAGCCCAGTCGAACCTAATTGGTGAGTCAGCTCCCTGAGTGAGGTCCATAACGGAACAGGATTCTGGGATGAAGAAGGAAGTCCATGGTGACTTCATTCCTCTGAAGGAAGCATCTATTGTCGAAATAGAACAGGAGGCATATACGTGGGAAAAAGTGTTTGTGACTGGACTTTATCTTTGAGTTTAGATTGTTGGACCCCTGACTGCCCTCTTTATGATTGTTCCAAATATCGAGGCAGATGGAATCAAGTGCACATTAAGCTCACTAATGGTAGCTGAGTAAAGTGTTCCTACCATAATTACTTGTCAGGATTTCTGGGGTTGTCCCAGGATTTGAGTAACAGTGAGATGTCACTGAGATGATTTATTGCTCAATCAGTCTCACATGTATTGAAGGGTGAGACAGAAGAGTAGTTGCGAACAGCATCTCTCATATCAGAGGCAGTAGTTACAGTAACAATAGCAGAAGTGGTAGGTCTGGCAGCTGTGGCAGGTACAGGCGCCAGATAGCAGGAACTCAGTGAGGTAGCAGCAGCTTGCTGGAATAGCAGCAGCTACAGTCTTTTTCTACAAGGCCTTATATACTTTTTTAAGCCAATAAGGAAATGCCACAAAAATTGCTAACACATTGGTACCAATCAATACTGTATGATTTTGCCACAATGCATACTTTCTTATCCAATTAACATATTGCTATTATGGTCTATTGCACAGGCTTATATTAGTACATCTTAACTTTCCAAGAAGCTCTATTATAAAGTTTACTGTTAAACTCTAAATTCTTTACTCTTTTACTTATCACTATTATTTCTTGCATAAAATATGTTTTTACTTGTTAAAATACATTTCTACTCTTATAAAGCACATTTATTTCAAAACTACAAAACTGCGTTTGCTTTAAATTTGCAAAAGCTCATTACTCTAAGTCAGGCAGTCTTTGCCAAGGCCACAAATCAAAACATGTATCCATTTCTATCTGTTCAAGCACAATGTCCTTTATGTATTCTGTCAGCACCTGTGGATTCTCTGTGAGTTCTCTGTAACTTCATTTCCCACAATACCAAAGGGATTTTGAAGGCTGTCAAGCAGTGGGGAGGGACAGGTTTTTTACCACTTATTTTTAAGCTGCCCACAAGATAATCCCACAAGTAGGACACATGTTGTCCGTGACTACCAGTGGAAATGGCAACAGTGGAACAGAACTCAAATCTTTTTAAATAAGTTCTGGTCCAGATCTAACAAAAAAGATCTGGGATGTAACTGTAGGTGGAAATCTCATGTGGGAGCTTAGAAATGCAAATATTGTGATTTTTATGGTGGGGCAACTATTGTTGGAGGACTGTTAGGTCCAGAAAGCAAGCTGTATTTTGACCCACCAATTGATGATGAAAATTAGGAAGACCCCTTTGCTAACAGAACATGGGCTTTTAAAGGACATTATTGGATTTGTGGCCAGCATTCTTATCTTAGGTTACCTCCAAACTGGTCAGGGTTATGTTATGGGGCGTATATTAGACCGTTGTTCTTTTTGCTACCACAAGTTCAGGGAAATCAGCTAGGAATCAAGGTATACAATGATCTAATTAGAGAAAAGCAGTCAATTAATGCATCCCTGGCTGGAGAAGGGGAAAAATGGGGGAAAGATGAATGGCCACCTGAGCAAATCATACAACACTATGGACCAGCCACTTGGAATCCAAATGAATTAATCTCAGGTGCCAGAGAACCCATTTATAATTTGAATCGGATAATTAGTTTACAAGCTGTCTTTGAAATAATAACCAACCAGACGGCTACAGCTCTTGACCTTCTTGCCGACCAATCCACTCAGATGAGGAATGCGATATTTCAACATCGGACAGTATTAGATTATCTATTAGCAGAAGAAGGGGGAGTGTGTGGAAAATTAAATGGCTCAAACTGCTGTTTGCAAATGGATGACAATGGAAAAGTGGTGAAACAAGTAACAAAGGGAATAACAAAGTTAGCACATGTACGGGTCCAAACATGGAAAGGATGGGAATGGGACATGTTTTCGTGGTTACCTGGTGGACTATGGGTTAAATGAATGCTTTCTTCCTCTTATGTGCTATAGCAGCTCTCATCTTTTTACCATACATGACACCTTGCTGAGCGCAGTTCATTCAGCAATTCAGTGATCAAGGGGATGTAGGCAGAAGCCATGTCTACTGATCCAGAGATGGCTACAAAAGGACAGAAAATGATGTCACTGCAAATAATCGCAAAACCAAAAAAAAAACCCGGGAACAGAAAATTAAGTCAATGGTAACTAAAGTTTGTAAAGACAACTATTGAGAAAATAAGAAGAGGAGGGATTGAAAGGAATTAGAAAGAGGTATCTTTACAAACAAACTGTGGGCCTGCTGGTAGATAAAGCCAGATACTGAGAGGTGAAAGAAGCAATGGGAGGAACCATAAATTCCATAGAAATTCCATAGGAATTCCACTAATTGACACAGACGGTTACTCACTCAAGGCCATGCTAAATCTCTGGACTTCTAGAAAAAGAACAGAGACACAAAGGAGAAGAAAAGGGGGGAGGGCATATACATTAGAAGGGGGTCTATATTAAGCATTCGGGAAGTCTGTACCTCTCAAGTACCTCAGCCAATGGGGAAAGAGAGAGGGAAATGCGGTCGGGAAATTAGAATAAAAAGGAGGCTTCGTCCTCCAACAACTTGAGAGACGCCATGGGAAATGCCCATGGCCTCTCCCTTTATTTGAATAAAGTTACAGGACTCCTCTGTCTCCTTTTTGGACATAAACATCTGGTGTTTGTGGATTAATTTTCCTGACATATTTGTGTGTGTCTATTTTTTTTTTCCAGGGCTGCTGTTTTCTATTAAGAAGAACCTCGCAAAGCTGTGCCATTTCCTAATTATTAATAGGATAAATATTATCTACACAATCCAAGTGTAACTTAAAAAAATACTAATCAGGCTGTGGCTATTTTTTAACTCTCAGGGTCAGCAGGTGCTTTTGGAGTAGGGGCTCCCTGAGCAGCCTCACAGGGTACACTGTCCAAGCAGGGCAGCTCTGGACTCACTTGGACCTCACGGAGTCCTGTGCAGCCTGGAGCTGTCCTGGGGGTGGACAGAGGGACCCAGACAAGCTCGGGAAGTGGCTCATGGGAATCTTATGAGATTTAACAAGACCAAGTGATGGTGCTGCACCTGGGTCAGGGCAACCCCTGGGGTCAATCCAGGCTGGGGATGAGCAGATGGAGCAGCCTTGGGAGAAGGACTTGAAGGTGCTGGTGGGTGAGAGCTGGACCTGCCCCATGCCAGAACCCCCCGTGGCCTGGGCTGAGCCCCCAGCATGGGCAGCAGGTAAGGGATGGGGATTCTGCCCCGCTCAGGTGAGACCTCACCTGCAGAGCTGCCCCAGCCCTGGGGCCCAGCGCAGGAAGGACCTGGAGCTGCTGGAAAGAGTCCAGAGGAGGCACCAGGATGATCAGAGGGGTGGAGCAGCTCTGCTGGGAGGAAAGGCTGGGAGAGCTGGGGATGTTCAGCCTGGGCAAAGGAAGCTTTGGCTCATTGTGGCCTTGCAATACCTGAAGGAGCTGACGGGAAACACGGGGACACAGTATTTACAAGGGCCTGGAATGACAGGACAAGCATGAATGGCTTCAAAGTCAGAGCATGGTGACAACACCGAGGTTGTGACTTCAATCCTGGTATGGGCTATTTACTTAAGAATTGGACTCGACGATCCTTGTGGGTGCCTTCCAACTCAGAATATACTGTGAATCTGTGAAACTGCAAATTGAAAGAGCGTAGGTTTAGATGGGATATTGGGAAGAAGTTGTTCCCTGTGAGGGGAGGCCCTGGCACAGGTTGTCCAGAGAAGCTGTGGCTGCCCCATCCATGGAAGTGTCCGACAGGCTGGATGAGGCTTGAAGCAACCTGGGATAGTGGAAGGTGTCCCTGCCCGTGGCAAGGGTGGGATGAGACGGGCTCTAAGGTCCCTTCCAGCGCACGCTGTTCCAGGATGCACTGACAGCGCTCCCGCTGCGCCGGCGCCGCTTGGGGCGGGGCTGGGCCCGGGCCGGCGGCGGCTGCGCGGGGCGGGCACGGCCATGGCGAAGCACACGGTATCGTCGGCGCGGTTCCGCCGGGTGGACGTGGACGAGTACGACGAGAACAAGTTCGTGGATGAGGAGGACGGGGGTGACGGGCAAGCGGGGCCCGATGAAGGCGAGGTGGACTCGTGCCTGCGGCAATATCCTGAAGGGAGCGGTGGGGGCGGAGCGGGCGCGGCCGCCGCCGGGGCGGCCTCATAGGGGAACATCCGAGAGCGGGCACCGCGGCGGAGGGGAAGCGCTGAAAGGAGTTGGAGGGGAAGGGATTGGCGGGGGAAGGGGCTGGCAGGACAAGGGAAGAGGTTGAACGGGGAAGGGGCTGGCAGCAGAAAGGGGCTGAAGGGGGAAGAGGCTGACAGCAGGAAGAGGCTGAAGGGGGAAGGGGCTGGCAGCAGGAAGAGGCTGAAGGGGGAAGGGGCTGGCAGCAGGAAGGCGACCCAGCTTCCTCCCCTGCCTGCAGCAGCAGCAGTCCCCCAGGGCTGCGCTCAGGGAGGTGTCCCGGGGGGATGCAGACAGGGGGTTTCCTGTGCCCAGAGAGCTCCCCGGGCTGCTGTCCCGGTGGCTGCTGGGGCTGGATGTGCCAAGCTGAGGCCTGTTCTCAAGGGCTGCAGATTACAGAAATGATGGAGAATGGTTTCTTTTTCTTGCATCCTCGTTCAAGGAAAGGCCTAGGAAGTATTCTCCAGTCCTGGAACTATACAGCTGCTTGTTGATGCTGCTCCTGCCTCAAATGGCCTGAAAATTGCAGCCTTAGGTTGTAATCTCATTTTAGCTGGTGAGGGAATCATTGCGTCAGAGTGTTTTCAGTCATGCACAAGCCAGCTACAAGTATGGCTGTCCTGGTACGTGATGTTCATGTACTTGGTGTCTGGTCCTTAACCATCTGGCACAGGGAACATGATGGCTGCACTGCAGGCGGCTCTGAAGAACCCTCCCATCAACACAAAGAACCAGGCAGTGAAGGTAAAATAGCACCTGACTCTCTTATAGGTTACTCCCTAAAAATTCCTTCCTGTCTGTTACCTCTGTGCCATCAGTTGTACCTTGAGGAGGCCAGAGAAGCAGGGTTTAGGGTATTCCCTGATGGTGAAACATCTGTGACCACAAGTGTTTTAATCTTATTCAAAATACTGTAGCTCAGATGTCGCCTGTCCAGGTACCTTTACCTTGGTACTGGATCATGTGTGGTTCTCCTACCACTGCTGGTTGTGTTTTATGTGCCCAGGTGTCACCAGGTGCGCATGTCTGACTCAGACCATATGTGGCAGCTCAGAGATGTAATTGTTGTGTGCTCAGGGAACCAGGGTTGCAGTTGTCACCTCTGACTAATGAAACCACCAGCAGTGAGCCTACAAAAAAGGAAGAATTGGTTTTTATCACATCCAATCAAAATGAAGCTGTTAAAACCTCAGGAAAAGCGAGCCCTCCCCGTGTGACAGAGTGTGGGAGTCTGCTGGGTGCATGCATTTCTGAATCTCCCCAGGATGAGTCCTGAATGGCTCGTGATTGCAGTGGTGGGAGGAACAGGCTGATAAGATGTAGCACTGCCCAGCTGGTGAGTGCCTGCAGTCATTTCTCCCTGCCCAAGGAGAGGCCCAGGGGCACGGTTCCCTGCTGCTCCCCTGGCAGAGCTGTTCCTGCAGCCCCAGCCCTTTCCCGAAGGGTTTCACAGGGCTCTGAGAACTAGCTGTTATAAATAGGGCTATATAGTTTTGTCCTCACATTAATGACTTGTTTCCATTAGCCCTCTGTTGAGGGATTTAAGAATCCACTTGGTGGTGGAATTGAAGAGGGCAGAATGACTGAACGTTAGTATCTGCCTTAATTTTTAGTTATCTTTGGAACTTTTATATTTTTACTTACAGTCATGTGAGAAGTCTTGCTAAGCCAAGTGATTATGGGATATTGAATTGGGCAGGAAAACTGACATCTGCAGTTTCTGTAGGGTGAAGCTGCCTGAAGTGTTTGTGTGATGAAATTATTCAAAAGTCCAGCAACCCTGAGACTTTTTTTCTCATCCCGCCTCAGTTAGTGATGGATGAACAGGATGAGCTGCTCTTTGCTGATTACATGGCTAATTGCTGCTATAAGCACGCCACACACATTCCCAGGTCTGAAATGACATCCAGGTCAATGGTTATTAATGCACAATATTAATACTGCCAGTCTGCATCCAGTGTGTCTGGGACAGCAGTTGACTGCTTGGAAAACACATGGCTTCCAGCAGTCACCTCTTCCAGGCTGCCAGTGGCATTTACCTAGATTATAATGGTTGTGTCACATTAAACACTACGGGAAAAGGCGCTGGTGGGAAGGGGGGCCAGACAAGCGCTTGATTGTTATAATTATTTTGGAACTTGATAGATCTTGAGCTTCCATAGGAACATTTACTATTTAGCCATAACTTAATTTAAGGGGTAGAGAATTGCAAACACTAACAGAGGCAGAAAAATTAAAGCAGGGCAAATGTGTTAAACTCTTTTACATTGTTTATCCTTGGGAGGATGTGTCTGTTATATCTTACTATGACAAGCTCTTCACACATGTCCTCTTCAGCATTGTTAAAGAGAAAAATGCTCTAGTTCAGTTTGTTTGAGAGGGGAGGAGTGTTTGGCTGCACCTCACACAAGGACGGCTGTGTCTGTGCTTGCCTGTTGACAGGACCGTGCCGAGAGCATCGTGCTGAAGGTGCTCATCTCCTTCAAAGCCAATGACATTGAGAAGGCAGTGCAGTCCCTGGACAAGAACGGGGTGGACCTGCTCATGAAGTACATCTACAAGGGCTTTGAGAGCCCCTCCGACAACAGCAGTGCTGTGCTGCTGCAGTGGCACGAGAAGGTGCGTGCATGGGGACAGCTCCTGCCAGAGCGCCCAGGCCCTGAGCCTGGCAAGAACCCCCTTCCTGTCTGGTGAGGCTCAAGTGCCAGATTCAGGCTGTGACAAGAGTATGGCTCAGAGCTCACAGCTGAGCTAAATCTCCTGCCCACTGCTGCTTCCTTGGGTAAACACCCAACAGTTAAAATTTGGGTTTCCCTTAGACTGAGGCAAACAAAATGGTTTCATCCTGTGATTCAAGTAGGCAGGAGAATTTCCTTCCTGGAGGGAAGCAAAATTTGTAGCTTGGTTATGCAGGGCAATGAAAGCTTAATTAAAGTTAAATAGCTTTCTTGAAATTGAGTGTGATTATCATACCCTGGCACCCTGGCTACTGGTGTTTTGTGGAGGGCAGGCAGATGCTCATTTGCAATATAAATGTGATCCAGGTAATTTCACAGACTCCCAGAATGGTTTGGGTTGAAAGGGACCTTAGAGCTCATCCTGTCCCCATGGGCAGGGACACCTTCCACTAGCCCAGCTTGCTCCAAGCCCCATCCAACCTGGCCTTGGACACTTCCAGGGATGGGACAACCACAACTTCTCTGGACAACCTGTGCCAGGGCCTCACCACCCTCACAGAGAAGGATTTCTTCCTGATACCTAACCCTACACCCTGTCAGTTTGAAGCCCTTCCCCCTTGTCCTGTCACTACAGGTCATGTCCAAAGTCCCTCTCCATCATTCTTGTTGGCCTGTTCAGGTCCTGGAAGGGAGCTCCAGGCTGTAGCTGCCCTGGCCTGGTGTTCATTGCCATGTTTCCCTTCCCAGGCGCTGGCTGCCGGAGGAGTTGGGTCCATTGTGCGCGTTCTGACTGCCAGGAAGACAGTGTAACTCCAGCAGGGAGTGACGGTGTAAATCCAGCAGGGTGCTGCTGGTACAACCCCTGATCCCCTCCCGGCAGGGCCGCCCCTGGGCAGCCCTGTCCCCAAGCTTTGCCTTCGCCCTGCTGCTTCTGTCGTACCCCACCAATGATGCGCATTGTGATCTCTTCTATGGTTAAATTCTGGAAAATTAGGAAGGTGGAATTTTACTTCTAACAGGAATATTTGGTACTCGCCAGCCTTTCAGTGACATGTTCAGTGATGTAAACAATTCGGTGTTTAGGGTGATTTGCATTTGTGTGTAATCATGGCAGATTTGGACCTGACTCTGAGCAAATGCTGAGGGACACAGGACAATGTCTTAATTTTTTTTGATAGCAAAGCAGTGTTTTGAGAAGTGGGGCAGCTATTATTAACACAGGTAACTGGACTATGTTGCCTTTGGTCAACCTCTGACCCTACACCCATGAGCAGGAGAGAAAAAAAAGCTCTTTTCCAACTCTAGTTATCATTCCAGAGAGCTGAGTATTTTCCTTAGCCTGCTCAGGTTCCTTGCAATCAGTCTGATGCTGAGTCCACAGCAGGAAGGTCACAGTGGGATGGAGTTGTCCATCATGCAGTTTGGAAAGTGGAATTTGAAAGGTTAATGGTCCATCTACACTGGAGCCCAGCCTAGTGAACTATTCTTATTTTGATCCTGAGGAGAAGAAGAAAAAGCTGCTTTTTACACACCAGATCACCTTTCAGCAACTGGAAAGTGATTTGGTTTTGTCAAGCACAACTAAATGGCTGCCTGAGATAGTCTGAGAAATGTATCCTGGTATCCATCCTCGCAGAGCTCCCCTGTTTTGTTTTCTGGTTGTGTAGGGTCTGTAAGGATACCAGACAGCTCACATTGCTGTTGCATTGTGCCTCATCATGTTAACTAGTGGGCCAGTCAGGTTCCCAAATAAACAGGAGTATTTTAAAGAATTAGGAAAGCCCAGGGCATCCCAGACGACGGATCACCATAGAAGGTTTAGAGCCAGGACTGAAATACATGTGTTTTAATTTCACTATTTTACTACAGTTCAGTAGTGTAAAACTGTTGGGGACCTTGTGAAATCTTTGCTGTTTTTTGATACCTGCTTTGTTTTTGTAATAATAATAAAGACAATAAATCATCACTGAATATTTACTCAGTGTCTGACATGCCTTCAATGCAGACAGAAACCAGCATGGTTACCCCTAAACCATACAGTGCCTACCTAATTCTCTTCATAGGATGCTTCTCCTTGCTCACCTCCTCCAGAAGAAAACAGGCACAACCACAGGAAGCACTGAGATCGTCAAGTGGGAGACCCAGCCTTGCTACAGAAGGCACAGAAAGCATCCAGGTTTCACCCGTAGATCTGTACAGAAATTCTCCTGGACGTGCAGCAAGGGTTCCATCTTTACAGCTCTGCCAGGGACTGTGATTGGCTTCTCTGGTTCTTTCCACTTGCCCAGATTTGGGTTAAGACACCAATGAACCTCATTTAAAATAATATAAACTGTAATCCCAGAGAAGTGGAAAGTATTTTCCAAAGCAATTGATGCCAAAGCAAATCACCTGCCTCTAGACTGCATTAGATAAATGAAGTGAATAAAAAGAGTGGTCTTAATGTTCTGCAGATCCCCTTGGGTGAGGCAATGATGGATTTAGGAACATTTACAGAACACGTACATCTGTGTTTCTGTTCAGGGATGTGCTAAAACACGCATTGATGTGGGGATAGGGCAGGATTTGCAGGGGCAGCTCTGCTGGTAATGAGTGACAGGAAGGGAAAAAGTTTTAAAAAACAACCTATTTCCTCCAAATTCTGCCTGACTTGTATTGGTGGATCGTATGGATACCACCACAGGGGGTCAGATTCCTGTTAGGAGAAGGAAGCCTTCAATGGAGAACCACAGACTGGGAAGGGTGACAGGGTTTGCAGAGCTCTGCTGCTTCAGCTTTGGCTGGAGCGTGTGGTAATGGCACCTTATCAGTCACATCCTGCTTTTGTGCCAGCTGAGAGCCACTGCTGTCCTCACTTCCACCTCACTGTCTGCCACCATTTGGGAAGAGAGCCAAAACCTCTGGGTTCTGTGCAGAGCTCCGACCTGCCTTCTGGGAATGAGGTGGACATGGTCCTCTGCTCCTCCTGCTCAATAAAACTCCTCACAAAAAGGTCTTCCCTTGGGCATAATGGGGTTTTTTTTTCTGCCTGAATCAGTCTTTTCTTGACTCTCCAGAAATTAAAAACTTGTACATATTGTCACTATACAAACTCAAAACACATGCACTGCACCCCAGCTGGATTTTTGACATTTCTCTGTATTTCTGACCCATCTATTGGCAATCTGGGTTTGCTGGATTCCAAGGGTCTTTCACAGGAAATGTCACCATCTCTGTTACTCACTTCCTGTTGGATGTTATCGTAGAAGAAATGAGTTTACCTACTGAGTAATCTTTGGGCAGAGAAAGCGGAACGAAAGACTCGCTCTTGCTGAAAGGACTGTGTTTATCACAGCTCTGAAATCTCACTGTTACATTACAAATACCCAGGCAGAAGGAGAGCTGCTGTGAGCATTCCAACGGGGATGATCTCTCATACTCATCCAGCTCCCCTTGTACTGGTTTTGGGATAAACCTGACCCAGCAGTGCACCAATTCAGATAATTAAATGAGCGGAAAATTATGCCTCCAATAAGGTGAACCCTTTGCTGCTCCATGGGGTCTCCCATTCCTCTCAGGAATCAGAAAAGGCACCTACAGGGGTGTTTTCACACTCACCATGTTGTTACTCCTACCCTTTTACCTGAGCATCACTTCAGCTGGCTGCATCTCCCTCTGCCTTCCTGGAGGTCAGAGAGTCTTCCATGCTCTCGTGGGAAGCCCATAGGAGCCAGCTGGGATGCTAAGGGCAGACATACAGCTGGAGAACCAGAGAGCCCCAGGCTCAGGGTTGTGTTTGGTCCTACTTTGGATCAAAACCCCAGTCTTTGCTGCTCAGGAGCTCAGGTTCCTCCATCAGCAGGACTCAGAAGTCTCCTCCCCAGCCTCCCTCCCACTGCTGGAGTTACGTAATTTGCTGGGGAAGTCTTAGTAAAGGCACAAGAGCTGAGTCTTGCTGACATATTTTAAGGTCTTACAAAATACACATCACATTGTTGGTAGATGGGGCAGAGGCAAAGTACTTCCAAAAATGCTTAAAAACCATGTGTGGAGCAGCCATCTCTAAACCTGTGAGTCAGCAGCAGGTCAGGGTCCTGCTGTCACCATGTGCCCCATGCTCATCTTGGCCCTGTGCTCCCACCAGTGTTCCAGAGCCAGTTATGCTTCGTTGGCCCTAAAATGCCTGGACAGAAGTGATGTTACACTGAGCCCTCGGGATATGGTGCAGCATGGCCACTGCCCCAGGAACCCCATCCATGGGCAGCTCCACATGCCCTTAGCAGTGGAACTCCACACTGGGACAACACGGTGGGGTCGGGAAGGACCAAGGGTTTCCCAGGCAGTGCCTTGGGCCTTACTTCACCTCCCCACTTGGGCAGACAGGGAAGCCCCAGCCCAGCTGTACCTGCCAGAAATTGTCTGCAGGAATCGCTTAGCAACGATGGGACTGCGCTTTGCAGGGCACCCAAGGGCTCAGCCCAGCACTCATCCTGGGGTTTTGCAACTTGAAATTTGACCAGATGAACCACCCAGCTGACAAAATCCATGGCCTTTAATGTAAAAAACGGAGGAGCAAAACCCGAGTAGGCAAGGGGTGGTTGCCCGAGAGGAGCAGGGATGCAACCCATGGAAACCCGCTGTGTCAGAGGCAGCCTCTGCCGCACTTCCCCATCCCGAGGCTGATGCGAGTGAGGCCACTTCCTGCCAGGTTTGTGACGGGGGTGGGGGGAAGGCAGAAGGACCGGCAGAAGGGAGCCAGAGAGGCCAAGCTGCGCCTCAAGGAAGGAGAGGGAGAGGGGCGAGACCCACGAGACAGGGGGATCCCACATCCCACTCCCACCACGCCATGTCCCTGGTGGAGACGATCCGGCTGTGGCAAGAAGGGGTGTGTGCAGCGGACAGGAAGGAGTGGAGTGCTGCCCTGGATGCCTTCACGGCCGTCCAGAATCCCCCTGCCAAAATCTGCTTTAACATCGGCTGCATCCACCTTGTCCTGGGGAAGCTGGTGGAGGCAGAGGAGGTAAGGTACAGCCCCTAGGGCCGCTCATCCTCTCACCTCTGGGGGCTGCCCAGATAGGTGGACATGGTGGGGAAGGAAGGAATTAAGGATCATGGTCTAAGGGATGAATTCAGGGCCTTTTAAAGCTCTGAGGAAGGGGGACAGCACTGGGCTGCCAAATGATGCACAGCCCACTGTTCACCCTCCCTCTCTCCAGGAGGTGCCCATGCTGGCAGATGGCTCCAGCTCAGAAAAACCCAGGAGCCTGGTACAGGCTCTCCCCACCCAGTGGTGCAGGGAGACACAGCCTGCAGAGCCCAGCTCACGCCACTTGGCTAAAGCAGGACAGGTACAACTGCTCTACACCCTCAGGTTTTTAAAGGTGTCCCCTTTTTACCCCCTTTTTGCCCCTCTCCTACCTCTGCAGGCATTCACCCGGAGCATCAGCTGTGACAAGCACCTGGCAGTGGCTTATTTCCAGCGGGGGACCGTGTTTTACCAGAGGCAGAAGTGAGTGGAAGGGTTTCGAGTTTCATTTTTGCTGATTACAGAGATGCCAGCCTTCAGCTGAGGATGGCCCCAGGCAGGTTGGTGCCCCAGAGCCCAAACGGAAACCCCTCGAGGTTAAACAGGCTCCTACTCTTCAGCACTGCTGTCCTGGGATTAACATGAGCCTCAGAACCTCTCTCCTCCCGTGGGGTGTCTGAAAGACTGCAAGGATAGAGGGGAGACCCGACTGAACTGAGTCTGAATACAAGCTTAGAGGCAAGGAGGTTGCCACCATGAACTGGTGACACCTTCATCCTCTGCTCCACAGCCATGGAAAGGCCATTGAGGATTTCAAAGAGGCGCTGGCCCAGCTGCGAGGCAACCAACTCATTGACTACAAGATCCTGGGGCTGCGCTACCGGCTCTTTGCCTGCGAGGTGAGACACACCTGGCCACCAGTCTTGATCTCAAAGGTCTGTTCTCCAGCATGAGAAATCTAAAGAGGAGACAGCCAGCCTCTCTTTGTACCTTGCAAAAACCAAGCAAGCGGGTGCAGTGTGACTGCCCCACTGCCCTTTCCTTTCCTGCCCTCCTGGCAGCGGTCTGGCTGCTCCAAGAACTTGTTCCTTTGCTCCCATCCCTCCAGCAGATTCTCTACAACATTGCACTGGTGTATGCCACAACAGAGCACTGGGAGAAGGCTGAGGAGCACCTGACCCTGGCAATGAGCATGAAGAGTGAGCCCCAGCATAACAAGATCGACAGGGCAATGGAAGCCATCCTGGTATGGAGGAGCAGGTCTCACAGCCCCACAGGGAGAGGGAGGGAAATCCCACTGACAGCACATCCACCTTTTAGCAGGATTAAAATGCAGTGGCAATGGATATTGTAGTGGGACCCAAGTTCATGGGAAGAGCTTTGGGTCACTGGGGAGGCAGGGATGGGAAGACAGGACCAGGGCTGGGATTGGGCTGTCATGGTGGTGGTTTGGCTTTATGGAGCAGACCCCAAGCCCAGAGCAGAAAGGACATTCATCAGTCCCTGCTCTCACCTCCAAAAGCTCCATGACTTCTCTGTGCTACAGAAGCAGAAGCTCTGTGAGCTGGTGGCCATTCCTGCAGGGAAGCTGTTCAGGCCAAATGAGAAGCAAGTGGCTCAGCTGGAGAAGAAGGACTACCTGGGAAAGGCAATGGTAAGAAGGCTCTATATTATTAATTCAGGCCAAGCCTGTGGACTGAGAAGAGCTGTTGACTGCCTTCTCATCACCCCTCTGAGCTGCTGCCTGGCAGGCAGCCAGAGACAGGGAGCTGGTCAGGGATCCCCCAGACATGGAGAGAGGGATGGCACACAGGGATCTTGCAGGGAACAGGGAGTCTGCAAGAATACAGGAGCTAAAAGCATGTTTCTGCTAAGCATGGCCTATTTCTAGTTTGTCTCCTTAGTGAGACATGAGGGACATGAGCTGGAAAGAGCTCGTGCCAAGACATTTTCAGGGGTGGGGGAAAGGAGCTATGTAACATTTGACACCCACAAACAACCTCCAGTTCTTCCGCCACTCTGTTTGAAAAGGGCTTTTCAGCTCAGATAAGCCAGCAAGCTTCTCTCCTGTGAATGTGCAAAATTCAGTCACTGGGATACCACCCTTGGGCTCAGGTCCTGGGAGGCAGCACTCCTCCAGAAAAGGAACCAGGCACTGGGGAGTCAGACAGCCAAGAGCCAGGCAGCTCCTTGAGTGCCAGAAACATGCAAAAACATATAGCAACTTTCTAAATTACGTTTAAGGTCACCTGTAGGAAGTATGGGCTTGAGCTGGACACTTTGGCTCCCTTCAACATTTGTGATTAAAACAGAAAGGGAAACTTCTAGGTTATAATGCTTCAAGCCACAGAAACAGTCAGGCTAAGAGCAGAAAATTTACCACAGCTGAGAGGGAAGCTTTGGTGCCAGAGGCACTCAGTCTGTAGTCTAAGATGCTTAGCCTAAAATCACAGCCCCTCCTGAGCTTGAAGCATCCTGAGGAGCTTGGCTTGGCCAACAGCAAAGGAGGAGGGTGGACATCAGAGGTCTGAGAGAGGTCTACAGGCACCAAGTCACTATCTGTCTTTGGCCGTAGGTGGTGGCATCTGTGGTGGACAAGGACAATTTTTCAGGATTCGCTCCCCTACAGCCACAGGTAAGATTCTGTAAGTGACCAGCATGCTCAGTGCAGGATGATGTAGGGTGGCTGTCATCCCACACCTTGCTGAGGGCTCTGACCTGCAGTGGGGACAAAACAGCACCCTTACCATCCTGAATTCTGTGCCACCTGCTGTGGGGAGGAGGCAGGCACTGCTTCCACAGATCAGCTGCTACTTCCAGCACCAGGAAGTTCATTCCAAACCCACCCACAGCTGTGGCTGAGGTTAAGCTGATTTCCTGTATGGGGAAGTAGTGGGTGGGGTGATGGCTCTGTGCAGGGAGCTGCCTCTGACCCTCCACAAAGGATTCATTAGGGATCATCTGCCTAACCCTGAGTGGAGAAACAATGGCAGTTCTGTTCTCACTTTGCATCCTCTTGTCTATTCCTGAACTCCTTTGCATTTCCCATGCCATTTTCCAGATGATGTAGTGGCATCTTCCCATTCCTAAAGGTGGCAAGAGTTTTTCCAGGAGCACAGCACAGCACCACACCATTGCACAAGATAAATTACACCCGTCTCAATGCAGACAGGTGTTGACAATCTCAATCTCTCTGTGAACTGAAACTAAAATCAGGAGTGAAAAGAGGTTTGTGCCTCTGAAAACCAACTGTATGTTGAAGAATTTGGAAACTGTTCCTTAGAAGGAGCAAAGCCAGTGATATTCCTCATGGCACTTAAGGCACCTGCATGTGGAGGAAGGAACAGTGTTGGGGTGAGGGTAGGCATGGTAAAAGGCTGCAGGACATTTCTGCAAAGCAAACAAAATCCTCTGGATTACTGGTATTTTCCTTTTTGTCTTCCTTTTGGCAGGCCTCTGGTCCTCCACCCAGGCCCAAGACCGCAGAAATCCTCAGGTAAGTTGGATGAAGGATGGATAACCCACGCAACCATGCACAACCCCATCCTGCACTCTGGCAGCCGAGCATCCAGTTGGCCCCCAGAACTCAGGGGGAATGGGGAAGGTAGAAACAAGGAGGCAGAGGTCTGGATTCTCCCTATGATGTAAAACAAAAGCATTGCCAACATTCCTGACCTGTGCACTGCTCCCACACCCAGGGCCCTCAGAGGGCAACCACACCGTGTCATGTACGAGTTCATTCCTGAGACCGCCGAGGAGCTGCAGGTCCTGCCCGGAAACATTGTCTTTGTCCTGAAGAAAGAGAAGGACAATTGGGCTACAGTGATGTTCAATGGAAAGGTATACCAGGAGTGTGCTGGACAGGAGGGGTAGACAGCAGATTGTGGTTGAGGTTCTGCAGAGGCAGAGCCTTGCCAGCAGTAATTAAATAAGTTTCTGACTGAAGTCTCTTATGCCCACTCTAGGTTAGGCCACAGGGTTCAGTGAAATCCACCCAACCTGCAGAAACTTAAATTTAAGCCTCAGGAACCCTCCTGGATGCAGGGGAGGGTGAGGACACATCCAGTTGTGTCCTCCGGTAGTGGGTTGCCTTCTTGCCAAGTAATCACTACTCATCTCTCCTTCCCCTGCAGAAAGGGATCGTCCCCTGCAACTTCCTCGAGCCTGTGGAGCTCCAGAATAAGCTGCATATCCAGGTGAGGAGGCCCATGGTGTCCTGGGGAGGGCAGATCTCCACATATTCACCCAACACCCACCTCCCAGTAGGACCCATGTGTGACTCCCTCCCCCTCATGATGCTGGGGTTGGTTCTTCTGGCTCATGGTCACCTTATCTGCAAAATCTGTGTTGGTGGCACCCTGGTGGGGGTTGGCAATGCTGGGGAGATAATGGATAGCAAAGTCACCCCTCGCCAGTTCAAAACCCCAAACAGACTGGGAAAATAACAGGTTGGAGGGGGGCTGCACAAGGCAGCAGCACCCCGGCCCCTCATGAAGGGTGGGATTGACAGCACTGCCTTCTTCCCATGGCACAGGAGGAAACCCTTGTAGAAGATGAGATTTCTGAGTCACCCACCTTCACTTTGCTGGAGAAGCCACGGCGGCCGGCGCCAGGTCAGTGTGGGGAGCTGAAGGGATGGGGGCACAGGGTGATGCCACCAGCAGCAGGTTGAGATGCTGTATTCTCACTCTTTGAGACCAGGACTAGGGTTCATCTCCATCTCATTCCTGGCCCCATTTGCAGTCAAGGACTGGGAGATACTAGAGCAGGAGGCAGAGACAGCAACTGCAATGCTGAGGATGGAGTATAATAGTGTCTGTGGGGTCCCTGAGGAAAGCAAGTCCCTCTGTGCTCTTAATTAGCACAGCGACTAATGAGAAAAAGGGCCTGGAGGTAGGAATGGGGCAAGAACCAGCTTGGAGTAAAAGATTCCTTACAGACTTCTCCTTCCAGCAGGGCATCCGTGATAGTTTCAGTGCTGCTGTCAGCTGGGCTAGGCTTGAAGGAGCTGTATAAAGGGGATTCCTGGCTGGTGCTACCCAGTGTCGCACATCCCAGGCCTGGGGCAGAGATGGTGACACCAGGGCCACCACACTACCCCCAGCACAGATGGTTCAGGATGCTGGGAAGCTGAAACAGGGCTCTGCCAATGGTATCCACGCTGCTGCAGAAAAAACCTTTTGGGGTAGAAAATATCACTGTGCAAAGACAGTACTGCCCAGGTGTTGATGTGCTGTCTAGTCTGGCTATCAATGACCAACATGTGAAAAAAAAAGGAGTATGTGGAAAAGACATGGCTGAGAGGGGCCCTCATCCCTCTCTGTCCCTGTCTGCAGGGAAGGCTCAGAACAAGGACCAGGCTCTGCTCCCTGGGGCCCAGCAGTGGGACAAGAGACCATGGGCAGAAATGGATGCCCAGGAAATTCTACCTGAACATGACAAAGAATTTCTTTCCTGTGCAGTGACCAAGCACTGGAACAGACACCAGAGAGGGTGTGGAGTCTCTCTCACTGGGGATACTCCAGACCCATCTGGACACAGTCCTGTGCCTTGTGCTCTCCGATGACCTTGCTTGAGCAGGGAGGTGGGACCCGATGACCCACTGTGGTCCCTTCCAACCTGATCTGTTGTGTGAGAACCAATTGCCTACCCCCACTCTGGGGAGGGCCTGAGCCAGGTGGTGGGGAAAGGTCGACCAAAAGATGATGAACAGCAGGACAGGGAGGGCTCATGTCCCCGTCAGGGCAGCCTCATATGCGTTCAGGGGTAGAGCTGGCTCTGGCTTATGGAATTAAGGACAAACACCTTATGGACACAGCAACCCCAGTGACCATCTTTATAGCATCAAAAGCCATCTTGGATCTATTAGTGGGACCATGTTCAACACTGTAGCTCGGGATCTTCCTGGAATGAGCACAGTTGTTCCAAAGCACTGCCAAAATGTAAATCAGATTCTCATGAAAAGGCTTCCACAAACCTGTGTGAAATCACCCTGCCTGAAAGCCTGAGTTTAGCTTTACAGCCCCATTGAAGGACAGGGATTGCCTTTGGTTTTCAGGTGGACGTAGGGAGATCAGAAGAGCAAAGACACTAAAACCAGCAGCTACATGTTTATCTTTTTTGAATCTACCCATGAAAGACATCCCACCCCTCATGTTCCCATCCCTGCAAGAGGGAAGGCACAGAGTGAAAACCTCTGCTCAATGGTTGTATATAGATCTTACAGATGAACCTCTGGCAGATGCTGTATCCATTCGAGGGACCACCACTGGCCCCAGGGTTGGTTGGTGTTGCTGGAGATCATGATGGACTGCAGGAGGTCTGGCTATATGTTTAGATGTTTACCCCATCCCACCTGCTAAGCCACCTTTTTCCTTCTCCCCAGACTACATTCCTGCTACCGTGGCGCAGCCAAGAGACACAGCAAAGGTAATGTCCTGCGAGCGCAGACCTTGAGGTCCTACAAATCTGCATTTACCAGGTGACTTAAGGCTGCTTTTTGAGAGTTCTCCTCCAGGCCCCAAGGTGGACCCAGGGCAGTGACCAGAGCCACTGTATGACTCTCATCTTAGTCAACCTGAGGCACTTGAGAAGGGAGAAATAGGAGAGAGCTTGGCTGGAATGCACGTGCTCCTGGGAATGGTCAGCGTGTCAGAAGGTCGCACTGAGAAGAGAGATGGGAAAATACAGCAATTCCAACTCAAAAAAAAAAAAAAAAAAGAATGAGGGGCTTGGAGGGTGGACACAGCTCTGATTTGATCACCCTAAAGCCACAATTTGGTGCTAAGTCCCTAACCTATTACTGGGCTCTCTCCTGGGACAGGCCTGGGGCTGCCGACCAGCCAATGTCCAAGCACAGCTTGGGAGGCACAGTCTAACTCAAGCAACCACAGTTTCCACATCCCTGTGCTTGCCAAGCCACACACGGTGATATCCCGTTTCCTACCCGCAGGAGGCTGAACCAACTGTCTCCAGCCCCTACATCGTCAAGGTGCATTACAAATTCACAGTTGCCCTGAGAGTCGATCAAGGCCTCTCCTACAGGGAACTCCTGGAGCTGGTTTGCAAGAAGCTGGAGCTGCAGCCTGAGCACACGGAGCTGAGGTGAGGCACTGCCGGCCCCAGCAAGCCAGGGCCATGTTCCAGGGCTCCTCACCTGCATCCCCTGCACACACCAGGTACAAGCCTGTGGAGGGCCAGGAGCTGGTGACTCTGAGTGCAGAGAATGTGGAGGCAGCCTGGAGCCAGAGCAAGGACAACTGCCTGACAGTCTGGTGCAATGGCACAGAGGTCAGTGACAGCTACAGGGGGCAGCCACCTTCTCTTCCCTCCTGCCTTTGCTCTCCTTGCCACAAGCACAGATTTGTGGCCAGCAACCTCATGAAAGGATGGGAGCAAAGAGTGGGTGGAGAGGAGAAGCAGAGCTCGTCTCTCTTGCCCTAGGACAGAGAAGGAAGCCAAGAAGTCATGCCCTCACCAGCTTGTTTCCTGCCCTAGGGAGAGGGGTTTGTACCAGACAGCAAACCAGAGGAGTCACTGCAGGAGGCAATGCCAGGGGAGACAGGACCAACCCATGTTGTAGCTCAGTACAGTTATGAAGCCACCCAACCTGAAGACCTGGAGTTTCAGGCAGGAGACATGATCCTTGTTTTATCCAAAGGTAATTGTGCTCCTCCTGGGACAGGAGAGGGGAGGGGAGGGACCCCTCAGCTCTGGTGAGAGGGAGGGTGGTGTGGCAGCAGCAGAGCCCCTCCAGCTCTGCCACGGGATTCCCATCCACATGTCCCTGTTACACACACTTCTTCCAACATGTTTTCATCACTCCCACTTCCACCGCACCCCTCCCAAACATTTAAGACAGGAGTTACACTAGGGCTGTGTTTAAGCTTACTGATCACAGTGGATTCTTCCAAGGAGACACCTCATTTTAGCTGCCATCCCCACAATGGGAGCACGCTCTCTCTCCCATTCCTTTCACCTGGAACCTTTTTTCATCTATTTTGTTGTTAATGGTACAATTAGTCGTTCAGTATTAGTCCTTAGTGTTTCTGTGGGAATTGAGGCTTAAATACAGACTAAATCTCAGGAAGATCTATGAGGAACTATATACACAGGGCATGTTCCCCTCTTCACTTGAGCCTCTGAGTGAAATCAAGACATCAGGAATAGGTTTTAAAGGCAAAAACCCCCTTATATTTTGCTATCTGTAGTTCTGTCACTAATCTGTGGTGGCTGGCAGGCTTTAGTAGCAGTACACCATCAGTCCCCCCCCCCCCCAACCTTTGACTGGTTAGTTTTTGCACCATGCAATACTGATGACCCTCTCCACCCCAAAATCCTACCTTCCCCTTCATTGCTGAGCTAAGTATTTCCCAGTTCAGAGCTGGTTCTTGCCTCATTTGGTTCCCCCACAGCAAAACTGTCAGAGCTCGTAGGCTTTACTTAACCCAAGGTACTAGAGGTTTTAGCAGTTTGTTTTAGGGTTTTTAGATGAACATGGGAAACAGGTGACAGTATAGTTCAGATGTATCCTGAAGAGGACAGACCAAGGTCTCAGATGATTGCGTCGCTCTCTACACTCACTTTGTTTCCACTCAAGGCAGTTTCCAAGCCCCCTGGTCTCTATTTTGATCCAATTTCCCACCCCCATTTGACATTCCTTCTTACCTTACCACTTTCCTCTCTTCCTCATTCCTCCCTTTCCTCCACATTCCACTCCCTGCTGGGTCTAGCACTGCTCAAAGGGTTATCAGCAGACACACCTTAAAATGGTGATCTCAGGCCTGTCTGCAGCACATGATGCTCCTGTGCATCCCTAGGGTCACAAGAACTGTGTTTTCCCTTCCAGTGAATGAAGACTGGTTCGAAGGCCAGTGCAAGGGGAGGACTGGCATCTTCCCATCTGCATTCATTCAACAGCCCAACACTGAACACCCAGAAAAGTGATTTCGGAAGAGCTTGAAGTTGTGGAGAGAAATTAAGAATTCAACTGTTGCCATTATGTAGTCTGCATATTAATCCCTGCATCTGAAATGAAATTTAAATGTTATTGCTACTTGTATTAAAAACTTTATATTTTACCTTTTGCATTGTTCTCTAAAACAGGAACTTGTTAAGAAGTTGCTAATTCCTGTTAGGAATACATTCATTCCTAAATCCTGTGCTTGCCAAGACTTGCCCTGTTCCTCTATCCTTAAAAAAGCTTTTATACAGATATGCCAGCAGCTGGGAACACCCACAAGAGGGTGGTGCAACCTGCATTTACAGCCCTGCCGGCAGATCCCAAAGGGGAAGTGAGTTCAGGAAGCAACAGACCAGGAAAGCATTTGCTTCCTCAAAGCATTACTGCCAACCCCAAGATCTTAAGAGCCACCACACAGCCTCACCCTGATCCAACTCACAATTCAAATATGCAGGGACTTTAAAATTCCCACCAATAAAAGCAGACACATTTTACATTTTCTTCAGCGTTGGGAGCTGTACTTCAAAGCTGTTCCTGATCAGTCAGAATTCTAAGACAGTACCTTAGAAAGATACAGCCTGGAATCCCAGAGCTTTGCTCCAAAGGTGCTAAGGACATTTATTTTTAAAGGAACTTATTCTGGAGACAATAAACACCTGTCATTTCAAAACCAGAACATCTCTGGAGTGTTCTGTGACAAACCTGGAAGCATGGAAACAGTGAACATCCTCGTCTGCAGGCAGGTCATTGGCAGAAGGCTCTCTGTCCTCCACCTCCCCCTGCGCATGCTGGACCAGGATGATTCTGCAACTAGGGAGGAGCTTTTCAAGCTGCTCCCATCCTACATTTTTAGTTCAGTATGTAAAACACACTACACAGGCAGCACAAAACCACAACTGAATTATCCATACCAAGCCCAAGCCAGAACCACTGTGATTTATTTAGGTCTCTTCCAAATTTAAAAAAAAAAAAAAGGGAAAAAAAAACAACTTCAAACCTTTTTCTGGCTTCTACAGAAAAGTAATGCATTTTTAACTGCATGAAGCCAAGTCACACAGGAAATAAATGCTACACACAGACACGGATGGAGAGAACATGGTTTAATTAAAGGCAAAGCTGATTTCAGCAGCTGCAGTTCTTGCACGGACAGACAGAAAACACAAAAAAAGCTTACAACACAAACCAGTTTCTGTTGGGGGCCCCTTCCCCTGCTCCCCCCAGGTGCTGGAGGGCAGGTGGGGTCAGATGCATTCCCGAGGCCGGGCGCTCATGCACAAGTGGAACGGTGCAGCTGGGACCTGGCACAGCCGGGAGTGAGATGGTGTTCCTGGTTAGCTCGTCAGGGGTGCAAGAGTCAGTGACGGTGCAAACACGGGAATGTCGCAGCTGCCTGGGCGCACAGCTTGGACACACACCAGGAGGGCTGGAGGGGACACACAGGGTGGGCTGGATTACCATCAGATGAGAACTTCACTTTTTGGACTTGTTAAAGGAAATACAGCTTTGAAATGCAACACAGAACAGTGATGTTGCTAAGGTGGAGCTTGTGGGGAGCTGATCGTACCCCTGAGGGTACTGGGTCTTCTCCACCTTCCCTTTTTGTATTCTCTGGGTCTGCCCAGACTCCAGTGTCACTTCGGCTCCTGCATGTGCTTTGCTCTGCAGCTGAATTCCAGCCCAGAGATCCTGAATCATCACACAAACCCCTACTGCTAAAAACAGCAAATGGACATTGAGACTGCTTCTGTAACTTCCCTGGGAAACCTAACAAAAATGCTGTCCTTTTCTTTAACAAAGCTTCCAGTCTTCAATCCCCCTAATAAATAGCAAATAAAACGTTTTTTCCTTTTCCCTTCTGCACCTTTTCATCTATAAACAGCACTGTGCTGTTTCTGTGTGTCCATGGGTGCCTTAGATTTGTTTCTGGCACTGAAAGCCTGGGGCTGCAGCTGGGACAGGTTTCTGCAGAGCTGACCTGTGCCTCACCAGGCATGCGGATGCCCCACGCTGTCCAGGCTGGCTGTCGGATTCACCCAGCCCTGCTGGACCCCTGATTATTTTCTGCCATGGTTATGAAACTACGAGCGTTCAGCGAAGATGGGAAGATGGAAAGAAAACCAAAAGCAAAACAAAAAAAAAAAACCCCATTGAAAGCTTTCTACCTACCTATTAAAATGAGTCAGGCTGTGAATGCACAGACTAGCCTGCCCTTTGTGGGGCTAGCCACTATGCTACAGTAAAATGTACAGGAATCACACGTTAATTTAAAACCCCACAGCAGTTAACTTGCTTTTCAGCAGTGCTGCGATGCCCCATATCACCCCTTACAGCTCAAACACCTACGGAGAGAAGGGCATTTCATGCTGGAGTCTCTAGTCCACCCTCTGGGTGAAGTGGTGCTAAGTGCCAGACTCTCTTTCATGAAACTCCTTTGCTAGTCCAGGACACAAGAGCCCCACCTCGCCACCACCCATTGTGACTGGAGCAGCAACTGGGGCTCCCATTGCTACACACTGACTATGAAGCACATCTGTGTATGGAAGAATTCAGTGTGATCTTACTACTGAGACAGTAATAAAGATGTTTAGGAGTAATTTCAACTACATTCTCAGTCAGCGAAGCAATCATTAATGGATTCCTATTGTATCTCCCCAAAGAGAGGAAAAGGATTGAGAAGTTCTCATTGGCTTCTCCCATCTGCCCTTTGCTCTCAGCTTTTACTTCCCATGTGGCTGGGGACATGCACGATGGAGAAGGTGAGAGGCGGTGATATCGGGTTACTGAGTGAGCCAAACAGCAGTTCCTCTCTCCCTCCAAAGGGCCCGGGGATGGGAGAGTTCCTGATGTTGTTTGCTTGCACTGCAGACGTTTTGTGCACACTCAGTAGGTTGGTGGAGCTCTTACGCCCTCCTGACAGCAAGGAACAGAAAAGAGGGCTGCCACCTGCACAGGACTGTGTGTGCCAGTCCCGCAGACCCAACATGCCATGGTTTATGGAGCCGTCGTAGTAAGGGTTGCCTCCTCTGTCTCAATGCGGCGGGTTCATGGTGCCTTGTCCGCGCTGCTGCTTCTGCTTCTGCTGCATCAACAGCTGCTCCAGGGCCGAGGGGCCAGGGTGCATCATAGAACTGGACCAGATGGACTAAAAACAAACAGCCAACATTAGCACCTCTTTGCATTACATAGCCCTTCTGCCAGATGGGAAAGCGACACCATGTTCTAATATTCTCCCTCTTTATCACTCATACCTGGCTTATCACAAAAGTTAACCAGGCTTCAAAGAAGACCTTCTAAAAAGAGACTCCCTGGAAGAAACTTATCCTCCTCCAGAACCTTCATTACTACAAAAATTCATACCACATTAACTATTACTAATTTTAGACTAGTCAAAGCTAATGCTAGAATTTCTTCCAGTTCTGCCAGCCTGGGCTTGTTCCACAAAATACTCAAAACCAGCAAGAACTGGAAATTTGTGACATCTTCCTGCACTGGTGACACCTCCCACACTGCCTGTGTAAGTGAATCTGCAGGAAAAACTTTGGGCTTCTGGCACTGAACTCTGACACTTCCAACAAGCTAACACCCATCACTTGATCATCCAGCCTGCAGACTTGTCCCTGAGCACAGCCCCAGCCAAACCCACCTTTAGGCTCTCCATAAGCACAGCTGAGGAGTCCTCCATGGCAGGAGGGCCTTGGGCTGTCCAGGTACCACTAGGAGCACTGGACTGGTGCCAGCTGCTCTCCGAAGAGGACGACGTTGCTGGGAGATAGTCCAGACCAAACCCTCCCATTGCTAAAATGGCAGAAAGACAAGTTTAAAGCAACATGGCAAAACCAGTGCAAAACAAACATCATCAGATGATGGTGTCTGACACCTCCGTGCTAACCTGGAGCCCAGCACTTGCCTGGCTTATCTGTTTTCCAGCGGTCTGTGACTCTCCGGTCTCTGCTGTCTGGAGTCCCAATGGGTCCAAAGTTGGAGAAAGGAACAGAATTGTGGTTATGGGTTGGAGGGGAGCTTGGCAAGCTGCTGGGGTTGGAGGAGTGAGGAGACTGGCTGGCTGGTGTTGAATGATCTAGGGATTACAAAGTAAGAGGAAAAAAAGGTCAGCAGAGACAGCAAGAGCCTCCCAGTTTTGAATTTCTTAGTGCTGCTGTGAATTCTGCCATCACCCAGTTTGCTACAATGCTGAAGGTCAGTTTTTATTCCCTCCATTACATGAGTGTAATGTGAATGCCTAAATTCTGAGCGAAACATTTACAAGAACAGAATGACTGTGTTTAATGCTTACCAGAAAAACAAAAACCAGGAAACCTCATGAGGGCTGGCTAGGCAAAGCCAGTTTTCCCCATGTCTCTTGAAGAACTTGTCTCAAACTAAATGAGTAATCGTCTCGAAGCTTGACAAACCAATTGAAAAACTAGATTAGACCTTGAGGAGTTTGCAAGTTTACAACTTCAATTCTCAAATCTGGGAATATTTCACACTTATGTGAGTCTTAAAGCAATTCAGACCAGAACCCAATAGTGAGCAAAAGAGGAGAGGGAGCATGAAGCAGCCTGTCCACAGGTAGGACGAAACAAATGACGAGGTGAAGGGAGAGGAAATTGAAGCCATGTGAGCCAAAAATCCTGCTAGAATAAAAGCACTTTGCAACTCCCTCCATTTCACCCACAACATCTTTTCCTGGTTGGTTGCAGAAGTTCTACCAAACATCTCATCCAGCCCAGATATTACTTAAAATCCACTCATTTCTCAATTAATTCCTCTCTCACACTCTTCTGGATTTTTAGTGAAATTAAAATCATGACATAACAATTATGGTTTATGCCTTTAAGATAATTACTAACGAAGAAGCTGGTTTGCCTTATGGGCTGCTTAACAGTAAAAAACCAAACCCAACAAAACCCACTACTGTTGTATTTTCCTCCACTCTTCACTCACACAGTTTCTTTTTCAAATATTTACATTATGAAGTCCAGTTCCTCCTGCTTTTTCCAAAAAAAGCAACACACAAAGTATACGGACATCTGAGTTAAAGCACTAGTCCCAAATGGCTGTCCAGGAAACCGAGCTAAAGAGATTTCAGGATTTAACACCTCTTACAATATTTATCCTGCTCAACTACTTAAATTAAAATCCAGGTTCTTACAATATATTAATTACAGAATCCCCTCGTATTTCTGAGGATATATAAAGTAAAACAGAAACCTTCAGAGACCTTGTCAAGCAAGTTTGGGGGTTTTATTTAATTTCCAGTTACATGCAACTTGCAGTTGGTTTAGAATTAACTCAAATCCTCTTACATCACTACATACAAGAAATGCCATACCAGGATTACCTGAGCTGGCTGGAAGGGATGGAGACCACGGAGTCCCTTCAAAGAGAGAATAGAGTGAAGTCTCCTGATGGGCAGCTGAAGGGGTGACTTCTGTTTTTGTGCTGGTATTCATGTTTTTTCCATATACCTCATTGAACATGCTGTTGTTCGGATATCTTTCCTGAAAGAAACCAAACAATATAAGAGCTTAGGTGTTAGATTTATTTCAAACACTGAGACTGTACAAAGGAAACAACTGTAGTTCAAAATATTTTCTTATTCCTTTTTCACTTCCCAGCCCCATCTTTTCTGACCATTTAACATTAAGTCCATCACATTCTGAATCAGGACAGATTTCTCCCGGCTGGACTGCAAAGTTTTCACAAAATCTTCAGATTCACTACTCAGAAAAGTTGTATAAAGACCCTGTTCAATTCTCTGGAAGAGAACAGGTAATTCATTGCTCTGGAAATAAAAACCTACACACCACAGTACCCTGAGATGCACCTTTTCAGTCAATTCCATGAATTCACTGAGAGCAAAGGGCCCGTGAATGCAGCAAGACTCAAGAGTACATCTGTAGTGATATAGCCAAGATTAGTTTGGGAAGAAAATTGATAAAGGCAAAGATTAAGGTTGATACAGACTGAAATTATGCATCCATGTGGATTTCTTTCAGGTTTTCTACTGGCTTAACCACAACAAGCTGAAACAGCAAAAGGTATTGGACTCTGGTTCTCACTTACCTGATTTAGAGAAAAGCCACTGAGGGACAGGAAAGATGATGACTGAGACATCAATTCTGATGGTTTTTCCAGCAGGGACTTCTTCAGAAACCAAAAAGGGGAAAAGAGCAATTAGTGCTCAGTGTAGGGACCATGAGGAAAAGTATGTTAACAGAAACTGCCAAAGAGGTTTTGGTCACATTTACAACTTGTCTTGCATTTTAGCTCCAGCATCTTGGAGGACAGGAGAGGCAAGCTAACAAGTGCAAAAAATCAGTAGTTTTCCTACTACCTGTAATTAATAACCTATAAATCAGCAAACATGACAGCTCAGAGTCTCAAGACAAACCCCACTGCCAGAACAGGTTTTCAAATGCAAAGTCTAATATTCTGATACACCTAAAGGGGAGACTCCTGCCAAAAATACCTTACGGTTGTGTAAAACCTCGTACAAGTGAGAAAAGCTTGTACAAGTGAGACAGGATCCCTCCCAGTGACCAGAAGACTCCTTCAGACAAGGTTAGACTCTTGTATGTGGCTTCTGACAGAATATTTTTTCAGTTCTGAGAGCATCCCTGCTGTAGAGATGCTCTTAGACAGCAAGAGCAGCTAAGTGCTTTTTAAATTAGGTGTGTGCTTTTTAAATTAGGTGTAATAGTCCAAGCGTCATTTAGCACTCCCACTATAAATTACTTGTAGAGAGGAAGGAAAAAAACCCCAACCCAAATGCTTAAAAGAAAGCTTTCAAAACTCCCCATGACTTTTTACTTCCATGTAAAGATATTATGGACCATGACCTTTTTTCCATCACCTATGCCACCTCCCTCTCACACAGCTGTTATTTCCAGCATGAAATATTTCTTGTCTTTCTGTTTGGTTCTTACTATGATTAAGGAGTGAAAAGCTGTCTCTGAAACGAGCCTTTTCAGAGAAGAAATAGCTAACACTGACACAGAAACCAAAGAAAAAATATCAAGCTTGGCTGGTAGACAATGACCATCACCAAATTTAGGATGTGGATCACCAAGCCATAGAATTAGTAAAACCATAAGTAAAAACGTGTGTGAACCAAAATAAAAGCTGTAGTCTTGTTACAAATAAACCCCTTCTTGCACTCTCACCAGCTCAGCATGTCAGGTGTTTTAAAATTTATTTTTCAAACAAGAAAAACCTGAACTAGCATCCCTCTGTTTTTAACACAGTCACATTATCTGGAGTATCTCTGCTTTCATCCTGTAAACTTAAGACGAACAGCCTTATTTTCTTGGCAAGTGGTCCCTAGCTTGTTAGATTTTCAAAGTGACAGCTCATTACTTTGAAAGCATGTTTTAAAACACAGACAAAATTCCCACTCTGCATATTTACACGGCTCGCACAGCAAAGGATTTCCTTCCATTTGTCAGCAGACAACAGTAGGAGCTTCAAAGGAAGCTGCTGAAGCAGCGATTAATTTCTTAGCAAAGTTATCTAATGAGAGAGAAATGAGTGTCTATTTTGCAACTGGCTCCTTGGAATGGCAGGTAAAATAACTGAGGAAGAGACTTAATCAGAGATTTTGAGTAGTCACAAATAATTCTTTGTTACGGCTACTAATCTAAATGAGTATGATTTAATGACTGTGCTTGTAGCCATAACAGAAAGGCACGCTGCACTTTCAGAGGCAATTTAAAAATTCAACAGCTCTGAGACCCCCCCAGCTAGTGAACTAGGACAGTTTTAATATAAAAAATATAGGAAAAAAAACCCCTCTGTCAAAAATGACTATATTTCTGTATGAGTTACTGTGTATTTATCCAGTTAATTGCTATTTTCTTCCAAAGCCATCTTTCTCTTTTTTCAATCTCTTCTGCATTGAATAGGGGAGCATCCCCCTGCCTCTATGGAATTTTTATATGCAGATTATAATCACAGAATCATGTCACAGAACTGTGGAATAGCCTAGATTGGAAGGGATATTAAAACTCATCTCATTCCACCCCACTGCCCACGGACACCTTCCACTATCCCAGGTTGCTCCAAGCTCGATTCAACCTGGCCTTGGACACTTCCAGGGATGGGGCAGCCACAGTTTCTCACCATCCTCACAGGGAAGAATTTCTTCCTAGTATCTCATCTAAACCTATTCTCTGTCAGTTTGAAGCCATTTCCCCTTGTCCTGTCACTACACCCTTGTTTTGATGACCCCCACAGCCCAATCAGTGGGGGTCATCCCTTTAGTACTCAGGGGGGTCTGCCCTTTAGTACTAAGCCCATAAAACTGCAGAAGAGCTAGTGCATTAAAATGATGCATCATGATGCATCAACACCTCTCCTGTGGACTGTACTTACAAAAATCCCAGTTCTTCTGATTCCTGAACAAATTAGCAGGCTTGGATGAGGCAAGTCATATCATAGGCCTCAGTGAAAACTAGCTCAAAGGTGAGGCAGGGAAGTGGACAGGAGGGATGGGGGAGAGAAAGGAATTTCACATTTCTTATAATTTCACAGATGAAAGAGATGCCAGTTAAGAGTGAGAAGCAGCAGTATTACATCAAATACATACAAAGAGGCTTCGTCCAGGAAGAGAGGCGAGAGGCCCCAGCAGAGCTGGGTAAAGATCAGGAGGATTAGAGAAAATCAGCTCTTCCTCCTCCTCCAAGGCAGCCAGACTCTTTAACAGGTCCGGAGGAAGCAGAGGGGAGCTCTTGGGGTCCTAGTGACAGAAATGAGCACAGTGAGACAACAGAAGGCAGAAAGAACAGCCAGAGACAATGAGGCTAAGCCAGAGCAGGAGAGAGAACAGCAAGAGGAAGGCAGAAGGCAGCATGCAGAGGGTGAGGTGAGAATGGTGCTGAGACACAAAGAGAGAACTCTGAGCAGAAACGACCACCAGCCACACGGCCAAATGCGCACGGAGAGCAGCACGCATCAAAGTGACAGCAGAGAGCTTTAATAAGTGGAGCGTATGCTTCCTCTTGCATCCATGCTACATACTGAACCTGTTTCCATGTGCAAGAACAACAAACAATCATTCTTCTACAGCTGATCTCTGAGTAATTTAGGTTTCAAGTAGAATTATGTTTGCATCTTCTTCTTTTTCCTACTTGTGGAGTTTAAATCCCATGAGACTTATTTCCACTGGTGATGGCTGCTATGCCAGTGCACAGCTTACCAGCCCCCTGGGCCAGTAAAATCTGCAAAGTGCTTGTCAGACTGGGCATCTTGACTTATGTGAGGGATGCTTAAAGCACAAGCATCACAGGGCACAGCTTCTCTCTGTAGCTCAATGTGCTGGCACTTAGGCAAGGTTTCCATTTTAGGAATGAGGATGAGGCTTTGACCCTGTCTCCATCTAAAAACCACAACCTGACATCAGGGTAGGGGCAGACTCCTGTACATTGCCTGGCTTTTCTCTCGGAAGGATGAGCCAAGTGACCTCAGCTGACCATCGCCATGTCCTGAGTGCATTTACAGAGGCACATCCCACCAAAGGTTTAAAAGGCCTCTGTTTAAGCCTCCTTATAAACATCACCGAAAGCACTCACAGACAACTCCAAGGCTGTTAATAAATAGCAGATGTTGGTGGGTTTATAAACAGCAACATGAAGCACGACCGCATGAATAGAAGTAAAGTATTCCATTACTGCAACCGGGAGCTCCCTCAGCGTCATGGGATTTTCAGGAAGAACAAACAAACAAAAAATCCAAGACAAGACTGCTGCTACCATCCTTGATTGCTCAACCTATTGCAGCCTCAGCCATTGAATTCACTATAGCAGTGTTAGGAGTTCACCTAAAGCGTAATAATTCAACTGCAATTATTTGGGTGGCTTTTATGGTTTTCATCAGTTGCCAGACAAGAATTTTCTCCAAAACTATCAGCTGCCACGTTTCTTGACCTGGCAGACACAGTGTAGAGATGGATGTCACATCCACACTGAACAAGACGTACATCTACTTGAAACCAAATCTTCAAGAGACTGATCCCACACACAGCCTACTGAAATGGGGGATTCATCCCTTTGTGCTGGAACCCCAGGTACTGACACTCAGGTCTCTTCTAAACAAGCTCACATTGACCTACTTGGGACCACAGGGCATTCTTGAAACAGGGAAACACCAAGAGTTGCCAGGAATACCAGAGCTTTGGTTTTCCCCACTTGTAGCATAGATCTTACCTCAAAGGTCATCCTGGAGACAGCATCCTGCTCAGAGCAGAAGACTCCCTGCCGCTTCCCCCTGCGGTCCATGTTTGACTGCTGGGTCATCACCCTGTTGTCAGTCATGCCGTAGGAAGAGTCCCAGTAATATTCTGGCACCTTGACTTCTGAGGGGTTCTGGTTATATGGCTCCATTGGGAAAGGCTTCATTTTTTTCTCCAGCGGTTGCTGTTGCATCACAGGAGGCTGTAATGACTGTTCAAAGAGTTTGAGAGGGTCCTGGGCCTGCAGGTAATAGGGCTGCTTTACAGGCATGATCTTCCCCAGGGAGCCTTGGACTTGAGGGGGGTTCCAGAGCTGCTTCGATGAGTCTGTCTGTGGATACTGAGGCAGAGACACAGGACTTCACCAGTGGGGAGGAACAATTCATGTTACCTGAATGCCTAACTCCATCCAAGTTGTCAGCCTGGCTCATGGGTGACAGCAAATCTGAATGTTTGTGGAATGTCTGTGTTAGTGACAAAAGCAATTTCCATATGCATCTAACACTCTTTAGTCAAGCTTTAAACCAACAGCCAAGTATAATCCTTACTCTAATCCAGTACCTTACAACCCAAAAGCCTACAAACTAAACCTTTAGTAAGGTACTGAGCCAGCATTTTGCTGCCCAGAACACAAGGAAGGTCTCACTATTGGGTCCAGATTTGCCAGAAGGGAGATTTTCTCCAGCACAAGGTGAGCAAAGAACTAAGAGATGTAAGGGAACTGACACTGCAACCAGTTAGCCAAAAGGAGAGTGCAGGTGGAGGTTCACACTCAGTCCTCATCACTCACACAAGGAAACTGGAAAGGCCTGAGACAGACATACCAACTCCATACCTTGTCTGTATCAGAAACACACAGCAAACAGATGACAGAAAAGACATTCCATTCCAGTACATACCTTCCTTTCAGTTACAGCATCATATGTTCACACCCACCAAACTTCAGCTCATTTTCAAATTTGCCCAGAACTTCACAATCAAAAAATAAAGTCTTTAACGACAATTTTGAAAGGTAATCCAGGAAGACAGTCTTGAATGTTGGCCATTTATTTTTAAATAAAGCCCAGCATGTAGCACAGGCCAAGTTTACCTGCTGGAATCCGGAGTGGTGTGGCGGGCTCTTCCCCAGGCCTTGCACAGCTTTCGTGGGGGACTGGTGCTGCTGCTGCTGGGCCAGAGCTTGGACCTGTAACTGGCTTGTGGACTGTGCTGTTGCCTGAGCTGGTAAAGATGAGAGGGGTTGCTGGGAAGGAGGTGGTGTTTGCTGAGGTCCCTGGGTCATTGGCCCTGGTCCAGAGGGCCGCTGCTGGCTGTAAGGAATGTGGGACTGTTTCCCACCTTGCACCTGGTTTCCTGCAGGCGAGTGAGCTGTGGGTTGGAGGAAGGTTCCTGGGACAGAAACACCACCCGGGAAGGTATACCCCGTGCTCATGGAGAAAGCCACAGGAGGGGGGACAACATAGGTTGGAGGAGGAAATCCTGGAAAAGATAAAAAATTCACCTTTAATCACAGTTTGGCAGAGCAGATAGCTCCCTCCAGAAAACTTACAGTGGGGTTTCTCTTCCTATGCTGTTCATTTAGAAAGGAGGCACCAGTTTGCACACATGCACCATAATGCCCTTCCTCACCTTGGCATGTGCATGGCTGTGATCACACAGGGATTCAGAGTTTGTTCTGAATCTGGAGTTTTCTTGCAATATTCCAGGCACAGATAGTGGTCAGCCATGGCAGTATCTGAGGGTCATATGTTTCCACGTCCCTGTGTCCCCTGTCCCCCACTCTCCCTGCTTTTTTTGACCCCCACTACCTTTTTCCTTCCTTGCTCTGGGGTTTTTGATGCTTTACCCCCAAAGTTTCCTCCCCTTCAAACACATTTTCAGGGACTGAACTTCTGCAAGAACAAACAGAAGCAACCAATACAGTAAGTCTACTGCCTCCTCCCAGAGGACCACCAGTCTCTGGATCAATTTAGAGAGAGACAGATGGTAACCAAACAAATCCTCATATCCGTAAGATCAATTCCTTCCCTGTAATTCACACCGACAAGCCAGGTTTGGAAGGCAAGCTTTAATTCTGTGTCTCACAGGCCAGATTTTATTCTGACTTTGAGACAGGGAAGATGCCCCTCTGTCTTATATTGAGAGCTCCATGTAACAGGTGCAGGGAAGATACCAGCTTCCAGTTATTCCATGAGCAAACATGGATAGCAAGGTATAACAGGCAGACTCCACAGCAAAATGGGACATGCAGTGCAGCAACAGAAGCAAGTAAGACCACACAAATTACAGCTTCAAACATGAGCACCACTACAAAAAGTGAGTTTTAAAGCAAGCATTGTGATTGATCTTTTGCAATGGAGTCTGAAGCACCGGGAATGCTTCAGAAGCAGTGCTAGCAGAAAGCTTTGTTATGTTCAGACTACCTACAGGAAGAGCCTAGTGTGAAGTTCCTTGATCTCACAACCACTAAACCAGAAGGCGGGTGGCAGATTTCATGACAGACCTCAATTCCAAAGCATAAGGAATCTTATTTATCTCGTTTCAGTTCTGCTATGCCCCTTCTTTACTATTTGATAATATGTTCAACAGGAAAATCCACGTTCATTAACGGAGCCCCTGCCTTCAGAGGCTGCACCAACCACTATTACAGGATTTTCTTCACAGTCAACAATAAATGACACTTCAAATGAACGATGCAAATTACCTGGCCGGCTAGGAAGGGGAGGGAAAGCTCCTGGGTGATGAATAGGGATGAACTGGGAACTGCTGGCCTGACTTGGAGTCTGAGTTACAGGTGTTTTCCTGGCTTCTGACACTGGAGTCTTCCTCATCTCCATCTGGGATTTCACCTGATGCAAAAGAAAGTATGAAGAAATTAAATAACTTTTCCTAAATTTCCACATTAGCCATATCATGTCTCAAGCCAAAAATTAAGTTCTCAGATTGTCTGAGTGGTTATTTTCTTTTTCCTAAGTAACTGGGAGAAGTTTGGAACACAGGAACCCTCCTCAGTGACCTCAGGCAGGTTACCCTGCATGTCCTCAGGCACTTCTCGCCTCACAAAAGCACTCAAGGATATTTACTCAGAGATGCAAGAAGCTCATTCTCTAGCATGAGAGTGAGAAGCAGACATACTATCTCACCATTCAAGGAACTTACCATGCCGCTCACCTGCAGTGTTTAAAAACGGAAAGTGCAGATGCTACTATGCTTCTCCTAGGGCACTGCTTCAACCTAAGTCATACTACTTACCTGCACCACCTTAAAAAACAAACACTGCCACATTCTTCCTGGGGAGTTCTCTCAGCCTAATCCATATGGTGATGTATATGCACAAACTCCTCCACACTAGGGAATTCTTTTGACCCAGAGCATATAAGACAAACAGCAGAAGTCTTTCACCTCATTCAGTTTACTGTGTAACTGCGAGGTGTTCTGTTAAAAGAGCTGCACCAGTTAAAGGCAGAGAGAAGAATGTAATGTAATGTTTACCTGATTCTGAGTCTGCCGCGGTCTGGGTCTTCCTGGGGAGGAAGACAGAGGGGAAGACTACTTTCCCTTTCTGTTCAGCTCGGCAGAACTGCCTGGAATGCAAGATGGAGCAGGCAGGAAAAAGACAGCAAGCAAGGAACCTGGGCAATACAGAAAGGGCCTAGGAGCAGACCTGACACCAAGTCTCAAAGGTGAGTGAAAGAAAGGGTTGTATTAGGGACCAAATTAAAAAAAATCCAAACCAAACAAACCAAAACAGTGGGCGGTTTATTTAGACATTTAGTGCTGCTGATTCGAAAGGAGTTACAGTTGTTTTCTGCCAAATTACAATATTAAAGGGATAGATGCATTCAAATCCTTTCTTAAGTTCTTTTTCAAATTGAATTTCCCCATTTAGAAATTATGGGACGGTAGGGTTCTTTCTGCATTTGTAAACTGGGAGGTTTGGGTGGATTTTTCATTTCCCACTAGAAAAAGTCTGGAGGGAACTCCACCTTAAGGTTCTGGCTGATGCTAAACACCACGAATAATGCGGGCCCTTGCTCATGCCACATCTTTTTGCCCTCCATCACATTCAGCATATTTAACTTACATTGTGCTGTCCCTTTTTCCTCCACAATAAGCCAAACATTTTTATAACCCTTATCAAGAACTATGCATTCTTTTACAGAAATTCTGGAGGACTGAAAGACACTCTTCCTGCCACGGTATTTTAAAACTCGAGCTCTGTTCATCAAAAACTCAAGGATGCTATAACACATTTCCAGAGGACGGCTTCCAAAGGCACCCTGCATGTTTTACAGTTAACTTTGTAAAAACCTAAATCACTGAAACTGATTAATCAAGACAAATTTCAGTTTCTTCCTTGCTTCTACTTGATTTCACCTCAGAAGTGTCAATGCTACCAAATATTTACCTCCACAATAGCCCTAAGTGTTCCTACACACTACTTGAGAGAGGCACCATTTTATCACAGGGACCTTGTAAGAGTATGCTACACTTTGAATGAGTCTTCATTGAACTTCCTTGGCACCTAACATTATCTTCCCTGGAGAGCAGAGCTTCAACCCAGATCACATCCTGCCTGAGCATGCAAGTTTCCCATGCAAAGCAGGACTTATCACTTCTTTACCACATTCTTCACATTTTTGTCAAGTAGGAACTACAGTATTTAAGCTTTTGAAGGCAATGAACTATGTAGGAGATAAAGCCTGAAACTGCCAGGAGCGCCAAGGCAGAACACAGTCCACCAACTTCTATGAAACCTACACTGGTTTCTCAGTGTGGGGGGAAGCAAGCCCTCCCTCTACTCTGGAGCAGGTCTGGATAAGCAAGTCCACCAAATTATACAAAACAAAAGGCATTTCACTGGACTTGTTGCCATAAATACAGCTGATAGAGTTAAAAAGTCAAAATTAATTTCTATTCAAGAAGAGACAAACAATGACCAACATCATCAGAGAAGATTCTGCTACAGCTGGGTTTGTTGCATCTTAAGACTAAGTCAAGCAAATTTCTGATAAATAAGCTATCGTCCCTATTCAAAAAGCTATACATAATACTCAGATCTGCTAGGTTTTTATCCACCTGAAGTCCTTATTTTGCAAGACAGGGGCACAAAGATCAAATGCTCAGTGATGCTCAGACCTGCAACCGCGTTCCAGATGTATTTGATAAATAAATAAGAAACTTACTATTCTAACTCACCTATGCTGGTTTTCAGATACCAGAATCGTGTTCTACAACTCAGAAATGATTGTCCCCTGGTTTCTGTAGCCTTTACAGAAACCCTTTGTATCCCATGGTATGGCTCCCCTGCAAAACCAACTGAATAATGCTGCCAGTTCAGACATTCCATTTCATAACCATGATGTTTAACAACAAGTCATCAGGAAGAAAACAAGGAGAATAATCCAAGGCTCCTAAATAACACAAGCTGGAAAGACTGAAAGAGATAGTTAGTCTAGCCTAAGGAAAGGACCTCAATTGCACAGGCCTTTGGAGCAGCTGCAAATAGGAAGAGTTATTCTGCAGACCTGTCCTGGGCAGCAGTAATGGGCTTACACAGAGGCAAGGGACATAGAGTGTATTACGAAATAATTTCCACTTGCAAGACCAGTGAAGAACTAACACACTTTCTCTAGGGAAATAATAGAAATCTCCATCACTATCATTGAACGGTTCCAGTCATCATCGGGGAAGAACTGAGATTGTCTAGGTACAGATCAGATCAGCCCTGAAACTCTACCCCTCATTTACTATGACTCAGTGGAAGTCAGACCAGCAAATTCATTGTTTACTTGATATATTTTGTACATAATGCTCAAAGAAATAGATAAAAAAGCACGCCCCTAAAAAATAAAACCAGTAAAAGAGAAGCTGATGTGAAAACAAACCATTTTGAGCAAGTGCCTGAACACATATCAACGATTTAAGAGCAGAGTGGCTTTCCTTCCTTTACAAAGAGACACCTGACTGCACCCACAGTACAGAGGATCTTACTCCACATATATACAATCTGATACTTTTGTGACATGTTCAGTTTGTTGAATGTGCACGAGTCAACTGAACTGAAAATGCAGAGTTCTTTCACAACAGACCCCAGAATGGCAAGAGCATGACTACGACCTGGCCACAGGAACTGCCTTGGTGGCCTGAATAATTTGTGAAATTGGTAGAGATCTGTTTTTTACGACAGTTACAGCAAAATCACCTTTCATTGCACTCTCTTTTCCCCTCTCTCTCTTTTTGGGATAGCATCAAGGAAAAGCAAAGAGATCCAAAGATCACCATCGCCTGGTCTTTGAGGTACAATTGTTTTATATTTTTGAGCACTAGCTGTAGGGCCCACAGTGAGACCTCAGCTCTGCCACACTCTACACAAGCAGTGACTGCCCTGACACAACATGGCACAGTCTCAGACAGAGCGTCCCTCTGAGCTAAAGGCTTACCTGAACTGCCACATTCTGCTTTCCTGCTTCCTGCATCTTATCCAAGCCACATTTCTTAGTCTCATTCTTTCTTTTATTGTTTTCTTTCTTCCCATCATTCTTATTTGCTACTATTCCTTTGCTAAAGTCCCGTCTCTCCCTCGCTAAGTCCTTTGGGGGGTAGATGCGCCCTTGTTCTCTGTTCATCTCCCGGGGCTTGATGTTCTCTTTGAAGGTGACCATCGGTTTTTCTCCTGCATCACAGCTGTTGTTCAGACTTCTGCCAGAGGACAGCACTGATTTGAGTCCAGGGCTCCCATCAGCACACAGTGGCTCTGCCATGGATGTCTCCTGTAAGGCGAGACTCTCTTTGGCTTCACTAGGGTCCTCCAGTAGGAGCTCCGGGATTTCCGTCACAAACAACAGCTTTCCTACCTCATTCTCACATTGAATCAACCTGAAAAAGACAGGAAAGAATTGAAAAACAAGTACATAAACTACATTACTTATAATCAGTCTGTGAAGGAATGGCTTGCTGACCCACAGAACATGTTATTAGTGCTGTCAGCATCTTGTCCTCACATTACAGCTAATTGCTGTGTTGAACAGAGAGAAAAATAACATTCCACACTGGCACCTGTGTCACCTCAGCTTCCAGCAGCATGGGATACACAAAGTACCTGCAATTACCTTGGCTGGTTATCAGCAATCCATTTGCCTGTGAAGATCAGGCGCTGCTGCCGAATCCGACATTGTTGCCCTTCTTTATCCCCTGTAATTGCCTGGTGGCCTTTGGAAAAATCCAAGTTCCTAGTATTGACACAGAAGAGCGAGTATTAATTACACAATTACCCTCTGCAATATCCTATTTCTCTAGCAATACAACGTGTCAGCATTGCTCTACTAAAACCTGTGAACTTTCACCAGATATTATTCAAAACGTGGCTCTTAAGAGATATCTGATTTACAGATGTAATTCTCATCTGGTAAGATGCACCTACATTAAAGAGGTTCAGTGGGGTCATGAGTAGTAGTATAACCTCAAGAATTTCTTAGGGCTACACTGTCCATTGCAATTGTTTTGAAGAGACCGACATCAATCTATACAGCAGTAAATATTCACAAATAAGATATTGTAGGGAACGGGCCAGTGTCTGTCAAAGTCATGACGTCAGCAAGGGTGCAAGATCCTTCAGCTGTCACCCACCTGAACGAGGGCCTCAGAGCCAGGAATCCTTGCAACTCAAATTCTTCTGGAAGGGGGGTTGCTGACAAACAGACAGTAAAAAGCATAAGGAAAGCATGAAAGCACTGAGCACAGTATCACAGCAGATACCTCAGCATGGTTTCTACACATACTAAAGCCTTCTATTAACTGCTCCACCCCACAATCTGAGGAATTCAGGAATGATAGAGCAAAGTCTGCTCAGCACAAGAAAGCAACATTTGCAAAGTACTCACATGAACTAATACAAGAAGACAACTTGCTTCCTTATTTGCTCTTCAACTGTATTTCCCCACATCAGCAGGAAAAACATTGTTTTTCCCAGTTCTTTACAGCACAGACTACAAGTGTCCTTACCATTATTACTGGATAGATCTTCTTCATGAGGATGGAAACTATTTAGAAGAGAGATCAGCCAGGGCCATATGCTACAAATTAGAAAACAGGCAAACCCTAAGTGAAAACTGCAAAACATGGGATGCGTTTGCTTTACCAAAAAACCACTGAATGCTGTTACCATCACAGTTTACATTAATCCTCTGATTCCCAAGAGAAGTTTCTCACAAAGTGTCAGTGAAAAGACCACTTTCTTGAAAAAATAACTATTACTAAAAAGCCAACCTAAAGTTCCCAAGGAACCCAGGCTCTCGCAGCACAGTGTTCATTATCCAGCAGGCCAGAGAGCTCACTGTGAATTTAACCAGATAAACCTACAGCATGAGCAAGTGCTGTGTGCACCTGTCTGCAATTCATGCTTTCCAGTCCACAGGTGATGGCTCTCAAGGCACAGTCAATGAATCAGTTTAGACAGCAAAGTAATTTGTCAAGACAGCTGTGCAGAAGTACTTCTGCTCTGTGAACAAGAACACTGTACTGTAGTGCTGGAGCATTCACCACCAAGGGAAGAGACTCTAAGTAAGGGTTACACCGAGTAAGACCATTAAACTAGAGGTGAACTTGCAGTCCCCTGCCTTGCCCTCACAATACCAGTACAAGAAATGACTGGCAATTCTTTCCAAAGGTCCTGGAGCAAATAATTTTAAAATCACACTGATCACTGCAGAGGTGGTTAACACGTAACTGCTACCACCAGGCTGCTTCCTCCTGTTTGTTAAAAGCTCCCACTTAAAAGTCCAAAAATCCTTCTTCTTTACTGATGGGTACCACGGAATCAAGAGAAAACTATTTCAGGATGCCCACTGTGCTCAGCGTTGGAGAAACGAATGTGTCCTCCTCAGCAAGGCTTTCAGCCATCATCCAGTGTGTGGCCTGGAGAATGCACCATGTCCCCAACAGCACTGTACACCCTCAGCTGCTTTCCTGCACGGCTGTGGGCACTGGCAGCATGATCTTCATGATTATTCTCTACACTATACTAAGCAACAGCTCCATCCCATGACTGAAAAGGGACAAAAGAAGGAAAAAACACCCCAGAGGTCTTCAATGAGGCAAGTAAAGTCAGTAATATGTTGTCCAGAAAATGGGTTCCTTCAGAGAATCCCAGAATGGTTTGGGCTGGAAGGGACATTCCACACTCTGTGCCATGGGCAGGGACACCTTCCACTATCCCAGGTTGCTCCAAGCTCTGTCCAATCTGGCCTTGGACACTTTTAGGGATGGGGCAGCCACATCTTCTCTGAGCAGCCTGTGCCAGGGCCTCCCACCCTCACAGCGAAGGATTTCTTTCTAGCATCCAATCTAAATATGCCCTTTTCAGCCTAAAGCCATTTACTCCATGAATTACTACCTGGATGTCCTCTCTGCAGGGACTACTTGCTATCAATTAGGTATCTTGCCTATTAAAATACAGGCATAAGTCTTCCTTTAGGATGTGCACAGGGCAATAGTTACCACCATCTTAAAACCATTTCTGAGCTCTTTTCCTTAATCTTGCCTTTAGGAATTCTGTGGTTTAAGCTCCCAAAACTCCGAGGGGTTTTTTGGGATTTTTTATGTTTTCCTTAACAAACCAAAGTTATAGGCCCCCTGTTCCCCATACATCACACTGCTTTCCCTGGAGTGCCCATCTTGGGAACAATACTCATCCACCTGCGTCAGTAACAGTCACTCTGATCCTAAGAATCACCTTACAGAAACACTTTATTGAATCATGGTAATTCATGAAAAGTTAACAGACTGTTAGAAAAATTGGTGAGTTTTGAAAAATTTAAGTCTTAATTTATGAGATTAGTGGCAGAAGTGAAAAATCAGAGCAACAGTGCAGAACAGTTATGCATGCACTGACCTTTAAATAGAGTCCCTTTACTAAACTGAATTTAATTCCTGGGTGACTACCAGCACTGCCCAAGTGACGGTTTAGTGCACGAAATTAAGGCAAGTATTCTCCTGCCATTTCCTCAGTAATCTGAGAAATTGTTATATTAGATTAGGCTATGGGAACACTCACTAGTTATGCTCAAACTGGACATTATAAAATAGATCCCCTGATCTTAAAAAAGTGACAACAAACCTAAAGCAAATTAAATGAGTCAATTTGCTCATGTAACCAACAAGTCTCATGTTTTGCTTTATGAATTTTTTAGCACATACACCTTGTCATTTCGGTATCTGTAATGATGAGTTATATGATCACTTTTCACATGACTAATTTGTGGATCAACAGTAATTAGGACCTTCATGCAACAAAATGTATCAAGAGAAAAATTAACACTCACTACCGTCTTTCGTCAACCACTGCCTCCTGGAAAACACTGGGCCTAAGTTTCAGCCAGTCCATCGAAACCTTCACAGCTGGAAGAGGATATGCAGCCCCAGAGTCCTCCTGGTAGTCGTTTTGTAAAGGACACTTGCACAGAACTCCAAGAAACGACACTAGAAACAGAGTAACAGGAAAAAGTAAAAGAAAAAAACTCCATGATGTGGAAATGACACTTCAAAGTTGACCAAATAACCTAATCAAACATATCCCCACCCCATAAACCCCTATTCTAAGAGCTAGTTCTTTAGAAGAACAAGGCAGCCCAACTACCTCATATTAAACAATCCACCAACAGATCACAACGTAGGGCTTTTTAATAGCTTTGTACTATGCAGCAGAATCTTGGCATCTTATATCCCTTCAACTGTCATGGCAAGTCATTTTGATAAGTTAAAAAAAACAGATGACACAAGCCCGGTGCAGAAATATTCACTCACCTATTTATTAGAAATTATCAACTTAACTACCTACCTGCACTTTATTCACTTCAATCAGCAGGCACACAAATGCACTGGAGCTCTGCAGGCAGGCACCCAGCCCAGACCCTTTAGGGCACACAAGCTGAGAAAGAGTAACCACACCAGTGTGACCATGCTGCCTTCAGAATCAACTCCAGGCTGGAATTTGGAGAAATCCAGCTATTCAGAAATTTAGGTGTTGACTAACAAGGCCAAGCTGACCACAGGCTCAATCACGTTAAGCAAATCAGCATTATGTGGCTAGAGTCTACAATGCTCTGCACTCCCAGTTATCTCCTGGTTGATATTACCAAAGGCACAGAAGTAGCTGAGGTCCTAGTTGACGCAACTTCAGTCCTGTTGAATCAGAACCAGTTTCATTCAAAGCAACTCCAACTGTATGCAGCCAACTGGGGAGCAGCCCCCCAAGAGGGGTACTACTCACCACCAAGTTGGATCCCGTTTTGCACCCAAGTTAAAATGTTCTTTCAGAACCAGGAAAATGATGCAGAGTTCTGTAAAGCTTCAAACAGAGTAAGTCCGGACACAGAAATCCAGTGTTAAGTCAGCACTGCTGACATAAATGATCCTGTGTGACCATCATCTCTCTCAACTTTCTCCCTAATGTCTATTCTTGGCACTTACCTCACACAGCCATTAAGCTAGATCCTGAGAGGAAATTACTAATGGATTCCACGTTAAAATCAAGAGAACTACAAAAACCAATTAGCTCCCACACTTACTGAAGAGAGCCAGGAGCTGTGTCCAGCAGAGCTGCTCATCCTGGCTGTAGTTGTGCTGCTCCGTTTCATTGCTGAAGTCTCGCAGGTGGTGCAGTTGGAACAGGTTGATCACAGTAATATGGACTAACTGCTGAGAGTTGAAGGCCTTCTGGAACAACAACCTCTGCAACAAAGACACAGGGTATATGCATTTTTAGATGGCAAAGCACATGCTTGAATGGATTGTAGTTGCTCCTTCACTGCTCGACTAATGCTTCTGCCCTTAGGCAACATTCATTCTGGATTTATTTTCAGGTCATCCCTCCCAGCACAGCACTGGGCTTCCCAGGAGGACTTGGGCAGGTGCCCACTGTTAAGCACAAGGTTTTTGCTTGTACACCAGCTCAGACACACAACAAATCAACATCCCCTTTGCATATGGTTCCCTTCCAGAGCAAGTGCAATTTTGAATGTATAGTAACAGCACTGCAAAGGCCCATAGACCCACTGGGTTTGTCTGCCTGTCAAAGAACCAGCATGGAGAAGGTGACATTTTAAAAAAACACCCCAGGAAAATTTAACTACTGCATGGTTATGCATTAAAGACTAATTCCACACCTGACTTCATGGGTCACAGAATGCCTTGGCAGACTAAAACAGTGAGAGCTATTTACAGATGCCTTTCAGTAACTATGCTAGAAAATACACCTTTCTCAGGACAGGAAAAGAGACTTCAAGGCTTTTTGTGGGGAAAAAAAAGGACGTATCCTAAATCTCAGCCAACGTATCTTCAGACACAACAATCAGGGAAGCAGGTAGATTAACTAGTGTTAAAGGTTTAAGCTCCATGTTCACCCTTGACTCTCTCAACTAGGGCATGAAGAAGCACTGTACAGCTGACAACTGAGATTGGCAGACCTGCCAGCAGCAGCACCCAGGGCCTGACTGAACACTCCCAACCCTGCAACTGCTCTCCTCAGAGTTAAGATCAGCCACAAAGTTAAACTGATTCACTACCATATAGCCAACTTCACATCCACATTCAACTCATTGAGGCCAGAAGAGTTGCTCTCTCATAAATTAGGCCTTATGTTGCATAATATAAACCAAGAAAGAATATAAACCAAGAAATATAAATCTAAGCAACAAATCTGGGCTCAATTAGCTGCTTTAACACCCTGTATCAGTTCAGAAAATGAAGAATGTTCCACATGCCTGAGCAATGCTCATAATTATTGACTGTAAGCACAGTGGGAAAAGCAGTTACTTGTTCAACAGCCAGCAACACACACAGAGAGATACAATTACTACATTTTGAAACAACATTACCTGCCAGGCTGGGAGTAGCCCACATTGAAAGTTAATTCATAGCAAATTCTGTGATTTTATATATTTATTTTAAAGACAGTGTGAACCTGGCAGTAGCAGCACAATTCAAGACAAAAATATGGAAAAGGACACTGTAAAGAGTATTTGTGATTTTTTTATATTGCTCAGACCATGTTCCCCTTTCCTATTTTTGAAAAGCATCCACTCTTCTGCTGAACATATCCATCCTCCCTGCTTCTTTTCCACAGAAGTTGAGGCAGATCAGTTTCCAAAAGGCATTTACCAGTTAACACAATGTCCTCTCTGAAATGCTACTACTTTGCATAAATACCTTCCAAAATTCTTTTGTTTCAATCATTGCTGTATTGTCCAACATAATGAGCTGAGTATGTAATCAATGGGACTCCTGGATTTTCCATGGGAAACGCGTTCTGCATAGTTCTAGTCTACACACACTAAGGTTGTATGGGACACTTTTTAAGGGCAAATTGCTAACAGGAGAGGCAAGTTTTCTGAGGCAGATTAAAAGCAGCCTTAATAACCACTGGGAGTGAATGAAAGCCATCCAAAAAATGAAGCTCTCAAAATTCCTCAGGCCACCAAGCCAAGACTTTACAGATGAATCAAGAGCTTTTCACAGGTATCCAAGAATCATCCAGGTTAAAGAGCAGAGAATCAAGAGTGGTCACTGATTTCTCCTGTATCTCCACCAACAATGGACCACGTGCAAAATGGGAAAAAGCCCTAATCTTGGCAGAAGTTACTAGAACTATCCAGTGTTAGCTGCAATGCAAATCTTCCCTAACTAGATACTTGAGTTTCCTGTGTTTTATCATGTGAAAGAATTATTACTGGACTGTAATTTCAGAACTCAGCTGCTAAAAATATTTTCCTCAATATACTAATTAATATGTTGTTAGAACTAACCTTGAACTGTTCTTCCAGCTTTTCTCGAAGAGGGCTCAGCTTCTCCAAGCTCTTACTCAGGTACACATGGCCATGAAATTTAATAAATGCCTTGATGAAGTCAGACACACTCCATCGAGTCTTCACCTCATCACGACTGCATTTAGAATAGAAATACCTGATTCAGTCTTTGGAATTACACACAGCTGCACATAACATTACAGAATTATTCCAAAATGAAGGAGAAATGCCCATGCAAAGCTACTTTTCATGTTGGCACAATATGCTTATTTCCTGTATTCACTAATCACAGTCAGGAGCCTCACAAACTATTCTTTGTTCCATACACCTGTGAGGATGCTCTGACTGGCCAACGGTTGAGGGATTTCTGTTTCCACTGTCAAATATGAATAACTTCTGGCAAGGCAGGTACTTTTAGAAGAAGTCTCTTCCAGCTTATCTGAGTGGCAATAATTTACTCTTAGTCTCACCTTTCCAGTGCTTTAGAAAGTGCTTTTTGTAGGTTAGTGGAGGCAGCTGGGAAAGGAAATTTCACAGCAATGCTTCTGCAGTAGTAGAAAATTGTGGTCAAGTGGTCTCCTTTGGAAGAAGCTAGGATAGCCAACTGATTATAAGGCTGACCTAAGGGAGAAAAAGACAAGTTGTCCTGGAGGGAAATACGCTAGATTTCAGAGTCCATGCGGTCACTTGGAAAGGGAGCATAAAGTTCTCAGTTCTTCAACAGACAAGGCTCAGATCCATCTGCTGACCCTTTTGCCCCAGCCTCAGATCTGTACCACTTCAGTCAAAAAGCTTCTGAGCTTCTGAATTTGTGGTGCAGCAGCTGTTTGGATTTTCTTTTTTGTTTGTTTTTTGGGGTTTTTTTACTTTGTATGGGGAAGGATTGGGTATAGGGGTTTCTGTTTGGTTTTATTTGCTTGTTCGTTTCTGGGGTTTGAGTTTTTGTTTGGTTGTATTTTGTCTCAATAATAAAATACTGTCAGAACCAAGCTTTCATCACCAATGATTTATCTTCGTCTTTTGGACAAAAGCTAGCCCAATTTTACTTCCTTTTCAACATTTCATATTTTTTTGCCTAGGGAGTTTAAAATACAGAGAATTCTGCAGTTACAATGCAACTGGTTAAAAAAATTGAATTACTGGTTTCAGCAGCCTAGCTCAAAAGCAATTTACCCTTCTCTCACTATCCCTACATTTTGGGCCACTGGAAGACAATAGCTAAAAAGCTAGATCCCTGAACCAACTCACATCAGCAACTTGAAAAATACAATTTTAGCTACTAAACTTTATAAATAGACATGGGCATAAATAATAAAAGAAAAAAACATTGGTGGTGTAAAGCAAGTTTTCATTAATTGTACTTTATAATGTATGAATGTAACAGAGTATAGTAGTAGCGAAGCCTTGGAGTAAAGCTGTGAATTACCTTCCTTGTTTCTACATCTGCACAAAAAGGAAGCAACACAGATCATGCAAATAACCATTATCTAAATGATTTACTGATGGGTCAGGCTTTGTTGTATGGTTGTTTGGAGAATTTGGGGAAGGGTATTTATGTAAAAGCCCAGGTTTTTGACTGCCACAGAAGAAAACAATATCCCAAATCTTCCTTTGGAATATGAACTGAAAAGTTATCCCAGACTCACCATTAGAAGGGACAAGCTGAGCTGCATGTCTATAGTAAGACTCTGCCTGGCTGGTCTGATTCCTATAGCGAGCTAAGAAAACAGCAAAAAAACCCAAGTTGAGGCACAAAATTCCACTCCCCTGCAGTTACTTTCACAAAACGCAACTTACCCGAAGAGTATTTCATTAGTATTTCAGAAATACGCATCAGAAGAATGTACAGTTACACCAAACAGCACCCAGATTTGACACATTCAATTCTGAGGCGGCTGTTTTGTCTCAGACCTAAGACTGTCTTAGGGACAACAGTGCCAAGAACACCACATACAGAGAACTAAAAATATTTTTCATCCCTCTTTGCATGATCACCAACTAGATCTGTTTTTAGGTTGCTCCAAAAGCAACTGCAGATTCTTGTGAAAAGAGAACTTTCTACAACACAAAGTTTTACTCAGATCAAGAAAGAAATAAACCTGTGAACTTAATGTAAAAAAGAAACCCCGTTTATGAAAGGCTGGATTTCTAACTGGTGCCCTTGCACACTGGATGTTAAGTGTTCTGGGGTGGAGAAGTGTGCTAGCCCGCTGCAAAAAGCTTTTGTAATAGTTACCAGTTTCAGCATTTCCCTGTGCCTACCAGCTAGAACATGATTAGAATGCTACAAGACAAGACTCTAGCAGATCACTAGAAAGCCAGTGATTAACTGTCTCCATGTTTTAACGTGTAACATACACTAGAAAAGTCTGAACAGCATTTCTTCCCAGATCTTTCCCCCTGCAGCAACCACCAAAGGCATAATCAGCAACTAGCAACTAAAGTGGAGCACACTTGCTCCAGCAGTTGCCACGGTGTGTGCAGATCCCTCTCTGGAAGCCAAACACAGACAGAACTCCATGTCCCAGCCTTTTCCTTCTGAAACTCACCGATATCTCCCAGGTGGACAAGGCAGTGCTGGCAGATGTAGGAGCAGGAGCTGGACTGTGGCTTCACAATAGTGCTGGTGTGCGTCTGTTTATTGCTAATGATCCCCAGCTGGGAAGACTTCACACGGCACGGCAGGTCTACATTAAAAACTGTGCACAGTTCCTGTAATAGCTGCAAAAACAGGGCTGGGTCACTAGCAGCTCGAGACCAGCATTGGAAAGGCATCAAAACAAGTCACAAAACTAAAAGAGCACCACTTGGAGGTGAGCTCACCACAGATGACCCAAATATATTTGAGGTGAACAAGCTCAAGTTATTGAAAATGAGCCTTTAAAATACATTCTCCATATGGAATTCACTGAGTTCCATTGTGTCCACTGTGTTCATCTGCCCAGTAAGAAAAAGCTCTGCATCCCAAACCAGTAAGCAACTCAATCCTCATGATATTTAAATCACCAAGGATTTATCAGTGGAGATTGACTATGGGAAGTCTACAGATATTGTTGGGTTTTATGGTTTTGCTTTCTCTTTTTGTTTGTTTTGTTTTTTCAGTGGGACACTGAAGAGGAACACAGTGGGTTTTATACCTTGAAGTGACACTGCTCTCTGTAAATAATAGAAAGGAATATCCCTCCTCCTCCAAAGCAGCTTGTTCCAACTTCCAACTGCACTATCCCAACTTAAACTTTAGAAAGAAGCTGAAACATAACCAAGTTTGTAAGCAACGCAAGGCAGTACAAATGTTCAGTGGTTGAGCTGTCAATAAATATTTGTGCTAAGCCAACAGGGAGACTCTTTCAAGGAACAAGGCATCAGCTACTTGATCAAATATTTCAAAAGCTGATTGAAGGAAAACCTCAACTCTGTCATTCTACTCAGTGCTTTTGAAGTTTTTCCTAACAGACTCCAGCAAATACTCTGCAAAGTAACAGCAACCAGAGAGTGAAGAGTGTTTGTTGGACAGAGTTAAAGGGTTAAAAATGCAGATAAGAAATGACAGACTTTCTCCCACCTGGAAACATGCTCAGTCTCCAAATAAAACAGACCTGCAGCAGGGTTGCACTTCCACATAAAGGCACAGAGAAACCCCATGGCTGACAGAGACACACAGTCTGTCAACAGCTAAACATGTGACGCGATGCTTGTTTGCTGCAGAAAGAGGTTTGTGTTACATCTCCCTCCCCTTTGGCTCTGTCTTTATACAGTAAACAAAAATCCCCCAAATAAGAGGATCTCACAGATGAAATCTGGATAAAAGAGAGCAACCTGACATCTTCAAAGACACCAAATTAAGAAAATTCATACTCTCTTTCAAAGATGTCACTTGTGGAGGCCTCACAGCTGGAGAACAGGTACCCTGGCTCAGCGAAGGCTTTAGACTGAAAATGTGATTAACATCAGTGTCAAATTCAGAAAAACTCCCTGATCCACTGTAGGAAAGAACAAGGCTTTTGCAAGACAAACAATGTAGATGGTAGAAAGCCCTTGGCAACCATGACAGCCTGTCAAACTGGCTGCTTCCAATAAGCAGCTTTCCAAAAAGCAATGCTGAAGTGGAAAAAAGGATAGCCACATGGGCAGCCTGGGGCTGGCCTTGCAGATGTCTGGAATCCAACTAGGAATTGATACAGCACAAATATACTACTCAGTACAACTGTGAGTACTGTAAGATGAAGACACTGTAAATTAGTCATGACGAAGTTTACTCTGAACACTGCGAGAGGATTCAGCAACCACAATGCTGTTGAAGCAGACACCAAATGAGGGCAAAAAAGGAAAGAAAGGCAAGTTTTCTTTGTTAAGGGCATTATCATACACTGAGTCTTATTCTCCATAATTTAAAGCTGAAATCTAATGAAAGCTAACATAGGAAAGAGTGTGGGCAAAAATATGTCAGTAAGAAATAAGTATATGCATACATATCACACTCCTTTGGCAACTAACTGAAAACCTTGCAAAAGATTCTTAGCCCAAGAGCAGTCAACAATATAGTTTTACTTTAGGGGAAGAAAAGTTCCTAGAAGTGAATTAATTGTTCTAATTGTTGTTGAAAATAAAGACTTACGCTTCAGTGCTTATCATCAGTGTTAGGAGTCACAAGGAAGGGGCAAAGAACAAAACATTACGCCATCACACGCATCCTGTGCATCTGCGTTTTCTGCACATATTTCTGTTCCTGAGTAACTTAATCCAAGAACAAACTGACTATCCTTGCTTATCCTTCCCTATACAGCGAATGAAAAGGAATTAAGGCAATGGTCCACAAACACATACACTGGAATGAGAAGCCAAATGGGAATTATTACAGAAATGGCAGAAAAAAAGAACCAAGAGTACAATGAAATCATCAACTAACTCATCTGCTGGGCTCAAGGTTTTTTGTGTCATCATTTCTGTAAGACATTACAATTAAAAGACACCACAGGTCACTGCGGAGACAGAGTAAAGGACTTTAAGAGGGGACTGGAGAGCCAGTAAACACTAGACCTAATAGTTAGAGGATTCACACAGGAAGTAGTTCAAGAAGGCAACAGATGCACAGCCATAAAGCAAGAAACAGCACAAAGAAGTATCATTCTACCCTTTCTTGCTGCTTTATAATTGCTCTGAGCAGCCACAGCAGAACACAGTAAGAAATGGACATTTGACCCAAAACAGTGGGGTTTAGACTTTAAAGCAGATTCTATTAGAAAGGAACTTAAATAGCACCAAAACAACAACCAGATGCACAGAAGTTTCAGCTGAAGACTGATCAAAAGAAAACCCATCACCAGCTCTGCAGCTATCTCCTGCTTAGAGCACCAGGGTTAGCTAGGTGCACTGCTCAGTCCAATACAGCAGCAGTTTCCTAAGCTAAGGGCAAAGAACAGATTTTACCCACTTAAAACTGATCCTCCACCCATCCTCTACTTTGTGCAACTCACCTGTGTGTAGAAGCCACTAGCTGCCTCTAAAAAGAGAGAAAGGTTTGCCTGAACTTCACTCCGATTCGGATTTGCTCTGTTTTTTGCCTGACCCTGGAGCGTCGTGATCTGATTTTTAAAGGCATGATTCCAACTGAAAATAAAAGAAGCATTTACCTTTTTACTTTGGAAGTGTCTTATGCAGATGGCATAAGTAACAGGAAAGAACTGTTTAATTACATAGCATCAGACATGAAGAATATTCAAATTCAGGCGACATTCAGATGAGAACAAATGTTACATATGGAATAACCACCTTTCCTCACCTCTCGTATCTAGGGAAACAGATCCTGATATATATAGCTAACATATACATGCATATATATGTATATGACTAACACTAACATCATTAATATTTGCTTGCAATTATTCTTTTTTAGGCAGCATAGAAGTCCCTCCCTAAAACAAGATGTCTGGTACAGAAATGAGGGTTAAAAACCATTCAGTAACTGAAAGCATGGACAGGACAACTCAGCCAGCCTACTCATCTGGCTTTCCTCAGTGCTGAAAGAACCGCATGCTTCTGTTAACTAAACTTATTACAGCCCATGTCTGCACCTTAAATAACAGGGAATGGATTCAGGGCATGGAGAAAACCCAGCTGGATCTTCCCCTGATTCTTAAGGTGTCATTAGCAACCCATGAAGTTCTCCTCTGATTATTCCCCTTCCTCTGCCCAGTTCTACCTCACAGGGCTTAAAAGGTGGCTCTTCAGCAACTACTCAGCTCCTGTTAGACTTTGCTCAAAGCTCCAGGTGATTACATCAGGCAAATTTCCTCCTTTCTGGAAAATGCAGACTTCAGCCCTTCCCTGACAACAGAGCAGACTGGTGCTCCTTAGCTTCTCCACGTCCATCTGGCCCTCCAAAACCCAATCCTGTATGACATGGCTCCTTCTGAATTGCCAGAGGTAAAACACTAACCACCTACTGAATACTCTGCATCAGCTCTGCAGTGTATTCTCATGCTTCACCCACAGCACAGTTCCCATTTTAAAGGAAGTAAGACAACCATTCCATAGGATACAATTGCTTTTCTGGAAGTCTCAAGGTTTCCTGCTCCCCAACCCAGATTACATACATACACACAAATTCAGTGAGGTACTTACAGGTCCTGCTCCACTTTTTTATCTAAAGCATATTCCAAATCAGTCACTAGCATTTTTTGATATAAGTCCTGTAGAGCCTGTCTGGATGTCCAGACTTCTGCTGGACCCAGCTTCGAATCTGAACAAGAAAGAAAAAAAACCAAAGACACAACGGTTTTTGTAACACACAAATTTATGGAGTTACTCTGATTTTTCACTCATTTACCAAATGAAAGAATAGAGCTCAGTGTAAGCAGTGTAAGATACACACCACCAAACACCTGCTTTTATCAATTTCCTCAGAGTAGTGAAATACAAGAACTACAAATGGGTTGAAGGTTGAGTGCTCACTGATTACAACTGATTACTCCTACAACACTAAAACTAGATGTGAACAAAGTTAGCAGCTGGCAAGTTAAAAAGCAAAACCAATAGGAGGACGTGGTTCTCTGTAAGTTATTAAACTGCAGAATTTCTTGCTACTGGATGAATTTAGAAAAATTTCCAGTGCAGCCTGAAAATAATTAGCAGACAATAAATCCATGGAGGGATGCTAAATATGACAGTGCATGGACACACACCGTTGGTATTTACAGAACACCGTGGGCAAGTACTGCTGCATGCTTGCAATTTTCTAATTCTTCAGTAGCCATCTGTTCTCCATTCCAGAGGGTGAGTGCAAACACTGCTCCCTGCTATTGAGTTACACAGTCCAATTTCCCATGGCTTCTACAATCACCTGGGCTGGGGCTGCAGGAGCACAAGGGATGGGCCTCACCCCAGGGAAACAATCCTGATGCTGATGGTGGAGCCACTCCTGCTGGCTTAGGTGGATCCAGGTGGTTTTAATATTCCTATGGGGACTACAGCAGCCTGCTACTTTCACTACAACAAGGTGGCAAGCACAGCTGAACAAAGGTTCATGAGGGAAGCTAGTACTGCAGGGCTGGATGCATTAATATAAACCATTCCCTTTTCCCACTAATACATACAGCTTAAATCACAGCTCATAGCATTTCACTGCATCCAGGGCTGCACTTTCACATCACATGGTAGTGCTCAGATCAGCATTTCCATCACCTCGGTCCTTGAAACCACCCAGTTTTTTTTCCTAGCTAATCCAAAGTACAGCAGATTCTGTGCTAGTCTGGGCAGGAGTCTCCGAGAGAAGTAGAGATATGACCTTCATCTCCAAATGCTTAGAACATCCAAAGTCAACTTCAAAAATATGTATTAGGTACAGGCAAAAGGGGCACAGTAGTTAAAATACTATTTATTAATTTATATACAGAGGACAAGCCTTTAACATAAGGTCACACACTTTCCAGAAAATTCTTAGGAATGATAAGCAAAAGGACCACAAAAGGAAAACAAAACCAGGAATCAAATATTATTAATAAGCTAGATCAACTGTATAATAAAGGCAATTACCTGTCATGTCAGCCTTCAGGACTTCTGCCTGCCTGTAAGAAATCAGTAAGACAAATTAGAAACAGATCAAAATAATTGAATTATGCCAAAGCACATTCATGAAATGGTGAATCTGCTTACAACTCACTCTGCTCTAGTTCATCCCATGCAGGATTTGAATTACTGTTGTTCAACAGCATGACTGCTTTTAGCTCATCCCATAACAGCAGTCAACCGTTCACTTTTCCCTGCTTATGCCTCTTTCTGAACAATTACAAACTAAAAACGCATGCATTATGGTTTACATTTTAAGCTTTACGTGGCTGCAGTGTCCTGCCAACATTAGTGATACCGCTTACCTGGGAATTTGATATCAACTCTTAGTTGTCACACGTGAAATGCAGGAGCCAACAGTCAGAGCAACACAAACTCGTGTCAGTGTCTGTCAGCACACTGGCACAGCCCTCCTGCCCCCCATGCTGCACAAGTTTTCGTTGGGAGAAGGGATAAAGACTTCCCCAATTACCTCTCTTCCTTGAACTGCTTCCCTGAAGTAATGCTTTGATCAGGTTTTCAAGGAAAAAAACCACACAGTACACACAGAAAGAATGACAGTGACTATCTGCAACTCCTGCACTGAGCATCCACTGCAAATCCCCACTGCTGGTGAAGGTTGGCAAATAGCTTCCCAAAAAGAGGAACACTGGGGCAGTCTTCAATAAATAAATATTTCTGAATGGTCAGTGTCCGGCAGGAGCAGGAAATGGAGGTACTACAGTTAAATACTGTCAGCAGTACATAAAGCTTCAAGGAGCAGCACTGCTGGCCTGACGGACACAACCCAGGGCTGGCAGAGGGAAGACAAGACTGCCTGGTTTGGCTGGGTTTGGGTGGGACATTTCCCTCTGCTCTTGCTACACTCAAGTGGTGACATAGATTTGGATCATGCAAGCTTTCCACACCAGACATGGAATCCTCCCAGCATATGAAATGCTCCCTTCACCTGCCTCAGCAAAAAAAACCAAACCAAACCAAACAAAAAAAAAAAAACACCAAAAAAACAAAACAAAACAAAACAAACAAAAAAAAAAAAGATGGAAGACACACTGTGCCTAACATGAATATCAGATGCCAGCTTGGAAAAGAATGGAGAGCCAGCAGAAAGCACCACCTAATCCCTACAGAGGCTGCAGAAACCAGCATATACTTTCTCTTGGCAATGTGAAGTTGTAGTAACTGTAAACAGTTTTTCAGTTTGTTCTGGGATCTACCTATGGGCCACAAATTATAGGGAAGGTTTTGAGGTCCACATGAGAATTAAAAAGGTATCAGAATAGGATATACATCACTAGGAAGATGTATATTGGTAAGTCCCCTCACAAAATTTGTTTATTAAATGCAAGCATTATCTATAGCAGCTCACCATAGCCACCACAGTGTACCATCCAAGAAGCAATGAGATGCCCCAAGAGCTTTAATTGTCAAGAACAAAAGTCAAAGACAAAAGGCAAGAACACCTAACTGGTATCAAAAGTGAATCTGTATGTTCCTCACCTGATCCAAATTTAATGCCTTTAAGACAACTTCTTTCAGTTTACTTATTTCAAGAAGGTGTGAATATGGTTTTTTAACTCCGAAAAGCAGGGAACACTGGAAGAAGAGATACCGGAGACAAGCAATGCAAATTTTAGCTATTGTGTCAGGAGAAAGCTGATAGCCTAAGAAACATTTCTTCCTCATCCACACAGAGGTAACAAACGGCACCTAAGTGGTAGCTCTCTGTGGCTGCAGCAAGCAGGATGGGAATGAGCAGATCCTGTCCCCCATGGAACCAAGAAGAGCCGAGGAGGGACAGGAATCTCCTCTGCATGCTGTGCCTTGGCAGCCCGTGCGCTGCTCACCTGCAAATCCAGTCAGGCACAGAGCTGAGCCAAATCCCTGGTGCTGGGACTTGGCAGCCAGCAATGCCACTGCTCCCAAGGAAAAGCTGACTTGCTCAGGTGCTGGAATCTCACTTTTTTGAACAGCCACCAAGTTCCTACAGTCTGGCTCATGCTTCAAACATCTTCCAGTGCTGTGAACTCTGAGCTGAGAACATGATCTGTGCTGCCAAAGCCAAGAATGCTGAGAGGTTCAGCCCCAGCAGGACACACAGGACTGCGCCCACAAACACAAGCCCAGAATTCTCCTCCAGGCAAAAATAAAGCCTCTTCCCTTTAAAAGCCAAGAACTACTCCTCTGGAAATTACTTGTACAGAACTACCTTTCACTAAGTATAATCTTTAAAAGGGGAAATATAAAGGTGCTTTTTTCCCCCCAAAAGCTTGCCCTCACTGTTGCCTAGAGAATTCAGATGAAGAGAGCCTCAGTCTCTACATCAGTGTGACTGCTGACAGATTCTCTGTAAATGCACAGACCTAATAATATGGCTAGACCTGTGCTTCTACCAAAAAGACTTATTTAAAACACTTTTTTTTGGACGAGAAGACTCATGGGCTCACAGAACAAGAGACTTTAGCACCAAGCCCTTCACCAGCCATAACACAGACTGCCTTTTATATTTTATAAAACTGCAGCAAGCTACACTGAAGGGATTGTTGCTGTAATTTTTAATAAAATTAATTTAATAAAATGTATAGAAATTATTTCAATACTTCCTAGAGGCCAAAGGAATTAGGAAAGTAGGTCTAACATTAGCATGCTGCTTCTCATTTCCACCTAGAAACAATTTATTTCAAATAGCTGCATTCTAAGCCAGGATAAGAGGGGGCAGCCTCTGCTGAGAGGGGCACAAAATTTGTTCTGCATCAGTGGCAAAATAATAGCATCGAGAGAGAGAAGATGCACTGCCCTTTACTTAAACAAACTTCACAATGAGCCCTTGCTGGTGCTCAGGGACTCCTAGTGGGCACCGAGTGGAGTTCCCTGGTAACGACTGATAAAGAGTTTCTCACAGTGCCAATGGCACCTTCTAGCACCCATTTTTAACAAGCTTTTTTTGGCCATATATTTTATTGTGCCACCTCATACTGAATTTACATTAGAATGACTCATTCTGGGGCAAAAAAGGTTGCCTGCTAGAAAACCTGGTAGGGCTTGTTTACACACTGTATCATTTCAAGAATATTCTCACGTACCTCCTTTCCCAGCTGGACTCAGCAGTTCAGTCAAGTCAAGCTTCCCTAAGGTTTTTTTTGCTCCAAAACCAAATAAGGACAAACCCTAGTTCAGAAATTATATTTCAATTATTTCCATATACTGCCTTGATATTGATATATCATAACAGCTACTCTTCATAATTTCCTAACCAAATATGTAGATTCATCTCTGTGCTTTAGCCAAACTTTAAACTGAAATAAAACAGTGTCCCATCCAATTCAGTAAAAAAGTTTAATAGCTAAAGGAATTTTCATTTTATTCGTAAAATTGAAAAGCTTCAAAACTTTAAAACACAGTAGTCAGGACCATCTCTTGAGGTTCTACAGGTATAAGATATATAAAAATTTAGGTCCCCACAGAAGACAAAATAAACTTTCCTTCTCTTAAGAACCTGAGAGTATATAAAATTCTGTTTTGCTGGAACTCAGAGGCTACATTTATTCTGGAATGAACCACTGGACTTAGCAAAGGAAGACAAGAAAGACACATTTCATTTTCCCTCTTCCAAGTTTTTACCATTCTTGATCAATTAAGTTTTCCCAAAGCAGAAAAAGAAAACAAGTTGTTTCCCTTATGCAGTTAAACACTACAGAAAGAAAATCCCACAAATATTGGGATGTCTCTCCCATACATATTTTGAAGTGCTTAACCCATCACACTGACAGGTACATCAAAGATCATGTAGTCCACTTACTCTAACACTAGAGCAAGTTTGCTTAAATTAATGTTAAATTCGTAAGAATAAATCATACAACCTCTTCGGTTAACTATTCTATTCAAGTTTTCCTCTTGTTGCCATCTGACTTCCAACTCCATTTGTGTATCATTAAACAAATGGATCTATCTTGCCATTGTCCCCACTGGAACCCATTTCTGTTCCAACACCAATCTTCAGTTCTGCTATAATTCAAAGCACTCAATCACAAATTTTCAGTTCTGCATACACCACCCCGCATCTCTAATAGGGCTATATCCATTCCACAGAAGCAGGGGTTTGCTAACAAGCTTCATTATCAAGCACAGGTAAGCAAATAAAATCAAGCCCAAGTTCTCAATGCAGCAGTTTTGTGTTATCCAGCTACCATCCTCTATTTCTGGAAGTCCAAGAGGGCAAAGTCAAGCCTCACACCACACCTCTCTCATTTTCACAGTGAGGATGCACCAGGCATGATCTGCTATGGCACGACAAGTTCTACAAAAACCATGGAAAACCCCAGACCTCACAAAGCCAACATGGAACACAACACTTTGCTTTCACCCTGCCTGAAGGGGAACTCCACACGGGTTTTCCCCTGGCAGCCCTAAGCATCAGCAGCTGTATCAGTTCCCTCATCAAATCTCAGTAACACCCCCCCAACCCCCAATAAGTAATTCAGGATTTACAGGACTAAAATGGGCAATGAATCCAGGCAACTGGGCTTATAAAAGCCATCAGAATCCAATCATATGTTCTGTGATTCTACATACTAAAAAACATTAAATGGTCAGGAGTTTCACTCCAAGCAGGAATTCATACTCATGCAGTTCTCTTTCCTGGAGGTGTGTGCATAAACTGTACCACAACGAAAAGCACCTGAAGCCTAATGTGCCCTAGCAGGAGGTGACTGATCCCAAGGCTCATTCAGGGCACTGCCAGAAGTTTTCATTCTTCTGAAAGGGAATAGAAAAATACAGAGAATATACAGAATAAATGTGGGAAATATTACATTTTGGATAGAAAAGGTAAATTTTCTACGCTAGCATATTAAAAGTCAAGCACACTTAAATTAATATTTTAATTTCATAATTTCAATATTTGGCAAGTCTCAGACCCAGACAGAACTTCAACACAACACCCTGCAACTATATTAGATTCTCCTCAAAGTAACAGTTATCTTCAACAAAAATTTATAATGGTTTTAATACTCTGTGGGTTTTTTCCTTTATTTGCCTGTATTTAAGCATACCCATGCTGATTCAGGGCACCTAGAAGCAGTTGGAAACACTAACAGCATGGACACTGAATATTCCACAGCATTTTTAGGGGAAATTGGCTGTTTAGGGAGTTTAGAGACTCTCTGGCTACTAATCCTTTACAGCTAAAGGTTGGGTTCTGAAAGATAACTCTGACTTCCCTGAACTGTTTTGTAGACCTTAACTGTATCTCTATGACCTGTCAAAGGGAAATATTTTTATAGCAATCTTAGGATTGTGCATAAACCCAGATGGTTATGCCTGAATAACAGTAATAGGGAATTTGTGTATAAACTTCATCTTTGATTTTTCCTTCACCCATTAATTCAACATCACCTGAATACAACAGGCTTCAGACAACAGCTCCAGTTAACAGCCTCACACACCTTTTCCTGAAAGGACAAATGGATGGAATCAGGATTTTGCAGGGGTGTATCGCATCCAATGAAGATTTTACTTACTAATTAGTGCATAGACTCTACCTACTCATGCATCAGACATGTATTGTTTAACAACTTTAACGGCTTTACCTCTATAGAACAACTTCTTAATTTTCCAAAATTTCAAGTGTTGCCACCTAATTTAAATGACTATAGTTTGCACAAAATTTTGGAATTGCTTGCATTGGGTACCGGCAGTCATCGGGTGATGTCAACTCTTACCAAGGTAGCAAGAGATCTTCAGGCTGTGGGTCATGGAATTAAATGTTCCATGTGCCTTGAAAGGACACTCCTCACACATGCCAATGAAAAACACCTTTAACAGAACCATCTTATTGTCAATTTTATGTGCTAATTTAAATCTTATTATTCCTCTCACAGGCAGCTGAAGTCAAGCTAATTTCCTTGACCTGCAGTTTAATCAGATTATAGCTGTAGATCAAAGCCATAGAAACAAATATTTCATCACCAGTAAAAAAAAAAAACAACCTAACCAAACTACACTTCTGCAAGTAGGTATTAAAGCAAAGCAGTCACCACCTGAATATGAATGCCCTCCACAAGGAATCCTGCTCTATTCCTTTTCTGTTCTCACCTTAGCCAAGAAGGATGTTGAGAAATGGGGACACAGAACAGAGTTCTTATTAATCCCATCTTCCCTCCTTCTCCTCTGCAAGTCATAATAATCATCCCCAAAATGTAACCACCAAAAGCAACTCTTTCCAAGTTTGATCAGAGCTGACAATCCTCCTCCTTGGATAAGGGTAGAAGTACCCTTGCAGTCAGCTTCATTCAAACTCATTTTCTTCCTCCAGTTTTCATGGAGGTCAGTTTCTTTGTCCCAAAATTTTGAAACTATGTGCCCCAAAGGTAAAAGCTCTCCTAAGGGAAGTTTTTATGTTCTTATGTTCTTAATCTCTGATTTAATCTACAGAGAGGGAAGTACAAATCTACACTGCTCAGGCTTCCGGCATTCCACTGCCTCCACCAGTTTCCACTCTCCCTCTCCTTAACAACCTGAGTCAGAACATGAGCTAAATGCCTCAGAAATGGGGTCCAGTCGTTCAGGATCAGCAATATGCCTGGATCTGTGCCATAGAACTCCAAAATTTAAGCCAGGAGAGTAACCTGAAAACTATGTACCCAACAACCTATATTTTCCAATTCAAGCAAGAATAGCTGGCAATAAATACACAGTATTGGGACTAGCTCAGGAAAGCTCAGCTGTGTTTTCCATAGTCATTTTTTAAAAATACTGACTGTGCTGTTCTTTAACTCGTCATCTTGATCTACTAGTTATCTGGAATTTTACTAAAGACAACAGAGAGAAAAATAACCTCTAAATGGATGCTGCCCAACAAAGAAAAGCACAAAAACTCCAGTCATCTTTACCTTGTTTACCTTCCAGGAGCTGACAGTGCAGCTCCATAGATAACCCTGACACTATTTTCAGTATAAAAAAATCTGGTTTAGTAACAGCAATAAGTATTAGCTATTAAAAAGGCATGCTTAGGAAATAATAAATGGATACTTAATATGTGTGGCGTTTCAAGATTCAATAGCAAACAGTAAAAAAAGTAGTACTTCTATGGAACACCCTGGCACATCCATACAGTACCGCATTTACTACGCTGGCTGACAATATGTCAGCTTTGCAGCTGACCTGAGAACAAGTGAAAGGGAAAACATTTAAGATCAAATGCATCATCCACCTGTGTATCTCCTCCAATCTTTATACCATCCCTCGGACAAGCATATTTTTCAAAACTACGGCAATCTTAAAGGTACAAGTGCACAAAAACTCCAAGATTGCCCTCCAATCCTCTCAGCCACTGACAGCCCTCTCCCTTAAAGAAAGACACCAAAACAGAGCTCTGCTCCCTCACTACCCACAAAAAGGAACTTTGCGGAAGCACACAGAAGGGTTACCAGTTCTTAGGACTATGGCCCTAAGAAGGATGTGAGAGGTTTGCAACTGAACTTGCCACAGTAATTCCCACAACATTCTGAGACTGAGCAAGGAGAAGCAACAGAATTATTTTCTGAACAACAACAAAACCCCCCTGAACTATGCCCTTTTTTCTCTTTCAAACCCACCCTGATGAGAGTGCACACTATCAGGTCTCAGTGGTGATAAATGTATAGTAACACCAGCAGTAATTTGCTATATTACAGTTCCTGACTTGGTAAAACCTTCACTTGTGTTAAGGGGCTGGAAACTGAAGACAATACATGTTAAAATAAGTGAACATTATTTTACTTAACAGCTTTTGCACTATGAAAACCATTTCCAGAATTATGGAAAACGCAAAAATCTAAGCATTGAGATCAGCTTCAGATGGGTATCATCAAATCAGTTTCAGAAAGTTCTGCTCTTCAAGCCAGCCCTGCAGAAGCCCGATCAGGTCAGGCAGCAAATACCAGCCCTCCCTGGATGCTGCATGGGATCTCCCAGACAAGCGTAGAAAATCCAATTCAAAGGAAGGAAATTACAATCAGTCCAGTGCCACACTTGCAATGCATATAAAATGTGCCCTCTTGCCTGCCCGCAGAGCAGGAGAACAGTGACACACATTTCCCTCTGGAAAGGCCACTCCACTTTGCATCAAGAGGGCAACAACTGAGGCATCTAAACTCTGACTTTCAGCTCTACAAGTTTCCTGCTGTCTCCAACCTCCACTAATATATGGGATATAAAACTCAGATATTTTGCTCATTTTTGGTGTTCCCTACAGAACCCCTTCCTCTCAATCCCTGCCTCAAACTACCTCTTACACAGTGGCAAATGCTGAGCTTTATGCTCAGTAAGGGTGGAATGACTGACACAGAGGAAATGATCATTAAAGAAGAGTCAGTTACTGGGATTTTGAGATACCATCTTCATTGCTAAGCAGCAGCTGGATAAAGAGCAAATCCATTAGACGGTACAGTACCATCAGAGGTGGCAGAAATAAAGCACAAGTAATCCCTCATACCGTTTTTGTAGCAAGTTAGCTATGACAGATACAGTGGAGTTCAGCATTTACAACATGTGCTCTCCAAGTCCTAATACTAAGATCTATGCCCAGACAGCCAAGGCCTTCCAAAACATAAGCCTTAAAGCAAAATTATCGATATTTAAATTATTGTGGTCATTCAGTAATTGTAAACTGGTTTTTGCCAATCCCATTCGTTTTATAAACTCCCAGTGATGTCAACATCACACACACATCTATGCACAAACATGACATACCCAAAAGTTTTAAACAGCTTTTCATAATGTTGAGGTTTTAGGAGTTCTCCTGGGGTTTTTTTCTGTTAAAGGAATTTTCCCCATACATGTTGCCAGGGGGACAAATTGCTGGTTAGTTAAGAAAAACAAAGACCTAGCCACTAGGGGAGGGATGCATCTGGCTACCCTTTTGTTTCACCTGGGTGTGTGGGCAGTCGGTCTCCGGCATTTGGACAGAGAGGGAGGCTGCTTCAGCTGTTTTTCCTTCTGCCAGAGAAATCCCAGGATCCCAAAGCCCGCCTTCCCTGCCCCGCTAGGAGCCGGGCTGTGGCTGCCCTGCCTCACCATTGCTTCGAGCCTTCACTGTGTTGTAGCCCTGCTCGCCCTGCCTGACCAGACCTCCGGGGGGTTCCCACTGCAGCTCCGCAGTTTGGATACATCTCGCCCCTGCCACCCGGGATTTGTGCTTGTCCCTGCCACTCCAGCCTGCCATTCCCGAGGGTCTGGCCGGACACCGGGATCGGCTGCCCAGGGGTTTGTGAAGCTTTTTTGTTCCATCCCTCCCCTGGGATCCCAGGGCACCGGTGCCGCGTGCTCCCCGAGCTCGCTCCGGAGCGCCCCCTGCAGCCGCGGGGGAACCATCGCACCTGCCCTGCTCACCGGGAGCCGCCAGCGCCCCTGCCGGCTGCGAGCGGAACTGCACCCGAGGGGAAAGGGCCCGACAGCCGAGAAGGCTGGCACTGGGTTTGTGATTGCTTGCTGTTACTGCCATAGTTATTGTTGTTTGTTTGACTGGTTATACACATATAGATATATAATAGTAAAGAACTGTTACTCCTGTTTCCCACATCTTTGCCTAAAAGCCCCTTGATTTCAAAATTATAATAACTCGGAGGGAAAGGGGTTGCATCTGCCATTCCAAGGGAGCCTCTGCCTTCCTTAGCAGACACCTGTCTTTCAAACCAAGACAGATAATTAAGAGGTTTGAAAGGACACCACATGGTACAGACAAGCTTTGATAAAAACACTCAGATTACATCTGGGTATGGTCCTAATTGCAAGCTGCATCTTAGAAATTATTTTCAATTCTCCATCTTGAAATTAAATGCAAACCACACACTGAAAGCACAGTACCAGCAGAAGGCTGAATACCAGTCAGGGAGAATTATATCCTCAATTTATGATAATTAAATGGGTACTCAGTGCATCACTGCCAATCGTTTACAGAAGTCTTATTAGCTGCTCCCCATTCTCTATCAGAAACACAAAGGCAATGCCATTCTGAGATAAACTTACTTTTCAACTAGAGAATATTCTAATAATTTCTGGCTTAGCAACACACGACTCTCCTGCAGTCCTCTGCTGTTGGTTCTCCTCAGTTCAGGAGTGGCTCATCCAGATGGGCTGTTAGCTACAATACCTGGGTCCACCACCAAAACACATGGTACTCCTGGAATATGGGAAGTTACTCTGTTCTGTGTTCAGGGGAAGGAGAAACCTATGACCAATCCAACCAGCCCAGATCTAGAAAATGTTATTAGTACAGAAGAAGGAAAGCAGACGGATACACTGCTACAGAAACTGTCCTCTCTGGGAAAGGTACAGCTTGAAGCTTTTGAGCCCCATCAAACACCAATGGATTTGGAGGAAATCCAGCCTGGCTGAAGAGATGCAGCTTCCTGGCCCAAGTCCAGCTGACCTGTGTAGCTCTGTTCCAGCAGGCCCAAACTGCCTCTGAACAGATCCACTGCCACCATTGTCCCACTGAGCACTCCCAGGTACTCCCCAGTAAACCAGTAACCTCCCTTCCCGTTTTAAAAAATAATAGATTGGTTAGGAGGAAGCATCTGAGCAAATTTGTAACTTCCAAGGTTAAATCTGCTTGTGAGGCCTAAATATTTTTATAAAAACAAAAAACCAATTTGATTTCAAATTTCAATCTCAGTATCTAAAGACAGAGTCCTTTCTAGTTCTGTGTCAGAAAAGTACACGATGTTCAGTTGACTACAAATCAGTGTCTGCTTGAATCATATATGGAAAATTTTTGGGATTTAGCAGACCTTTACTAAACATAAACTGTAGAAAAGAATAATGTGAATGCAGTTTTCTAGACCGCAGTCTCCCTTTCAGCAGTCAGACCAGACCTCATTACACCCTCATTACCTTATGGAATGGCTGAGGACAAGGTTCCGTAGCAACAGATTAACACATCCCACCTGAAGATCAAATCGTAAGGCTAGAAAGGACCTCAAAAGGTTATGTAGCCCATTCCATCAGCCTGATGTTATTGCTGACAAACATTTAGTTGCTTGTTTTTGAAGTCCGACCAAGTCACCTTGATGCCTTGGGGTGGCCAAGGCATCAAGGCATCTAAAAATAGAGGCTAGACAAAAAAAAAAAGAGAATAAAAGGAGGTATTTATTTGAAGGACCTTCAAAGGTACGCTGCGGGCAGTCAAAAGGCTACACCCAAGATGGACACTGGGTCACGGGTTCTTCACACTTTTTAAAGTTTGGTCCATTCACACATCAGGGTTAATTCTCCAATTATAATTTCAGTCAATTATGTAATTACCCCAAGTTTGCCCCCCCCCCCCCCCCCACTTTAGTTTACACAAGGTGTCCTTGAAAAGCAAACCTAGAGAGGCTTTGTTCTCTCTAACCAGCATGAGAGAACAGTAGTTAACAGGCCACATGAAACTTCAGTTACACACTAGGCAATACAGGATTTGAAAAATATAAAAGTTAAAACCTAAGGCATCAACCTCCATAGCCCAAAGCAACATCCCAGACACTCTGCTAAACCATTTCCACACAGCATTATGTCTTGCCTTTGGGAATTGCCATGTGCCTTGGGTTCACCCAATCCAGCTCCTTCTTCCCACCAAATCCCACAGCAAACATCAGCAGCCTTGCTCAACTCACTGCTTCTTTTGGAAGGTGGGGAAGGGTAGGGACTGCCCTCACTCAGAGAAGACATTTTCTGAATCTTTGAGGCATATTATGCAAGAAGAGACAATGCCATCAAAAGATATGCCATGTGACTACACAGTTACCAGTAATTAACTCAACACTTGTGTGTTACTCAGGCTGCACAAGCCAACACAGCCCCGGCATTCCACTTTGCAACCACTATAGATTGGACTTCATCGTCACTTGTTTCATGTAGTATACCAGCATGTCCAAAAGAAGTTTGAAAATAGAATAATTTTGGCACTGTGCTTCAGCATTTGACAATAAAGCAGGGAAACCAGGTGAATCGTGCTGCTTTAATACAGAAATCTGAAATCCATATGTTCAATGGCATTTCCAATTATACACAAAAAGTTTCCTGCAGCTGAGTCCCTAAAGGCCCAAAGATCTTCTTATCTTTTGGATCTGTCCTTCCTGAAGACAAAACACTCTTTACCCACATCACCTAATGCTCCAGCATAGCAGTTCTCAAAGAATTATTACCAGAATCAGTTATACAGGACAGAAGATACATTTTTGTAACCATCTTCAATCAAAGAGTACAGAATTTTAACTGATCTTGAATAAGTATCCCCAAATTCTGACCACGTAATGTAATGTTACAGGCAGACCCAGCACTTTTTTTAGTACTGACTTCTGACTGGCCACCTATGATGGAAGCTACCAAAATTGTCTGTAGTTGCACAAGCAGCATCACCAAGCACTTGATGTCTTCATTAGAAACACACTGGAAATATTTTTCTTGGTACTTTCAAGAGTTAGAGATTATTTTAGTCTTTGATATCAAAACCAGAAAACGAGCACTTCAGCTGAAGTCAGAGCAAGCCTCAACCCCTACAGCTGTCTTTGCCCCGAGCCCCATTTATCTCCTACCATTTACCTCAAAACAAAATAAATCTCTAAATTAAATAGTCAGGGTGTGTTCAAGCTGGGTGGAAAACCTGCCAGACGTTCATGCCTTGGCATAATCTATGTGATATGCTCCTAAATTAAGGCCTGCTGCAATAATTCAAATGCATGTTGACAACGCATATTAAGGATTTTATCACTTTTTTTCTAGTTAAAGATTTCACCTGTATGTTCAACATTACACCTTATCTGTATTAAGACAAACTGAAACACAATCTAGATTTTTATTGCAAGTTTACTCTGCATATTTTAATAATTTAATTTACAATCATTAATTTAGAAATCTCACCTTTTTCTTAAAATTGAAATAATATTTCCTTTATTTTACTAGTAGCTGAAGCAGCATGTTTGAGCTCTAAAGAGCTGCTACAGTTTTCATGTTTTTATACACTTTTGGTGGGTCTGGATCTTTCTTTAATACTTATAAATGTGGCTTAAATCCTTTGGACACTATTCTTACCAATAGATTGGCTTTTTCCTGGGAATATCTGGCTCGATCAAGTCTCTCTGCTCAGAAGTTTGGTCATGGCATTGTCATCGACAAGTATTTGCACTACTTCAAGACAGACAACTTCAACAGCCAGAAGTCTCGTCCCATCCTTCCTTCTCTCCCTCTCCATAGGTACAGAGGATTACGATTTCCACTTTCAGTCATTATTAGGCTAGTTTGGAAAATCTGCCCTAAAGACCCCTCGTAACAGCTCAAGTGTACCTTGAATTAAGAGCACGAATGCCTAAAGGCCCTGCCAAAACCAGTATTGCCAGGAACCAAAGCTGTCAAAGGTTGTTTGGGCTAAAAAAAGATTATCACAGTCACAGCTGTTTGACACACAGCAATATCCACATGCTTTCTTCACATCATGGCGAGACCAACACAGGTATCATAGGTTAGCAAGCATAGTCCCGGAAGGGACGTCCTTGCTAAGGGGTGCTTACAGTTTCCTCTGGGAACTGACAGAACCTATCAGCTGGCCAGTTTGAATATGGACAATTCTCTAAGCCACTTAAAGTTGTGACCACCTCTGTGATCCACATTTAAGAATAGGCAAACTCCCCCCCCAAGCTCTCTCTCGTTTCCGGTGCTGGCACAGGTGGCTGCGGGGCCCCGTGTGGGGGCCAGCGGGCCCGGCCAGGCCCTGCTTGGGCCAGGCTGGGCCAGGCCACGGCCATCCTGGAGCCATGGACCTGTTCCAGCCGTGGAACCCCCCCCCCCACTGCCTTGCCGTGGGCAGCCGGAGCGGCTCGGCTCTCCCCCCTCTCCACTGTGATAAGAAAAATTCAACATTCCAGCTGCAAAGCTGCAAGGCCAAGGTGAGATTAACCCTTTTACTGCTGTGAAGAGCTGAAAACCTGAGGGAAGAGAGAGAGGAGATGCTTAAAGCTGAAATTCTGTTGTGAAGCTATGATATATCAGAGTATCCCGTTGTAATTTCATGAAGATATGGGGGGTGGAGTGTTCAACTCGTAAGCAAAAGCACCTGCGCCGAGATCGGCAGATGCTGACGCAGCTGTAATTTCATGAGAAGTTTGCACAGGGAGAGATGAACCAGATGAGGACTTTTGCTCCAAACGGGAAAGGAGAAAACCTCAGTCCCTAGAGATGAACCAGATGAGGACTTTTGCTTCAAACGGGAAAGGAGAAAACCTCAGTACCTAGAGATGCTCCCAGAGATAGTCTTAACAATGAAGATGATGAAGACCCTTTGCTCCCAGGGAAGGAGAAGGGCCTCTGTTTTTGTTTCTGAATGGCTCAACCTTAAAATTGTACCCCAAAAAACTTCAAGAGTGGACCCTCGAAAGCAGTTGCGGGAAAAGCTGCAAGTCGGGGGAAGGGACTCACACGCAGGCAGAGAGACTCCTCTTCCTAAATGGACTGAACGATATTTGGAAGTGGGCGGTTGTCTGTTGTGATAATGTTTTCATAGCATGAGCAAGAAGAGACTTCTCTCTCTAAATGGACTAAACAAGGTTATTATGGAAGTGGTAAACAGACTGAACATCTTAAGGGTTGTTTTTTCACATTGTCAGTGGGAGAAGGGAGGAAGGTGGGGGGAGGAGGAGAGTTCTGAAGGTGGTATAATTTTTTTTTTTCTTCCCTCTTTTAGAGTTGTTAATAAACTTCTTTATATTCTTTCAAGTTTGGTGCCTGCTTTGCATTTCTCCTAATTCTTATCTCACAGCAGATAAACAGTAACGAGTATTTTGGACCAAACCACTACACTAATTGGTGTTTCTGCCCGGTTACAAACCGAACCCGCGACAACAGGATACGGCAAATGAAATACCAGGAGAATTTCACGGCAACAGACAGTAGCACAATTTACAGGACTATCATAAAACAAAGGGAGAAAATGGTCTTCCCAACAGATTTATCAAAAATTCATTTATTCTTCACGTGTAGAGAAGTTAAGATGTGGTAAATAACACAGCACAGACTATCAGGGGATCCAGGAGGCCCAGAACAGGCTGGCTCCAACAAACTGTCCTTTGCTGTAGCCTGATGAAATACAAACAACTCTCAAGGCCTCATTAAATCAAGGCATCATGAAACACCGCAGTCTGAAATAAAGACGTTTGATGCCCAAAAGGTCTGTTTTACAGTTGTACAAACAAAAAGTCTAATCCCTGCCGGAGATTCCTTTACGTAGTTCAAGAAATATTCCCCACACTACTTTGGCAGAATCAGTCTTAAAGGTTCCACACTCAGAATTAATTTCTCATTTTCTAACAGATAGAGAGTAGCTCTGAGATAATTCAGCTGTACCACAAGCAGGGCCCACAGACTCAAAACAGACAAGGCTTCAGAGGAGAGGACAGGAGGAAATAAAATAAAAATCAGCTTTATGCATACCACCATTAGATGAAGCAGAGAACTGTTCAATCAGGCTGAGCACTAGAGGACACTTTCAGCACCAAAACCAATGAAATTAAAAGATGAGAAATAGACTGCTGATGTATTATGGACATCATAAGTACTTTTAGAAACATTATCTTCCTTTTCCCTGAAGATGGAAGAGAATATTAACTCTAGCAGGACTCCTAAGTACCTCAAGGGTATCTCTGATTTGAGTCCCATCAGCGACATTCAGCTCTGTAACAATCCCAAGAGATTCAGAGACTCCTCAGCCTTCTGGTTCCTTATGATAATCCCTTGAGTGTAGATGACAACGTGAATAATCCAAGAAAAGTCCTACTGGAATACAGAAAGGAGAGAAAGAAGGCCTAATGTTACTCAAAAAAGTTTATTCCGCCCCAACTGACAACATTACATTGATCTGAACAAGTGCTGATTTAACTCAGAGGACTTTAAATACTCAGCTTCAGAACACTGTTTAAGCCATTTCTCCCTCATTTGGTCACCTGGGAAGTCCCCAAGTTTACAATCAAAAATTTGTCTTACATTCAAATGGGAAGAGCAGCAGTGGGCAGACAAGTCTAGAAACATGGCCCAAAGGCAGGACTCGGAGCAGGGCTGCACAAGTGGCAGCTGGTGATGACTCCAGTACAGCTCTAATGCTTCCTGCAATACCTTGTCCAGTGTAACAACACAAGTGCTCAGCAGGCACACACAAACAAAGCCACCAGTCCTCCATCTTGTATGGAATCACAAGAAATGATGGCCCAGAGTCCTCATGTCACTTCACAACAAACAATTCGTTATTCCTCTATTCGGTCCACAGTAGTAAGATGGAACAATAAGATACCATATCCCTCCCTGAGCACAGGAAAACCTATGTTTTCCCAAACACCACTGAAATCTATGACCTCCCTCATAATACATTAAAAAGTACAGGACCAAAGTATGCATCTCTGCTAATGATATCAAGAAAAAAATCTGTGCGTTTATTCCCCTCCTGCCTGACAGCAGCTGTGCAGTTTTTCCAGTAAGATGAGGACAATCCTCAAGTTCAAAGTAATGAAAGCAACAACTAATGTCCTCCCACATATGCTCCTTACAAATTATAGCTGCACTCTTTAACTGCTCTTCTACCAGCCCGTTCCTCCGAGTGCATCTCTGCTGCTGTTGTGAAGATCTAACAGCAGTGATGAAGAGCCCTTAAACCTCTACAACCCCCAGCAGCTCTTCATCCAACAAAATCAAATCCTACAGCAAATTATCCTCTCTTCCCTCCCCAGCCACCATGCACTTGAACTGCAATTACTCCTCTTCTATACTCATTTTTCCTGGTTGAGCAGGGCAGGGAAGATGCCAAGGCATTTATCCATCAAGTCACTGTCTTCTCCCATCAACCCAACCTTTCTTTCTCCAGTAGGAAGCACCAAGATATCTTAAAATGCCCACAAACAGTCAGTGTGGCAAACTAAAAAGCAGGGCAGCTTCAGTTTCCATATAGAATGATTTAAACAGAGCTTTAAATTGCTTAAGTTAAAAGTTTGTGATAGAATTCACTGCCCAGATCAGTTTATTTAGAGACAAAAATCATCTCACTGGATCAAGCTATGGTTACGTGTTAGGACTTCCTAGGACAGAAGAAACAGATTTTACAAGTAGCCAGGATATCACAGTATACTTAACACTGAATACTTAAATAAAAGGAGCTAATTCACCAAGAAATTGTACCTTCTTACCATGCACTAAAATGAAGAAACTGAGGACAAAAAACCCTCCAACCCCCTATACTCAGGGATGGGGGCAGCCTTCTCAAAATGCTTTGGTGCACTCCCTCAACAACACTTCAGACAAGCATCATCTGGTTTTACTGCCACAACAGAACTTTCTCTTTTCCGATAAAGATCAAACTACATAGGAATATGCAGGTTAGAACAAAAACGAATTGCTACAGGAATCATCCCTGCCATCAAAAATAAATAAATAAATAAATAAATAAATAAATACAGCTGTAACTTTACTTACACTAACCTGCACTTCTAGGTCACTGGAACACTGTTGTGCAAGTAACCTCATACCGGAGCACAAAGAAAGCGCAGTAACAGCATCCACAATAAGCTGTGTTCTGCAGCAAGGTGAGACTCTCAGGCAGACTGGAAAGAGGGGTACAGTTTGTTGATGGTGATACCAGGTACATTCTATGAGGATGATATTCTACATATAGCTACAGCCATATTCTAGGGAACAGGACACTATTTACTAGGGTTCTGGGTCAGTGAGCACTTTAATGATAAACGAGCACTATCACTCCAAGCAGCAGTCCCACCCTGCTCTTAACCATTAGCACTCCAATTCTGTTGCACACCACTTCACCATTTTTGTCAGCACATCTGTAGTAACACGATGAATGGGATCAGGAAACCAACTCGGACCAAACCCCGTGGGTAGAAAACAAAACTAAAGCAGTTTTAACTTAGTGTGGTTCCCCAGTTCAGCTTACTTTACACTTGGTTATAAACTTATGCCATCAAATCAGAGCCGAGGGTGAGGGAGAGTGAGAAACTTCCATCAAGACCTGTTCAAGTTTAAAACCCACCCTTGGTCTGTATGGCCAAGCTTTTGCCAAGTGCTAAGCAAGCCAGGTTCTCTGGTTACTGCAGCCCTCTTCTCTCTGGCACACATTCACCTTCCCTCCAGCAGGAAAACGTGCCCAGCACCTGCTAACCTGCACAGGCATTCCCATCCCTGCTGTTACCTCCCTACAGAGGGGCACGCTCAAATCCCAGCACAGAAACAAGCACACCACAGCTGAGGGAAAGTTCTGGAAGTGCTGCTTTACCCCAGCTGGGCACTGCCTGCTTCTCTTGCAACAGGCACACTCATTTAGATCACCCAAACATGATCACCGTACCAGCTAACTTTCACGAAGTTATAATGGCATCAACCAACTTCAGCACATTTGAACAAGCCTTGTTTCCTTAAGAATCTAGGTTTGAAAAACAAAAAATTATCACAGGTACACCCAGACTTCAGCACAGATTGACCCCAGGTGGCAGGAGGATGCTCAATAATTCGGATGCCCATGATAGGAAAAAGGGAGCAAGTAATAGCTGCCCAGATACCTTAGGAGTATGGTGTATGTCTTGGGGCTCTCAGCAAGAATGATCTCCTTCAGCAGAAAGCTCAGTGGGGAATTGCTTGACACTTTTTTTATTGTGAGTCTTTTTACTTCATAGGTCATCACAAAAAGCTGGTTGATCCTAAGTAAATAGCAGCCATCATCAATCTTTGCCTTTTTAAATCATTACCCTCACCCTCAAAGAAGAATAAGAAGTGTTGCTCATATTAAATATTGGCAGAAATTCTAGTTATCAAATGAGACATCTTGTATAGAGAAAAAAAGAGACAAAACTACACGGGAGACTTTATGTTCCCCCAAAGAAAATATCATGTTATGAGGTTCCAAAGGTTCCCCCAAAGAAAACATCGTGTTATGAGGTGCCAAAGCTGGCCCCACTACACCTCCCCTGTCTAAAATTCAGGAGTAAACAGTGTATGAAAGTAGCATTAATCATTTCAGAAAACAAAAAAGCTGGAGGGAATACTTTCCAAGACTGACTGGTTCTGTCTGGATACCAAGACAAATCAAGAAAGCCGTGGAACAGCTGGAGCAAGGCCTCCAGGGCAGTCAGGGCTGGAGCACTTGCATTTGGGACTGGAGGAGAGGCTGTGGGAGCCAGGTTTGGTCAGCCTGAGGTAGGGAAGGCTCCAGGGCACCCACAGCTACCACATGCCTCCAGGGAGGGGATTGAGAAGATGAATCCAGGTTCTTCGTGTGGTGGGAGGACAAGAGAATGGACATAAGTTAAAAAAGGAGAGGTTCACACTGGATGTACAGAAAATCTTTTCCACCACGAGAACATTCAAGCAGTAGCATGGGCTGCCCCAAAAGGCTAAGATGTCTCCATCCCTGGAGGTTTTCAAGCTCTGGGCACTTGGTCTGACCCCAGAGCCATCCCTGCTGTGAGCAGGAGGCTGGACAGGGACCTCCTGAGGTCTCCTCCAGCCCAAGTCACCTTGTGATCCTGCCAACTTCAGGAAGCCCGTTGCAGGGACACAGGGTTCTCTATTAAGAGGTTAAATTTACTAATTTTTTCCTTCATATACTCTCAAGATAATTAAATAACTGGCTTCGTCTTGCTGAGACTCATTCAAACAGTATTCTGGTTGGTGCCTTTCCAGGACAGACAAGCATCACCTCTACATAATCCTGACGAGGAATCAGTACCAGAACATGCTCACACAAAGACTGCAATTACCTCTGCTCTACCCTCCTCCTTCAACAGTGAAGAAACACTGCAAGAGGTGCATCTTGGGCCAGCAGACAGCAAAGGAGCAACCATGAAGACACACAACAGATGCAGAAGTTAATGGAGCTACTGATGAGTCTTTGAAAAGAGATGCACAATTTGAATTATTAAAGCAGTAAAACCTTTAATGAAGTTGGTTATAGCCTCATCATAAGACTACAGGAAAACTACTACTGATTCATCAGCACTGGAATTTCTAAGCAGTGTTCAAGCCCTGTAATTCAAGCACTTTTTATTCTACATTTGTGCTTGTGCTAAAAGCCACAATTTACCAGGGCAATGCCATATTTAACTGGTAACTGAGCTCACATCTTTTTAAAATGCAATTGAGACAGTCATCTATCAAACTGCTAAACTTCTGAATCCTAGCTAACCCCATTTTGAACATTAACATATAAGACTGGCATTGAAGATCATTTCTCTGAAGTGAACAAACACGGACTAAAGCTCGACACTGGCTTATAAAATGGATGTGCTCGGAAGTTTCTGTGCTATTGTGTCAGAAATCCTACCAGTGACGTTTTGCTTAAAAGTGACTTATTTTACATCTAGCAGGATACATGAAACATTTACTGTAAGACAAGTGCCGCATGAGATTAATTTGATTTATGGGGAGTACTTGTAGATTCCCCAAGCAGCACAAATAGCATGGATACAAATTTTCAGTCAGATGAGATGAACAAGTTCACCTGAACAGGGAGACTTGAACTGTGCACGCTTCCTAAAATATCTTTTAGGTTCTTATCTCCTAAAAGAACCCTCTGAAAGGTCTACTCACCTTACCAGATGCAATGCAAATCTTTGTGAAGCAAGTCAAAGAATGACTCCAGAGAAGTATGTAGGAAACTAGATGGGAGAGAACACACTCCAATATTCCTGACAGGTGACCTTGAAAAGGATAAGACTGGGAAAGCAAAAATCCCAAAAATCTGTTGCAACATAGGAAGATGACTTAAAAACAGACTCTCCTGCAACTTTTCAAAAGACTCAGTACATGTAGCCTTATTTGCTCTTCCTGGAAGACTTCTGTAGGAGGCTCATGTGTTCCTCAGTTCTCACAGGTTGACTGAAGGGGCACAATCCCTTCAAGGACAGCATTTTAAAGGACAGCTGATTCACACACATGCAGAAAGCAAGAAACTAGAAGTGGAAGAGTTAAGGTAATCCAGCTAAAAGTCCCTTCCTTCCCTGCTCATCTTTTCAGCAGCTCGATTCTTGCAGAGTCATTAGTTCACTAGTTATTCAACCATTATATTTTCACCTTAGAAATCTGGCTCACTTCTGTCTAAAATTCAAATACACAGAAGAATGATTTCTCACAGAAACTTTTCTGTCCCTCCTTAGTGTTAAGACAACAAAGACAGCAGAGACTAATTGCTCCATGTCTTCATTTGGCACAATGATTTGTTAAGCTGCCCTCTCCCATTGTTACACTTTGGTCTATTCCTTCTTCATTACAGTTGGACTGAGCCTGTCCTGCCACAGTAAAAAGGAGGATGTCCTCCTCTTTAAGACAGGGGACTAACCTGGCTCCGAGTGTCTGAGGCTCTATTCCCAGTTCCCTTTATGAGCTTGGGCTGCAGTAATCTGCAGCTGCATTTCTGCCCTATGCAAATCAAACAATTTAAATGTACACTCTGTGGATGTAAGAAGCATTTCACAGCTTTTGAAGGAAACCTTCCCAAGCATACCTTCTACACAGAGAACAAACCCCAGTGGTCTTTAGAGGCAGAAGGAAGGTGATGGACTACAGAGTGCTTGAAAAGTTTGGAAGGGGGACTGTCCTGTTGTTTTAGGAAGAGATAAGATTCTTGATGACAGAGTCACTGCCTGTAACACATTAGTGCCCACATGCTTCAGTGCTGTTGCTTTGGCACAATACAAACAAAGCAGTCAGGAAAAACCAAGAACAACCCAGGATGAGCTGAAGTGTGGGAGGAACAAAGAGAGGAGAAACAGGTGATTCCTGCCCACAGCTTGCAGGTAGGATCTCCAGCTTGGCGCAGCAGAACGCTAAGGAAGAGCCTGGTGGTTCAGGAAGGCGACAGGGGCAGGGACATGTGTGACTTCAGTGGTAGGGCCTCCCACAACACAAAGCAGCCAAAGGACACGTGCAGTCACAGGAAGGAACAGGGAGCCAGAGGTTACAATACTATTAAGACACATCTTACAATAAAAAAGCAAGACTTTTACTGGTAGAAGATTGCTAATAATAAGGCATTTAAGAGCATTTTCATAATGTAAGAGGAAAGAAAGAATGAAGAAGTTTTGTGACAGCATAGGTGTACTCACCTGGAAGAGAAAAAGGTTCATAACTCACTATTAGATAAAAAGATTACTTTTTTTTCTTTTTTGAATAAATAAATTTGAGGTAGGATCTGGACTAACAGAAGAAAGCAGAGATAAAAGACAAGATGAGGAGGAAGGGAAGGATTTTGAGAACCAGCAAGGAGAGGCCGCTGAAGTGTTTCAGAACTTTGGACAGAAAATGTTTTTGAAACGTAAAATCCTCATAGAATTCACTCCTTCTAAATCCTTCCCAAGCCCTCAACTCCTCAGAAGGAATGTGCATGCCCTTTTGGCATACCTGCTCCTTTTCCGTGAGGTGTTCTGGAAGGGTCAGGGGTGACACAACACGATCAACCTGGACATCTAGTACTTTACAGCTACTGAAAAGCCATTTGTAGTGCTTTCCAAAACCACTAGAGAACGAGGATCTGAGCATAAGTTCACCCCAAAGCCTACCAAAGTTCAATGAAGAGTGAACGTATCAACGTGAGGTATCTCGTGCTGTCGACTTGAGGGACTCGGGAACGGTTCTGTTTCAAAGCACAGCCCTGGCAGCCTCACTCCTCTCCCAACCGCTCAGCTGACCGTCCCCAGCACCGACCGGCTGTGTCAGCCGTGACGGAGAGCTTCCAGCCGATGGCGAGGGCTGAGACACTACTCCTGCTACTCCCGTTCTCCCAGAGCACCTCCCAGCGCTGCGAGCACTGGTCCCGCTCCATCGCCGGGGTCAAACTTCGCGGTCGCTCCGTAACGGCGGGTTACCCCGCCACCTCCTTGGGAAGCGATAGAGAATTGCGGCAGGGAAGCCGGTGGACTGTCCTACCCTACCCGCGGCTCCAAGGCACCGGCGTGACCTTGCTGAGGAGCCCCTAAGCCATGCGGCAACCAAGCCCGCCCGCGCGCGGGGCTCGGGAGAGCGGCGACTGGGTCCCCCGCACCGCCCCGGGCACGTCCCGCTCACCGCCCAGCGCCTCTCGCTGCCGCTGCGAGGCCTGAGGGCTTCACGTCCGCCCGCTCCCCGCTGTCCCCGGGCCGCCCGGCCGCGGCCTCGTCTGCCCGCCGCGCTCCGGAGATACTCACCGGAGATACTGCGCGCACAGCAGGCTCATCCTCCGCCGCTCACCGCCCGTCCCACCGCGGCTCTCACAGCCCGGGCCGGCCCGCCGCCCCCGCGCCGCCGCCGCCACCGCCTCCCGCTGCCGCCATCTTCCCGTGCAGGGCCCGCGGGGAGGAAGGGGCGGGGTATCCCCGCTCTGCACTCCAGTCAGGCAGGACTGCTCACGCCCCGCCGGCCCCGCCGCTCCGGCCCCTCGGCGGCCCTGGTAGCCTCGGCTTCGCCGCTCCGGCACCGGCAGCGTCCGCTCGCCACCCGCCTACCCCGCTGAGGCGCCGCGGCCCTCCCGCCGCGCAGACTGCGCTTCCGAGCCAGACCCCGCCCCCGCCGGCACTTCCGGCGGCGCCATCGGCAAACTCTGCCCCCGCCCGCTGCCTTGGCAACCGAGGGGGTGGCGGGGCGTCGCCATGGCAACCGCAGCGCATCCCGGGGCCTTCATCTGCGGCCTAGCCCGAGCAGCGACAGCCGGCTTTGTCACATCTCCCCTCTCGTCCCTCGGAGGGGTGGCTTGCCGAGAGGCCCATGGCGCTGGCGGGAGCCGCAATCGCAGAATCATAGAAACAGAGAACGGGGCAGGTTGGAAGAGACCACAGGGGGTCATCCGGTCCCACCTCCCTGCTCAAGTAAGGTCATCCCAGATCACATGGCACAGGACTGTGTCCAGACAGGTCTGGAATATCCCCAGTGAGGGAGACTCCACACCCTGTCTGGTGTCTGTTCCAGTGCTTGGTCACTGCACAGGAAAGAAATTCTTCCTTGTGTTCAGGTGGAACTTCCTGGGCATCCATTTCTACCCGTGGTCTCTTGTCCCATTGCTGGGTCCCAGGACGCAGAGTCTGATCCTTGTTCTGAGCCTTCCCTGCAGACAGGGACAGACAGGGATGAGGTCCCCTCTCAGCTGGGTCTCCTCAAGGCTGAACAGCCCCAGGTCCCTCAGCCTGTCCTTGTGAGAGAGCTGCTCCATGCCTTTCCTCATCTCTGCAGCCTCCGCGGGACCTGCTCCAGGAGCTCCAGGTCTCTCCTGTCCTGAGGAGCCCAGACCTGGACACAGCACTCCAGATGTGCCTCACTAGGGCTCAGCAGAGGGGCAGGATCACCTCCCTGACCACTGGGAATGCTCTTCCTGATGCATCCCAGGGTTGTGTTGGCCTTCTTGGCCACAAGGGAACACTGCTCGCTCAGACCCTCAGCACAAAGGTGGTAGTGGCCTTACACTTTTGTGACAAGAAAAGTTTCAGCGGGAACAGCACATGTAGGCTTGGACTTCCCACAGAGAATCGTAGCTCTATCAGTCTTGGAAGCAACCTTTAAGGTCATCAAGTCCAGCCATCAACATTGTTGCTGAAGCACACACCAAATGAAGGGGGAAAAGGAAACTTATTTTTATTGAGGCCATTATCACTCACTGACTCTTATTCTTCATAATTTACAAGCTGAAGTTAATATTGGAAAGAGACTGGGGGCAAAAATATGTCAGTAAGGAATAAAATGCACGAACAGGAATCACATCCATATTGCAATTATAGAATAGAATCGTGAAGGTTGGAAGAGACCTTTAGGATCATCAAGTCCAACCATCAACCCAGCACTGCCATACTGCCATGGTAACTCCTAAACCACTAAACACGTCACCCAGTGCCACATCCAGATGCCTCTTGAACACCTCCAGAGATGGTGCCTCCATCACCTCCCTGGGCAAGATAGGAAGATAAGAGGGAGTCACAAACCAGACCTCCTGTTCCCTGCCTACTTGCCACACGGGGGATTTCCAGGGTTTGGCAGCTTGGATGTCTGGCCCGAAGGATCACTCCAAAATGTCCCAAATGTGACTCATCTAAATTACCCAAAGCCCCTGATGCTACCAGCCCCACTGCCTGGGAGGCAGCAAGGTCAGGCATGGGATGGGTTCCGCACCAGGGCTATGGCCCAGGGATATGGCCCATGGCTGAGGAGTTGGCACATAGAATCCCAGCATGGTTTGGGTGGGAACAGACATTGAAGATCACTTCATTCTAACCCTCCTGACATGGGAGGGACACCTTCCACTCAACCAGGTTGCTCTGAGCCCTGTGCAACCTGGCCTGGAATACTTCCAAGGATGGGGCAGCCACAGCTGCTCTGGGCAACCTGTGCCAGGGCCTCACCACCTCACAGGGAGGAATTTCTGCTCAACATCCCATCCAACCCTGCCCTCTGGGAGTGGGAAACCATTCTCCCTTGTCCTGTCACTCCATCCCTTTTAAATTATCTCTCTCCATCTTTGCTGTAGGCTTCCCTCAGGTACTGCAAAACCACAGTTAGGTCACATTGAAGCTTCTTTTCTCCAGGCTGAATGACCCCAATTCTCTCAGCCTTTCCTCTTAACAAAGCTGCTCCATCCTTCTGATCATCTTGGTAGCCTTGTCTGGACTCTCTCCAACAGCTCCATGTCCTTCCTGTGCTGGGGACTCTGGAGCTGGACATAGTGCTCCAGAGGGTCATCTCAGCACAGAGCCAGGACATGGGCACATCAGGCAGTAACCTTGCACCTGGGTACAACATTCTGTCACAGTTCAATATTTACAATTTTCCTACTATTTATACCATATGGTCCCACCTCCCATGCTGACTTGGTGATTTGTTTTGTGCTCCAACTTGTCTTTTTATGGCAGGAAAAATCCCACTGAGTTCAGTGTCCATTTGAGCACATGGGCCAGCCTGAAGAAGTGAAGCAGAGGACAATTTGGGATCGGATGAGCACAAGGTGGCTGGCTAATGCAAGCTGTGTTATTTGAGTCTGTAAGTGACCCTGAGGACAAAATGAAAGATCAGGTTTCTAAAATAAATCCCCCACATTTTTTTCAGGTTGGAAAAAGAACTTTTTTAAGGAAATGATTTTCAGGGCCCCACATGTTCAAAGAGGAGCCTTGCAAGGCTGCAGAATGGTTTTCCTGGTTTCAGTGTAACCACGGCTGGGTGAGCTGTGGCCAAACCTCCCATGGAATCCTGTGCAGGACCTCAGGCAGGCACTGCAGCAGGGCCTGGGGCTTGGCTCCATCCCTCCAACCTCTCGGCTGCAGAGCAGGAGCAAACTGGTTCAGCACTGGGCAAACTGGGGCTGCTCCTGCCTGCCTGGAGCCTGTCCTGTGATAAACCAGGCTGAGTTTGTACTCTGAGATTTTATCTCCTGGATCAATGCACAAATGCAGCTCTTAGAAGCTGCATCTCTCAGGGCACATTGTCCAGGACTCTCCCTGGACCCTTCACACTGTCTACGTGATTGGGAGCCTTATCCTTCTACTCCTGAGCCAGCATGCTCAGGGCATCCTGCACCTGATTGTGGCCTTCCAGTACCTGAAGGGGCCAACAGGAAAGATGGAGAGGGGCTTTGGACGAGGGCCTGGAGTGACAGGACAAAGGGGAATGGCTTCAATCTGCTAGAGCTCACCTCGTTCCACCCCCTCTGCCATGGGCAGGGAGACCTTCCACTATCCCAGGTTGCTCTAAGCCCCATCCAGTGTGGCCTGGAACACTTCCAGGGATAGGGCAGCCACAGCTTCTCTGGGCCAGGGCCTCACCACCCTCACAGGAAAGAATTTCTTCCCAATATCCCATCTAACCCTGCCCTCTGTCAGTATAAATAAAGGCATCCCCTCTTGTCCTGTCACTCCAGGCCCCTGTCCAAAGTCCCTCTCCATCTTTCCAGTCCGTTCCCTTCAGGTACTGGGAGGTCACAATTAGAACACCCCTAAACCTTCTCTTCTCCAGGTGAACAATCCCAGTTCCTGTATCCTTTCTTGATGAGCACAGTTCTCATCCAGGAGACCACAAAGTGCCCCCTGGAGGCATCACACTTGCACTGCATCAGACACAAGGAGAGGCAGCATCAACTCAGAGACTGTCTTGTTTAGTCTTGTCTGAGTACAAAACCACTTCCAGAGCCATCCTGAAAGACCAGAGAGGTTCCCATGGGGCAGAACTGACTTCTAAGTCTTGGGCAGTAAGGAATAGGCAGCCCTGGGTATTTTCAAGAGAATCTGTTGGGTGTCCCTGGCAGTTTTACTTAACCTGCTTAATACCAATATAAATTGCCAAGCAGAGCCACACCTAAGGGCAGCTGCATGAGGAAACCTGTGGTCCATCAGAACAACCTGCCCCATCACAAGGTCTCCGTTCTCCTTTTCTCGCTCCTCTTTAATATCTACCAGTCAAAGACGCAAAAAAAGTCACAATCTTTGCAGGCTTTTCCTTGATTTTCAGGGCTTTTCCTCTGATTTGGGAGATCTTTTTCTTCCCTCTGAATTTCTGCACTGTTGAAATAGATCTGTCCATTCGGACAGCCCATACAAGAGTTTCTCTCCCACACCTTCTCTTCTTGACTCTCAGAAGGGTCTTTCACAACTCCAGATTTGTCATCAGATTGTCCCACGTAACATTTTTGAGGGCTTGACATTGCTGCTGATTGCTTTGCTCTATTTTTTACGAAATTCTAATGCAAACCTTTTGTTGCACACAGCAACGGGGTAATTTCCTTCTATTTAAGGGGGACCTCCTAGTCAATCTCCCCTTAGTTTTGTTCCAAGAGATTTGTGATAAAATAAGCAGATTTCTCATAGAGGTCAACTTGTATTATCTTCTTTGCTTTTTATGGGTCAATAACTAGCCTACCATTTTATTAATATCACAGCATGGGAAAGGATTTGGTCCCCAGAGAAGGAGGGTAGACCAGAGACCCTGTGAACCCATTGAATTAACCCCAGCCCTCAGCCACAATGCAGCCAAAATACCCAGGAGTGAAGCTGCTCTGCTCTCCAGAGGGAAAGTCGTGTAATCCCAGATGTGAATCCATTTTACATCCTTCGACTGCATCTGTCACCATACGAGCTCAGCATTTCACAGACCTTGTATGTGGTTATTCTCAAACCACTGATTTAGCACATCTAAGAGGAAAGCAAGGACCATCCCCCCTTAACAGATAGTCAGGGGAACAGAAGAGATTTCTTCAAGGTCATTTAAGACAACAATGGAGAGGTGGACCACGTGGAGCCTGCTTCCATCTTTCTTCATTAACATTAACATCTTTAATTGTCCAGGGATATCCTGTGAGGCTTACTGAATCCAAGGTCTTCCCTTTGTGTGTGGATATTCTGCCCCTGTTTTCACGCAGAGATGTCACACTGGACAGCCCTCTGTCTCTGAGCCAAACGTTGGCTTTTATGTCTTTGAGACATCACATTCTCCTGCTGCTCGGAATGAAAATCTGGGATCAAGGAAAGATGAGTGTACAGCTCAACAGCTGAATAATGAAACATCAAATTCTTTGCAGGTTTGGTGATTATTTCAATCTAAATGTTGTGAATGTGGGAAATTAGCACTCGACAGCATCTGAAGGAAGAAACAAAGCATGAAGATACCTAAACAACCCTAATTTTGTCCTCTGTTCTTCCTGATCAGTAATTATCTTACCATGATTAAAGTGTATTTGCTATCATCCCAGATTATCCTACTTAGATCTTGAATTGTTAGTCACAAAAGCCACATCTTACCCTAACAATAACCTCTTTTCCCCAAATATAGTCTGTATGCAAAACTTCAGGAATTTCAGCTGTGTAGAGATTTGTTAAGCCTTCATTATTCCCTTGCACAGATCACCCAGAGGAGAGAAAAAATTTTAAAATAGGCCATAGCTCTTAGAGAAATTCCTTCCAATCCTTATAATTCATAAAGTAACAGATTTCCTTTTAATTTTTCGAGAATAAGTGCTGCACGTTCTGGGCAGAAGTACCCTTTCACACTAACTAAAAGCTAACTCACATTTGGAAGGGAGAGAGCAAGCAGCCGTACCCAGGCATCCATGCTGAGTGCCTTGGCCTCACTCCCCATCCCAGGAACCCAGCTCCGATCCCACCTGTGCAGATTGATCCAAGCTGTAACCTCAGAAACAGAGACATTAAAAGGACTGCCAAGCTAATTGCATCTGTGGCCAGTGTTCAGCTGGTGTTGCTGAATGTGGGCAAGAGGGAAATCAGTTCCCAGGCTGACCTTCCCCAGGAGATACCCTCAAATGTCAGTCCAGCATCCCAGAAACACTGCACAGCACTTGGAGTCAGTTTGCAGAGGCCACAACCAGGGTGTTAGGTCCTCAACCTCGATAGATCTCTGGAAGATCTATCTCATGGCACCTTTTGGCATTTTCTTCCAGTGTATGATGAACCAAGCCCTGCGAAGAGCTTTTATTCCAACTGGGCCACCAAGTGAGCAACTCCCTTATTCAAGATCTTTTGCTCCTTAATTCTCAATGAAAAGCCTTTTTCTTTTTTTTTTTCTTTTCTTTTGAAGTGCATTGTTGCATTACAAAAAATTCTTCAAGTCACAGGGCTGGCATGTGGGGAGCAGAACTGAATCTGCTTCTTAGCCCTGGTCAGAAAAGGCTCCAAAATGCCTTTGGATGTGTGCCAGGATGTGCCAGGATGGGTTCACAGATGGTTTAAGCCCCTCTAATTGTCCTTTTCTCTGATATATTTGGGTTCTTTTGAAGAGTTTGCAGACTGTCAGTTTAAAAGCCCTAAACTGGAAGGTTTCCCTCCCCCCCCCCGAGCCCAAGACAAGGGACAAGGTACTGTGAGAACTGAGGGGTCCCCATCCCACACCCCAGTGAACATAGCCATGATCTTCCTGCCTTCTGCATGGCCCTCTGATCTTGGGGCCTGGCTGTGCAGACAGTGAAGGGCTGGACAAATCCATGTACAGAAATACCCTTGGTGTGAGCCACAGGCCATGTTTCAGGTGTGCTTAACAGGTCTCAAGTCCCACAGGCAATGATTTTGCAGCGCTGATATGAGCTCCCCATGTAGGCAGGTCCCTGTGTTTCTCCATGCTGTTTTCTTCCTCAGAGAGTAAACCCCAGCTAATCATCCTTCTGCCCTCTCTGTTCCTGCTGTACCAGCTCTGCAGATGGCAGATGGCCGCTTGCCACCGTGGGCTGGGTTGGAGTCCAAATCCGCTAGGGGTCTCGGGGTGCTCTAGCGCTGCACTACAATCACAGGGAGGGCTGGCAGGGAACATCTGGCTCCTGCGGCAGGGGCTGTTGTCTTCAGCCGTGGGAAATCTGTACCCACGTGTTCAGGGAAAGCAGCAAGAAAAAGAAAATACATGCTGGGTTGGAAAACATTGAGGGGGGAAAAAGGTGAAATAACCACTGCACTGCCTTGCAGGCGTCGCTCCCCCACCAAAATCTGCCACTGCTCCCCAGCCGGCAGCGTTGCTAAGTGACAGCTGATTTACTACATCACTCACCACCCGGCAGGCAGCAGGAAAGCAGAAGAGCTACCAACAGGGCTGCCCAGACCTCATCCTCACCACGGCCAGGTGGTGCTGGCCAGACCTTGTCCCCACCATGGCCAGGCAGTGCATAACCCACGTGTGGGCAGGTGATCTTGACCTTTCAGTGGTGTTTGAGGTCAAACCCCCGTGTGAAATGGAAACAGGCAGAGAGATTCAGATGCATGGCAGGAGCTGTCAGGACCAGTGGGATGTGTTTGGCATCACCAGGCAGTGGGAGAACTTGGCCACAGGCAGTTTTGTCCATTTTTGCCTTCTGCAACAGCGGCATTTTATGCTCCTACAGCTGCAGATTGTATATGCTACAGAAGGGAAAACATGCTCCCCTGCAAAATTTCCTATGCAAAATTAGCAGGGAATGGAGTTAGGATTAACAAAAAATGCAACTGTCTCACCTCAGCTTCAGCCTCTTCTATATAAAAGGAATCAGTGAAGAAACTTCTCATAAAGGGCACCCCCCCAATATTTCATATCAGTGCAGTTGTACTATCCCCAAGGGAAGGGGGTAGGACACCATCTTTGCTCGGTACATGCAGGAGAGGAGCACTCTTTTCCCGGCTGACAAGACCTGTGGTTTTAAAGGCAGAGTTATGCTGAGCACACCACCAGTGGTAAACTGCAGAGACACTTCTTTTCCTAAGGTCACGAATCTCTCCTTTTCGGGGTAAGCTTGGAGGAGCAGCACAGGAAAAATCCCAACACAACCCCAAAATCTAATCCCATTGAATGGGATTATATGTCCATACAGATCTAGTCAGAAGGTGGAACACTGTCCCCTTACTGACTTGATGGGTTTTCTTCATTTATTTATTACCCTTTCCCCGTGCAGCCAATGAAAGGGATGAAAGTGCCTCCCATGGCCTTTCTTGCAGCTGAGCCCAACAAGCAAAGGTGACACTGATGCTTTTGGGACACCTCATCCCCCCATCTTCCAGCAGTTCTGCCACATCTGTGCCACCTACTAGCCCACTGTCATGGGAGTTGAGAGCAAAACTCTAAGAACCTAAGAATTTTCTGTTTGCAGCAGCAAGCTCCTCACCTGACCTTCTGCTGGTAAGAAAACAAGATTCCTTGATGGATTTTTTCCTGTAGACAGACATTTACACCCTTAACAACATTTGTTTTCTCCTACTTGAGAATATTTTCCTAGTATTTTTATTGTTATTTCTTTTCCTATGAGAACCTCTGGCCAATCTTGTAAATTGCTTTCTCCATTCCACACTGCATGTGCTATATGTGTGGAGTTTTTAATGGCTTGTTTAAATTCTGGCATCTCTGTCTGCTTCCTTACTTATCCCCAACCTGCAAAGCTTATTCAAAGGGGGCTATCAGCTCTCAAACTCTCCCTGGAAGTGTCCAAGGCCAGGTTGGATGGGGCTTGGAGCAAAGGTGTCCCTGTCCATGACACAGGGTTGGAATGAGATGATCTTTCAGGTCTCTTCCAATCCAAACCATTTGATGATTCCATGATTCTGTGAAACACCAGTGGGTTTTGAGCCAGCTTGATCCCAAAAAGGATCACCCTGTTAATATATCCCACATCTCCCTGGGGATCAGGATGAAGTCAAAGTGGAAAAACAGGGAACAAGAGGCAGAACACACCAGCTGTCTCAGCATCTCTCTCCCTCAACACCAGCTTAGTCTGAAATAAAAATCAGGATAAAAATATAACCCCAGAGGTGTTACCACACCCCTGTGCAGTGAGAAACCCCCCCTTGTTATCAATGTGTGCTTCTGAGAGTGTGAGGGCAGCCAGGGCCTCCACAACAAAGATTTAACAAACAGATTCAGCATCATCTTGGGTTCATTCCCTTGTGGTCGTGCTCTTTCATGTCATTCAGGGTCATGAGTATCCCAGCACCTGGTTGAGCTGGGAGGGGAAAAGTTTCCAAGCAAAGGACTGGGAATAATTATTCTTAACAGGACAAGGAGAAGCACAGCCCACTGCTGTGCATAGGGCTAGAAGCCTCTGCGATGAGAAGGCAGAAATGAGTGTCTGGGGAGTGTCTTCTTAAGAAGGAGGAAGACAGATGAAGGTAGAAAGGGAGACCTGTTGGTGGCAAATAACACACTGCTGAGAGGAAAATCTGTGTGTAGGAGCCAGAGATAAGGCCAGGACAGCCTTCGGGAAGCGGCTGAAGGCAGCTGCCTGCAACTCTCCTTCAGTGGCTGTAAGCAGAGAGAGCTCTGCTGACCCTTGCTCAGGGCAAGGAGCTTCTTTAGTGGAGAACAGCAATGCTGCAGTCCTAAAAATGACAATTTTAGAGAATTTGACTGTTGGATAGTCTAGGACTAGTTTACCTTGCCGTAAAGACTGTTTTTTGGTGAATGCATAGCATCTATTTGATGTTGGTCTCTTTCGGGCAATGAAATGCATGTGTTGGGTGAGGCTGAAGCCCCCCAAGTTGTTTTCCCCATAGAAGCCCAGAAAAGGGTGCTGCAGCAACGTTGTGCTGGGACTGGAGCAGCTGGGAGGCCTATGCAGGTCCCAGGCTGGGAAGACCTGAGCAGGACAGGGGGAACACACATAGCTGCTCATGAGCCCCGAGTTGTGCAGATCACAGAATCAGTTAGGCTGGAAAAGACCTCTGAGGTCATCAAGTTCAATCTATGACTGATAACCACCTCATCAACTATGTTATGGCACTAAGCACCACGTCCAGTCTTTCGTTAAACACCTCCTGTGGTACTGTGACTCCACTGCCTCTCTGGGCAGCCCATTCCAATGTCTGATCACCCTTTCTGTGAAGAAATTCCTCCTGATGTCTGTCAGCCTAAGACTTTGTCTCCTTGTCTTGTTGCTGGTTGCCTGGGAGAAAATACTGACCCCACACACACCTGCTTTCACCCTCCTTTCAGGGAGTTGTAGGGTGTGATAAGGTCACCTTTCAGCCTCCTCATCTGCAAGCTAAACCTCTTATTACATGTCCTCAGTCCTGGAGATGCCAGTGTGTCCCTGCTGCACCTCTGTGTGTGTGTGTGTGTATAGAGCGGATGCGGATGTGTGCCCATCTGTGTGTGTGTGCGTGGGCACATCTGTGCCGGGGCGTGTGCCCCTCTCCCTGCCGCGGGGATGGATGTGTGCCCATGGGGTGTGCACATGAGTGTACACGCACACAAGCGCGTGTACGACCCCGCGGGGGGCACGCCCCGGGCCGTGCTGACGATGGGCGGCCCCGGCCCCGCTCCCGCAGCCGTGGCGCCGCCCCCGCTCCCTCCCGCCCCCGCTCCATCCCTCCGCCCTCCTCCCTCCCGCAGCCGCACCGAGCAACAGACCGCGGCGGGGCCGGGCAAGGCCGCATCATGACCGAGACCACCAAGACCCACGTCATCCTGCTGGCCTGCGGCAGCTTCAACCCCATCACCAAGGGGCACATCCAGATGTTCGGTCAGTGCCCGCGGCGGCGGGGCGGGCCGGGAGGGAGAGGAGGTGCCTGGGGGCTGCACCCCGGAGTGGGAATGGGGGCGCTGGGGGGAGGTGGTCGGGGCGCGTTTTGGGGCGCAGCCCCGCTCCAGGGGACCGCGGCGGGGCCGGGCGCTGTCCGCGGCTGATGGTGCTGAAGGCGCCGCGGGCGGGGACCTCCCGGGCCTCCCGAACCTGTCATCCATTCCTGGCAGCTGTCCCCAGACCCTTGGGGCTGTTCCCCTCGGATGGCCGGGTTACCCGCTCTGCACTCACCTTTTCACTGTCCCTCCCCCGCAGCCCCCGGCGTCGGTCCTGGCGCTGTTTGTCCGCTGCTACTCGCCCTCGGGTCTGCGAGTCTGCAGCCTCTGCAGCACTTCCATTTCCTCTGACCAAGGAGGAGATAGAGCCAAGCAGCCACAGCCAGCTACAAAAGTCAACAAAAATGCAGGCACTTAATGGAGATACTGGAGTACCCAACCATTAGATTGATACTAGGTCGAAGGAACAGGAAATGTTCGTGTGAGATAATGGATATTACCGAGCATCCTTTTGATGATACAGATGATGGGGATGCTAGAATTACTGCTACAGCCTGCTTAGGCAAGACAAGAGGGAGGGAAGGAGGAAGAGAAGGAGGGAGGGAGAAAGGGCAGTCTCCATCAAAGGCAGTCTGACATGCCATAAATACTGATGGTTTGGTTAAAGCTCAAAATCCCTATGCAAACAGCAGCTCACTGGGCTGGGGAGGAGTCCTGTGAGAGTGAAGTGTCCACTGCAGACCACTGAAAAAATGGGAGTACAAAGATCAGCTCCTCTAATATCCCTTCTTGGAGTGCAGAGACAGGATTCATCCTCTATGTCTGATAGGAGATTAAGGCTTGGAAGCAGATACAGAAGATCTTGTGCTACCAGTGGAGAAGCATTCCTGGGGTTTCTAAAAGCTGTATATAAGTTTCTAAGTATATAAACTACAAAAAAATAACTGAAATCAGCTTGGGGTATTTCTGCATCAGACCTTGTTTTTCTAGAACATAATGAGTTGGGCATCAGGTTAGAAAATGATGGTTTTCTAGATGCAAAGGATCACATTGTTACTCCATTTCATAAGTGCCAGCAAAATTGGGCACCAATATGCTTGAAATTTAAAAAAAAATCTTGTTCCCTAAGCAAAAAGAAATTGCCAACAAGGATCAAGCGGAACTATTTAAAAACAAAAACAATATTAAATCAAATTACAGGGAGTAGTTTGATGGAAACAACCACTGATGAAAAAGATGTCTGTAATTCACATTTAGTCTTATTTTGATTAAGTAATACTAAAGATATCTGTGTGGCCCTTATTCAGTGGACTAACAACAAGTAACAAAATGTATTTTAGAAAATAAGGATCAGTGACATTTTGGTATGCACTGTGTGTTCTTATAGGCTCGCAATGAGATTTTCTTTTTGCTCAGTACTGTTCAATATCTTTACCAAAGAGGTGAAAGAAAATATATAATCCCTGACAGTAAAAAGTGGCCATGACCCCAAAGTGGACAGAATAGCAATTCCTGCTGGTAATGAGTCAGTTGTGCTGCCTGACTCTGGTTGTCTGATAAAAAGGGCTTGTTCAACAGTGAAGTCAAAGGCGAAGTCAAAGGCAAAGTCATATGCCCAATGAGGAAGAACGCACGTCAAATATAAACAATAGGCAAATGTCTTCTGCCAAACAGCGGCAGTGTCAAGGACAGAGGGGGGATTGTGCACAACCTGCTGAATGCAAACTCTGTGTGGTGCTGTAAATAAAGCAGCAAATGTGATCCTTGTAGATATGAGCAGTGGAATATCAAGCAGAAGAAGAAAGGTTGCATCCTTTTCATGTACAGCATTAGCAAAACCCTTCTTTGTGGAACAGTGACAAGAATTACATTAGTTTCGGAAGCCAGGCTTTGTGGCGGGAGACTAGGGAGGCTCAGTCTAAGCTCATCCTTAAAGACGTTAAGGAGTGTCTTGATCTGCTTGGGGGACGAATATGTGATATGTGATGAAAGTGGGCAACTTTATTCAGAAGAATAAGGACTGGTGAGATGCTAAGAGTGGATCCCACACCACTTCAAACTACAAATATGTTGTGTGGGTTCAAGTGAAGGTAATCAAGTAATAGGAGAAAGTGCCTGGTTACCTGATGGATTCTCTGTCACATGAAGGCAGTAAATGAACACTCAGACATCTTTCAGGAAGACAGGTTTTAGCTCAGAAAGGGTGGCTAGATGTGGAAATTTTCTATGCATGCATCCTGTAGAGCTCCTGGAATACAATACTTGAGACAGGGACATTGAGATACTGATAGTGACAAATGAAACTTCCATGAGGAAAGGACACAGAATTTGGCTTCTAAATCCCTGATCATTTTTGTTTGAGGAACACTTCTCCCCAAGTCTGAAAGTATAATCCTGTGAATCCATAGGAATCTCAACCAAAATCTGTGTTACTCTTCTAGCTCTGCTCTATAGAGTCCAACCAAAACAGTGCTCTACCCTGTAAATGATGTATTTCAAACAGCTGAATTCGTGCAAAAATATTGTCTTCATCATTCAGACAAATATTTGTGCTTTGAGAACCTAATAGCAGGATTTTTTGCTTAACATAGAGAGAGACAATTTATCTCTTTAACAAATGGCACTAATTAAGCCAAAAGGAAGTACAATATTTGCATGGATATGTCACTGTAGACACACCACTGTATGTCAACCATCATTTTTCCCAGTGTGGATTTTACCATGTTTTATTCAGACCAAAAGCCAACCTTTTCCCATAGGATTTTTGCCTGAATAGGAGATTAGTTAATTATGTGGAAGTCTCTTCTAGTGGGGGAAAGATTCCCATTGGGTTATTCATTCCATCAGTCACATGGATTTAAGACTCAACATTATCCTTGGGATTCCAGAAAGCTCGGATTCTTCTTACAACCCCAAATCTGCAACTGCATCCCACCGCTGAACCTTGTGACGAGCTGAACTTACTGCAACAGAGCTCCCTGCTTCATCTGCCAGTTAAAATCCTGGATCACTGGGGCTCCCCAAGTGAGGCTGAATTGTGTCTGTGTATCCAAATTTAATATCATACATATAAATTAATACTTTGCCCAAGATATATAACATTTAACAAAAAAGTAGGTGAGACACAGTGATGTACAGCCATCCCAACCAAGGGGTTGAGACAAACACCCACATAGTCCTGAAAACACTCAGAGTTATTTGTAATATCAGCTGCACTTTGAGAGGTGCTCTGAGTCACAAATTTAAGTTGTATTTTCTAGCTTTATGTGGCTATGAAAAAAAGTTTGGGATGGTACTGTGGAGGGGAGGAAAGACAGAAGAATAGAGAGGGCAGAGGTTGTTTCTAAAGTTTGACACAAACACTGGTGGCCTTTAACCCAAAATGAAACTCCATTTATATCCTAAGGAGGTATGGAGGAGAAAAAACAGAGCCCATGCAAAAAATCTTAATAATTGAATAAAGATAAGACTCAGAACAAAGTCCTGCGTCAAAGCCACATGAAATCCCCACCGCTGTTCAACGCAGAGAACCCACTTGCTCACCTTGGCCAACACACACCAAACTCCAACCAGCCTACTTTCATTTCCCACTGCCACTAAGAGGAGCACTGAGCATGGGCCACTGTTTAACCCTCCTGCCCTGCAGCCAGCTCAGGAGGGGAACCTCTGAGACATCCCCGCACTGGCTTTGGATGTCAGTGCGAAGTGCTGGGACACACTGAGCAGCATGGACACCCAGCAGTGGGATCTGCTGCTTAAAGTGCATCTCTTCCATCTTCGCCTCCTCACAGTTTCCCTCCTCCTTCCTTCCCATGCAAGCGATGCCACCCAAAGGACAAGAGCCAAGGCACCAATGTCAAAAACAAAACCTAATCCATGCAGCTTTGCTAACACGCCAAAGCCCATGCTGGCACTCTACCAGACAATGAGCTTTTACTTGCTTTGACTATTAAATCACTTCCCCGTGTGGCCCCAGCTCAGGGAGCCCTAATACAACTGTGTCCAGAGCTTGCAAACCAAAAGGCAGCTCTGTAGAGCAAGGTAGAAAGCAATTTTTTTCAATCAAAAAAATACAGTTCATTTTGAAGATGGTCTTGGATAAAATACCGGGATTAAAGGTATCACCAGACAAGGTCAGAGGCTCCAGGTTCTCTGTCATGGTGTTTCAGAGTTGGAGACGGAGCCAACAAATATCTGGATTTGAAAGGAAGGTGCTGAGATTTGCTTCTTTGTAGGTTCTACAGAGGAAATGGCTTGTACTGTCCTGTGGATATGTGAGAATTAGAGGATTGTTCTGATGATTTCTTCAAACTGAAATGAGGGGTTTGGTGGGGTAAAATGGTATCTGGTTGATTAATGTGCTGTATTTTGATACTGATTTTTTTTTCTCTATTTTCTTTTATTAATTTTTCTTCAATTGTAGAAGAAAAGACCCCCTCTGGAATTGCCCACATCCCCTATTTTGGCACTTTAGACACTTTTTTTCCTGCCTTTTTAAGGTTCTGAATTTCTCCACAATCCATTCTTTTCATGTGCAAACTTCTATCTTCAATCACAAAGCCTTGCTCATCAGCCACAATTTTATTTCTGCCCAGCTCTACAAACAGCTTCATATCCAGGGTTGGATGACCCCTCAATTCCCCTTTCACCCTCTGCTTATCAGCCTGCAAGTAGCAGAGCTTCACTGGGGCCTTCCTGCTCTTGCAGAAGAAGATTTCAGCCTTCCTTCCCCCTTCTGGATGCACGGTGCCCAAAAGGTCCAGCAATGTGGAGTCTGGGGTCCATGGGGATGTTCAGAGTGGGGCTCAGAGGCAGCAGGTTGGGTAACCCCCCCCCCCCCCCCCCATCCCCAAACACAGGACTTTGTCTGACTCAGTCACAGGTACTTGGCTCTTTTTACAGCTATTTTTTGGGTACTGGCAAATAGATGGTCCTAATCAAATCTATATCATCCACCTGTATCCAGACTGCCTCCTCTCCTGCACATGGATTTATGGGTGATGGTTTGCTCCAGGTCCACTTCTACTTTCTTTGGGAGGAAGAGATTTGTGAGATGCCCATTCAGATGTGGCCCTCTCATAGGGAGTTCTGGTACTTCAGATATTTTAAACCTGTTTGGCCATGGAGTTTCCCCACCTACCTCATTTCAAACAGTGCCCAGGACCTGGACTTGCACAGAAAAACAGTGCTCCTGTTTTTCCTGACAGCCTGAATCCTGAAAATCAGCAAATGCCCACTATTCTTCCCTTTTGTCTAATTAAATTTTCCTTAGACCCTATGTGCATCTGTTATTGAAGAGAGTTAATATCCCAACCAACAGCTGGGTAAAAACCATTTCTGGTGGAAAACAATGAAAATGGACTCCTGCTATCAAACATAAAACTCTCTTGCTTAGTTCTTAAGAAAACTTGAGCAATTAAAAATCTCAGCAGGCTGCTCTTTGATTATCCACTGCAGTCCTTGTAGAGGAGCAGCACTGAGGGCTACTGCATCCCATAGCAAGGGATTTGAGATGAAAGGATGGAATTTTCTAAGTAAAGAGGGATGAAGAGGCAGGAGCTGAGGCTTTTGTTAATGACAGGTTGTTCTTATATCCTGAATTTCAAGAATCACTTTTTCTTATTTGATTGACATGACTAAACTGTGGAACAGTTTAATGAGAGTGTCACTGCCTGGGACAGAGCTGGGAGAAATGCCTGAGTGGAATGACAGCTCACCCTTTCCCCTTTGCTTGAATGGGAATACATCGGCAAATGTCCAGAAGCAAAATTCCTTCCCCCTCCATCTAACAAAAGCTGGTCAGGAGCTTGAGAGAGACTTTGCTCTGCTGTCTGCAACATGAGTAAGAAGTGTGGGTCCCTGCAAGGCTGCCTCCTGGTTCCATTTCATCCCCGGCTGAAATCTGAATGCGTAATTAGCTGGAGGGATCGATCGATGGAGTAGGAGGTGTAATGGGGCCCTGGGAGGACATGACGGACAAGGAGAGGCTGACTGAGCTCCGGCTTGGCTCCGCACGGCACTGGAGCTCAGCAGCACTGGCAGAGCGCAGCGGGAACGACTTCACCGGGGCAGAGCCAGGACAGATCTCACTTAAAATACCCGGGGTGGCGTATCTGACACGGGGAGCTGCGGCATCCCTGCTCACCCCTCTGTAACACAGCGGAGGAGCTTCCACTGATATCCAAGCCGCTAAAATCACAGCAAACAGCCAAAACCTTTCTTCGGTGGAGGGGTCTAGGAGGGCAAGTTGTGCCTAGCGCCAAGTGCCCCTGGCTCAGCGTGGCAGCGACAGCAACTCCCGCCAGCCCAGCCCTGTGCCGCGGTGGCTGAGTGACCGACACAACTCCACGCCCCGCACTTGCCCGAAACACACTGAAAAACTGCAGATTCTTGGCTGCTGTGCTGGGAGGACGAAGCGGCACCGGCAGGACTGCAGCACCCATGGCTCTTCTGGGGGTCGTTATATATCAGTAGATGTCACATTCCCATCACTGCACCCCATACAGACTCGTTTTTCACAGCCTTTTTCATTAGCTTCCTGCATCTCAAGCATCTCCTCTTCATGACCCAAAGTGAGAAGTTTTCCTGAGCACGAGATTAAACTCCATCAATAACTTCTCAGGGATTCTTTTAAAACATTTATTAGCTCTTAAATATTTAGCAGTATTTATTATGGTCTCTGAGACATCACATTGTCTTTATGATAATGCCACCTCCCAAAATGTGCCACATACCTTATTTTACTGCCACTGACTATAAAGAAACCTGGCAGTGAGAAATCCAGTCCTACAACCTCATTCTAGAAGGAAACAGGGGCTTTGCTTCTATTTAAAAACCATTTGCACTCACTGTGATGCTTTCACCTCCTGCACTGTCTTCTCTGATGGTTTTTAACACCAACCTTTGCAATGCCAAGGGTATCAATTAACTGCATGCTGAACACCAGCAGGGGCAGCCCACATCTCTCATGTGACCCTGGGCAGCTCATTTAACTGCTTGACTGGTGCAATGGGGAGAGCCACATCCTTTCCCTGCCAGGCTGCTGTGGGTCGGGTACCACAGTGATAGGGGCCAGAGGTAGGAGTAGGTCATGACTGTGCTGATCTTTGTGCATCTGAGCAGCAACTGGCCCAAAATGGGCATCCTCACCTCTGCACACTTGGGCTTCCAAAATCCCTTCTGGCAGCAAGTCTGGGGCACTGCAAGAGGTCCTCTGAGCCAAGGAAGTCCAGCTGTGTTGAATGTTTAGCACAAGTAACTCCAATCTTAACCCTAATCCTAACCCTAACCCTAACCTGAACCCCCACCTGGGACTAGGGAGCCCAAAGCAGCTATCTTTCTCTAAAGACTGAAAAATCAGCCTAAGATAGAGATAAAGCCAGGGCACCTCTGGATTTTGACATGAGCATGCCCTCTCTGGTATTTATAACCCCTCAATCCAAGCACTTCCATGATGCCACCAGTGCCCAGCCAAGCAGGGCTAGATTTTCAGGATGCCCTGTGTGGAGAAAGTCAGTAGTGCCCATCACAACCCTGAAATAAACCAGGGCCAAGGCACAAGCTCTCATTGCACTGAAGCACCATTGTTGCTGGAAAAGGCAACCTGGGTCAGAAACACTTTATTTTCCTCTCCCTTTTCAGCATCAACTAGTTTTCTTCAGTAAGCCTGAGCCACTGGATATATCTCGGTCATACCAGCAGAAATTTGCTAAATCAATATTTGGGTACAGAAAAGCCTAGATTCTTCAGAAATGTGCATTTTCAAAAGCCACTGTAGGGCTTGCCCCAAGAGAAGATTAATTGAGATAAGTCTGTTTCAAGGCTGGAATAGGAAGCACAGGCAGAGGTGCTCCCCATGGGATGGGTGGAGAACCCATCTCTGAGCCAGGCAAGGAAGAACTTGCTCAGCCCCTGCTCCACAAAGGTTTCTATTTTCACTGAAAATCCATCAGCCCCTAATTGAGCTTAAGCCTTCCCTGAGGAGATGATGTTTCTCTGTGTTTCATTGGCAAGGAAAAGCAGAAAATCCAGTCTTCCCAACACAAGCTGGTTTGGAGATGCTTAAACACTTAACTTTGCTTCTGGCACCTTTGCCTTGTGCAAAGATATGGTTGATGTTTCTTTTTGGGGAAAATGGGGGAATGGGTCTGCAAAGAGACACGGTTTCGCTGATATACAGCTGCAGTAACTGGAATGTGACATCCCTCTGGTGTCACCTTGAGCCTGAAATCCTACCGTGGCTCTGTTGGCCCACGCCCTCACCAGCCTCCCCTCAGCCTTTCTGCCTCTCTGTAGGTGGGATGTTTTCTGCCTGCACAGTCCTGGTTGAGCCAACACAGATCCCAGACAAGGTCAGTATCTTCACATGCTTTGCCCTGGGTCAGACACACAGGGGTCAGCCCCATGTGGAGGCAGCCCAAGACCAGCGACGAACTGCTGGGCAAAGGCTCCTCATCTCTGCTCCATGGGGAACTGAGAACCATAAATCCTCTGCTCCTGGTAAGGTTGTGATCCTGCCACATGTCAGCCCAAAGGAGCAGCACGACACATGCCAGGACATAAAAAGCACTGCCTTTGATGCACTACAACAGCTTGGAAATGAAAACAAACAGAATGGTTCCACAGGGAAATTAGGGCACTGGAAAACAAGTGTGGAAATCTGCTGGGGTTTTATTTCCCCTTCATTTTTTTTTAAAGGCACTGAGTGACACCAATTTCCCTAACTGAGATGGGGACTGGGACCTCTCCAGGGATGTACCTGTCCTATTTTGGATGAAAGCGATGTATAAAACCATGGCAGAGTAATGAAAATATTGCCTTTTGCTGCTACCCTTTTGCTGTGTGACTCTATCCATGGGCCCAGGATAACAAAAATCACTTCAAAGTGGAGCAGTTGGGACTATCTGGAATACCTTCCTGTTTGCTTGCCAAACAGTTTTCTCTCCTGATATTTAGACTCTCATCGAAGTTGGTATACAACCACAAAATGCCAGCTTTGGGCCAGATTCGCACCATAAATTGATGTTGCTTTCTGTGGGTGGCATGTTACATCATCTTACACCAGCTGGAGAGCCATTAGCCTCAAAAATCCTGGAGGAGAGACAGATTTCAGCCGAAGTAGCTCTGACTGCTTTCTCCCAGCCAGCCACAGGGATCTTAACTCCCCTAGTTTGTGCTTACATAAATGCTGGCATTTTATGTAAATGCAGGGGCATTTTACACTGACCACTGGCAAATCCACATTTTGACACATTTCTTCCTATAAACAAGGAAAACACTACACTGGAAGAGGAAAACTCTCTCCCCTCAACCACACTACACCATATACAGCTCTTGCTGATTTGTGGGGTGGTAGCTGCTGCATCAGACAAGGAAAGGTACATGACTTTTCACTTTCCACTTCAATATCACACATACAGAAAATCTTCTTAACTAGAGATGCTTAATCCTTCTCTTAGGGCTTCTAAGCAAGCTGTTTCAGTGCTGCCCTGAAGAATAGAGTTCAAAAAACCTGCTTTAGGTGAAGCCCTCTTCTTCATCCATTTTTAGAATCACAGAATTATTTGGAAGAAACCTTAAAGATCATCTTGTTACAACACCCTGCCATGGACAGGGACACCATTCCCTAGACCAGGTTGCTCAAAGCCCCATCCAACAATCTGCTAAGAGTTGCTTTTACTTCATTAGATGCTTTCCCTTATTTCATTAGCCCCAAGACCTCTAAGATACTCAGGTAGAAGCCCTGGGTGTTGAACACCTCATGGAGGTATTTAACATGTCCACCCACTCAGCTGCGCACCCCTCAGGTGAGATCCAGCATGGTTTCGAGAACGTTCCTGCTCTCCCTGCGATACCAGAGTGGAGATTTCCAAGCAATAAGTTATATTACTTCTCTGTAGAAGTAGAGAGAGTGGCAGCACTGTGCTGATCACCTGTCTGACAGAAAAGTAGGTCCAGTCCCTGCCTGGAGGAGCTGGTGGCACTTCAACTCAAGAAGCAGCTCCCTGTACTTTTCCTCGTGTTGCTCACCTGATGGGCACTGCCTGCTCCCTTCTGCTCCATTGCAGCAGGATTAGCAGCTACAGGAGGGAAAAGCATCTTGGCCAGGCTCTTCCTCAAATGCTCCTTCTCAAGCTCTAGGACCTGAGAACTCTTCTTCCTGGGCTCCTGTGTAACTTCTCAGACACACTGACCCTTGCAATACTTCACTTCTAATAAAAGAGGGAAAAATAAGATATCTTCACTTTCAATTTTGATGATATCAAATAGGTTGTCCCTCTACAGCTTCATAGGCGAAACCCAGATTCCCTGGGACCAGCCAGGACCCCTGCCCAGGCCCACCTAGCTGGGGCTCCAGGAAATGCTCTGCTATTTCTAGGTCAGCTTACTGTGACTCAGTCTCCTACTTTTATTATTTTAGTTAGTTTGTTTGTTTGTTTGTTTCCTGCTTGAAGCCAGGAGTGGTCAGGAGATGGTGATAGAAGGAGTCACATTAGTTATCACTTGTGTGGCTCTGAGTTGGACACTGGTGGGGACCTGGGTGGGCTGGGAGGGTCAGGTGCTCCAGCATCACCTCTCAGGGCCTTTCACTGCCTCCGCTTCCACCACAGATCTTGAGGCATTTGGCGGCCAGTGCTTTTTTTGTGCTTATGAAAAGCTGATAAAACAAATGTGCATCAACACCTGAAGCCCTTCCCCAATTTGTTATTTCTGCAGTGCCTGGGTACAGCTATGGGCTAATGGAGTGGGGGAAAGTGTAACAGAGCAATTAACTCAGAGATGAAAATCATTAAGCATTAGGGGGCTTAATGGGATTTTTCTACCAACTACAAGTCTTCTGGGAATCTGACTGAGATTGTCTAAGAGGCACTGAGCATGAGGCAGGACAGGCTATTTGGGTCAGTGGGACACTGGGATCTCTGAGCCAGGCTTGCCATGGTCAACCCCATTGTGAAGAATCACTCTCCTGCTTCTTCCCAAAGGAGGAACCTTCCTTGAAGAGCAGCCAGGGCTTGCTGTAGTAGAAATGTCTCTTCTGGGAGCCCAGGGAAGGGAGATGTCAACAGTTTCCCCAGCTCTAACCAAGATCTGACTGTGGATGAAGACACTGGTTGGGACAAAGAACAAGGCTCTGGGGAAGGCAGGAGAGCTGGGCTCTGGGAGAAGGACACCTCTGATGAATACATCCCTGATTTAGCATTCAGAGGGCTTTTATATATATACACATTCATATATATACATGTACATATACATATACATATATATATATATATACACATATACATATATATATATGTATACATACACCACCATTCAGTTAGACTGCGAGTAACTGCTGGCTCCTTGCCCACACTGAGCTCTGGAAGCACCATTTAGATCCTGCAAGTGCTGCTAGCTTGAGAATAAAACAAAGTGTGCTGGTGTATCTGGGTCACTCTCTCCTGCAGGAGAAGGGATTTTAGACAGTGGGAAAGTGCCTCCCTTGCCCTTGGCACCTCATGGCCATGTCCCACCTCCTGTCCAAGGATATCAGAGGCCAAATTGCTCAAAATAAAAATGAGACACTTGGGAAATGGTTTTGCCTTCTCCATCACCTGTGGCTGCACACCTTCTTGTACCAACTCTCAGGGAACTGCAATGAAGGCTGTTGCAAAGCTTTCTTTCCTACCGGCTACCTTGTGTGTGTTTTCAGAGAGCTGGCACAGTGTGAGCAAGCTGCAGCTTCAATCCCCTGTGGGGAGAAGGGCATAAATCAGAGCTGGCTTTACTCTGAAAAAAAAAAAAAAAAAACAAAAAAACCCAGAAAAAAGGAAGTCTTAGGGGTGCAGATGAACCAGGTACAAAGGCAAAGCAAATACCATTTGAAATTACACCTTGAAAAGTTGAACATGAGGAATATTTGATTTCATTAACGTCAATTTAGATGATGGAGCAGCACCAGGGGAGCCAAAACATTGCGAATAAATATACTCAGTGAGAACCTCCAAAAAGAAACGTCTCTTAAATAAAGACTGATTTCCTATTGGGGAAGTGGGATGCTATTTTTTCATTCAAACTGGACAAAACCATCACTTTTTTGTTTTGTAGCCCTGGAGCATATCCTTTGATTGGTCTTTCCCTACCATCATCTCTCAGGAAAGCAGCAGAGATGAAAATACTTGAAGTGCATTTGCAGAACAGATGAGCAAAGCTGGGCTGGGAAAGTGGGAAAGTGTCACCAGTGCTCGGGATGGGTCCAAGTGTCACCCCTGTCCCTTCCCTCCCCAACACAGCAAGGCTAAGGTCATCTAGCAGCAGCCAGGCACGGAGCCATGGCTGAAAGCTTCCCATCCCACAAGCAGGCTGCTGGGGGGCTAATGCATATCTTGGCAGGGCCATCACCCTGAGGTTATTTATGTCAACAATGTTTAAAAGCCATTGAGGCAGCCTGGAGCATTACAGATGATTTACACCAGAAAAGGAATGAGCTCTTCGCTTACAAGCTGACATCCTTGCATTGGTGTGGCAGGATATAAAGTGCTCGTAGAAAAAGAAAATACTGGAGGGGATTTTCTGGGGTCTGGCACAATCTGTGGATATCACAGGTATTCAACAGGCAAGAAATGGGCTGGGAAAGGGCTGGGAAGCCATGACAGAGGGCTTAGCTCAAGGACAACAAATGGGCCAGAAACCCAACTAATTGTCAGAGAAGTGGAATTAAGATGCCAAAGACTTAGCACTTTTCAGACCAAAAGCTACTTTTGCCAAGCAAAAATCTTTGCACAAGCAGGGAGGGAAGGTTGGGAGCTGCAGACAACTGATGAAAAGGAATACAGCTGGGGATAGGAATACAAAACTACTGCAATGTCTTTGGCATTAGCCATGTCTGCAAGGAGACCATTGTCTTGGTTTGAAAGACAGGTGTCTGCTAAGGAAGGCAGAAGCCTCCCTTGGAATGGCAGATGCAACCCCTCTTCCCTACAAGCTATTATAATTTGAAATCAAGGGGCTTTTAGGCAAAGATGTGAGAAACAGGAGTAACAGTTCTTTACTATTATATATCTATATGTGTATAACCAGTCAAACAAACAACAACAACTATGACAGTAACAGCACACACAAACCCAGTGCCAGCCTTCTCGGCTGTCGGGCCCTTTCCCCTCGGGTGCAGTTCCGCTCGCAGCCGGCAGGGGCGCTGGCGGCTCCCGGTGAGCAGGGCAGGTGCGATGGTTCCCCCGCGGCTGCAGGGGGCGCTCCGGAGCGAGCTCGGGAAACACGCGGCAATGGCGGCCTGGGATCCCGGGAAGGGAAGGAACAAAAAAGCTTCACAAACCCCTGGGCAGCTGATCCCAGTGTCCGGCCGGACCCTCGGGAACGGCAGGCTGGAACAGCAGGCTGGAACAGCAGGCTGGAACGGCAGGGACAAGCACAAATCCCAGGTGGCAGACGAGATATATCTAAATGGGGAACCCTCCAGAGGTCTGGTCAGGCAGGGCGAGCAGGGCTACAACACAGTGAAGGCTCGAAGCAATGGCGAGGCAGGGCGGCCACAGCCCGGCTCCTAGCGGGGCAGGGAAGGTGGGCTTGGGGATCCCGGGGCTTCTCCAGCAGAAGGAAAAACAGCCAAAGAAAGCAGCCTCCCTCTCTGTCCAAACACGGGACCGGAGACCGACTGCCCACACACCCAGGTGAAACAAAAAAGCTAGCCAGCTCTTTTGTTTTTCTGAAGTACCCAGGTATTTGTTCCCCTAGCAACATGTATGGGGGAAATTCCTTTAACAGAAAAAAAGAAAAACCAGGAGAGCTCCTAAAACCCCAACAACCATGAACCTGATCCTCACAAGCAGCATATTTCACATGAAAGGCATAACAAATTTTGTGAAAGGAAAAGGTCTTTTCTGAGAACATGGACCTGGGGGCTTGGAGGAAGCACTGCAAGACCAAAGCAGCCACAGTGTTTGAAGCAATGACCCCCCAAATCCAGTGTCCTGTTTCCAGAAACCCAGAGGAATGACTGCTGCTGGGATCCACACCTCCAGCTTGTGCCAGGGGCACACACCATGGCAGGAGGCACTGCACCCTCAGCCCAGGGTGGGCCATGAGCCACCAACATCCCCAAGTTCTCTTACAAGAGCTAAAGTAGTTTTGTCTGGCCTTGTGCGGAGGGGAGTACTCAAGGCCTGATGAACTAATGGGTCAGGACACACTTGGCCATGAGGGCCTATTGCCCTCTCCATTTAGCCACTGAAGAGTGTGTCAGTCTAAGGAGATTCAAACTGTAAAAAATAAAAATAAGCTATAAACACAGCAGCATGATTGCAGTGAGGACACATGTAGATGTTGCAAACTAACACTGCAATTTTAGAATCACAAAATCATGTCATCATCTAGGTTGGAAAATACCCTTTAGATTGAGTGCCAAGGCCCCCACTAAGCCCTGTCCCCAGGTGCCACATCCACACGGCTTTTAAATCCCTCCAGGGGTGGGGACTCCACCACTGCTCTGGGCAGTTGAGCTGTGCCAGGGCTTTGCAACCATTTACATGAAGAAAGTTTTCCCAATATCCAAAACCCATTTCCTCTTGTCCTGTCCCTTGTTCCCTGTGAGCGGAGCCTGACCCCCACCTGGCTCCACCCCCAGGGAATTGGGGAGACCCAGAAAGTCCCCCATGACCCTTCTTTTCTCCAGCTTGAGCTCTCCCCAGCTGCCTCAGCCACTCTTGGTGCTCCAGACCCTTCCCCAGCTCTGTTCCCTTCTCTGGACATGCTATAGCATTTCAGTGTCTTTCTTGTGTCACCCTGAAGTCATGGTGCGACCTGCCCTGAATCCTCTGCCACCATCCCAGCAGTGAGGGCAACTGCTCCTGACACCATGCCAGCCCTACCAGTGGCACAGCTCCTCTCCAAACAGGATTTGATGTGTAATTTAAGAAAATGTGATCTTTTTAAAGGCTTTTGCTTTGAAGTGGGTAACTGTGAAGGGCTGGCTCAGCTGATGGTTGCATAAACAAGCAAGACAGCAGAGTCTCCTGACAGACACAGCCCTGCAAGCAATGTGCTCTACCCCAAAACCAAGTGAGAACTGTCCAGTTTGTGATGTGAAAGGGTGCTCTGCAAGCTGTGGGCAAGGCAGAACCAGAAGACAGGTCTTCCCATTCCCTACACCGTACTGCTGCTTCTTAGCCCACATTTGCCCAAATACTTCCCTTGCAGGGATCTAATTGTCAATAAATGTGTTATTTTCTCCATGCATATTTAAATTATATGTGGTGTTTCTGAGGTAGACAACAAGCTCTTGAAAATGCAGATCTCAACGTAGGAAGCAGCCTCATTTTTACAGGTTTCTCTAAAAATTGTTCAGGTTAAAACCCAAATGAACAGTTTTGATGGTGATACAGGGTAGCAGCACCCTTCTCCTGCCAGCAGCAGAGCTCTCCCTGGGTGTTGTGAGGCCATCAGCATCCCCTCGGACCCATGCCATGGGCAGTGACACCTTCCACTAGACCAGGTTGCTCCAAGTCCCGGCCTACCTGGCCTTAGACACTCCCAAGGATGGGGTATCCAAAACTTCTCTGGGCACCCTGTGCCAGTGCCTATTTTCTGCAGAAGTGTTTTTTTAAGGCAGAAGGTGGTGGTGGATATTTGGTGTGAGCTCCTAGAAGCTGGAGCTGAGACGACAGGCTAGCAGCATGGGTCACAGTGCCTGAAGATGTGGAGATGGTGCCAGGCTGTTTAAATACAGACTTTGAGATATTGGTAGCCAGGAAAAACCTTTGGCTTTTGCCATCAAGAACTCAAGGCAAATTAATACCATCAGCCACCTTTGAGAGCTTGAAGCAGAGAGTTCAGCTCCTCTGAAAAATGAACTTTTTAAAGAGGCCATATGTGAAGATGAAGAGATCAGTGTTTTTAATCTTCTTTTGGCAGGGAAAATCATATGAGGGCAAACCAGGAAATAATGAAAGGAAATGTTAATTTAAAACTCAATGGCATCTTTTTTGTTAGGGAATTTCCTTTTTATTTTGATTTGCATTTAAAATTGCATTGTGATAAAAAGGTAAACGCTGATTCATCAATCTTGGTCGCCCTGCCCGTGCAAAAAAAAACCAAACAAATAAACGCAAGCATACTGTGCTTTTTCGCATGTGCTCTCACAGGATTTTGAGGGCAGGGAAAGATAATTTTGGTGGATCCAATTCAGGCAATCAAATTTTACTCCCTGCACCGATCAAATTATTTAAGCCCACTTTTCCCTCTCTGGAGGCTGGTGTGTCCAGGGCACAAGAGCTGGGAAGGCAGCCAGAGTGAGGATTTCGGGTGAGTCTGAGGAAGAGGCTGTATTGAGGCTGGTAAATTTCCTACAGGCTGTCACAGAGGCCTGAGGCTGCTCAATGCCCTTGAGGGGGAAAAAAAGGTCCACGGCAATTATATTTCCGTAATTGACTTTTAACTGACACAGTAACTGAACAATATTCCCGAGCAGAAATTTCAAAATTTGGAGGAAATTTCAAAATTTTGCCCAAGTGACTTAGAATCCTGGAATGGTTTGGGTTGAAAGGGACCTTAAAGCTCATCCCATTCCACCCCCTGCCATAGGCAGGGACACCTTCCACTGGCTGGGATTGCTTCAAGTCCCATCCAACCTGGCCTTGGACACTTCCAGGGATGTGGCAGCCACTGCCATAGTGAGAGCACCCGCCCTTCCTGAAGGACCTCTCCCCATCCTCCAGGGCAACACCAGCCGCTGAGTTCAGTGGCTGAAGGATATGATGCACAGCGACATCTTGGGATGGCTGATGTATCCCAAAATCACCACCTCGGTTTCAGAAATGCTCCTTTCATTTGCAAATCCAAAATACTTTATAGACCTTCCACTTGAAGAAAAAATGCTCTTTCTAATGGCTTATTGTGCTGGTTTGGGCAAATTTGGAAATATATCCTCTGAGAGAAGGCAGGTTACAACCATCCCTCCCCCACCAGGTTCAGGAAAAAATAAATTTTCCTCGAAGGAAAGTGAAAGAGATGAAAGCTATTTATTTAACAAAGACACAGGAAAAGGATAATGATGCTAAATAATAAAACCTCTCACTCTGCTGAGAGAAAACCTGGGAAAATTTCAGAGTCCTTCCATAGATCTCTCTCCCCTTTCTTGAAGCTGGGTCATGGTGGTGGGCCCACCTCCAGGGCCAAGGCCTCGGTGGAAAGTCCTCCCGATGTATTCTGATGTTGAAACCATCCAGCAGAGAAGAAGGGAAAAATCAGAGTCCCAGGAAAACAAAGTTCAACTCTCCGGAGGAAAAGGAGCTGAAAAACTGGCCGAAAGCTGGCTGAAAAAAACAAGCCGGGTGCTTCCTCCCACTCTTGCCACTGCTGTTGGAAGCAAGAGGAGTCTGTGTATATCTGTGTGTCCTTGAAACACTGCTTTGAAAGTTCTCTCAGTTTTTTTCCTCTCCCCCCTCTCAGGTTCAGTTTAAAGGAACAGAGAAGGCATAGAACAGTGATATGGGATATAACATCATAAAGTCACCCAAAGACACTCATCAATCTTATCTCCCTTTTTGCTTTTAGCTTCCCTATCTTCTTTTCCCTTGCTACTACCTCAATAGATGGGGTAGATATGTAGGAGACCAGGTGAGTTTGGCAATTTGTTGCCAGCATTTTTATCCTCAAATGCCACCTTTAGGAAACTGAAACTGGGCATCTCTTAGCATAGTGGGACATGGGCAGCACATGATATTGACACAGGCAGGGAGGGGTGTAACAGCTGTGCAGCTGCAGAGGGACTGGCTGGACCATGGCTGGTGGGTGCTGTGGTGTTGCAGGGCTCAGTGGGTCCTGCTAAATCCCCCTGCACCCTTTTCCTTGTCGTCTCTCTCCAGAGCGAGCCCGGGATTACCTGCACAAGACCGGACGCTTCATTGTCATTGGCGGCATTGTCTCGCCCGTGCACGACTCCTATGGGAAAACGGTGGGTTGTCCCTATTTCCTCTTACTGCCTCCCGTGTGAGATGGTATCTCTGAAGTCAGGGGTGAGCGCTGGGCAGCGCTGCCTGACCTGTGGTCCCTTCATGGCCCTCCTCTGCCCAGGGCAGCTCCTGACCTTGGGAAAGTCGCAGGGTGGAAGGAGAGGATGAAACCTCTCAGTCTTTAGATTAAAACTGCAGATAAAATGAGCCAAGTACTAGACAGCAAAAAGAAACATCCCCACCCAAAACAGCAGTGGTAGGTTGGTGGGGGTTTTTTTGTTTGAATTATTTCAAAGCCGATTTTTTTTGGTGTGTGGGGACTGAAATGATGCAAACAAGTGACCTTTAGAAGCACTTGTCAAATTAGGAGTGGGGAGCTCACTTGTCTCCTGAAAGCTGGAGGAATATCATCAAGAAACCACACCCTCGGGTTGGCCCTGTTACAGGACAGGGCTGGTAGTGCTGAGCCTATCTCAGCACCCAAGCACGTAGCCAGGGTTGAGCCCAGCAGGGACTCCTCCCCTCCAGCAAAGAGGATCTTAAATAAACCTCTGTGGGCAGGAAGGAATCCTTCTGGCCTGTCTCACATAAGTGAGCCTAATGTTCTGCCCCAGAAAGGTTTGCAAGCCCAGGCTGGCCAGAGCACAAGGCTTTGTAACTGTTCTTCCTTCACCCTCTCATGCAGGGGCTAGTCTCGAGCCGGCACCGCTTGACCATGTGCCAGCTGGCTGTGCAGTCCTCCGACTGGATCAGGTGGGTGGCAGAGTGGGCACCTGCCATGGCACCAGCAGCCCTTGCCCCTTCTCTGCACCGTGGGGGCAAAGTCCTGCATGCAAAGTGGAGATGCCACCAACTGGTAGAGCTCCAGGATGAACTTTCTCTCTCCCAGCCCAAGCTTAATTAAAAATCAGAGACCTTCCCCTCCCAGTCCAGCAGAGAACAGACAAGGAGGGTTACACCACCCTTCAAAGGAGCCCTCAGGATTCAGGGAGTCATTCAAGCCCCTCACTGAGCCTGCAGTGTCTGGGTTAGACCCAAAGTCATTCAGGTCACTCCAGCCTTGTGCTGTGGCACCTTCCCTTTCCACACATGTAGCACCAGCCTGCAGACTTTCACCTTCCCAGCACTGCCATGTGGCATCTGGTGGCTGAAGTGACACCAGAAGTATCTTGGGCTGCCCTCAGAAAGAGAGTTATGACACACATAGTCACATCCAAGCCAAACAAAAGCTGGTTAGTTGGGTACCAAGCATGGAAAGATGCCCAGGCACACATTCAGGTCACCAGAGCTCTTAGGGATCACTGCGTGGGAAGGCTGCAGGAAGGATATGGTCCATGGCAGGGCTGAGGGAGCAATGATGGCTGCTCATGGCCAGCCCAGTGGGGAGGAGGTGGCATGGGCAGGAGGTCCAGGCAGTGGCCATGAGTGACGCTATTGCTTTGTTGGGCTCCACACAGGGTTGACCCCTGGGAGTGCTACCAGGACACCTGGCAAACCACCTGCAGTGTGTTGGAGCACCACCGTGACCTGATGAAGGTGAGGCAGCCCCTACGCCATGGGTGCAGGAGGGTGAGGGCATGGGGAGAGTGCAGGGGTGGGGGTGCTCTTCCACCAGCTCATGCACATCAACAACCAAAATACACCAGAGATTAACAGAGAGAAGACTTTCAGGAACACAGTGAGATCCTGACCTAGAAGGGGTGAGACCTTGTCACAGCTGCTTTGAGGTCTGGGCCCTGATGGTGGAAGGAAATGGAGCCCTCCACCTGGACCCAGCAGCCATCTTGGACCCAGGAACACCAGGAGGGCAGCAGGGCTTAAGGCAGAGTCAAAGCAGGAGTGGGCATAAACCACATCATTAGTTTCACCCTGCTTGCTCCTCCCTGAGGGGAGGGAGGGATGGATGGGCCTCCTCGCTTACCAGCTGAGCCAGATTTACTGTATGAACCTGACAGAGAGATTTAACAGGAAAATTCAGCACCTGGGAAGTCCCCAGGGAGCACAGCACCAAGAGGAGAAGTTCCAGGCAGGCCTGAAAGCCAAGGAGGAAGGTGACTGCCCCTGGGTGACCAAGGGAACAGGGGTAGCAGAGCTGCTGGTATACTCGGATATAGGAAGAAAACCAAAGATAGGAAATGGATGAAAGAGCATTGTACAAACTCACAAGCAGCCCAGACAGGAGGCACAGGAGAAGCGTTAGCCAGCCCAGCAGAATGTCCATTGCATCCAGGGACCGTGATGTTGAAGCCAAGGAGTTGCAAGGAGATGCCTTCCTTCTCCTGCAGGTGGAGGAGAAGAGGACATGTTTGCTCCTTGCTAGCCCACACAAAAAAGTTGATACCTTAAGCACAAGTCATTATCCACAGGGTCCTGATAGCCCCAGGCCCATTTGGTGAGGTCAGATGGGACTGGGGACCCTAAAGTGAGCTTGGATGTACCTATCACAAAAGATGACCTTCAACCAGGGGTGCAGAGGCTTGTTATAGGATCAGAAAGGTTTTGGGAGGGTGCTGGGTGAAGACACTGTTCCAACTACATCCTTCCCTGATTGCAGAGAGTGACTGGCTGCATCCTCTCCAATGTCAACACACCCTCCATCACTCCTGTTATCGGCCAGCCCCAGAACGAGTCCTCACAGAACATCTACCAGAACAACGACAACATCTCCAGCAAGCCCACCGCAGGTAGGTGTCAGAGGCGTAGAGAAGAGAGGGATGACTACTTACCCTGCACCTCCCAGCCAGGGCTGCCAAATATTAGAACTGTGCTCCATCACCTTATTTTTGGATGGGCGTCTCACCAGTCTTGGTGCACCAAGTCCAAGGTGGGGCAGGGGTGTGATGCAGGAGTCAGCATCCAGCACAGCAAGGGCAGAAGCCAAGAACAGCTTAAAATGGCTGTGAAATCTGCCTGGACTTCTGCTGGATGTTGCCTAGGCAGTGAGACCAGCAAAAGGAAAGATTACCTAGTACACACAGGGTGCATGCAAGGGATGAACTGGCAGGAGAGGTGATGTAGTGGGATCCCCTATGAGACAGTGGGATGTGGATCATAAAGGTATTAGCTGAGAAGAGGGAACATTACTTAAATCCCATTAAAATGGGCATCTTACGATTTTCTTCATGATTTCAGCTGTCTAGCTGGTCCCTTCAAGGCACAGTGGAGCACTCTCGGGAGCTAAGACCATGAGAGGAGGTGTTGGGAGATACTGGGAGTAGTTCACACCCAGGCACAGGAGCATTTTGCAGAACCAGGGCAGCTGAGGCGCTTGGACAGGTTAATTGGACAGCCTCTCTCCCATTAATTTTCTTTCTTCCCCTTTAGCAAAGATCTTGGGGAAGGTGGGAGAAAGCCTGAGCCGGATTTGCTGTGTTCGCCCACCCATGGAGCGCTTCACCTTTGTGGGTATGTAGAGGAAAGGTCCAGCATCACCTCTAGAGATGCAGCTCCCAGCCTTCCTCTCAACCCCTCTTTGAGGCTGGGCACCAGCACCTCTCTTTTGCTTCCCTTTCTTAGATGAAAATGCCAACTTGGGGACAGTGATGAGATATGAGGAGATCGGTAAGTACACAGCCCCTCTCCACATTGCTCCTACTCCTCTGGGCCAGCGCTGCATGCCTTGGGAACATCTGCATGACAGCTTTGGCAGATACAGGATCATTTCACCCTGGTGCCAGCTACTGGGGCTCAGGGATGAAACAGAAACAGCTCTTAATTGGGCTGAGCCTGGTTCTGTTGACAGACAGCAGCCTGAAATAAGAGAGTGTGCACTGGGGACACAGCTCCCAGAACTGGCACAAACCTGCCATGGCATCCTGTCCTGAGAGTCCCCTCAAGTGCCATCAAACTTGGGCTCCCATGGTGGTGTCACCCCATCCCCACATTGCCTGCAGCCTTGCAGAGCCTCACACAGCAGCAGGAGAGATTTTGGCTGCCTGACCAGCCATGGTGCCTCTTGCTCCAAAGACTTTTAGGGGTTTTAGCATCACCCAGACATCACACAGAGCTCTGCATGGGGACCTTGCTGGTGGTTTTGAGACCCATTTCAAGCACAGCCTGGCACTACAGCCATCCTAGCACTAGCACTACGCAGAGCCCAAAGACTTTGGCCACCTGGGAATGCCAAACAGGGAGGTATCTTCCCATGTAGCCTCTTCCCACCCCTGGGGGTGGGGTTTATGGCTTTTCTCTGGCAGTTGTGCAAATAAATTAATCTTTATGGGCCTGTCAGAGCAGAAAACTCCTTCCCACAGCACCATTTTCTCGCTGAGCTGCAAAGCCAACCCTCAAAGTGGGGGGACTGGTGCCTGTTCAGCCCCATGTGCTCCCACCTCTGAGCTTCTCTCCTCTCTTTTCCAGAGCTTCGCATCTTGCTGCTCTGTGGCAGCGACCTGCTGGAGTCCTTCTGCATCCCTGGCCTCTGGAACGAGGCGGATGTGAGTCACCACTGCTGGGCACTCCTCCATGCTCCTCCTCCTTCCCACAGCTGGTGCTTGTGGGAGCCATTAGGTCCCTTGGGATGACAGGAGCTGTGCCCACCATCTCCACTGCCTCCTCCATCCCAACCCTGACTGTCATCTCCCCTACACATTTCCGCAGGGCTTCCATGGTCCCAAGTCCCATTCCCACTCACTGTTCATGCAGAGGATGTCACCTGGGGTGGCTTTGGAAATGCCGTCTCAAGGCATTTCCAAAGGCTGTGCTCCTACTCCTTGTCCCTTGGAAGGAGCCAGCATCAAGTAGATGCCAATCTACTTGATGCTGAGTGAGGCATGCAGGTAGGAAATAAGGTATTTACAGGAGTGGTCCAGATGTTAGGAATTAAACACATTTAGAGTCAAATCAACAGCTTTCATTGTTGGTCCTTGCTGGAAGAAGCCATATTTTCATGGGAGAACACCAGCCCTGGAGACAGGCTGGGCTACCAACCCACTAGCTGCTCCTGGCAGTCAGAGCTGTGCTGGCTATGGGGGCTCCCCTGTCTCCTCACTGAAATTGGTCAGTCAGCACAAACCTCCCTCCTTGAACTTCTCAACCTTCAAAAATCAGTTACCACATCTTCAGTCCTAAGTTTTTAAAGCATTTAGGCAGCAGGTATCTCCTTTGATGGGCTGGAAGCCCTGGAGCCCAGCACAAAGGATGCAGAAACGACATCAAAGCACAGGCAGAAAAGGCATTCTGCAGCAGCACCTCCTCATAGGCTCCTGCTGCCTGAATTTGCTGACTCAAAGCTGTTTTGGATGAGCCTGATTTGTCTCACCTGAGAAGGATGTGAGCAATATGAGCTGTCCCCAGCAGTGGCATATTTGGCCAAACAATCTTGGAAGAACAATCCTCCCAGACCTCTGTCAGGACCAATACATCCATCCTGTTCATGAACCCCTCCAGTGGGGCAGAGGCCACATTCACCTCAGGCAACCTCTTCTGCTGTCACCTCCTTCTACCACAAGTTCTCCTCAAAGCCTGACCTCAATATATTCTAATAGGATTTAACCCTGTGCCTTTTATTTCATCTACTGCTAACCACTTGCCCAGATAATTCCATGCTTTTGCCAAAGGCTGTTGACATAGCCTCAAAATCACTCTCCATCTCCCTCCAGACCATGGTCCAGCTTTCACAGGGCAGAGTGGGGTTGGCAGACAGTGGCAGGTTTTGTCACTATGGTGGCTATAAAGCTCTCCACACTTTGTGTTGCTCCCAGATGGAGGTGATCGTCGGGGAGTTTGGGATCGTGGTGGTGCCCCGGGATGGAGCAGACCCCGAGCGAATCATGAACCACTCTTCCATACTCCGCAAGTACAAAGTGAGTGAATGGGTGCACATGTGGCCAGGGAAGGCTGTGAGAAGATCCACAGTCTCTCTTCACCCATGGGGACACTTCTGTCATGAGACACAAAGTATCTCAGGGTTAGGTGCTCTCAGCTGCTGGGTAGGATGACCAATGGGTCACCATGCAGCAGGGTGGAGAGGCTGGCAGGGCAGATATCTGCTTTCAAGCCATCCCTTCACTCCTGTTTTCCTCTTTCCCCTGCAGAACAACATCCTGGTGGTGAAGGACGACTCAAACCACCCCATGTCGGTTGTCAGCTCCACTAAAAGCAGGTGGGTGAAGCAGGGCTACTCCCACTACAGAGCAGGGAGCAGGGTGTCCCCAGCCAGCCCCTCCAGTTGCAGGAGCACCTGACCAATACAAGTGGGCTCTGACACTTTTCTCTCTTCCCATGCCCCCAGACTGGCCCTGCAGCATGGGGATGGACATGTCGTGGATTACCTCTGCCAGCCTGTCATTGACTACATCCTCAAGAGCCAGCTGTACATCAATGCCTCTGGCTAAGTGCCTGAGGTCTTGCACCAAGACAGTCTTCATGTCATGCCTGCCTACAGCTCTCCATCATCTTTTTTTCTCTCAGTCAGTGTCTCCATCTCTCTCCCTATCCCATGGCCTCCTGTCTGTGTCTGCCTCTCATCCCAGGCACCAACGCTCTGTTGTGCAGCCATGTCCAGGGAACGGTTTGGTCTCTTTTTCTGTGGTACTGCCCTGCCCTGCATGCATGGGGAGAGAGGAGGGGCTGGTCAGGGAGTGACATGCTCTGTGTGCTCCCAGCATGTCCCTGGGAAATGGTCCCCCCCAGTCCATCCTCTCAGCATGCTCAGAGCAGGGGCTGCCTCTTCTTCATCTTACACAACTTAGGCTCAATAAATCTGGTTGGGTTTTATTTATTATTAAGTAGCTTTAGTGTGAGGCCTTTGGGCCTCTCAACACAGTGACCAGCCAAACCCTGGTTGGTAGTGGGCAGTTGTAACCCAACCAGCTCGGTGCCCCACAGCAGGGGAACCACCTCAGGCCGGCCATGAGACAACCCAGCTAACAAAATCCTCCTCCTGCCCCTGAAAAGTCATGGAGAGGGCATTTCTAAAGGGGAACAGAGGCCTTGGCAAGCACTCCTACCAAAGCATTTTGGGGAGAATGTCATGTCTCACCTTCCCTTGGCTGCAAGAACTCAAACTACTCCCTAGGTATGTGAAGTTGGGGTGATGTTCTATTCTTACTCAGTGTCAGAGGGGGCATCCCACAGCACCTAGAAAGGAATCTGCCAAGAAATGAGGGGCCAAGAAATGAGGTAGAAAGAAGTAGGTGGTGAGCCAAAGCCTCTGGTGAGAATTTGCCCCAAACCTGGCTGTGTCCATCCCCATCCTCTAGCCTCCAGATCTCCATTTCTGCTCAGTCCGTCTTCTGTTGCCACTCCTACTCTCCTCCTCTCCTTGAAGAGTTCATTAAATGCATGATAACCTCCCCTTCCCAAACCAGCTTTGGCTACTTTGCACATCCCTTGAGACAAGCCAGGGTCCTGCTCCTGCCTGTGATATGCTCCCCAATGCCGGGGATGGACCCTACTGGAGATGCTCACAGTAAAAGCAGGACAGGTAACATGGTGCAGTTACTGTTGTGGAGAGGAGGGTTGCTGGAGCAGGGCCTTGTCCTGCTGATTATCCCTAGGGCACAAGCACCCTGAACAGCTCCTGAGGAAGGTCACAGCCATGAGGAAGGTTTAGCCCTCACTTTCTCCTCTCCCTTTGCTCCCTGGAGACTTGTATCACTTTGGGTAGAGTCCCGCAGCCTGTGGCTGAGAGTTTTCCAGGGTGTTTCAAGGAAAGATACGATTTTTTTTTTTTTTTTTGGTCCCTTAAAAGTCCTCAAAGGGTCACAAGTAGCTCTCAGGCAAGCTCCAAAGGTGGGACTTTGTGCTAAATTTGGTGACCTGCTGGGTGCTGCTGGCATCCTGGGAACAGCAAGCAGCTTTGGACAAACAAGGAAATCCACAGCCACAGGGTCCTTGCAGCAGACAGGATTTTAGGAGCAGTAGCTGACAACTTCTCAGGAGGGAACAGCCCTTCTCAGAAGGACAGAAGTGATGTGACTCACCCAAAGGCCGGAAGAGGTCTTTCCTTGTCAGGGATTTCTCTCTGCACGGAGAGATTTGTTTGGGAACTCTTCTAAATTTGGCAGCTGAATCCCTCAGAGCCAGCTCTGGTATCTCCAGGTGTTTGCATACGTATCCCATAGGATGAGGAGATACGGAGATGCCAAAGCAGAGAGGGTAGCAGGTGTGTGGGGGACTCTGCTTCAGGGAGGCCTTCAGCCAGTCTGAGCTGGTCACCACCACCACCCCACCGAGCTCCCTTAGTGGTGACACCTCATCCTGAGACACCCAGCGTATGTCAGCCACTCACTGGACTCCTCTCCACCTGCTGTTCTCACACATTCTGTTTGTCAGCCTCCTCTCCCTCTGCACTCCAACACACAAGTTATCCCAGACAGCAGCCTCTCCTCCTTGCCAGATGTCCCATGTTTCTTAGCTCCAAGCCGAAGAAGCAGCAACGGTGGCAAGCAGACCCCAAAACACACAAAGGAACTGAACCTCCTAGGGAGCAACACCTCTGAAGAGGGAGCAAAGACAGTGGGTTTTCCCCGAGGAAAGACACAGAAAATTAAACAAAGGAAAGGGAAGGGAGGAAGGGAGGAAGGGAGGGAGGGAGGAAGGGAGGAAGGAAGGGAAGAAAGGATCACATCTGAGAGCCCTCTCTGATCCTCCCTCCCTCCCTCCCTCCAGTACATGGGAGAGGACATGGGGATGCCATGGCCTCCTGATCCACGTGGTTGGGATGGCGTGGCTTAGTTGTGGGGATGATGAGTTTGTTCTGTCCTACTGTTCTTACCTTCATGTATCTGCTCAGTAAAACTCACAGGACGGGGGGAGGCACAGGGGATTTGTAACAGGGCCTTCAGCTCTGGGACTGGTTTGGAAAAATGTCTTTGGGTGGGCATGGGAAGAAAATAATCATCTGTGACCTCTGGGGAGGTGAGGATTGGGGTTTCCGGGTTGCAGGGGAGGTGTGGGAAGAAGCTCATGGGTTTTGGTCTTTGAACCTCCCCTTTTAAACAGTGCACTTTGCTGAAAGTGAAATGAACTTCAAACGTCTTTTGGGGAAAGAAAATAAATAAAGGGGGGAGGGAAAGGGGTTGAAGTTGCCATGCCACCAGTTTCACCTTTGTCAAAAGTTTTGGAGCCTTTTTTTCTTTTTTTCCTGTTGCTATATGAAAAAATGGTCATTGACAAAAAAATACTTTATCAGCAAAATGTTTAAATTATGTAATAAACAAAACAAAACAGAGATGTTACTGGTGTGATTTTAAAACAGCCCCAAGACCAAGTCAGCACAAAAAAAGCAAATGCCTGCACTGCTGGCATAACCCATGGCCAAATCCCCCCAAATGAGGGAGCCTGAAAAAATAAAGTGGTAGGCAAGATCTACCCAAGAGTATTTATCATTTACTGACCTCCTACCTTTCAAAAAACCCAACTCATAGAAAAATAGTCAGGCCCATAATAGCTCTCCCTATGCTGTACAATAGGAGAAGGGACACATGCCAGGGGCTAAAATACATCTCACTTAAAGTGTAAAGCAAACATGATACTCGGTACATCACAAAGCAAAAGCATAGATGCTGCTTTATCAAAGACTTGAGAGATACGAAGGGATGAGTGAGTCCTTCTGCATCTGGGACCTCCCCTTTCACCGTCACGCAGGGGAGGGGCTCCAATAGAGCTTCAGCTTCCAGCATCTGGTAGCACTTACTTCCCCTGAAACTTTTTTCCCCTGCACGGCATCTGAAGGAAGGTGGGAGCAGTGTCAGAATGCAGCTGGACCCACATGAAAGCTGCAGTGAAGGGTGAAGGGAGCACTATGGTCTTTGGCTCCTCTGAGCTCTGCTGAGATGAACAGCGGGACACCACTGCGGAGAACTACCATAGTGGTGATGGTGGCCTCTGAGAAACATACAGCACCATGAGGGAGGGAGGACAGGCAGCACCAAACCAGAGGTGGAGACACATTCAGGACATTTTCAGTATTTTTAAACTAATGAAATCAGATTACAGCAGGATGGGACAGGGTTCTCAAGTTCAAGAGCCACAGCATGCCAGCACCACTCCCAGCAAGGGGAGGACTACCAGCCTGGGAGGAGTTACCACATGAAGCATCACCAGTGCCACAACTCAGAACCCATCTCCCCCAGCAGCCTCTCATGCTGCTTGCTCCCTGCCTCCTGAGCTCCCGAAGGTGAGGAAAACCCCATGGAGAACAGGAGGAGGAGCTGGTGGTGGCAGTGTCAAAAGTATGGACAGAGACTCTAGTCCTTCTGTGTGTGCCAGATCAGGACAGGGTATCCACAGGTGATGGAGAACCTCTTGGTCATGAACTTCAGGCTCTGAACTGTGCAAACTCACAAGGTTGACACTTAACTCTGCACCTCAGAGAAACATGGTAGGAATGGGCTGTTCTTCAGACAGTAGCACCTTCACAAACCAGGAGTCTCCTTCCTCCCACGAGCGAGGGACGGAGCACTTTGAAAAATTACAGACTCTCCAGGGCCAGCGGGACACTGTGAACTTCATCTGCCACACTGATCTTGAGTGTAAGGATCAGTTTAACACAACCACATGCAGCCAGTTCTGCCAGATTTGGGGAGGCCCTCCTGCCTTCAGCCTGGCAGGTGCTGCAGCCTTTCCAGAGCTCGCTCATGGCAATTCAATGGCTTTTGTGTTGTAGCAGCCTGGAGGAAGACTCTTCTGGATATCCTCCAGGTTCTTAATATCAGCCAGGATGTGATCAATGCTGCTCTCCAGCGTGCGCACCCAGACCTTCTGCAGCACAGCCGTCTGCTCCAGCTCCGACATCTCTGCCTTCAGCTGCTTGCTTCTGCTTTTGGCTTTGCTGAAGTTCGCCTCAAGCTGCCTCAGGCCATACTCATCCACAGCACCAGGCTGGTCTTTTGCACAAAAGGAAAACAAGGAATAGGAAAGCATGGATGGAGGCTGAGGACTAGATCTTTCTAGATACTTCATCTCCACCCTGCTGCCCAGCCTGTTCACAGGCATCATGTAATTCAGCTTCCCACTCAATTCCCAGAAGCCCTGCTTCGACCCCAGTGGGGGCCTGTCTCCATCCACATCCCACAGTGGCATCGCAAAACCTACTCATCAGATGCAGCAGCTCTTCCAGGGCACTCAGCATCTGCTGCACAGCTGCCCCTGCCTGGCCAGCCTTGTCATGGACCCTCTGAGCTTCCTGAGCTGTCTGAAGGAGGAAAGGCAGCAGCTGTAAGGTGAAATCAAGCCCACAAGTCAACAGGGAAGGGGACAAAGCAAAGGAGATAGGAACGCACCTTCTCTATCGCAGCAGCATCCACCTCAACCTCTGAGAGTTTCCTCTCAAATTCATCATCTACTTCCTTGGCCTCATGTCGCAGGATGGCCACTGCCTTCTCCAGGGCAAGGACGCCATCAGCCGTCTTGTTGGCTTCCACCTTCAGCTGGGCAATCTCCTAGGGAAGGAAAAGGCACTTTCAGAGGGGCAGAACACAGCCAAAATCATTTTGGGTGCACCAGAATAGGGAGGTGGTAGAAACTGGTTCCTTCTACAAGGGACCTAAAAGTATCACAAGCTGTCCTCATGTTCTCCCACCAGTTGCTCCAGAGTTGTTTTATGTCCATGGCTCAATCCCTCCCTCACACATCAGCAAATCCCTGGGGAATGACAACACACATCTGGGAGGTGAACCCACAAACACCAGTTTTGGGACCTCATAAGCCTGCCAGTGACTTTGGCTGCAGGAGTGGAAAAATCCCCTTGGTCCCGGAAAGGCGGCTACAGTGAGATGCCACAGAGATCCTCATGGAAGAAATGTGCAGAGATCATCTACAGCCAAACTGGTATCTGCAGGACCCACTGTAGAGAAACTTCAGCTCTAAAATCAACCCATCAGGTCCACCATGAAGTTGCCAACTATCTCCTCTTGTTCCATGTTTTTCCCCTTCCAAATCCTTTTCTGACAGCAACAGCACCAGAGCCTGTCCTCACCTCTTGGATCGCCATGGTGATTTCCTTCACCTCTCCCACCACGCTGCTGGCTGCCTTGGACTCGGAAGCGGCGCTGCCCAGGATCCCTACGGCTCGGTCTGTCTTTTCCCTGGCACTGGTGACTATACTGCTGATAATGGGCAGCCTCCTCATGGCATCTTTGGCTTCCCTCCTCTTGTCACCTGCTTGCAGGTTGAACTCTGGAAGAAACGCATGTGGAAATGAAGCCATACTACCTTTGTGAGATCCCACACGGAAAAGAAAAGGAAGGGTTTCTAGGATGTTACCCTTGAGGCTCTTGAGGATCTGTTCCACCTCGAAGAAGGTGGCATTGCCAGCGCTCACAGCTTGCAGGGCTGTGCTTCTGGCTAGGGTGGCTTGGGACAGCAGCTGCGTCAGCTTCTGCAACATATCAAGGGACACAAAGGCTGGGTGAAGGACATGGTGTGGGAGCATCACATGGTCCCAGAGCAGTCTGGGAGGAGCTGGGCTGGAAGAGACCCATCAGTCTGTTCCCAATGAGGGGAACAGACTTCCCAAAAAGGCTTGCTCTTGCCCCTTAATCAAGACTACAACAGCCTGATCTGCCATCAGAAGCTTGTGCCGGTGCTCCTCAACCAGCTCCAGCCATCCCGAGTCATCTTAGCCCTAATCTTTGCAGGAGCAAGCCTTCGACCTGCCTTACATCGAGGAGACGTGCAGGTGAGACCCTGCACCATCAGCTCCCTGCACACACTGAGGTCTGAAGACGAGCCCCAAGGAAGGGTCCAATCCTGCACCAGGCAGGCAAAGCTGCCTTTGACAGCTGAGCAAGGACAGTGTGGGGGGAGCCACAGGCATCCTCCCAAGGCTGCAGCTTCTGCTGGGGATGACCTCTCGCCAGCCAACCTCTTACCGCTCTCTCGCCCTCTTGCCCTCGTAGCAGCTGCTTGGCTTCCTCCTCCCAGTGCCCCATGCGGCTCTGCAGCCCTCGGTACTGGGCCAGGGAGGTGTCCACCAGGACCAACAGGGCACTTGCGTCCTGCTTCAGCCTCGAGGCTTCCTCCTGAAACAGAGACACAGTGGGGTCCCCAGCATCTCCACAGTGCCCACCAGGAACCATGGGCAAAAGGGGGAAAAGGGTAGGAAGATGCCTATCTAGTGGCTCTCCAACAGGGATGGAACCCTGGGAAGGGCTGAGCTGGTGGTAGGATAGCAGGGAGGGCATCAGGAAGAGCAAAAGGGGATCTCCTGGTCTGACAGGCACAAAACCCTCACCTTAAAGGACCCGATGTCTGTCTCTATCAGGTGGGACAGGGAGCTGAGGAGCACCAGGCTGCCCTGATAAGCTGTGTCTGCCTCGGAGGCTATTCCATCAGCATCAGCCTTCAGGCCTCCAGCCAGTGACTTGAGCTCCTCATATCTGTACAGATGTGAGGTTGGAGAGCCTGGTACCAGCCAAGCTACCAGCCTCCCACCCCAGCATTAATACTACCATCTACATTGACTCGTTCACATTCTCCAAGGCCCCATGAAGATTTATCACACAGAAAAAACCAGTTGCAAACATTCCCTGCATCCCAATCCCTCCAATGAGCAGGGCATCAGCTGGCTCCTTACTCCCACTCCAAAACCAAAGGTTGTTTCACATAGCTGAACCCTCACAGGCTCCAGGGTGGCTCTGCTAATCCCTGCCTGTATGTTTTCTCCTGCACATCCCTGTTCAACTTCTTAACTTCCCTCAAGGCAGTTGCTCACATCCCATCCATGGTGTGCTAAGTCCCAGCACCACTGTGGTGGGCTCTGGAGAGGCCAAGTCTGACCAAAAGAGCCACCATGGGCTTAAATTCACCCTCAGGCTAAACCCAGCCCAGATTTTCAACCACACATGGAATTCACCCCCAGAAGCCTGTCCACACATGTGGTGTTAAACCCCTTCCCCCAGCTGCAGGCAGGATACCAGGAGCATTGAGGGCTGTGAGGTGGGAAGCAAATGCTCCACAGAGCTGCCAACCATCCAGCTCCACCCCTCAGATGTGCCAGCGAATTCCCTGCCTCCAACTGCACATTTCTGCAGCTCAGATGGGGAGGCAGGAAAGGGGCCCAGATTCTTGACCCTCCCCCTCCTCCCTCCCATGTCCACACATGACATTCAGGCTGAGGCAGCCCATGCTCACCTCTCGAGCAGCCCTGGCTGGGAACCCGAGGCGGCCTCTCCACCAGTGGCCGCGCGCAGCAGCTCCAGTGCCTGCCACGCATCCTCCCGCGCCACCTTTGCAGCTTGGTCAATGGCATTGGCTGCTTGTATGTGGCTGCAGAGCAGAGGGGGCTTGTCAGAAAGGGTTCCCACCCAGGTTTTCTCCATCACCTTCCTTTGCTGTTGCATTCACTGATGCTGGATCGCACCTCCTTGGGAAACACAGCATGTCTGCAAAGGGGACCTGTATTTTGCTTGTTCCTCCTGCATCTCCCAAGGATAGAGGAACATTGGGGATGGCAGAAGCTCCCTGTTCCAACTGGACATCCAAGGGCCAAACTCTGATCCCAAAGATGCTTCTAAATCACATCCAATTCCAACCTTTAAAGACAGCTGAGGACAACTCTATAGGGCAGCAAAGACTGCCCAGCAGCTCCATCTTCCCCTGTTCCAGGGCTGGCACAGAGGCTGTGGCAGATGTCAACCAGAACCTAGGCAAGGACCCTCCAAAAAAGCACCTTCTGGGCACCTAGCAGGATCTCAGTTCCCCTCCTCTCGCCTAACAGTGGGAGCAACTCACCTGTTGGCCAGTCTCAGAGCCTCCTGGGCCAGCAGCAAGAACTGATTTGAGCTTCCAGGAAAGCTTGAAACAGGAATGGTCTGAGGAGGGAGGAAGGAAGAGAGGTGTGAGTGCTCTTCCCTGCTCTCCATACAATGTGGCAGTGAAAGAGGCAACTACAGCCTGTTAAACCTCCACCGCCCCCAAAGACCCCTGCCAGCTCCTCTCAAGGTTCCAACCCCTAAGAAAGGACCACCAGAACACCCACATTCACAAAACAACATGTAATTCTTTAAATCCTTAGTTTCTCTGCTGATTTTTTTTCCAGCCCTGAGCTCGACTAGGAGCGTGTCATACGAGGATGTTCTTACCACCTGACGGAGAGTGGCTCCACTGTGATCCAGGTCCAGCCTGGCTCTCTCCAGCAGCTGACGGGTCTCCTGCACCTGCCTCTCATACTGGCTCCCCAGAGACCTCAGTCTCTGCACTGTTGCCTTGGTTTCATCCAAGTGACTCTGGGAGCTGGATCCTTGCCCCTTCATCCTGGCCACACGGCCTTCCAGAGACCTGTCGGAGGCTGGTGAGAAGGAATGAGAAAGGCTGAAGAGAAACTTATTGCTGAGCAAAAATGCCCAGGCAGCAAAACCCTCCCTGAGACAGCCCAGATGGCCCCATCCAAGGGTGGTGGGCGGGTGGTACCTTGCAGGCTCACAGCTTCCCTGAGGATGGTCCGCAGCATCTCCTCGGCCACCAGCATCCTCCCCTCCAGCTCCTGGTTCTCAGTCCCACCACCAGCTCGCACCTCTGAGAAGAGCAGCTCCAGCTCCGCCAGCTGCTGCAGGTACAGCTCCATCTGCAACCACAGACCAGGCCATCAGCCAGCGGGACACCAAACCCATGGGGGAAAGACCAGGGTGGGAACCAGGGCCACAGTCAGGCCCGAGGACAGAGACCGAAATGAAGGCTCATTTTAGGATGGGGCACAAAGGATTGGTTGAATCAGATACAAAGCCAAGGTTTGAATTCACATTTCACTTGTACCAGGAGAAGATGCTTGAGGAGCACAGTAGGAGACACTCAGGGTGAGCGAATCCCTGCACTCCCTGCTGCTCAGTGGCCCTGAGGCTGGCACAGATGCTCACCTGCACTTTCACCTGGCCATAGCAAGCTGGGCACTCCCTCTCTTCACAGCGAGGACCCTCAAAGCCAGGTTTGCAGATGCAGCTCCCATCACTCCTGCACTTCAGGGGCTCAGCACCAATTGAGTCGCAGGCACAGGCTGCAGGTCGGAGCAACACAGGTTCAGGGGGGCTGGGACCCACCTCAAGCCTCAGCACATCCCTCCCTACTTCCCTCCCACCATTTAGCCCTGTGCTTTGGTTCCTGCTCACCATTCCCACTTTCCAGCATCCTCCTTCCCATCAAACCACTCCATAGCTGGTCATGGAGCTTCTTACTCATCCCCAGCTCAGACTGTGCCTGGGTCTCACCTCTGCACTTGTCGGCAGGGTCGGGGGCCAAGGGGTTCCCAAAGAAGCCATCCTTGCAGCGGTCACAGTAGAAGCCAGCAGTGTTGTAGATGCACTTGAGGCACTCGCCAGTCCGGCGGTCGCAGTTGCCCACGGCGTTGGGCTCCACGTTGCCATTGCACCGGCACAGCTGGCAGGGCTGGGAAGCCGCTGGATCTCCAAAATAACCATCAGCACAGTATTCACAATTGGCACCTGGGAAAGGAGAGATGAGCAGAAGTTAATGCTTGTTCCCGGGGACAGAGGCTGGCAGAAATGGGGGCGTTCAACCCCATCAGGGGTGGCACAACAGCTGCTCCGCTATCATCACCACCACGGTCAACACACGACGCTCTCGAAAGTTGGGTGCCACAAATGACCTTGTACAAGTAATTTCCTATTTGGTTTCTTCTTTATTTTTTGTTCCACTCCCTCTCCCACCCATCCTTTCCCCATCCATGTTACATTTAGATGAGAACTTTGCCCGGAGCAGGACAAGGTGTGTTTACCCAGCCCTTGGGGCTCAAAAACCCCACCACAGGCAGGAGTGGCAGTGTCGTAGGCAAGCCCAGCTGAGAGGATGGTGTGGATCTGCCCAGCTCCAAGCAGCCCTGTAGAAAAAGGCAGAGCAGAAGCAAGGAGAAGGGCATTACCAGCAGCTCCAGGAGGGCAGTGGTCACAGACGACCTCCTCGTTGCCTGGCCCCACGGAGCAGCCCTGGCCAAGCCCACAGGGGCAGGTCCTGCAGCTGTGCGGCTGCTGGGGGTCTCGGTAGGAGCCAAAGGGGCAGCTGACACCATTGCCCACGTTTTCATCTCCTGAGTAACACTCACCTGGAGGAGCAAGGAATGGGCTTAGGGCAGTTTACTCACATTCCTGGTGGGACATTCTCTACCACTCCACCACTCCAGCCACAGCAACACAAGCACGCATGGTCCAGCAACCTCCACGAGATCTCTTCAGATCCCCACCATGCCCAAACCATGCAGCACATAAAATCATGAAGTAGTTAGCATTGGAAGAGACCTTTAAAGGTCATCTAGTCCAATTCCCCTGTGATAGGCAAGGACTTCTTCAACTAAACCAGGTTACTCAAGCTCTATCCAACCTAAGGCCATGCTTAACTTTCAAATAAGAAGTCAGAAGTGAAGAAATATTGCTATCTGGGCAGCAGGAGATGTTTTCTCTCTCTCCAACATGCATCATCTAAATCCAGTTTTCTCCAAATGCATCTGACTGCAGTGCTTCTAGGCTCTGGGGAGTTTTGTCTCAGATGGTCCCCACATTTCAGACCCAAGCCACAGAATCATGATCACAGACAGAGTCACAGAATCACAGAATGATTAAGGTTGGAAAAGCCCTCCAAGATCATTGACTCCAACCTGTGGCAGATCCCCATCTTGTCAACCAGCCCAGAGCACTGAGTGACACGTACAGTCCTTCCCTGGACATTCCAGGGATGATGACTTCACCACCTCCCTAGGCAGCCCCTTACAATATCTAATGACCCCTACCGTGAAGAAATTTCTGTGAAGTTAGTAGTCTCGACTCCCCACAGCTCTATTCTCGGGACACAGGCAGCTTCCCTGCGTGCCCATACAGCCTACAAGCACAGTGTGGTGCTGGCTTCTCTTACCGGTGTCAGGATCACAAATTCCTCCCCCCTGGCAATTGCAGGGCACGCAGATGCCGAAGGGCCCCTGGCCGGGGGCGTCCCTGCGGTAGCCAGGGGCACAGCTCTCACAGAACTGCCCCCTGTACGCCGCCGGGCACTGACAGCGCTCCACCCACGGGGCGGGGACACCGGGGACGGGCTGTGCCGACACCAGGGTGACGTTGTCGATGTAGCCGGTGCCTGGACGGAAGTACAGCCAGTCACCCGCGGGGAACAGCAGCTCCAGCTGCACAACCCCCACAGCCAGGACCTGCACAGGTCGTACATTCTATTGCAATGCCCATGGGCAAATGGAGCAACCAAATCAGTTGCCATCCTGTTCAATCTCTTTGCTATTTAATTTTGCCCCCTTGGAGCACTTACTATTATGTTTTAATAAATTTTAGCAAAGATGTATCCATCCAGAGACTTCTTGTCTCCAACAACGAGGAAAAGCCAAGCTCGTGCTTGCAAGCGCTCTCTGTACTTACTGTACTCCCCAAAAGTGGCTCGGATCCAGAGGGCTGTCAGGTTTCCCAGCAGCCTGCGAAATTCAAAGTGATTCAGTCTTGGGCTCCACTTGCTGCTTGGGTGCTCGTCCAGCCTGCCGCGGAAGAGGGGGGAAGTGAAACTGGTTTCAAAAAAATGAGATACCTCCTCCAAAAAAACACAGCAGCCCTTGCCCATCTTCCTCCTGGGAGCTCAAGGCTTTGGGCAACAACCTCCATGCATGCAACTGATCTTGAGCCAAGAACCCAACCCAGCCTCAAGCCACATTTTCTGTTGCTCCTCTCACAAAGTAACCTCCTTATCCAGGACAGAAGCACCTGAGATGCATCCAACCCAAACCAGGCAGCCATTTGCCACCTCCAAGGGATCGCAGCTGAACCCAGGAGCTCCTTGAAGCCACAACCATTCTTGCTCCCCCTGCCCCAAACACCCCAGCTTCCCACTTTACCTGATTGTGTATGTCTGGCTGATGCCGCAGGGCAGGACCCTTCCCTGGGGCAAGAAGGGAGAAGTGACTCTCAGGCCATGTCCTTCCAGGACCACGTCATATGGAGATGGCTGACGTCCCCCTCGGTCCAGGCGGTAATCGAAGGAGAGCATCTGGCCATAGCTCAGCTGCTGGTTCCCAAGGAATTTTGCTGCAAAAGCAAATCAAAGGCTTAAAATCTTCCTCCTAAAGGCTCAGTTCATGGGATCAGACCATGCCCACCACTGATCCCACACCTACCAGGCGCCACAAAGTATATTGGCTCTGATCTCCTTGCCGCTATGAAGGCATCCTGGTGGCGTGGGGACCACTGGAGCTGGGCTGGGGAGCCACTTTCATGGACACCTCGCCAGCCCTCGGTACCTGGAGCACCAACAAGGAGCAGTCAGCATGGACAGGGAAGGTGTTTCTAGGATTCCAGAAACTTTCTTGAGCTGTCTTATCAAAATTCTCCAGCTTCCTACCCCTGACCTCTGATGGGGTAGCACAAGTATCCCTGTGCCCACACCTCTGTAAACCAGCCAGGCTGAGCACTTCCAAGTGGCAGGAAAGACATAATGAAGGAACCCTATGCTCCCTGCAACACTTGGACCCTACTTCTGCCTATGACCAAGCCATCCCATCAAAGCAGGGTTGCTGCAGCCACCGGCAGGCAGGTTGGATGAGCACCCAAGGAGCAAGCATAGCCCAAGGCTGACTTCCAGCAGGGCTGTGAACCACGTGGTTCCTCCAGCCCATTGAAGAGAAGGGATGGCAAACATGCCCAGGAGCCATAGGAATGTCCTGCTTGGGCTTCACCTTGCTGGAAGGTAGAGGTGATGTTGTGGACACTGTGGTTGTCCGCACTGATACACGTGACTGAGTGCCCATAGCAGAAGCAGGGGGAACATCCTGCAGGGTTTCTGGCATCCAGGTTATAGAAGTGTCGCTTGCACCTGGGAAAATGCAAGAAGGTGACAGTGTTCAAATAATTTTCTCCTTCTACTGGCCCACACAACCATTCCTCTGATGCAATACAGCCATTGGCAGGGTTCAAGGTCATCGCCATGGCGAGATGGGTGTGTGCAATGGTTTCAACCTGACAGAGGGCAAGGCTAGATTGGATTCTGGGAAGAAACTGGTGAGGGTGGGCAGGCCCTGCCACAGGTTGCCCAGAGAAGCTGTGGCTGCCCCTGGACCCCTGGAAGTGTCCCAGGCCAGGCTGGATGGGGCTTGGAGCAGCCTGGGATAGTGGAAGGTGTCCCTGCCCATGGCAGGGGGTGGAATGAGATGAGCTCTAACATCCTTTCCAACCCAAACCATTCTAAGACTTGGTGAACTGCCAGGGAGGCAACTGTGGAGAGAAGGAGGCTTGTGTCAGGCAGTGTCCAGCACATCCTCCTGACACCCACCTCTGGCACCGCTCTCCAGTGGCACTCTCCTTGCAGACACAGCGGCCGGAGTGACAGTCTCCTGTGCTGCCCGCCGGGTCACACTCACACTGCAGGCTCCTGCAAAGGTACAGTGGGAACCTCTACCTGAATTTCCAGCTTGACCTGGGAGCTCAGTGCTTCCTGCTACTACACAAGACAGTGGAGAACCCTCCCAGCTACCATTCCTATGCAAGAAGTGGGGAAATAAGCAGCAGAGCCACCTCTTTATGGAATCTTCAGCACTGTGGGTGCCAGGTTGAGCCAGTGCCCATTACTGCTACTACTCCAGGGCATCCCAGAGCATCAGACCTGCCTACAAGAGCAAAGTGAAGCTCTGCTGAGCTTAATAAACCCTGGCTGAATTTAACAGACCTTGGCTGAGCTCCACCAAGCAGCAGCACCTGGGGAACAGGCAGCCCTCTCTCGCCAACACCCTTTGCCTGCCAGCAACCCGAAAGGAGCAATGGCAGGGTGAGGTGAGGAAGAAGAAGACACAGCTGAGGAAGTCAGATCAGAAACATTTCTAAAGATACTTAAACAGGGCTTCATGCAAAGGAAGGGGTTGATTTTTGCATGCACATCTCCTTGTGAGTGGCACCAACACGAGACAACCCCACAGTGGGCAGGTTTTGTTTTACATGGCTGTCGACTGTTGAGCATTATCTGGGTAATAAAACCATCACCTCAGAGAGTGGCTAAGTTCAGATTTGGATAGTGTTGCAGGACACCAATCCCTGCAGGTTGGCACAGAGGTCCAGCCTCACTCAGGCCCACTCTCTCCTAGCATGGTTGGCTTAAGGTTGTCCGTGAGCTGCCATGAAAACAACTCTGCCTTTGCAGGGGGTGTTTTCAGCCAGCACAGGCCCCAGAAGAACTCTGGAGGTTGGCCCTCCCGCTGGCCCCATGCCACCGATGGTGGCCAGCACTCACTGCCCACTCCTCCAGCACCCAGCCTTGGACAGGGACTCGAAGCCCGGCTGGCACCGGTCACACTTGTCCCCCATCACTCCGGGTTTGCAGCTGCACCGGCCATCACCGTCACACTGTGGACTGAGGGAACCTGCAGAAAGACAAGAGGGACAGGTTAGGATGGGCACCTTCCAACCCAAACCATTCTGTGAGTTTGTGATTATTTCAGAGGGCAAGTGGGTCTTGAAACCCATGGTCTGGTATGTAAAGAGCCAGAGCCTGACCTGCTCAAGTGCTCAGCAGGTGCCTTAAGCCCCCTTACCCCACCCAGCAGCTGTGCACGTACCCCAGGTGTGGCAGAGGCAAGGCAGGCAGCACTGCTCCCCCCACCGTCGGAAGAAGCCGTCCTTGCAGCGCTCACAGTGGGCACCCTCTGTGTTGCCCAGGCAGCCAAGGCAGCGGTACCCATTTCCCGTCTCCCTCAGGAGCTGCCAGTCAAAGATACACTGCCTGGACATCCCATTGCAGTCACACACTGGGGAGAGGAGAGCAGAGAGACATCTCAGATGATGCCTAGAGATGAAGGCACCAGCAGCAATCCCACCCTGAGGGGCAAGGAACAAGTGCAGGCAGTGCAAACTTCCCCTTCCCGCTCTGCTAACAGTGAGCTGCTTCCCCACACCTCTGTGTTTGTTGCCATGTCTGTGTCCATCAGCCACCCCAGTGCCCACACCATGCTCTGCATCCCCACACTGGGGAGGAATTCCCCATTTCACTGCTCAGGATGGACAGACCTAAGCCCAGTAGCCACAATCCACACAACAGCATGGCCAGGGCTGTTCTCCATCCTTTCACGGGACTTGCAACACAACCAGGACATTGAATAAGCAGAGATGGTTTTTAAAAAACCCTAGTCTTGTCCTGAGAAAAGCATGGCTTACCTTCTGGGGAAAAGGGAAAGATTCCTGAGGTTATCCTTTGTTTCACCCAGCCTCTGACCAGGAGTGTGTTGAGTAGGAAAAGCTCAACCAACTTCCACCCGGTCTCCCCACCCAGCTCTGCAGTGCAGGGTGGTGAGGAGAGGTCTGTGATCCAAGGAGTTTGGCGGAAGCATGCCAGCCAAGAGGGAGATTAACAAGGAAGGTTTGGGCGGGATTGGACAAGTCACCTCACCCCACCCTCCCTCAGCATGAAGAAAAACTGCAGCTGCCCACACTGCTCCATGAGGATGGCAGGAAGAACAGGCATGAGATTCTACATTCCTCTACAGCCAGGACAGATGATCCCCCTGGACGTCAGACTCAGGCATCTCACCAGATGTGCCCATTCCAGCACTACACTGCCTTGTCCAGCTGCTCTCTTGAAGCAACCTCTCCCCTACTTGGCAATCCCTCAGTGGCCAGTGCTGGAGCATTTAATCTCGAGGACCTTTACTCCAGACATGCTCCTCAGGATCACTGAGGAGAGCAGGCACAGCTGAGAGAATAGTTGGCAAAGACAGGCAGGAGAAAGAAACATCCCAAGGGAAAAACCCAGGTCCTCAGGGCACAGAGCCTGCTGAGGAACTGCTCCAAACCACCCTGATGGTGGCTGCCATGGGAGCCTCGACCTCCCTCTGAGGAGCTCTGCTCACTGCTGGCCTTCTTGGGGCAGGAAAGGCCATCCCCAGCTACCCAAACCCTGTTCAGGTCACCTCTGAGGGCACAGAAGGTGGAGGGAGTCCAAAAATGGGCAGAAACCTGCTGCATGGATGCAGACAGTACCTTGTACTCATACACACCAAGCCTCCTCCTTCCCCTCTCTCTTCTGGCACAGCTCAGCCCCAGGGTACAACGTCCCTGTCCTCTGCATCATCTGTGATTCCTGGGACCAGGCAAAGCCTTCTGCTCTCAGTGCTCACACCTGGGCACCACCCTCCCACACACCCATCAGCACCCACATTCCAGAGGGAGGCACTCAGCAGAGCCTCTGCCAAGAGGAGAGATGACCTCATGCACCAGCAAACGGGGAGAGAGATTTTTCCAACTTTGGCAAACACAGCTCTTCTCTTGCAGTCTGGCTGCCAGGAGACAGAGACCAAGCTCAGGAGATCTTCTGCCACCCTAGCCTGCTGCGGGGGGACCTGTGGGCACAGAATTCCTCTAGAATGCCTCTAGGGTGTGGGAAAGCAACTCCAGCCTCAGAGAGCATTACCAGTGACCAAAGGGCATGGACAACACAAAGGACCCGTGGAGAGCAGCAGTGTGAGACTTTCTTCAAGTATTTGTGCTCACCTTCACAGCAGAAAGATCTCACTTGGGTTGATCCCACTCCCCATCCCTCCACACTCCAGCTAGATTTCAAGTTGAAAGGGACCCATAAGGTTCTTTGAGTTGAACTCCAGCCATGCATCACCCTACGTCTACGCAGTCCAGAGGATTTACTAGGTTCCTAAATTATAGGCATGAACACCATTCCCCCAGGGAATGAAAACAACCAATGTTGCTCTACTGCTGCAGCACATTAGGAACCAGCTCTCCAGCCCTGGAACAAATTCCTGTCTCGATGATTCAAAGCCATTTAAGATGCTGTGGCAGGTTAGTGCCGCCACCGCACTGGTCTGTCTGCTCCTGGTCATCTCCCAGAAACCCAGGAGCTCAGGCAGACTAATCCATACCTAGAGCAAGGCACTGGAATTGATAATGAGATGGGGCAGGAAGGAGCTGCTGGAGGATGAGGACCAACTGAGGACAGGATCACTTCTGTATCCAGGTGCCCTGAGGCTCTGCTCTGAGATTATCCCTGGGAAAGAGCATGTTCAATTGAGAAGCTCTGCAGCTGGGTTTTTTCAGCACTATGTCAGGATGCAGGAGATCCATGGCACACATCCAAGAAGATGTCATTCCCCCAGCTCCCACCCGCAGAATAAAGCATGAAAAATGCTTGATGGCTGTGCTGAGGTGAATTCTCACATCAGAAAGGCTTGGAGAAGGAGACAGGCAGCTTCAGGCCTCTTAAGGGGTCTCCTTAAATTCACAAAACCAGACAATGAGGGTGGCCCTGGGTCTGTCAGGATCCAACATCTCTGTACACATGAGCCAACCTGCAAAGATCCTTTGTTCCATCAGGAGAACAACACAGATTTGCATGCAATGAAGTCTCCATGTCAATACAAGCCATTCCCTGCTCTGTGCTCTTGGGACAGCCACAAGGCTGCCCCATCTGCTGCCTCAAGGCTGGGTGTCCCCATTGCCCGACTTCACAACTTTCTTATTGCAGGAAGACCTGCCTGGCGCTTCTGGGCTCCCTCAGAAGACTAAGTTACACCACCTAACCCACTCAAAGTCTGCTGCAGCATAAAAACATGGCTGGTGTCGACCGTCAGCTTCACACACACAGAGAAATGGGTTCAAGAGTCGCTGGGAAAGCAGCAGTTTCCTACACACTGCCAGGAAAGAACAGGGGAAGAATTTATACCAGTATTTTAAAACTTGCATGTAATTAAGGCTGATGTAATAATTAACCCAATTAGCATGTAAAACAAAGCAGGTCTTTTTGTTTCTTTTGAAAAAAACCCAAACCAAAACACTTATTCAGCACTTATTTCCCATTGCATCACACTTAGAACTGATAAAATTCAACTTCAAGCCCAGGAAGCTTATTTCAGAACATCAGTACTGGAGACCAAAAAAACATTAAATCACTCAGTATTTACAAAATACATGCAAAAATCTGATTTTGGCCAAACATACCCATCTCCAGACTACAGGCCAATGAGACTGAAATTCTGATTGCTGAATTACACTGGGCTGAACATGTTTAAATCTCCCTCCATGACACTCCACTATGTGAGATTTGCATGTGCAAGAGGATCTGCTGGATTTTTAAAGCTCACCATCTGTCTGTGGGCCACAGGAGACTCCTGTCTCTCATGAGATGCAGGAGGGCTGTGGCACCTTGTGAGCCCCACAGACTTGCACAAAATCCAAACATCACCATGTTATTAGAGCAAACTGGATCCTGGATGCTTCCAGCTCTTCTTCAGGCTCAGGGAAGGTTTTGGTTCCAGCAATGATGGGCAGATCAGCCACTGCCTGGGCCATGCTCGTGCTCATACCTGCATCCTACCCTGGGAGCAAAGCTCTATACCGACAGCAATAAGGTAATTGCATATAAATAAGTTATTGAAAGGGGATGCCAGTGACAAAACTAAGACCAACTGCCCGTGGGATATTTTACCTTGGAGGAAAATTAAGAAGCACCTGCGGATCCACTATCAATCCCGAAGGCAAGAGGGGAAGAGTGCCCTAGCAGGGTGCCACGCACCCAAACCCGCGCCCGGCACTCTCCAGCACGGGGAGAGAGCTGCGACCCAATCTGCCGGCGGGATCAGAGCAGGAACAGCCGCCCTTCCCGAAGCCTCACCTTCTCCGCTGCGTGTGCTCAGGGCTGCGGGCCGGAGGGACGCGGCGAGGCAGGCGAGGGACAGGAGCCAGCACGCGGCCATTTCTTGTGCCGGGGAGCACCAGGCGCCTGTTCCGACGGGGCTCCACACCAGCTACCTGGGGCCTTTTTTTCGTGCGTTTTTTATCGGCTGCTCCACCTGAGTCACTCCCAACAGGAAGAGCGCGTGTGCCGTGAGCTGACTCACAACAAGAGCCCAGCCCAGGGAGCGCAGACAGGCGCCTGCCCCATCGGGAGAGACGCACTGACGGGGCACAGCACCCCGAGGACCTCCTGCATGCACCGTCCTAGGAAAATAAAATATAGCTGCAGCTCCTGAAGACACTCTTCCTGCCCGTCCCGCTCGCTCAGCTCCATCCCCCAGCCGCCGCTGCCTCCACAGGCAGGACAGCGGTGCTGGCTGGGGAGAGCCGGGCTGTCCCGGCACGCCGGAGGCTTGCACGGAACAAAATGAAAAAGGATGAGCTCACAGAAAGCTTGGGGAGGGTGGATGGGAGCTGTCTGCTCGCAAGCCAGGTCCAGCCAGCCAACCTGCAAGAGCAGGGATCATTTCAGGTGCCTTGCAGGACTGGGGATGCGAAGAAACCCAAGGTCAGCTTGGATAAATGCCAGAAAGCAGATCGATTTACCAGATAAGCATCAAGTTCAGGAAATCCCCAGACCTGGAAATGAGGTGGAGGTGGGAATCATCACACAGATTTGTCTGCTTTTGCTCCTGAGATGGAAAATGAGGTTAGATGGGTCCTTGGCCTCACCTACTACATCATTTTTATGCTAGAAGAAGGATGAGGAGTGGAGACAGAGAGGGGAAAAATGCTTGTCTGAGGCTGCTGACAGAGCCAGGAAGATGCCAGGCTCCACAGCCCCAGGTCTATTAGCACTTTGTTCTCAAGGGTAGCTGACAAGCCACATAAGGCATGAAGGGCCAGTTCCATCTTGCTCCTTGCCTTTGCCTTGCAGGAGGACATGACCACTTCTACAGGGGAATAGAGAAATCTGGAGGCAGAGGTTCTCCACATCCTGCACACATCAGGACAAGCAGGATTCCAGCATATCCATCTGCCCTGCAAAAGCAGCCCACCAGAGGGGCACAGTGAAGGATGGGCCCTCTTGCTGCATCACAGCAGCTTCCCTGCCTAATGCCATGGGACTCCTACTGTCACAAGTGACTGTGAATGGTCCAGGAGCACCTTTAAATAGAATGAAAACACCTAAAAAGTCTGTACCCAAAGACACAAATTGCCTTTTTGTTCCCCTTCTGCATTAAGGAGTCAAACTCAACCCAAAGCATGACACCCTGCTCACTTTAGGCCTGACAGACCAGGGTGATTAACACTGAGCTCCTTGTCTGAGCCTCCAGACACTCCAGACCACCTGGAGATGACTCACAGGGCTTTCCTCTTTCCTGGTGATCTCATGGGCACAGCCAGCCTGAACTCACCACATCTCTGCACCTCCCTTTGCCAACCCTACCTGCTGCTGCTGATTGAGTCAACTCACTTTTATAAAACAGGTTTCTTTCCATTTCACTTGCTGGATCTTAACACAGCTCACAACAAGGAACACAGCTTCCTGAACACGATAGTGGCATGGTGGGTTTTGGCATCCGAGGTCGTTTTATCTGGTTTTCATTACTGTTTAAGTGGGATAAAATTATTTATGGTGTTCCCACCAATTCAGCAGTTCTCAGGATCCACTCATACCTCTAAGGAGACAAAATCCTTTCTGCTCCTAAGTACATCACTTGCCCAAAATATCTCTGCTGTGTCCTTCCTACCTCCTGACACCCCTCTGCTTGGGAAGCTCATATCCAGCAACGTGGTCCATATAGCAGTTCCCTTAGACCTCACCCAGACCACATCCTTGGCTGACTTACCTCTTGGAAAACCAGCCCTCCTCATCAGGAAGCTTTTCCCTTATCTATCTCCTCCATGTTATCCATTTTATCTCACCATTACCACCCCACCTCTCACTCCACTTGTGCAAACAAGGCCCTGAAAGCTCGCTCCTCAGTCATCTCTGCTTATTGACTCAGGTTACTCTCACCTTGTCATCCACCACTATGCTTCAGGATGACCTCTGAAAACCACATGCCATGAGACTACCAAAAATATATTTCCTGGGGCCCTGATTTTCTAAACACACCCGATCTGGAATGAGCAGCTGCCCACCACCCTCCACAGAGCAAATGTCCCACTGCAACCCATTGCTATGGCAGCACCCTTTAAAAGGTCTCACACCAACATGGCTAACAAAAATGTTTTACCTTTTAGAGTAAGCAAAAGTGAAAGCAGAGGGAGGCATAAAGAACAGCTGTCCTTATCAGACACTGCAATGAAACAGTTTTTATGTTCATTCACAACAGAGCCAAAAAAGCTGCTACTGCAGGCCGACCACCGTGGATCACAAGTACATCAGTCCTTGAGGATGTGGCTGTGGCAGAATCAACCTCTCCAAAATCAGTCTGAAACAGCATAATAATCTAAATTTTGCTGGTGGTTGCTGGTGAAAAGTGATGGATGTGTAAAAACTCTGAAGTGATGGTTCTATTAATGTAACCAAAGGAGAAAACCCATCTTGGTGACTTATACCAGATGAACACCATGATGCTGTGAGTCCTTGCAGCCCAGGTCAACCCTCCCATCCCCAAGCCTCCTTCTGCAAGGGACCATCTGATTTGCCATGTCCTCCAGGAGGAAATTCTCTGGGATTTCCTCTGTGGAAAATCAGTGATCATGATGTGCTGGTATCACCAAACACCAGTGCAGCAATGGAGACTGGACTTCAGTCTCTCCTCTGACAGTTGGGTGCCCTGGGAAAAAGTCCTCATGACAGCCAGAGCCACCTGGAGCAGAGGAGATCATTCAGGCAGCAGCTCCACTGGGATGGGCAGAGGCAGGCAGGGAGCAGGCCGGTAGTGAGGAAGCAAGGCAGGGCAGGGCAGTAGCAGTAGCACAGCAAGAAGTGCTGTCGTGTCTGGCCTTGTCTTGCCTGTGCCCTGCCCAGACCAGAGAGGGATGAGACAGACAGGGACAGAGGAAGAAGGCATTGCCATCCAACTGCATTCCCCTCTCTGTCCCTATGCCCAGCCTCTGTGGGATAACTTTTATGTGACATTCCTGATAGTTCTGGGATGGGGGCACAATGAAGGCATCAGGCCAGCAGCCAACTAGAAAAAATAACTAACCAGAATGTGGTCCAACATGGCATGGCTGGAGATAGGAGCACAGAACACTGCCAGCTCAATTTGACAGCTGTATGACCTCCTCTACTTCCTCAGATCCACACAAACACACTTGAGACATCTCCAGGCAGCTGTTCCCAGGACTTTTTAACTTGTAACAATGTCTTGTCCTCCCCAGAAGTGAGAGGGAACCCAGCTCAGGTCTGTCCAAGCCCTCCCCACTGCCACCTTCTCACCAGGCCCCTTGTCGCCTGGCAGCCTCCTGCTTCTCCAGAGAGCACATGAGAGATGATGGAGCTTGAACTTGGGCATTGAGAAGAAACACAGGGAACTGAAGAATAAAGGCTACCAGAGCATGACTTGGTCACTGCTCAGCAAGGTGCCTCCTCACCCACCTTGGTATCAGGTACAGGCTACACTGAGCAGAGAGTATCTGAGGAGGGCATCTCTACATGGGCTTCAAAATATTGGTAAAACAGTTTGGCAACCTGTAAGCCATGACCATGGTCCCTTGGAGCTGGGTCTGCTCCTCCCTGTAACAGATTTCTGAGTATCTACTTAGGTTACTCTTACCTCATCACCCTCCACCATCCTCGAGCATTACCTCTGAAAACTGCATGAACACGAGGCTCATGGTCCTTCAAGATCACCTCTGACATACATTTGCACAATGCCCACAAAAAACTTCCGGAGATAAAAGTCCTGAAGATAAAATAAAGGACACAGAGTTGCTTCCTAAACTAAGCATTTTAGCCTCAAAATGCTAAGAGGCTCCATGTCAACCTACAGCCCATGCAAAGTCAGAACCATCCCACCATCCAATTCTCTGCTCCTGGACTGCTCACCACACTCCAGCTGAAACCTCAGCCAATTTTACCAGCTGGGATTTGCTCCACAAAAACATTGGCAAGAAAAACAAAGAGGCATTTTAGAAAACAAATTCATTAGTGACTACTGAAGAATGAAAGGTTGAAAGTACACAAACTGAGATGCAAAAATAATAAGAATTTACCAGCTGAGATAGGATTAGCTCTGATGCAAGTTAATAAGACCTGTGCATTTTCCTCTGCTGAGAAAAACAACAAATCCAGCTGGAGCTGTAAGACAAGTGTGAATGCAGAACCGCCTAGTCTCTTATCACTGCAATCTGTCCTTAAAAATTTGCTTAATTCAGGAATAAGATTTATCCCAGGCTCTGGGAGACAGGACCCAAGAAAAACACAGCACACCCAGATTTGTGGCAGTTCTCAGTAATTTCAGCTTCTTTATTCAGGGTTTTTGTTTTCTTTTCCCAGGACCCCCATCCTTTTCCACCTGTTTACTAAAAAGGAGTTTACCCTTACTGTAAATAAACTCCTCCAGTTCCTCAGGGCTTTCCAGGAAAACAGTGCCACTCCAATAGTATCAGCACCAACAACATAGTATGTTTTTAAGTCCTGGAAAACCAGCAGCTTAAAATCCATCATGGCAGTGGAGCAGTGGACACAAGGAAAAACCATCATCCTTGTCATCTGTATCCCACCACATGCATTTCTGAGTTTCTTCTTCATTTTTCCCATACCAAACCAGGTTGTCTAAGGAGCAATAGGTGAATCTTGCAACTGAGACACATCCCCATCAATACCTCACCACCAAAAATAAAGTAGTAGTCAAAAGAATGCCCAGGTATAGAGGGTTACAAATATTCAGACTTTATTATAAATAAGAAATACTGTTTTATACATAAAAACTGCAAGTGTTGCATTTTGTTCACCGGCCCAGACAGCAAGACCACAGATTAAGGCAAAAAAAGCTGGAGTGAAGGCACATACTGAGGGGATCACAATCAGGAATAAGGTGATGAAGGAATGTCACGTGTCATCCGTGACACCCAGCACTCCACCAGCAGCTGTCACATCATCACATTACGTAAAGAAATAACTGGACATTATACAATGAATAATGGCTGTAATGCAGTACTGATTAAGAGATCGTTTATAAAGATTTTTTTTATTTAAAAATAAAATTCTGTTAAAAACAGCTTAAGAGAAAAAAAAAAGAAAAAAACAAAAACCCAGGAGAAGAAAGAAGGAAACCTTAGGCCTGAGGTCAGCCAGGGCATGCGCACATCTTCACATCTGCTCTTCTCACAGCCTTGGCAGAGGTGACATGGTCACAGCCATCTTCCCAGAGCGACCCAATGTCCCTATGTGTGCAGGCACAGGGAGCTCTCCTCCAGGGGGGTTTCCAGGCAGGAAGGAAATCCCACAATCATTAAGGGAAGGGATACAAGAGCAAGGCAGAGTCTGCTGGGAACACCCCCTACCCAGCAGCACTGTCTGCACCGAGCCTCCTGCCCTGCACAGTGTATCAAGATGTTCCCAAATGCAGCTCTCTGACCACCTCAGTGCTGGGTCCAGGCTCCCAACAGTGCTACAGCTCCTCACAGCCCAGCTGCAAAGCCACAGCCCCTGTCCCACTCCTGGCACAGCACGGCAGGGGACAAGGGACACAGAACAGGGCTGGAAAACATCCACCCAACAGGCAAAGTGGTTATGGATGGGTGCTGGGGATACAGTAGAGGGAAGCAAGCACAAGCCCAGCGAGGAGAAATCCCAAGTTTTAAGGGAATGATATGGAGAGAAGGGATACACGGTGCATATGCCCCGATGGCTACAGGGGAAAGCACACAGAGGAGACCAGGCTGTGCCACTCTGGAAATATGGCTGAGTATATTTACACACACATACACACACACAGGAGACTTCCTCACACTATAATCATGATTTTAAAAAATGGAAAAAAAAAATCACATTCACACAAAAAATATAAATTTGAAATAATTAATAGCACCAGTGTGTGTCAGATAATAATTTCTTCCCCGCTACGCAAACGTACAAAGTTGCATAGTATTTAAGGATAGATATATACTGGATCTCAGGGAAAGGGGGGGGAGAGATGCCAGGCTGGAGGCAAGGAGGAAGCTGCAGAGGATGCTCTTGTCTCGGAGCAAGGGGCTCCCCCCGCCACTCCCACCCAGCACCAGTGAGCACTGCCTGGGGAGGGAGCCTGTGCGGAGGAGGTGGGAGTGATGTGTAAGGCAGAGCTGCCACCTGAGCCTGGCCTGAGGTCCCTGTGCTGTGGTAGCTTTACGGTGACAGGGAGATCTGGAGGCAAAAAGAAAGGAGGGCACCAGGAAATTCCAGCTCTTCCTGCCAGCTTTAAAACAAGCAAAATGCCAGAGCAATGGCAGGAGAGATAAAAATGTCGCTGTCCTCCTTCAGGAAAAAGATGGGGAGAAAGAAAGACCTTTCCATTTCCACTCGTGCCACCTTCCTTCCCCCACCTACAGACATTCAGCAGGGGGGGCAGTGCAGCTGCTGGAGCTCTCCGGATGGCAGCTCTCCTCTTCAGCAAGACTTGTCCTGCTTCAACAAGCTCATCTGTCAGCCAGACATTCCGAGCCCAGAAAACCAGATCCTCTGCAAATTCAGTAGCAACAGATGGGAATGCAGCTCATAACTTCCACACTCTGGCAGTCTGGACTACCCAGCAGGTAGTAGCTTTCAGACTGGACCCAAAACTTCTCCACAGAACAGGAGTGGGGCTGGCAAGACCCACTACTCCACCAGTATCCCATCTTCCCAAAGAGCTCCAATCAGAGGCTGCCCTTTTCTCAGAGCAATGCATCATCACAGAAAGCATTTCAGAAAGAGGCTTCAGCTATTTTGTCAAAGGCTACCAACACTGTTGGATTGGCCACTAGGTAATGATGAAAAAAATAAACTCACAGGGTTAGAAGTTGGGAAGAACAATGTGAATCGAGTGCAGCTATACTGGCCATCACAGTAATACTTTGGTAGCCATCCCCTTCCTTCATAGGGACAAAGAGCTCCAGGACTGAGATTTTACAGTCAAAGGGAGAAGACAGGAGAGAAAGTTGGGTTAGTTTTGCCTTGCTGTATACAGCTCACATGGTTATTTCTGAACCACAGTATAAAGAGTCCAGAGCATCTCTCATCCTTGCACTAATCAAAAGGAAACTGTGTCTGAGGAAGGGGCAAAGGTGGAGTGCTCAGGAAAACCATCTATATAAAAAAACCCCTTCGATGCCCAAAGACGGATATTTAATTTGCTTCTCAAAAAAAAAAAAACAAAAAAACAAAAAAAACCAAAACAAAACAAAAAAAAACCAAAAAAAACCTTTCAACTTATCCTGATTTGAAAAGAAAACAGTGGCTGCAAGCAGCGAAGAGTTGGGGATTTGGAGAAGGTAATGTGTGTTAAGGCACTCCATGGCCGAACCACCGCTCACCAGGGCAATTCCCCCCACCCCCGGCGCACCCTTAGGGTTTCTCAATGGACGGGGTGTTGAAACAGCCAGATGGCAAGGTCTTCCTGATGTCTTCCAGGTTGCTAATGTCCTTCAGGATCTCTTCAATGTCCCTGTTGTAGGCCTGTATCGCATCATCTTGCTTCTTGGCTTCTCTCTCAAGGAAAGACACTTTCTGGTCCAGGTCACTATCTTTCATCTGATCTTTGGCACTGTTCAGGATACCTTCAATTTCATTCAGTTTGTTCAAATCCACCGTCTCCAGTTGCCCTGAAAAGCCAGAAGCAAATAGTGAAGTGCATTAAAACGCCTTTGACACCCCTAGGTGCTCACATGGCTGAGGCCACAGCTCCATAGACCCACAGACCTCCATCGGGCCATCTCTGTATTTAGAGACAGCATCTAAAACAGGACCAACCATATGGGTGACATCTCCACTGCCTCAAGAAGTCTTCAGTTTGCAGAAAACCAACAATGAACATTGCACAACAAGCTCTGAGGCTGCTCAGGAAAGAAAAAAACTCAAAGTCCTTGCCAAAACCACACAAACCCCATTTCAAGAGGTCTACAGATCCATCTGGTTTCTCATGCAACACTGGCAGGAAAGCCAGCACACATCAGGAAAACACTCAAAGCCATAGAGCACATTAAAGACAGTCCTACCTAGTTGATCCAACAGATCATTAATGACAATGAGTAGGCTGTTCACAGAGTTCTTAGCTTTTCTTGCATTGTCTTCTGCCTCCTGGGCAGCCTGTGAGGCCTGCAGGATATAAAAAAAATAAGTGAGAGGACAAAAAAGGTGTAGGGATTACAAAACTGTTGCCTCTCCTCTGCAGTTAGTCACCGCATCACTGCCTCCTCACTCCAGGGTAACAATCCTGCACAAAGATCTTTATCACAGGGCTGGGGAGAAGACTGACAATCTTCAAGTAATCGGTTTTCTGAGTATTTCAGGATGGGGATCCCTGAACACCAACCAGGATTTTGCAATAAAAGCCAGGATAGAATCAATAGGGATACAGTCAGGTTTTAGTTAAAATAAAAGGAAAAGTAGCTCTCAAATTCCAACAGGGAGCCTATGCTAATGCACCAGAACTTGTCTCCTTTTCAGTCCCACTTAAAACTTGGAAGAGTCAGAACACTGGCTGGACCCAGCACCATCTTTGCAAGCGGAGAGCAGGAGGAAAGCCTTCATTGCCAGGACAGCAGGGAGAAGGCAGTTCATAGCCACTGCTGTCACCTGCCAGCAGTACTTACCTCGCCTGCCATCTTCATATCCTGCTCAGCATCTGCCTGCTTCCGCTTCAGCTCTTTTTCTGCATCCTGCAGCTGCTTCATCATGTCATCCACTTCTCTGACCAGTCCCGTCACATCAGCAAAGGTCTTGTCGGCTTCGGCTCTGGTAGCAGCAGCACTCTGCAGCCAACAGGTGGGAGAGAATGGAAAAAGGTGGTGAAAGTGCAGAACTTCCTTCAATCCTTCTCATCAAAATGCATTGATTTCCTATCTTGCCACATTTTGCATTCACAGTGGAGAATACAGCAGAGAGCACACGGGGCTCACCAGGAAATACTGGAACAGGAGTTTATCCGATCACACAACAGTATCTCAGAGGGAGTGAGCTGCAGCAGACTCACCTTCTGAACGGAGCTGGCGATTTTCTCAGCATCATCTGCTCTGGCCTTGGCCTCGCGGGCGTCAGCAGCAGCATTGCCCAGCGCCAGCTCTGCTTGGCGTGTCTTATTGTTGGCCTCTGCAATGGTCTGGCTGATGGCAGGGATCTTCTTCAGTGCCTCCTCAGCCGCCGTCTTGTTATCGTTTACCCGCTTGTCAAAGTCTAAGGGGGAAAAGCAGATCCTTATCACGTGCTCCAGAAGAGCCTTGAGATGCTCCTTTGACCAAGCTACCCAAGGCTTTGCTACCCGCACACTGGAGGGATCAAGAGGAAACTGGGGTCAGCTCTCCCTATTGCACATCTTCTGATGCTAAATAAGGAAGTTAAAAGGAAATTTCCAGTCCCTGAAAACACTTATATTTTTTCTTTAAAGAAAAACAAACCAAAAGAACACACCCAATACTCAGGGTAAGGGCAATAGCAGGGCCTCTTTAACCAGAATATCCTACTGCCAAGTGACTTGTCACACCGGAATTGAAGGATTCACTCCAAGTGCTTCCTCTCTCTTTACCTTTCAGGTTGCTGAGAATGGTATTGGCCTCCTGTAGTGTGCCATTGCCCTTCCGAGCAGCTTCTTCCGCCAGGGCTTTTGCTGCATCTGCTCGAGCCAAGAGCTGGTCTGCAGTCTGAGGAGACATGACATTATCAATGTATTCTCACTTCCTGAAGAACAATTGTGTTCATGTATGAAAAAGTACTGCTCAGCTTCAAACAACAATGCCATCCAGAAGAGCAGTACTTCTTCTGAGACCAGGTGAGTGTATGTACTTTGGGAATACTGTTCTGAATACAAAGTTGACACCACATCTGACAAATATCTCCTATTTTCCCATACAGCCTCAAAGCCGTTGCTTTTAACAGCTTTCTGCATCTCCTTTCTGGGGCCATTCTTCAGCATTCTCATAATCAATAAGTAATACTAAGACCGAATGAGATGAGATCTTTCACATCTGGCCAGTTACTTGTCTTCCTTGTTTTTTTTTTTTCCTGGGAAACAAAAGCCTGCACAAAGTGGAACTGACCTGCTGCTCTGTCTTCCCTTTCTCCAAGAGGTTCTTTACTTCTAGCTCCTTTCCCTTCATGTCTTCTCTCAAGTCCTCATAATCTTTTAGCTTCCTGACAATTAGTTGATCCAGTTCCTCCGCTTCCTTCTTGATCTTATTTGCTTCATTCTGCAGGTGGAAATCACACACACAGATTCCTGAATGTTAAAGAATTCCTGAGCAGGTGGTAAATTTTTGCACTTCTACATTCAAGCCAAGATGTTTGGCAAACATTTCACTCAGATTTTTGTCCTTCAGAGACTGAGGGAGGTGGGGTTTATGTAGGTGGTTTTCTGCATTTAAATCTCCTGCATAAATGTTGGAATTGCATAAAAGCTGGATTATGCCTGGATGGACAAAAAACTCACAAACCATTCTTATGCAGAGAACATTAGCAGAGCACATGTAAGGCATGCCAGCAAACCAGCAATCTTCAGGAAGTACTGCACAATGGTGCCCACATGTACCTCTAGCCCTGTGGAATCCACATTAGGCAAGCTGGTGAGATTAGCGTAGATCTGCAGGGCTCTGTTTCCAGCTTCCTCTGCCTCCACAAGCACCTTGTTGGCCTGTTTCTCTAGGTCTTGAGAAATATTCCTTGCTTGATTGTACCTAAAAAATCCCCAAGGATCCAGTTATGTTACAGTATTTTTTGTAGAACTGAACTTAGTAAGAGAGTAGTGAGGCTAAGAAATTGAACATCACCTCCTGTAAAATCCAAAGCATACAGAGGGTTGTCTTAGTTTTAAGCACTGCTCTAAAGTCAGGAAATAAAAACAATTTTCTGTTACTGACTCACTTCTGGTTGAGCTCATCAATATCAATTGCAGTTTGGTTTTCTCCAGCCAGGGTCTTCAGCAGCAGTTGATATGCTTTCGTGGAAGTATCATTTGCAGCCTTGGCTGTGCGAACAATCTCATCAGCTTCCTTTTTGTGCCTGGACAAGATGACAGAAGAAAAATAATGCCACTAGATTTGTCAGCCAATAGTTTTTATCCTCACTTCTCGATTATATTCTCTCTTACTTTTCCTTCCTTCCTCCCCCCCTCACCCCCCAGATTTACACATGGGAGATGCTGAAACATTTGCAATGGAAGATGGTTGCCATTTCTGTCATCCACATGCTTAATCTTTGCCATCAGTGCTACACAGCCATCATCCCACAGCACCAGTCTCTTACACTGCAAAGGGTGTCTGTCTGATATCCAGCAAACTGAATTCTGCTTCCCCCTTGTAGGGAAGAGCAGGGCCCTGACCTAGGCCACACTGAGTGTGTCTTGCCACAGCCTACCTTTCTGCCAGCTTACGGGCCTCTTCTGCCAACAGAGTCATGTTGTTGGGGTCCCCGCTTTGCTCCGGAGGTGTAATGGACTGGAAAAGAAAGAAAAAACAAACCCTTAAGGCTCTTTTTACATCTTTTCTTCATCTTTGCTTTAAATAGTTATTGTCATGATCTAAATGCTTAGAGATGTATCTAACCTACTTCTCATTCTCTGTATGTTTTTCTTAAGGCCATGCAGTTTCCACCACTGGTTATCCCTTGAAAAACAACAGTGCTAATATTTATTTAGGACTTTTTATGTTGGTTTGGGCTGAGATACAATCTGTGACAGACAGTGGCAAACTTTCTTCACTGATTTCCCATGATCTTGATGCAAATTTGCTGTATAAGGGAGAGAGCAAGTGGAGAAACACACCAGAGGCACCAAAGGAAAGGCCCTCACCCTCTCCCAGCTGTGTGGGATCTCAGCAGCACACTCACCACGTTGTCAGCTGCCACCTTGGCCTTCTCCAGCATATCAGAAGCCAAGCTGATCAGGTCCTCGGTGTCCTCCACCCGCACCCGGGCCTGCTCTGCCAGGTTCTCCGTGTCCCGCACTGTGCTCTGGATGATCCTCAGCCTGTTGAGCTGACTCACTAAGGTGCTGTTGATGTCTTTCAGATGATCCATGAGGCCCTGATCTACATCTGAAACACACAACAGAAAAGAGAGGAAACAAAATTAATCAGAGCAGGAAGAGAAGCTGGAGCAGCAGCTTACCACTGCAGGCACTGTGTTGGTAGGTTAATCCCCTACTGAAAGGGAACCAGCAAGCCATTTCACAAGTTACTTCGCTTGAGATCAAAGTCATAATCAGAATGTGCACCAAACAGGAGAAATGAAAAGCCATTAACTAGTAATAAGACAATCCCACTGGGTGTTGGAACTGACTCTGATGGGGGATTTTGTGTTCAGAATCATGTTTTTTACCTGTCTCACTGACTTAAAATGACTATGGAGCTGCTCCTCAATGAGTTTTGTGAATTCTCTTTAGCTTAACTCCTAGAAATTAAGCAGAAACTGAGGAATAGTGCAGATGTACATTTTTCCACACTCAGAGCAACAATGGCTACTCTGAAGAAAGGCACAGGGAACTCCATAGGGAACACCTAGGAGCTGTGTGGAATAGCAAACCCACTCCAAACTCCCCCCAAACCAAAGGGCTGACAAAAGCCAGCAGGATAGAGCCTTGGTTCTTTCATATGTAGGACTTATAAGGCACCCAAACTTCCTCTAATTTTTGGACCACCAGGTAATTCCCCACAACAGCATCTTAATAATGGAGGCATCACAGCACAGGTATGCGCCTCACAATCAAGGCAGTTCCTTTTGAAAAGCTGAGAGTGCTACCAAGAATTAAAGTGCAAGCAGAAGCCTGCAGAACTCCAAAATTAAGATTTTTCCCAAATACCTTGCAGCACATCTTAAGTATTGAACATGAACATTTGACACATTTCAAAAACATAATACCACAGAAAACCAGAAATAACTCCTAGAGATGTGCACAGATTTTTGCAAGGGTAGATTTTTTTGCATTTACCTTGCCCTCTTAGTAAGAGAAGAACCTGGAGCTGGGGAAGGGTCTGGAGCACAAGTCTGGTGAAGAGCACCTGAAGGAGCTAGGAGGGGTTGAGCCTGGAGATAAGGAAGCTCAGGGAGGGACCTTCTGGTTCTCCACAACTCCCTGACAGGACAGTGCTCCCAGCGGGATCAGGCTCTGCTCCCAGGGAACAGGGACGGGATGAGAAGAAACAGCCTCAAGCTGTGCCTGGGAAAGTTTTGGGAAAAAATTCTTCACTGAAAGGGCTGTCCAGCCCTGGCACAGGCTGCCCAGGGAAATGATGAAATCACCACCCCTGGAGGGATCCTAAAAGCTGTGTGGATGTGGCGCTTGGGGACATGGGTTACTGGTGGCCTTGGCAGTGCTGGGAGGTAGGGAACAGTTGGACTTGATCTTAACGGTCTTTCCAAATTAAATGATTCTATGATTCGAGACATGGAAAGAGAGATCAAATTTCACCACAAAACTGAATCCATTCCCTCATCTTTCTCCAATCCCCACCCTTACGTAGGACTGTTATCTAGGCACAGATGCCAAGCAGGCAGTGTAAATCAACCTCAGCTAAAGCTGAGAAAAGCTTAAGCGACCATTCTCACTGGCAGGAATCTTCCCAAGCAAATGCCAGCATTAGATGCATGTTAGCCTTCTCCCAGCTTCACACAAAGGGGACAAATTTTCCCAAGGTGGTCTGAAATCACTGAACCAGCTCCCAGGGGAACATATTTTACTGCAAAGACAATAGTCTTCTTCAAGATTCTCTTTGCGAAAACATGCATCATCTTATACATTAAAGAGACCCTAAGGACAAACCACTGTCACAGTCATGAGAAACATCCTTCTCACAGACATCCTGTGGTAGGGGTGACAATACAAGAATCAATTTGAAGCAGAGTTTAACAGGAAAAACGGCACTCTTCAGAACATTCTACACTTTATGGTGGGATAATTATGTTTGCCATCAGGATTTTGAAGCCTTCATTCTGATTGCTGATGATATCCCAACAAGAACGATTTGATCCCAAGATGTCTGAGCAAATTTAAAGCATAATAAGTATACCTGAAAGTTTTCTGCTTGTTTAACAAATAAAACCCTCCTTTTCATCCAGAGAAGAGGGTAACGTAAAACACTTGCATCCATACACAGCTAGAGGCAGATCTTTACTTCCATGTACAACAGAGACCACTGGTAGAACAGCATGGATAAAAGCACAGGCACTGTTGTTTTGATAATAGTATTCAGTGCTGCCTGAAATAGGTGTCAATCCTGGAGCACAGCACTGGCTTGAAGTAAAACACGCTGTCTCCAAAGGGAACAGGAACATCAGGCAAAGAACTCATTTAGTTAGTCCACATCTGATCAGGTCAACTCACCTTTGCTCTTTTGTGCTTCATGGAGCAACTCCATAACTTCTCTTTCTGCCTGCTTCAATCTCTCTTCAAAGGCTTCATCAGTTACAGTTTCTTCTCTGGTACCCAGATTTGCTATAAGATTTTCCAGCTCCCACAGCCTTTGACGTTGCTCCACCACCTACAGGAGAGGGACAGAGCACAGCTATGACACAGCAAAGCACCTTGAGCCTCTCTGCTTTCAGCAACCACCAACAGCCACGGGCCAGAATGCTGCACAAGTGGACACATGCCACCATCTCCAGTGCTGCCAACAGCAGTGTTTGTGGCCTTACCTTATCTTTCACTAATCTGTAACAGGCTGGACACTCCTGACAGCCCAGCCATGAGCGGTTGTAGAAATAGTTCTCCTCACACTGGTCGCAGCGGCTCCCCACAAAGCCTTCCTTGCACTCGCAGTGGCCATTCTCCTGGCACTGCAGGGACCGTGAGCCCTCAGGATCACAGTCACAGGCTGCAGGGAAGTTAAACCTCAATCAGACTGTAGAAGAGGCAGAAATACCCTAAAACTCACAGGAAAAGAGGATATCCTTAATACCCTAAAACATCTGCAAGAGCTGTGGGGCACAAACCCACAGCTGGACCTCACTTCTGATTGCAGTGCTTCTACTCACAAGCAGGATCCAACATTCACTGTGTGCACTCAGTGTTGCTATTACCTCTCCTACAAAGCATCACTCTACCCCATTTCATTGTAACCAACTGCAGTTAGTTCTCCTGCTCTTTACAGGCAGGGATATCAACGAGGAAAGTTTGGATCATCCTTCTTTGCAATCATGTTTACAAGATCAGCTGCTCCTCAAGAAAGAATCTGTATACTGAGGCCATCTACAGAGTAGCTGTGCAGGAACACATTAAGAAACAGGGTTGTTGGAGGCCAAGATGCAGAGAATGTATTTACACCAAGGAGAAGTAGGTATCTATTAGGTTGGATATCTAGTAAGTCAGACAAGAAAAAGGTAACAAAAGAAGGGGATAAGCTATAGTACAGAAATCAAATTTCATCACACACAGTGTGGACATAAAGTGCCAACTTCTGCTGTGATGAGGAGCAGGATGACAAAATACCTTCCCAGAGGGAGAAGGAAAGCAAAGGCAAGGCTGGGTGTGCAACATTCTTTCCATCTGCCTTGCTCTCACCCCTCAAGACTTACGTTTACAGCCTTCGGAGCCAAAGCCAAAGTGGTTGCCCTCACATCTGTCACAGTGCTGACCGGTGACACCTGGCTGGCACTCGCACTGCCCTGTTCGGATGTCACACTGCCCGTTGGTGGAGCCCAGCGCGTGGCAGTTGCACCTGGGGGAAGCACGCACACATCAGATGTGACACAGAAGGGACCTCTCTGAAGAGCGCAGCTCAACATTTCCCAAAGTCGCTTTTCTTGCTGTGCAGATGCAGCAGGCAAGGCACTGAGCTTTTGAACCATGCAAGGTCACTTGCTGCCTGCACTAAAAAAGGAACCCACACTCCCCTGCTACAGTCACAAAGTCATGCAGCAGTTTTCTATTTAAAACCCTGATTTAGAGCTCTTTATAAAGCTATTTATAAGTCAGGCTTTTTGTACAGCCTTAGTAGCTACTCCCTGACTACTGCTCTTCCCCACCCACAGCAGCACTGAGGCATACCTGTCACTTGTGACAAACATCACACTCTTGCACAGTGTAAGTACAGACCCTCCAAAACCAGGGTCTCTCTGCCCCAAGCCAAGGCAAGCCTCACCTCTCACAGCCACGTCCACTCTGGAGGTTGAAGAATCCAGGCTCACAAGCACTGCAGTCCCTCCCAGTGACGTGAGACAAGCACTCACACTGCCCAGTCACTTGATTGCAGATCGTCTGCTGATTCACGGTGCCGTAAGGATTGCAGTGACAAGCTGCAAAAATAAAAAGGTGTGGAGAGACATGCACAAAGTTAGAAATCCCTTGTGGTGTTGGTACTTACCCTAATGGGCCTAGATCCAAACCACATGGCCACCCAGCCCCTGCATCACACAATGCTTTTGCTTTGATGGCACTAAGTGCCCACAAACACAAGGATTTTAGCAAACTAGAACCACCAAACCAGGCTAAAGCCACACATTGCTGCTGACGGGCACAAGCAACAGCCTGACAGAAGCTCTTGGGGACAAAACGATTTTTAAATGCAAGAAGAAGCAAGTCTCACCTCTGCACTTGTCGGCAGGGTCGGGGGCCAAGGGGTTCCCAAAGAAGCCATCCTTGCAGCGGTCACAGTAGAAGCCAGCGGTGTTGTAGATGCACTTGAGGCACTCGCCAGTCTGGCGGTCGCAGTTGCCCACGGCGTTGGGGTCGATGTTGTCGTTGCACTGGCACAGGCGGCAGGGCCTCACAGCACCATTTTTGCCCAGTGGGTCTCCGAAATAGGCATCATCACACAGCTCACACCTCTTTCCTGGGACACAACACAGACATGAGTGCTGCAGCAAAAAGCCCTTTGCTGCCATCTCACATGAATCCCCTTTGCAGTCCCTTCTGAAAAGTAAACCCTTCAGCTTCTTCCCTTTCATCCTTCTGTTGGGGCCAGACACAAATCCCTCCTCATCTCTATATTCAAGCTGTTTATTCACTGGAACTTTGCATTATATTTCCACTCTTCCTCTCCTATCCCTTTAAACCAAGCCTATTTGCTGCAATTTGTTGTTAATTTAAGAATCCAAATAGGCAGAGCTCTGTGGGGCATCACTGCTCCAGGAAGCTCCACTGCCGATGAGACCTGCCAAACCTCCACAGGCAGCCACTGAAGAATCTGATTCAGCAGCTTCCTATACTTATTGCAGATCTGACCTCCCCAGCCAGTTATGAGCTCCATTTCTTAGGCAGTTCTTCCACATAAAAACCTCCTTTTTCCTCACATCCCAAAAAGGTGGTGGGAGAAAGGAGGAACTCTTCTGCAATCACATAGCTACAGACACCTGAGCTGAAGGGAACCTGGGCCCTGGACTCTGCTTTGGTTCCCAACACAGTGGCACCCACAGGAATCCCCACAAGCTGCTTCTGTGCTTGGTCAGAGGCTTTCATAAGCACAAGAATTTACAGGTGTTCTGTACTTTGGATTCTGCCATGCAAAGCATAAAATCAGCAGAGAAGCATGAAGGCTGCCAACCATCCTATGGCTTCCTTGCTGTTTGCAGACAGAACAAAAGCTTCTGCTTAACAACTCAGCTACATACTTGGACTTCACCACTTATTGCTAAGATAAAAAGATCTGTATCTGTTCACATATTTCTCCTTAACATTGCTGAGCACTAGTTTGATCTTGTATTTTTTTGGGCAGTGTTTGTGAGTCACTGCAGCCTTCCTGCTCTTCCTAGGAAGCATCCTGTAGTGCCTCACTTGCTGGCAAACTGCACCTTTTAATTTTATTTCAGTCTGACCTGCCTTCCTGGCTCTTTCAAATCTACTTTCTGCCCAACACCATGCCATCATCAGAGCTCCATTAGAAGGCAGCATGGCTCTCCTATACAGCACAGAAATGGTCAGAATTTGCAGATCAAGCCTTTTGCTCTCAAGAAACAGGCATGAAATACATGTGAAGCCCCAAGCCTCACACAGGAGAGAAAACAGGGCTGAGGAAGGGAGAAGGATTTGAACCAGAAGACACAGCAGCTTTAAGACCTATTCATTGTGGATCAGAGAACAAGAACTAGCAGGAGACACATTTCCACAACCATGTGCATGTAGAAAAAGATGTTTTCTGTAGGAACACACCTGTAGTGCCAGCCTGGCAGCTGGTGCACACAACCTCCTTGGTGCGGGGCACAATGGCACAGCTCGAGATGCCTGGGCATGGGCAGGGCTGGCAGTCCGAGGCTGTGCCAGCCGTGGCATCACCGTAATACCCATCGCTGCACTTCTCACAGTGAGTCCCTGCCGTGTTATCCCTGCAATTGCACATGCCTGGAATAGAGAGGGATATGAGTTTTGCTTCATTGTCCAACCCAGAAAGGAAGAACCACCCTCCTGCTGCTCCCTCTTACCCGTCTCGGGATCACATGTCTCGCTGTGCCCATTGCACGTGCAAGGCACGCAGGGGCTGTAGGGTCCGAGGCTTGGGGTCTCTCGCCAGTACCCAGAGGTGCAGCGCTCACAGAACTGTCCCTCATACCCCACTGGACATGAGCAGCTCTCCACCCAGGCCACGGGCACACCAGGTCCAGGACGAGCACTTGTGATAGTGACATCATCCAGGTGACCAGCACCTAGAAAGCACCAAGAGGCAAACCCTTTGTAACCACAAAGGCTATCATCACTGCCTCCCCAAACACAGCTGAACAGTACAAGGGACACAGGTGGGTGCTTGCAGCTGGTAAGGTGAATCAAGATGCAAAACCCTCCAGGAAGGTTTAGAGAGATGAGAAAAGATGCACTAGAGCTCACCAAGGGAACAAGCAGGGCAGGAAAGATGAGAATGACAATACAGAGGAGAATCTGAGAACAGCAGGTGAGCACGTACAATCAATTAAAATTAAGTTATATTTTACATGTTTCCATTTTCAAATCAAATACCAAAACCAATTCCTGGCTTTCAAGACAGAACAGACCATGTCTCCAGCAATTTTAATACACCATCTGCAAACCACACCTCAGGACAAACTCTTCAACTATTCCTCTAAAGCCATTCCTTCCTCTGTCATTTCAGCACTTCCCTCCTGTAGTCCCAGCCCCTTCCCTGGAGTGAAACAGAGCCCAGACACAACATAACTGGCTTTTAACTTATGTGTTTGTACCACTGCAGCAGATCCAGTGCACTGAGCAGAGCCCCAGCTCCCACACACTAGCAGTGGTTACAGCACTCAGGGATGGTTTGCTCCACACCTTTCTTCCCTTTATTTTCACAACCCCACATTCCTCATTATGGGCCACCCCTCTAAAAACACTTGCAGTTTTCCCACCTTTCCCAAATGCAAATCCATCCTTTGCATCTTTCTGCAAAAATTCTTCATCACAGAAATACCTAAGGACATATTCTAATTCATGCCCATTTTTATAAATCTTCATTATGAGGAACTTTCACTCAGGTTCTGCACAGGCAGAACTTTAGGGACCTTGTCCTTCCCATTTGCATGTCAAGGCAAGACACAGAAAGAGGAGGGATGTAACCATTCCTAATGTAGTGAAACTTAAAGCCAAGTGTTGTAAACTTCCTACATCCTACTGTGTCCTTCAGGACTCTGCACTATGCATTTTTACCAACTGGAGGACAGTGGCTATACAACAAAGCAAAATTCCCATGTTTAGAGCAAGGAATCAGCAGCTGATAAGCGTTCAGCTTCCAGACATTCAAAGACAACATTTTTCTTTCCCCTATCCTCTTCAGGAGGCCTGGGAGAAGATGCTACACAGGAAGGCCAGATGAAAAGCCACTGGCACAAGCTTTGCCAAATAAGCTGCCACAGCTATTTATGGCTGGGCCCTACAATGAAGCAACCCAAGCACTAGACAAATGAGTTTGCCCCCTCTTCTGCGACGTTCTGCTCAGTGACTTACTTCTCTCACTGTATGTCCCACGGATCTTGATGGAAGTCAAGTTGTGGAGAAGCTTTTGGAACTCAAATGCTGTAAGAGCAGGCCTCCACGGGTAATCTGCAGCCTCATGGAGCCTGGGGAGAAGAGCCATGCATCATTAGCACAGCTTTCAGCTGCTAACAGCTGCAACCTCTCAAAGTTCCCTTCACAACAACACCATGCTATTGCAACATCATCCACATCAGCTTAAACTTAATGATATCTGTTTTCACAAGAGCTCAGAGGCCAAAGGCAGCCCAGGCCAGGTGCCAGCTGCTCCCACCATACCTGAAGGTGTAGGCCTGCATATTCTCACTGGGGTAGGAGTTGCCCTGGGCAATGAGTGGCACCGACACTCTCAGCCCAGCCCCTTCCAGCACCAGGTCCTCTGCAGAGAGGCGCGTATCCCGCCTGTCCACGTGGAAGGAGAAGGTCAGGTTTTGCCCATAACTCAAAACCTGGTTGCCCAAGAACTTGCCTGAAAGGGGAAGAAATCCTTACAGTTAGAGGACAGAACACAAAGGGCACAAACAGCACAGAAAGCCATGATTTTAGAATGACCTACGTGGTGCAACGAAGTACATGGGGAAGTATGTGTCCGAGATAACAGAGATATCCTGGGTCTCGGCACTCCACTGGAGCATGATTTCTGAGCCATCACGCTGCTCAGCACGCCACTCGTCCTCTCCTGAAGAATCAGACAGGCAAGAATCAACACCCTTGGAATATGGAGATTTGCACACACTTCTCATGTCACACTGTTCATGTCTTAGTTAATCTAATGTGCACGGGCACTGACAGGCTGCAGAAAGCAGCTGTGCAGAGAATTCAGATAGTAAACACCATCTTTCCAATTTAAGCCCCTAACTCAAGTGCTGACTGAACTTTGAACTCTATGACGACTACTTGTCCAAAACCTTCTTTTCTAAAGAGCTTAAGCAGAGACAGGAAAACCTGCAGTCCCCTATGACTTAAGAGTTGCAGCCTTTGTATGAACTGTTCTCCAGCGGAATTTTAATTTACAAGATGTTCTTTTCAGAGTACACAGCACGAAAACATGCATACACAGGAAACTGACTGCATGAATAAAACAGGTTTTTCCTGGGCTTACAGACTCACTGGAAACACAACTGTGTTTTATTCAGAGCCATGTAAACCCCAAATCTAAAGTGATTTTGATCCTCTCAATCAGAAGGTCTGATTTGGTTCTAGAACTGAGGAAATTCTGCTTTGTCAGCACACCTCTCAGGCTAGAAAAGGTTTCTATTTGCAATTCCCACTTGCACCTGCACGGTGTACAATAACTGCATGCCCGAGGCCAGAGCTGTGAATTCCTTCCCCCCTAATCTGAACAAACAAGCTGCAGACATGGAAGCTCCACGTAGCTTCAGCATTTCCAAAAGAGGGGTCCTAGACCTGCCTGCCCAAGGTTTGTGGTCTTGCACAGAAAGGAAGGAGTTGGGTTTTTTTGAATCACTTCTGACTTGAGTCTACAGCCCAACAAAAGATACAAAAGATACAAAAGAAAGCTCAATTTTACCAAACTCGAAGTTGGAGGTGATGCTATGGATACTATAGCCCACAGCATTGGTGCAGACTGAAGAGTGTCCAAAACAGAAGCAGGGGGTACAGCCTCTTGGATTAGAAGAATCCAGATGGAAAAATCCAGGTTTGCATCTGAAGATGTGAAGGAAAGAGAATTAATTTCCCTGATGCTTAACCCCAGATCCTCACTCGAATGTCTTTCATTCTTGAAACAAAGCCACGGGAAGAAAAACTCACCTCTCACAGTGGAATCCTTCCACGTTGTCCTTGCACGCACACCGCCCTGTCTCAACGTTGCATTCCCCTGTGCTGCCAGCAGCATTGCAAGAACAGGACCTGGGAGAATCAGGAGAGAGGGTAGTTCAGTGAGAGCCACATAGAGAAAGCTTTACAGAAAGTCTAGTTTTCCTTTTAGAGAGCTGCAATCCTCCTTACCTGCACCCAGCTTCAGAGAGGGAGTGGAACCCTGGCTGGCACCGGTCACACTTTTCCCCCATCACGCCAGCTTTGCAGCTGCACTGGCCGTAGCTGTCGCACTGAGTGCTGAGGGAGCCTGTGGGACAGCAGGGACAGGCACCTCAGCACACACATATGGTTCCATCATCTATTCAAACTTTACAACACAGGCAAGAAATAAGGAAGAAGAAAGCAAGAAGTACAGCCTCAAGATGATGAGTGACAGCTTATCTAAAGACTGCCTCTAGTTCACAGGGATTTTTCCCCTGGCAGGTCTAGACAGATGATTTGTTATCTAGTCTTCCCAAACTATATTCAGCCTTTTATTCCTACCAACCAACCAACCTTTTTATATATAAAATATATTTTAACTTCAAATTGCCTTCTCCTGCTTCATATCCTTAGTGCTACATTTGCATGCCTCCAATTCCATATCTGTTTTACTCTGCAATATGTAATTTCCAAGATTTTATTCCCTGAATCCCTTGTGTTCCCCCTAATTGCCATCTCCCCTTTCCCTGACCTCTCCTTTTCACACTCCAGCTTCCTTCCTTGATTCCTAAGTTGCATTTCAAGACTAAACTGCCTCCTTGGAGCAAGGCTGCACGTGCCGCTATGAATCCTAGTAAACTCTTGAGCAAAACCCCCATTTTTGGAAGGACACCTTCCTCAGTACTGCTCCGTTCAAGTGGTCTTGCACAAAAAGCAGTAATGAGTATTTTGGACCAAACCACTACAAGCAGTAACAGGTTTCTTTAATCCATAGTGGACAAAATGCATTCCCACAAACATCCATGTGGCTGGCAGCCTCGGAGCTGCCAGCACTGTAAGAGTTAACTAGAGAAGAAAAATATTTTAATATACAGAAATAGTTGCTTGTTTCCACTTCAATCCACACCAGAAGATTATAGCAAATGAAGAGTAAAGATGATTAGGCTGGATGGGACAGAAGAACTCACAAAACCTTTACCATATACAGCCAAAGTTCAAATCCCCTTTGCAGTCCCACTTAGGATTACTTAGGAAAAAAAGAGTACTTGGACAAAAAATAACAATCCAAACATATCCAGGAGATTCAAATACACCAGTGTGTCATGGCATACAAGTTAATGGCTAAGTTACAAAAGCCTTTGAAAGCCATTTTAAAGACCTGAGAAGTCACCTCCCTGGATCTTCTCGACTGTCTCAGCAGATACCAACCCTCACCCCTCTTAAAATAAGGTCTGACACAAGGACCCAGGAGAGCAGTCAGAAGAAGAAGGTCCTTTATTGGTCAAAAACTTTACAACTGAATGACTCCCTGACCAAATTAGATAGGAGATGCACCCCGGCAGACTTCTCCCTGGCTGCTTTTAGGGCATGCTACAAGCAATTCCAGTTACTCTTTTGAAACCTCATGTCATATCTTACTATGTGTTAATCCTTTTCACTCCTTCTCCCTTACTTGCTGTGAGCTGGTGTAGTTATGGGATCACTCCTTACAGGTTAAGTGGTTCCCTTCACTACAAAAGATTTATTCTCCTGCCAGAATTACCCCCCTCCCCGTTTTTTAAAAAGGAATATAACTACATATTTTGAGTTTACTTTATCTCACCCCACCCCCTTTTGTGTTTAATGTTTCACTGGTTTCTATTTATAGTGCTTGGATACTTGGTAGGAGAAACTGATGCAACAGCTAAAGTTCACTACAATTTCTCAGCATGAACAACTTCCAGAAATACCTACTCACATCATCTTCATTATTAACAATTCAAATGAGTCCTTTAGTACTGGGAGCATCCAGGGTAACACATACACAGTGGGGAAAAAAAATCTATTTCAGAATATATTTGAAGGAGTAAGTGCTGCAGAGGTGACCCATCTGCCCCTGCCAACCCCATTTAGATCCAAGGATAACTTAAACCAAAATACAACCCAATAAACATTTCCTACATGGGGGGAGTGGGGGGAAATCCAAACAACCCCCCCTCTTTATCCCAGAGTTTGCAATGAGCTGCATGACCCAAAGAAGAGGTGGGTTTTGTGCATGGATGTTTGCAAGCAGCCATGTTTGCAGCACTGCTCACCGACTGGGTTGCAGCTGCAGGGCAGGCAGGCCTTGTCGCTGGCCAGGCGGTAGAAGCTGTCCCGGCAGCGCTCGCAGTGGGGCCCATCTGTGTTGCCGGCGCAAGCAGTGCAGTGGCCACCATGGCCTGTGGCGCGGTACAGCTCGGGGTCAAAGTAGCACTCCTGGGACCACCCGCTGCAGTCGCATGCTGCAAAGACAGGGCACCATCAGTGACCAGCCTGACCTCACAGCACAAAACCCACCCTGCATAGTTCAGCTGTAGAGAAGCTGCAGTAGGAGCGTTTAACCACTCCCAAGACCTGAAACAAACTCAAGACCATTCTCATCAATGCCAAAAGAAAACCAGCATTTTCTACCCCACTTCTTTCAACATCAGACTGCCACTTGCAGCCAAAATGCTGTCCTCCCACGCAGCAACACCGATCTATGTCATTCAAACAAGCATGAGAACATAACATGAGGCTACTACATGCTGTAATGAGAGCTTCTCCCCTGGATTGCAAATCCCTAGACAACAGGACACCCCAATTTCACCAGCCCATTGAGGGAAGCCACAGACAGCTGGGACCTGTCTAGACACACAGAGGTCAGACAGCAATAAAGCTTTTCTGTCTGAAAAAGCTTCCCCATAAAGTAAGCTACCAGGAGCTGTGGTCTGGGACAAAACATCAAGGAAACTGGTGCTCCGTGACAGAGAGCTGCATTTGCAGTCCAGAAATTAGATTAAATAATCAACAAGTAACTGTAAAAACCAATAACCCAAACACAAAAATCAGCTGATGCTAAATGAGGAGCTTTTGAAAGGGCAATTACACTGCAGCATAGTAAACAGATATTTTTTCCCATGGGTCCCATAAAGTACAAGCCTGTACATTTTTGCAGGACACCTCTTTCCTGCAGGTGGCTCCCATCCTTCTCCAGGAAGGAGATACCCATTCCTAGGGATCTACCAGAAAGCTCCTACAGGATAGGAGTGGAATGCCCAATAGTCCCATGAACTGTGCTTAATGCAGGCTAACTGCAACTGAGACAAGTTAAAACGAGGCAGGGCCAACTTGTGGCTGCCAGCAGAGGCAGGGGACAACCCTGCTCTGGACAGGCTGTCCCTGGGTGCAGCCACACATACGCAGGCACTCATTGGCGCTCTCTGCAGTCGCTCTCCTCCACGGGCGGTCATTGAAGAAAGGAAGGCACTTTTCACAGTCCACCCCAAAGGTGTTGTGCTTGCAGTTGCAGACCAGCTTCCCAAGCTCATTCTTCACACATTCACTCGCATGCCCGTTGCATTTGCACCTGGTTCAGGAGAAGCAAGGAAAAGGTATTAAAATTCCAGGGCTCCAAGTCACTCACAAAGCAACCCCAAAAAACAGGGACTCTCAAAATGTGAGATGAGAGAAATTGAAGGTAGATGATCACAACAAAATCATCCATTCAGCCTGGAGGAGGCTTCAGTGATATCTTATGGAGGCCTTCTAATATCTAAAAGGGGTTTACAAATGGAGAGAAACTCTTTATCAGGGCCTGTAGTGATGGGACAAGTGGCAGTAATTTTAAACATCTTTCAATTTTTAAATTTGAAATTTTTCAAATTTTAATTTGAAAGATGGTGGGGTTAGATTGGACATAACGAATCAATGTTCTGTAATGAGGGTGGTGGGACACTGGCACAGGTTGCCCAGAGAAGCTGTGGCTGTCCCATCCCTGGAAGTGTTCAAGGCCAGACTGGATGGGGCTTGGAGCAAGCTGGGCTAGTGGAAGGTGTCCCTGCCCGCAACGGGGGTTGAATGATCTTTGAAGGTCCCTTCCAAACCAAACCATTCCATGAAACAGAGGCGCAGCCTGCTCCAGGTAGGCATTTAGAAAGGGAAGAAAGTTAACTAACTCCTTTGCAGTCTTCAGACTAAGCTGAGTAGGAGAAGCAAAGATTTAGCTGGCTTTAGGTTAGTAAATTTCCCAGAACTTCTCTCTTGTGAGAGCCTAGAGCACAGTATGTTCACTGGGTGTGGGCTATTGTGGTATCAGCAGGAAGTTAAATAGCACAAAGGTGACTAATACAGAAGCCCAGGACCTCCAGACTGGTGGTGCAGGCAATACAAATCCCCATGTGGCCAAATCCCAGTCTCAGGACTGCCATCGGCAAACAGCCTAAAACTCTGCAGTGGTCTCATCTCTGTTTATTAAAACATTTTATCATCAAGTACTTAAGGTTTAAACATTCTACAATAGACTTTGGCAAAAGGAACAGACAACCACAACCGTGTTGTACCATGTTCCAGACCTCCAAAGGAGATAGCTTCCTCAATATATGTGAAGTAGAGACACCGAGATTTTCTACTTACTGTTATTCTAGAGAACAGATACAGGCAGAAAACAATTTTAAAATACATTAAAAACCACACAAACCACAGAGCAGAAAATTCTTTTTCTTTTGTTTTCCATTTTAGTTACTCTTTTTACCATTTATCCAAATCACTTAATATTTCATCTAATCAAGGAAAAAAAATTGATCTCTGTCAGCCCTGAAGTAATAGCCACAAAAGCTTATACACAATATTTGCAAATTATGTAAAATTCATTCTAACATATTTTTGATTTAGGACAGTCAATAAAGACCAGAGCCTAATGATATCATGTGAATACAATCAGTATTTTTAAAGCAGTCTAGTATACCTAACAAAAAACTTTTCTAAGCACAGAGTTTTATTGTCTACTCACCTACCACCCACAGCAAAATCAGAAATTGCATAGTAGTAAGACTTAAGAACTTTTGGGTCATTGAAAACTTCATCTCCAAATGTGTTCAGACGGTTGAGAGTCACTCTAATATCTGTAGCTGTCACCCATTCCTAGAGCAGACAGAAATCCCATCAGATGAAACACCAAAGATACCCCTTGAGAGAGCACCAGTCATTAACAGTTCTATTAACGAAGTCATTCAGCAGCAGCAGGTTCCTTCCTCATTGTTTTCCCCTCTGCACCTCAGGAGCTCACACGTTCCCGCTCCAGAAGCCTTATGCCACCTCCTCTTGGTTCAAATGGGTTTTCCTGACCCTGCTCCTCTCTGGAGACCCTTTCCAATGCCTCTTTGCATCCTGACTGCTCTCAACTGGGAAGCACTGAGTAACCTCTCCAGCAAAAAGTTCAGGGCAGGCAATTGCTTGCTAATTGTATGTATCTGCCTGGCTGTAGTTGTCCTGCAAAGCTATGCAGCACCAGTGGGAAAAGCTTTAGGGTACATTTGTCTGCAGACATATTGCACCAGAGTAAAAGACACAGACAAATGAGTGAGGCTGGGAGAGGCTGAGGAAGACAAACAGACAGATCTGACTTGCAACATAGGAGTTTTTCATAGTATTTACACAGCATCTTCAACACACTGCCCTGCCCTCCTTCAGCAGCAGCCAGCAAATGCAGCCTATTGCCAAATTTTGTATCACCTTCTGACAGCCACTGATGTTGGCACCTCCTTGGTTTTATTATACCTTTTACAATGCTATTTTCCTTCAAACACCATAAAAAGAACACAAAGAAACATTCCTGTATGTACAACTGTGCTGCACCTGTGTCACTGCTCAGCCAGAAACATAGTATTTATTTACTGAATTACAAACACTGACAAACACATGGAAATGCTAACCACAACACACACATTTACTTCAGTTCTGGAAAGCAACACCAGGGGTTGGTACAGATTTTAGGAAAGTGGTGGTCAGGTCACTAATCCTTACATAGATAAGTTTATCAGAAAATTATACACATTGCTAACTAACTTGAAATCTCCCTGTTCATCTTAATGATAAGACACCGTTTTCTGCAAGGGTTGGCTACACCAACAAGGTGGCCAAACTGGTTCTTTTCCACTTCAGAAGTTCTTCGTCCTTTCCCATTAATCTTTATTTTTCATTTCACTTTTGTTTGCAGAAGCAACCCCACCAGATTCTGCTCTCCTGCCTGGGAACTGGTGACAGGCGAGCCCTGAGCCTGCTGGGTGCTCATCTCAGTCTGTTACTGCTGCTCTAAGAGCAAAGGTAGGTGATGGCAATTACAGCTCTGAAAGGAAGACAACGAGCACCAGTAAGGCAAACCCCACAGCTTTAGCTTCTTGTTGCAATATAAACTGAAGACGTCATCAAGCAGAACACAGAAACTGGCAAGTAAATCAGATAAACTGGTACTCCTAGTATGCTCCTGACCACTGCCCAACCACTCCTGTGAATGCAAAAAAACATTCAAAAATGTTCAACAACAAAAAAAGCCTGCCAAAACCCCCTTGCCAAGCCACTTGTAAGAGAAAAATACCAAGGATAAAATCAAACTCCTCTGCTTCAACACACATATAAGAGAACAGGGTAGGGACTCCTGTAACGCTTTATGTATTTAGAAGAATCTTACATTTCTTACTTTTTTCTCCTTGAAATACATATGCAGATGCCTCAAATATTACCTGGACTGAGACTTTACCTTCCTCTGTCCTTGTATCTGAAACAACAGCAGAATGTCCACAGCTGCTTTCTAAACAGGCAGAGATTTATTTACATTCATCCTCTGGACTTCCATGATACCTACTGACAAATCACCCTTAATGCCACTTAGTTTGCTTTTTCATACCATAAACTTCCTATCAATAGACTCAAGAGTTCAACTCTTCCTTCAAAAGCGTCTCTGTGGATTGTCCATCCCAACTTAGCTGTGCAAGGGCCTTTCACTGTGAGTAAGGGCTGTAGTGCAAGCCCAGTAGGCACAAAGCCACCATCCACAGACACAACTCAGACCACCTGACTGAGATAGTCCTGTTCACATACCTGCAGCACAGGGCTGTTGTCAAAGTTGTAGGCACTGGGACGCCCCTCTAGCGTTGAGAAGGCCACATTGCCCCCAGTGAGAGGAGAGATGTCGCTGAACTCATCAGTGCAGAGTGCCTGCTGCTCGTCCTCCCCAGTGCGAATGAAGCCACGGTTGATTTTGTGGTAGGTGCTCTCACAGGATCCGCTGTAGTACTGGTAGGGCACCCAGGGGCCGTCCTCCTGTGTGCGTTTGTAGATGGCAAAGCTCTCGGGCCGGCTGGTGTGGAACTTCAGGCGCACATACGTGATGTCAAAGGCTTTTCCTGGGGGGGAGAGGAGACACATGAGAAAGACTCGAAACAGAGAGGAATGGAAAGAGCTGCACTGCAATTCTCTCTCTGGAGAAATATCTCCCAGCACTATCCAGAAGGATGAGCATGTCCAGCAATACCAGAAGTATCTCTTCCAGTCCCGTACTGTATCTCCAAGCAAAGACAAAGGGAAAGAACCAAAAGCAGAAGTTGAGAGCAGGCTGAGTAGATAAATAAAGAGACCTACAAGTTTCTGTGCAACCAAACACACTTCAAAAGCTGCAATTCTCTTCCACATACATCCCTAACACATGACAGACTGCATCAGACCCATGATTAGTTTGTGTGTATTTAAGGCCAGGCCCAAGTCAATCATGATATTTGATGATATTTCTCCCAAATATATGTGTGGGAGAAACAGTATTAACCAGAGAGGTACAAGTCACACTGTAGAGCCTGGTTTGTACCTGTGCTTCCTCCCTAAATAGACAATACCTCAGTCTCTTTCTACAGCTCACAAAGCTTTTCCTCCAGCACGGAACTACCAACTACAGCCCTCTTCTACTCATTCCCCAGGAAAAACAAAACGAGGTTTAAGTTTCCCACACCTGAAGTCACCAAGGCACTTTTCAGATCAGAGTGCAATGATTTACAAGCTCTCCATCTCCTAGAAGGATGAACGAAAATCCACCTCCTTGCCCTCTGTTCCCCTCCTAACTGGTCTGTGGCAGTCAGCACGTCATCTGCCATAATGACTCTTCTCCAGTGACTTGAGCATCTACCCCATTCAAGAGGACCACAACACTCTTCAGCCACCTTCATGTGCTATCCATCCTGGCCAAGGGGATGGCCAAGGGTTCCCAGGAGGAGGTATACAGCTGTGTGCCAGCTGTTCTTGCTCCACTTCAGCAAACAGACTGTGTACGATCAGGACACCCTGGAGCATGTAGGGAGCTTACTAAAACAACTTGGAGTTTGTTTGGAATAAAACCTTGGGTGTTTAGTCCCTGCCATGCTCTTTTATGCTCCCACAACTTCCAAGAAAAACAGTGCTCTAAGCAGAACTTGCAGCCACCACTGGTTCTTTCGCTGATCAAAAAAAAACCCCACTACTAGAAGAGTTTCAGCTGATTCAGAAAGGGGTTTTTTCAGCCTGCAGAAGTCACACGGATTTAACCTTAACTTGTAAAACGAATAAACTGTACCATGTTAAATTTTAACACGAGGCTTTGCACTTGCTGAAGTGTTCACCTCCTTCACAAGTGAGAGCAGACCAGACGGCGCCAGGCACCAAGAACAGAGTGCGCTCAAAGGACACACGCACAACCTGACAGCCATGAATTAGGTCACGAACCACAGTTCTGCCCTGCAGGCCCCACTGTGATTAGGCCGGGGGCCAGCCTGCAATAGGCATGTCACACTCTAAGTCTGTCTGGCATGAGGGAGGAACCAAAGCAGCAGGAGAAGCACAGCAAAGGGTCCAGAAATCAACATACCCAAAAAAAATGAAGTAAAAATCAAGATATACAGCACCTGAAAAATTATGTGTCCCAAGAATAGAAAAAGACCAGTCAAGTGTTTAAACCACCCACCAAGTAATGTTGTCTGTGTGTGACATGCAGGACAGCTGGGGCACTGCACAAATACAAGCCCACCAATACTTCCCACTAAATACCCTTTCCTATTTATATCATGTGTGCAGTTATGGATGACCTAAGCACAAGACTGGAAGCTAGACATTCACAATCGTGGTTCTTGCTCAGTACCAGCTCTCTGTTAGTTTGGGGTTGATTATTTGATGAGATTTTCTTACAGAAGGTGAGTGAGAAGGAAGCACCACCATTAATGCCAAACTGCTTTCTCCCAAAGGATCAACACTCAGCACTAACTTAGCTTACGCATTCCCTCCTCTTGCTACCCAGTACAAGAAATGAATCCTGTTTCCATGTATTTGGGAGTGTTTTTCTCATGAATCGCAATGAAGGCAAGAAGCAGGCATCCTGTGTACAAATCAGACCCTCACAGCTTTCCTGTTTCTCTTGCTACATGGGCTCTTCTCAAAGAGAGCTCCTCACTGAAGGCAAAATATGCTTGAGGTAGGAAGAACATGCACACACAGGAACTCAAGACAGACACAAGACAATAGGCTGGACACACATAAATATCTTTTTCAAGTCCATGGTAAACAAACCCAGGACAGACTTCACATCTTTTTCAGGTAAAGGCAAGGGGCCCAGGAAGCAAATACTTCCTCCTCCTTCTGCAGGAATACCCCAGTGTGTTGACCTGCAACTCGGCAGCCTATCCCAGAACTTCACTAACATCTTGGATGGAGAGCAACTAAAAACCACAACTACTATCATAGTTTTATCACTAGTAAAAGTGTCATCAGCTTAATGAGAAAGTTTTCTTTGAGCTCACATGGTAAGATAAAGCAAAATCTAAGGCTGAAAATCAGCCCCGGTGGGATTTCTTTGGGCAACTTTAATGACAAATGAAAATAGGAAAACATCAGGCAAGAGCAGCCATTCCCTGAGTCAAGAGGGGATGAAAAATAAACCAGAGACAACAATGAAGATCACGTCATTAAACTGTGTCAGCTGAATTGTCAGGAATACCCTGATCTTTTGAATTGGGGTGGTTAGTTTTCTTCTTCTGCATTTCTCTGGTGTGAAGCAAAACCCCTGTGTTTAGGCTTCATCAAGATGGTTTTGGGGAGCAAGTGCTTCAAAAGAATCCTGGGAATGATGAGGGGGCCAAGCATGTGCTTTCACGCACATGCAACTTTCTGCTCTAGATGAAAGGCCGGGTCACAGGCTGCTTGCCCTGGAACAGAACTACTTTTTTCACTCTCCACTATAACTGAATTATGATCCCTGTTTCCCAACAAGGTCTCCCACAGCTCCTTGTGAAAGCCCCAGCTCAGCTAAAGGCACAGCACACGCCAACTGCACTCTGGGCAGCATGAGAACATTTCCATGGAACCCCCTCTGCTAAACGGCAAGGACCCTTCCCTTTTTCATCTCCAGTTTTACATGGCAGGCCAAGAAAATGCATCCAAACCCCTCCCAACTGAGAAACCCACGTGAAAAAGACATTTATGGCAGCTGGCAGCATAACTCCTTGAGCAGTGCAGTTAATGGCATTAAAGAGGAATGCAGTTAATGCACAGAGAGCAGCTGTGTGGTGCCTTGCCGGGTAAATACTGCTGGAACAATGGAGTTTACCCAAGACCAGCTGACACAGTGCAGAAATGTGTTTCCCCACTGTTCATGCTGAACATACATGCTGTGCTTAGCAACCTGGCAGCTCTTTGAGGTTGCAGAGCCTTTTTCTAGAAAAGATAAGCAGCCCAGGTTGCTTTCATGCCTTGCCAGGCTGAATAAACATATACAGTTATTACGCTAAGAAATGGTGACAGCAATAACCAGGTGAAAGGCAGTTTTAAACATTACATTTAGAAGACAAAAAGACATTGTTCTTCTGTTCCTGGAAGCCAGTACTGACTGGATCTCAGTTTGGCTTAGAAGTGCCTCATAGTGTAAGGTGTAAGGTAGCATTTCCCTGTGTGTATTGAGAAGTGGCAGATCTGTGGCAGATCTGTTTTGCAGGAGGAACTCCAGATGCTGGAACCAGTGACCATGAGCTCAGCACTTAACCTCAGAGAGAAAGAGAAGTGAGCCGTGTGGGACGGGGGGGGGGGGGGGGGGGGGGGGAGATTTGCTTTAATTTTGTTATTGTCTCTTTACTTTTAATTCTATTAGTAATAAAACTCTTTCATTGTACTGCAACTGTTTAAGGTTTGTGCCTGCTTTGCTTTTCTCCTAATTCTTATCTCACAGAAGGAAAATAAGTAAGTAATGAATATTTTGAACCAAAACCACTACATTTAATTGGTGTTTTCTGCCCGGTTTCGAACTCAACCCGCTACATTAAATGGTGGAGAATGCGGGCAATTAATGGGCACTGTGAGATGAAGATTAATTAGGAGAAAATAATAAGCAAAGCAAGTATAAAGTTATAAAATTAAGAAGAATAATAGAAGAAATTTGCTTTGTAGAAGTGGTAAATATTCTAGGGGTGGAGGTTTATGTAGTTTGTTTTCTTTTAGCTCTGGTTTTGCTATTTTAAGTAACTTTTGGATATGTAAATTTTAAGAAGCGAGGGGTGGAATGTATTGGGTTGACCCTGAGTTGATGGACAGTCTTTAAGACCAATTACGCTTCTCACAATTTACATATTTAAACCGCACAGAAAGGCGGGACTTCCCCTTTTTGGTCGGAGCTCGCCTGCTGGGAGGTGGGGGCTCCGGAGCCTCCCGGCCCCGCCGGGCCGGGCCGGGGCCACTGCCCCTTTCCCCCTTTCCCAACACCGCAGCACGGACCCTGGGTGGCTGGGGGGACTGCCTCAGAGCCGCAGGCAGCTAAAACCAGCCATGGACTGCTCACAGCTAAACCCATCCAGCGCGGCTTCTGGGGACCGGCGGGTCCCTCTCCTCTCCATGCGGAGCCGGCGGAGTCAACGGGAGCCGGCAGAGCCTCCTGTCTGCAGCCAGCACACTTCGTGCTGAACTGAAGAAGACACCACGCAGCCAGCAGCACAAAGGGAGCGAGGCTTTCCCCACCGTAAAGCCCGAACAAAAACACCCTTCAGCATGGCGGCGTCAGAGCCAGAGAGAAAGAGAAGTGAGTCACATGGGACGGAGCTGGAAATAGCGACTGGGAGAAAAGAGGGCGGTGCCGCGATTCTGGCGGGCAGCTTAAAAGAAACCTTCTTGCATGCCGTGGTAAGAAACTGTAATACCACAAACTGTTTGTCTCTTTAATCCATTTGAAGAACATGGGGGGATGGAGTATCTTCGTGTGCCTGTGAAGATTGTGAAGAATGCCAATGCCAGGCTATATAGTAGTAAGAGGCTGCTAGAGACTTGTGGCGAAGAAGAGCCTTTGTGTGCAGGCCAAAAGAACTTATCCTTAAAAAGATGAATAACCCCATGTGATGGCCCATGTTTTGCAGTGTGAAGGAACTGTGAGATTTTTCATGGGAGAGATGTTCTACACACAGCAGATTGTTTGTTTCCGGGCGGATCTGCTGTTGGTGGCAGTTTGGGAACCACGTGCAACTGAAGGAAAAACCTTTTTTTTTCCCTTAAGCATAAGAGAGAGACTTTTCAAGAACTGGAACACTGACTAACATCCCATGTTCTGTTATCCCTTGTGTGAGCTAGGTAAAAGGAGAGAAGTGCTGGCTGGAGAGGGGGGGGGGGGGGGGAGATTTGCTTTAATTTTGTTTTGTTATTGTCTCTTTACTTTTAATTCTATTAGTAATAAAACTCTTTCATTGTACTGCAACTGTTTAAGGTTTGTGCCTGCTTTGCTTTTCTCCTAATTCTTATCTCACAGAAGGAAAATAAGTAAGTAATGAATATTTTGAACCAAAACCACTACATTTAATTGGTGTTTTCTGCCCGGTTTCGAACTCAATCCTCTACATTACTTAACAAGTGCAACCTGTTGTGTTTTAAAGCATCCAGAGCTCAAAATCATGAGCCACACCTTTTAAAACTGCATCCATCTTTTCCGAAGCATGGAGCTGTTCACCAGCAAGTGACAAGGTGACACAATAACCAGCCCCCTGTGAAAATTCAGGATGATGCAGAAAACCTTTAATATCTTTCTCTACTATAAGCAAGCACACATATAAGCCTTCAAGACAATATTGCAATTACAGATTCAAAGGACCAAACAAGTCCTGGGTGCCTGGAGAGGCAGCAGAAGTGGCCGCTTGCCGTGGAAAAGAACTACTTTTTTCTGGCTACTGCCAGAGCCCTTTTTTTTTGAAAATGCTCAACACTGTTTGATTCAGGGGATACTGCCCCAAACGACCTGCTCACATTGTTGGACTTGGCCAGCTGTCATCAGCAATTACAGCCCTCCCTCAGCTGGGTCATCACCAAATTCAGTATACCAAGGTCCACCAGGAAATTGTAAGCAAATGCCATTTAGATCTTTAGAAACTCCTCCCTTTTCCCTGAAGTTAGGAATTCATTCTACAAACAAAAGGCCTCCTTGTATTCAGGCCCCTCAGAATGGATGGATAATTTACATCAGGAAAACTGTCCCAACAGCTGGCACGATGACTACAAGTATTGAATTGTGAGCAGATGCCTGGGTGAGATAAGCCCAGAGGACACTCAGCCTCCTTCATTAACCGTCCACTCAAATCCCCTGCACACAGGAAGAGTCGATGCTACCTCTCCTGCATACAGCCACTGAGTTTTGCTGCCCAGGGTAAAAATAATCCACCTGAGAAGATGCATTGGGCAAAGAAGGAAATCTTTGCAGATTTGTTTTCCACAAAATCCACTGGGCAGTAATGAAATGGTTAAATTTTACTGTTTTTCCTTTGGTTAGCTCCTGTTTCAAGGCAGCTTTTCTCACACAGGTACTTGCTGACAACCTATGTCTTAGTAAAGGTTAAAAAAAATGAAAACAAACCCAGTAACAAATAGAGCCTACTTAGTACTTTTTGACTGGATTTCATTTCCATTTTGCAGTGACAGGGCAGACAGCAATCAGTTACAACTGATATTTCATTTTGCTTTTTAATTCTGACCTGTTTACCCATCATTCCCAGGAAGAGATGCCAGCTTTCCCAAGTTACTAGACCGAAATGCGCTCCATGCCATTCACCCTTACTCCTGCCTCTACTCTGCCCTTCTTGAACCATCAGCTCTCCCAGCACCCAGCACAATGCCAGACCAGCCATGAGCAAAACAGACTGGCTCTGATGCTTCCAGACACACAGACCCCAGAACCTCACACGAGCAGTATGTAGCCTGCAGGGGACAGAAACTTGGATGTCAGCAGACAGAAGCCAGCAAGCTCACAAGATCTTGTTCAAGACCAATTGCTGCACCTTGAGCCAACTGACCACTCCAAATTCTCATACTGCAGTATTTTGTTCAGCCTCTCAGGCTAGAAAACCCGCCAGAGCCTTCCCTCCTGGATCACAGGGGCAGTAAATGAGAGGGCAATATTTAAGGAGAATGAGTTATCCCATCTAATGGAATGGGATAGGATTTTTCAGCATGCATGGGCAACAAGAGCAGGACAAACCTTATAAGGAGGGGAGGAGAGTGAGGAACACCCTGAGTCACTTGTTCTTTAGGAGTAAAGTACTTTCATGAAACAGCCCAACACCTGCAAGACACATAAGTGCTAAGTTATGTCACTTGCATCACATGTGCATCAAAAAGCCGAACTTCTGACCGAAACTAAGAAACTTCTGTAGTTCTACAACTACACCCTAGCTTTTCTGAGAAAATTTGTAGAGGAGGAGGAAGATATCCAGCATCTGAAAAAAGAAAATGAAGGATTTCCGCTTTCTGAGGAATGCCACTAGGGAAATAACTCCATGCAGAAGCACAGACAACAGTTCTCAAATGCCTAGTTGTGGCCTTTATAGGAACACAAACTGGCAATAATAAATCTTAAGTTTATTTTCTTGTCCTCACCTGAAGAGTCTTAAGATTCATGTGCATATATCATGAACAAAAAAGGCCTGAAGGATTTTAACAGTCTTTTCTTAAGCTACGCCCCACCAAACCAAACATTCTGGCATGTGGATCTCTACCACAGACGGGTGCTGGGGTTTTAAAAAAGCCTGACAGAGACACAAACATGGATTGCTTTCCCTGGGAGCCCATTCTAAGATGGGGACACAGGAAGGAAATGTATTTGGGACACTGGGGGAATGAGCACAGCCTGGAGCGGGCTGGAAAAAAGGCGAACTCCCACCACCCCATTAGATCATGCATTCTTCCAGTGCTCCTGAACAAAGGCACCATTGACTCCTGCGCGTGGGTGGCTCCGGACAGCAAAAGGCTGCCTAGTAAATTATTGCATGGTAATCCAACATTGGTAAGTCATCGAGGCTGCTTGTTTTAGTCATGTTTCCCAAGAGGGGAGGCTTATTTCCCCCTGCTCTGGGCTGAAGGCAGCCTTGCAAAAAATGCATTTTTTCATTTGATCACTTCTAAGTCAGTGTAAAAGTCAGAAAACCTTACCCATTAATTTGGTACAGCTTGATGCCTTATTTGTACAGCTTTGATGCAAAGATGTTAAGTTCATTTCCCAAAACAGCCAGCTGTGTTTATTCACTGGGGACTGGAAAGATCTCATGTCCAACACAAAAGTCCTAACTGCACAGGAAGCCTCAAAGTCCTTTTTCAGCACAAACAATAAAAGCTCATTTTAAAAAGGCACTTCACGCTTAGCAAGCACAGCAGATCACAGATGATCAAGAATGCCATGGGCCATTTTGGGGAGGGCTCCATCTCATTCACGTACCTGGATTCTGGACTGCAAAGCTACCTCCTGCCACCAGTATCAGCACCAAGACAAGCCAGATTGGGGTTACTGTGGGTCGCGATCCTTGTAAAGTTCATTTGCTTGTATCAAGTTTCCAGAAGCTCCTTCATGACCCATACACAATAGGTATGGATGAAAACAAGGTCACTCCCACAAACGAAGGAACACAAGAAAGTGGGAGTTTACCCTCAGAAAACAGGAGTTTTACCCAAGAAGCAAAGAAAAAAGGAAAAAAAATTGATCAGAAAAATTTATGTATGCAGAAAAGACAAAAAAGTTGTCTTTTGCCTTTTATTCTTGGCAGAAGAATGCACAGTTATTACCATCCTTTCATTACTTACAGTCCAATGACAACACCAACAGTGCATGCAGTAGTAACAACCCTTGAAAAGTGACAATTCCCACCCATTCCAAGTCACTGTGGGACCTTGGGGTCCAAGCAAGATTACATTTTCCTAAGAGTTTTTTTCAAGTTGGAGATACAAATACCATCCAGTAAAATCTGAAGCAAGCAACCACCACCACAGCTCCATGAAGATCAGAGCTGGTGGCAGCAGCAGGCCAGAGAAGATGCCCCAAAAAGCTTTCCATCAAATTGGACACTTTCCATCCTTGATTCCTGGCAACATGGCAAAGCATCTCTCATGAATGTGTCTTGTGTAAGAACACATCTCCATAGCAATCACAAGAAATCAATGAATCTTACCTACTTTCAAGTCATTCTCACAGTATTCAACTTAAAGAGCAAATCCCACTTCAGTAATTTACCCTCAGAGATTTTAATTTGACAGTAGGAGGTGTTGGAGGGAGTATTCCTGACGTTCAGCTCCAACTGTACCTTTTCAGAGGTGGAGATGTGGGGCTGGAAGAATGACTGAGAAGAAAGACTAAAAACTACTTTTAAACTCCAAAAGTTTAAATAGCTGAAGAAAACTGAGGTCACAGCTTCTTTAAATATGGTATTTAGCCAATTGGCAGAAACATGATTTCTTGTAAAAAGAAAATAAATTTATTGGACTGTAGTGCAGTACCTTGCAAGAAATGTAATACCAGGTAATCTGGTGAGAATTGTGAAACCGTTTCTTTAAAGAACAACTAGATCTTATTGACTTTTGAGGGGAAAAACATCAAATAAAAAGCATTTTGTGAATGTTGTTAGTGCAGGAATTTCAGCAGGTTTTCCTGAGGCCTGTTTTCCTTCTGCATGCCCTCCCAGGAGCCTCACCCTCCAGCAGCTCAATGTTCTCCCCCTGCTCTTTCAACCAGCACACTCAAAGCATGTGTGATGCTTCAGTTTCAGAAGTTCAGCAAACCCAGATGACCAGAGCCAAAGATGTCCTGACCAAAGGCAGCATGAAAATTATTCTGGATGGTGCCCATATGTGTGGGTGAGATGCCCCCTGCTCCAGGCCCTGAACTCCTGGAGGTGGGCACACCAGCTCCCACTGGAGCGCTGCCACTCCACCCAGTTCAATGGCTTCATCACTTATAATAATCAGCCACTAATTTCTATGAAATAACCTTTTGAACCTTTTTCCCCTGTCAAAAGGCAGCACTTTCTCCACTCATTCCTGATCCACATATGCGCACAACCTGCGACAGCTCTAACACCTGGCTTTGCTCCTATCTGAATTAGATATCAAAAACACACAGCTTGTATTGTTGAGCTTAATTAAGAACAAATTAAGTGATATGTCTATATACAACGAGTGCTCTAAGCAGCAGCAAGTTCAGCAGCTCTGGGAATAACACGACCCTCCAGACTGACTCACACACTGCTGGCAGTACAGCCACAGAAAGGCCAGAAATGTTCCCTGCACAGAATGCTGAATTCTCTGGAATTTTGGTATTTTACTCTCCCTCCAGCCTTTCCAACTCCCACTCACCAGCTCCAGACTTTTTTCAGACAGGTCATAATTAACAGCACTGTTGTTTGGGAATAATACTGTTGCTGCGAGCATCCATCACCTGGCCTGATGCAGACTCAACAGCTTTATTTTCTCAAGCATTTAAGTTTTGCCCTCTTCAGTAAACATTTAAGAAAACTAACTTTGAGCACATTTGAATCGTGCTATTTGACTCTGCACAGTTTGCACATCTCCTGTCTCTCCCCTCCTCCCAAGAGACTCCAGCGATGGATTTTAAGCAGAAGTTGACCTGCCATCATGCTAACTTGTAATGCATTTTCAGTCAATTACAGGCTTATGCACAAGCTACCATTATTTATGGAAGACAAATTGCAGCAATATCCATAGAGCCCATTTTCAACCACCCACATGCACAATGGTTTTACTTTCTCAGCCTATTAAACTGGGGAAGAAATTGGGATAAACAGACTCGACAAAACCATTGCTGGAGCAAGGCCATTTCCAAAACAAAGCTTGCCACTGAGTTATGTTTCAAATATGTTTTGGAAAGACAAAAGCAAAGCTCTTCCAAATTTTTACTGAAGAGAGAAGAACTGCACTCCAGTTCCCAACTCACACGTAACAGCCAGCATATGCCTTCAACTTTGCCTCTGGAGAACAACCTGTACACACTGCCAGTGCTTGTGGAAGTTGCAAAGGTGTGGTAAACACGCAAGTGTGTGAGTTCATGTTCACCCACATATCCCATCTGGAGACACATGAAGGACAAAGTACTACTAAATGCAGTGACTATTTCTAAGAAAAGAGTTTAGCCAAAAAACACAAGTACTCAAGAAGGTAGCATGGCTTAGCATGAATGGACAGAAGCAATTCTGTTAGATTATTTTGGAACACTATGAATAAAGAAAATAAAATTGGATGCTTCCTGCTGACCCTTCAGAGGTAATGCTAAGTCCAGGCTTCTTGATACTTCCAACTGCAAAATCTGCAGCTCTTGATTTAATGGACAGATTAGAACAGAGCCAGATCTGCTTCACATCAGGCTCCAAAACACCTAAATGTATCCACACGAGACCTCGATCTGGAAAGCTACATGTAGATCAAAATTCATTCCACAGGCTAAAGGCTGCTCATCCAGGAACAGAGAAAACTGTGAAAAAGAAAAAGAATGGGTACACAAACAGTCCTTCCTTACTGTTTTGTATGAGGGGGATTTCCAGACTGAGACATTACTTTTCTGCTTTTTAAATGATGGATTGAGAAGAAGGTAACAATGGAGTTGCTGAAGTGGGACCAAATACCTCCTGGGATACTGCTGAGATAGTATGATGTCAAATGAGTTTCCTGGAAAAAGTGCTTTCCTGCAACAGCCCCAGCATATTAAAAAAAAAGAATAAACATTAATGCATTTAAAAAACCTTCCGTGGGAACTTCTAATTTGCTGAGCTTATGTAGTGGTGTTGAAACTTGGGCCATACAGTGTGATATGAAGCTAAATGTTAGCGCCTGGTTCCCAGTGGCAGGAATGCAATGGAACCCTGGGAATTCCAGATGCGCAATTAATTCACCTTGTTAGCAGCAGAGCAGAGAGGCAGCTGTGCTGCAAAGCCTGAGCAGCCTGGTGGAACCTATGCAAAGAAATGCATTTCATTCCCAGATGGTTCAGAGCCTCCCAACAAATGCCAAGGACCACCGTGCACACAGGAGGACAAACCTCCCATGCCCTAGCCCTGTGTTGAGAGGTACATGCCACACAGCTTGTTAGATCACACCACACCCTCCCCAATCCTGCACACATTCTTCAAGGAGAACATCTTGGGATTTCCTTAGGTAACAGCATTGCCCAAAAGAGGGTGATTGCACAGAAAATGAGTTTAACCATCTGCACTGAATGCCAAGTGATGAGATTTTCTTCAGGCACACTACACTGCTGTGAAGCCTAAAGGAATTCTACCAGAGAGAAGATACTTTTCCCAGGAGAAAAACTTAAAAATTCATTTTCTAATTAGTACTACTAAGGCAGTTACATTCATTTAAAAAATGCTGAATCCTTTTGTAATGAAAAAGCTCTTTCTGAAGTTAGATATCAACTCTCATAACTCTGTTAGTAATGTAAAATACCATGCATTAAAACTTCAAGTAATTTGTTGGCCATCAGTAGAAGCCCACGAAATAGAGGTCGAGAGAATTCTTTTTCCCCTCTCCTTTCAGGGTCCTTAGTTTGCATGCTGCCACTTTTTGACAGTATTTTTTAGGGTAGGGAAGAAACAGCCACTTAGGCCCATCTGTAAAGCCTCTGCCTCTGGGAAGTCTCAAAGAATACAGTGCTCTCAAGGCTTTGTTTTCACCAAATTCTTAAATTTAGTGACAAGTCAAACCCAAACCAACCTGCTTGTGGTCCCCTTCAATCTACAGACACCCCAAGAAAGCTGAAGAGCATCACGCTCTTCAATCTATTTCTGAGGCTCAGCAACAAGGGTTTGGCCTCTCCAAAACCGCAGACTTCCAAGGCTCCACAGTATTGATTCCGTGTCTCTGTTCCCCTATACCTGCCTAGACAGGTACCTCACTCAGGAGTCACAGAAAGCTACCACCACACAACCCCAAATGCTAATCTTCACAGTATCACTTCAAAAAAAGATCTATACAACAGTGCAATAGAAATGGAGCAAAATCCAAAAGATACCAAACGGTACAAATTCTAGAGGCTTGTTTCCTTGATGGTCTGATCAGATAATTATTTTTTAAAGTTCACCACTTCCCAGTAAACTTCCGATATCAAATGAATATCAGTCCTTATCCTTAAAGGAATTAATAGGGCAAAATTTGCACTCATAGGCAAAAAACCCCAAAACCTAATTTTAAACCCTCAACAGCAGCATACATCAGCCATAGTAAGATAACTGTCTTCTTCTGGCACAATGCATTTCATGATGGGTCTCTACTTCAATGACATAAAATTTAGAGACAAAAAAGGAGATTCAGCAGTTGCAAGAGCCTCTGAAAGGAGAAAATGAGTCAAACCCAGGGTCTGTCCATGTTAAGGCAATGTTGTAAATGCAGTTGACCAGCGGTGGAAGGATCTTGGTTCATCACAAACACATGCAACACTGACACTGCCTTCTACCCTCAAACTTCTCCTCAAAGAACTTCACACTAAATTAAAAGTGAAAAGCCTTGCTCTACAATGTTTTCAGTTTGCAAAGAAGAGCTGATAGAGATTAAAAGCTTATGAAGGACTCCATCTTAAATGCAAGGCAGCAGATGGACACAAGCTAAAGAAATACTAATGATTGCCAATATCCAAGTGGGTAAAGTGAGACATTTGCAGCCAATCACCCAAAATAACATTCAATTTCTGGTTTTGCTAAAACACGAGGGGTGGGTGAGAAGGAGCCCTAGGAGCAGAGGAATTAACAACATAGGGTATCCTACATACCAGCTTCTGGGTTGAGTTTTATGAGGGAAGTCTTTATGGATACTGGATATATATCTTCAGAGTCACATCTGACTGCAGAAGTCAAAAGCTGTGAGAGATGCATGTTTGAATCCCAGTTCCCTCTTAGGCTGATTTTTTTCCCTAACACTAAAAAGAACTGTCATTATTGTGGAGAGCTTCTTCATTCTACCCATTCAAGCAGAAGAGCAAAGGGTTCAGAAGCTATGTAAGACATGACAGGGCACAGACCAAACTCTAGGTAAGTGTTACTTCCATAGGGCAATGCATTCCAGCAAGAGGAACAACTGCCTCCTGTTTGCAGAGAGTCAGCTAACAGCCATGCTTGCCTCAGTCACTGCAAATAACTCCATATGCCTCTCAGGGGCACTGTCATGAAAAAAGCTTTAACATAAAAAGTTATGCAGCAATATCAGATAGAACAGCCTCCCTCTGGATGAGTAAATGGACAGTGATAACTTTCTTGGATGTCTCACTCCTCTGAAGAATTGGAGAGCAGTTTTAGTTTCCAAAAAAGAGCACTTCAAGTACTTCAAATGCATGGACAAGTTGCATGCTCAGATTTCCTTCCACCAAGGTGTGATGACCCTATATTTGCTGTAGATGATTTGTATTACTACCAAAAAAAAGTAGTCTTTTACCTCAACGAGCCTTTTTATGAAATAAATATTCTATTTTCTTTTACAAGTCAGGAAAAAAAGTAATTTTTAAGCTCATTCAACATTTCCACTACCAGCACGTAGTACCACCCTGATACTTGCTGGATTTTCTTAATACACAAAAAAAGGCTCAAGTACAGTCTAGTTTAATTTCAGGTCTCCCTATACAAGCCAAAGCAGAGAAAAGCATTGCTATTTAAAAAAAAAAAAAAAAAAAAAAGCCATGGGCCCATGATTAGATCTAGATTTCACACAGATGACAAGAAGAAAATCTTAAATCAATACCAGCAATGATCTAATAGCTTTCAGATCACATTGGGGTACTTTTACAAGAAGTTATCAGAACTTTTATCTCAATTACCTTTTGCCAGTCTAAGGCTAGCAGTAAGAAGTTAATTTTCAGTCCATTAAAACCCAGCAATTTACATTTCTTTTAGCAAGTGTATAAAGAAATCCAGATCTGCGCTGCTGATTTCTGAAGGACAGTGATGATGGTGGAGATGAGGGATAAGAACTTGGCAGTGTTGACAATTTAGCAGGGAGCATTTTCCTGGAATAGCTGATTTTGCTGAGGAAAAGGGAACAGCTTTCCCTATACTCACAGTGCAGTATCACTCTGGTAAAATACTGCTAGACTAAGCAGAGTTTACTCTGAATAACATGTAGGAAGAGACCTTCAGGGAGTTTCAGGATGCATTCATGCTTAGCCTCCTACCTCTCACTTCAGCTCCAAGAGTGGAATTTCCTTCCTCCTCTCAATCATCTTTTACCTAGACCCCTAAGTACTGAAGGTAAGTAAATATGACCGGGGGAAAAAAAGAATCAAAAAAAAACCCCACATAATATGAAAGTCAGAGAGAATGCAGCTAAAAATTTGTACACAAAGTATTTTTCATCCATGTCAAGGTCACTGATACTGAAGCAAGTCACTATGCTGATCACATACTGCTTCGTTTCCTCAGGTATTACTGAGCTGGTCACCTAACTAGGTCTGGTTACCTTTTATGTTTATTTATGTTGCAGAAAGACAGGGCGGTTGGACAGATTGGCTTTTTAAGGACATTTCAATCTCCCAGGAACATTAAGTACACAAATTATTCACTGCTTCGTTAACCAAGAGACTAGATAGTAATAGCTTGCAAATTTAAACCACATTGCCCAACACGAGCATATCCTCCGCCACACTTGCTGGTTGAAGAGTAATCTATGTTCCCTCATCTCAGTCTCCCACAGCTCCTGAGAAAACACAGCCAGGCTGTTCCCAGTTTCAGTGACACACCAATAAGCTTTGGAAATAAGATGAACTTCAACAGGTAAATCTGTGAACATGAAGATGCAGAAGAAAATTATTGTGCTGTCTAGCAGCAGTCATATATATTACAGTGCAATTCAGAAAATAACTGGGTTTTCGTAATCAGCTCTTCTCAAGATTCAACCCCTTCCTTCCAAAACATACTGAGCTTTCAAGGTCCCTCTGACACAGACAGTTTTACAACTGAAAAAGGTGGATTTGCTAAGCAAAGTTTTCCTAATCATTTCTATCTCTATAGCAAACCAACACAGAGCTGTGCCAAGTCTCTGTGTATAGGATAGTCTCCACATAGTGTTTAAATGAGCATTAAACTAAACTAAAAAAAAGAATCAGTGAGTCCTGGTTATGAGCTCTCTGAGCTTGTTCTCCAGGCCCGGGTGGATGCTGAGTGTCAGCACAGAGAAAACTCAAAGCTCCCCCTTTTCCCACACTGCTATTAAATCCTTTTATAAGCAACTAATTCTCCCGGTTCCCACTTCCGAGTCTAACAATGAAGTGCTCCAACAGCTCTTTGGATAATCTCTCAAGCCTAATACCCACCACTAGCCACAGATCTTAAAAGTGTACTCAACCAGAACATCATTCAGGAGGGGAAAAAGAAGTACCTTCAAACCTATGCAAAAGGCAATTTTAAAACAGTGAAAGCTTGATAAAGAACTTGCAGGCAAAGAGCTGGTTTAATCATTAGTCTGCTCAGACAAATCACCACCACTCCTCAAGACAGTCACCATTCTCCCAAAGGGAAAGTATTAAAAAATTAAGAAGAAATGAATACAATTCAGGTTTGCAGTGTGGTTCAAAGGCAGAAGCTTAATGTCCTGCATCCAGCTGAGTGTGCAAGCCCAAGAAGGGCTGTGGTCCATGACCAAGGCTGCCAAATCCACTCAGACACACCACATCTGGTCCCTTTTGATCACTCACAGTCTGGACAGCCCAATCCAGCACAAACTGTACTAACATTTTTTGTTTTCCTCCTGTTTACCCCTTAAACTTGCAGCTGCAGTGGGAAGTCTCTCCTCCTCCTCACAGCAGCCCCACTGGGCCACAAGCTGCAGAACAGCACGTAGAGTAAATCCGTTCCCATGTGTCAGCTCCAAATCCACAGCTCACCCCACCCCACTGAGCACAAGATCCAGAGCTCCCCAGCCAAGGGTCCAGAACCCATCCTTACAGCAGGACCACATTACACAGGGCAACTGCTAAGTGCCATGAGCAACAGATAAATCACTTGTGCTTCAAATTTGAGGATTAAATGAAAGGGGTGTCACCATAAAGGACATGCCCCATCCCTCTTCTGCACATGAGAAGCACTTGCTTCTTCCCTTTTCCTCTTGCTTCAGCTTGCAGGCCTTTACCAAACAGCTGGGGAGCTGAAGCCAATTCTGGCTACAGATCAGGGACAGGAAATCAGCCAGCGCTGTAGTCAGTGTGCTCCAGTGTGCTTGCACATTCCCCACGAGGAGTGGCAGGACAGCCAAGAGAAATTTCTGTCCTTGATCTCATGGCCATCTCCCTTGAGGAGAAGTGTTTGTAGGGGGTAGTAGTGTTCACTTTTTTACTCCCAGAACATCAACAGAAGACTTTGTATCCATTCAAGCACCTTCTGTTTAACATTAGGGCATTATCCAGCAAATCAGAGCGTCATGCTGCTATCTTAACAGTTGGAGCTCTTCAGTATTTTAAGATGTTTTGCTCCTTTCAGTAAGTTACCATTCACTCCATCCCAATTTCAGAAGAAGGAAGGAGTTTTGAGACTGTATAGGCACATACTCTCTCAAAAAAAATCAGTCCTAAGAGCTTAACTGATATTCCACATAAAGTCAGCAGAGTTTAAATGATCTACAGCAGTGGTCCATGGGGAAAAAGGTATTCTGCACCAGGTACTCTGCCAAATGCTACTAGAGCCCAGTAACCTCAGCACCGAGACTCCAGTGACATTCAGCCTCACCGTGGTATTCCCAAAAACATCCAAGGTGCCCCTTCCTACATAAACTTTTCCATCTCAGGCCTTCCCATCTCTCTAATTTTCCCCTGCTTTTTTCAACTTCAAGTTTAATCCATGCTGTCAACCCCTCACTTCCCCAAATACCTTCTTAAACTCAATCACCAAATCCAAACAGCAGTGAGCTCTTGAGAGTTATGCCAAATATTGCATGGCTAAGTGTTTCTCCCAGAGTTAATTCGGATCTCATCAATGGAAGTGAATAACTCCAATGTTTCCCTCCCAGCACGCCACACAAAACACACCCATGGGGTATTTTTATCTGCTGAGGTGCTACTGAACAATCCGATCTTGCTGCAGCCTTTTGTGTTCCTCAGAAACCACATAATCAACTTCATTAGCAGCAACTTCAGTAACTGTATTATCGGAAAATATTACCTCTTGACTTTCTAAAGAGATTAAAAACCACAGATGCCAGCAGAGGTTCTTGAGAAACCTATTTCTAACCTCTAATGAAAAAGTGACGGCACCAGTTTTTCCCTCCTCATCACTAGCAAAACCTGGAGTGTAAAAGCTTTCCAAGCCTACCCCATGCTCTAGCAAGTGATCTCCTAATTTTTTTTTTAATCCAGAACACACCTTAAACAACTTCTTAGTTTATTAATTACACTGAAAAGGGGCAAGTTAAGTTTAGAAGCATCATTGCCCTGATCTGCCCTATACCATATTCCCAGCCCAACTTGGCTGATCACCAAAATACCCTCCTGGCTGCAGCTAAGATTAGGAAGGAGCTGGGCTTTCTTTTCTTTCATTTTAAAAATCCTTAAGATCACTGCAACAACAGCTTTGAGGCGATACTACTGCTGTCCCAGGATGGATAACTGCACCCAAACCCTGTTAAACTCATTAGGACAGTGAGTGCCCTCCCTAGGTAACAGTGGCATCTGGCAGAATTTACCACCTGAGGCTCAGCAACAAACAGCAGAAAACAGCTTTTGCATCACTTGCTCTACACCAAGACAAGCCTCCAACTAGATGGTCATCAAAGTGACTAAGCATCTGCCCAGTGGGGGTCCTCCCAACACCTGCAGTGTTGAGTGACACAAACCCATTTAACTGATGACATCCACTCTTCAGGAGCTCAACATCACCAGCTATAATCAAAACATCAGCAAAAACAAGGATGGTGACCTGGAAAGGGAGACTAGCACATGTTGATCTGTCCCAAGGATGCTAAGAAGGCAGATGAAACTATGACCAAGGTTCATTCCCAGTCCATCACAACAGACCATTTTTGTTCCAAGCTTCAAAAGGGCAGATGGGCTTTAAGCCTCCCAGCCCAGCTGAAAGAAGCTGAGGTGACCCTGCCCTGGGTGGCAAGGGCTGCCATACCAAACCAGCTTAGAGGGCTGCTTTAGAGGAGGCGGACTTGAACAAAGATAAGCCTAAGATCCTTCTCCCACTCCTCCTCCTCCTCTGCCTGGAGGTTGGGAGCAAAGTTTTATAAAACACTGCTCCTAGACATGCAAACCAGAGCAGATCAAGCAGATGTTTATATGTATTTACACATTATGTTTACAAAAGTCTCTGGAATTAATAACGTAAGTCATTTCATATGTCCGCAAGGGGTGGGGGCAGAGGAGGAAACACTGTAAATTCAGAAATGAGCACCATCTGTTCTTTTGGGCTGCTTGGCTCTCCCTTCCAGCTTGGGTGAGCTCTTTGTACCAGGCTCTAGTGATGTGGAGCGGAGAGGTGCCTTCTGCATCACCCTCACCTTCACACACACACACAAAGTATCGGCTTGTTCAGCCAACACTCAATACACACCTCCTACTTTTCTTGAGCTGTTACTTCTACTGCAGTTTCTGCTTTCCAACACAGTAGAAAAACTCAAATTCTCAAATTCAGAGATAAGCTTGCTACTAACAGTAGTAGAAATCAGCCCAGGGAGATGTGATGTGGAGAGGGCTTCTAAACTGCCTGAAGGGGAAATCTCATTCCAGTCTTTTTCTACCCACCTCTTTTTACTTTCAAACATCTTAAAACTTCCAAGCTCTAAAGACTCAGAATAAAGGCTTTTTAGGCACCTCAGAACAGCTCAGGGTCTTTCCGAGCTCCAGTAACACGATGCAATAGCTGCCCCATCACACTCACCTATGAGAAGGGTCCACTCCATCTACTCTTTCTTAACACTCAGTTGTGCAACACTCACATGCATGCTAGGCTCTGCCACATCAGAAGCAGTCCCTTGCTCCAGGGCTCAAATACCACTGTTGTCTTTCAGATGTTTCAGATATTTAATAACTCTTTCGGGAGAACAGGACAATTCATACCTCTCATTCACTGCTACAGTTACTGCAACTGAGGTTCAGGTTCAGGGAACACCTAAAGAGAAGAACACTTCTCATTTCTTAATGTGAAGTTGGAAACTCATCACTTTGGTGTTTGCTCCTTGAAAGTATGCACAAAGCTCTGCAGAAAATATAAATTGACAACAAAATCTTCAAGTAGGGAAACATCAGGTCCAGAGACCTTCAAAGCAAGCACATCCCACCAAGGGGACCAGCAGGGGCAACAAACCATCCCTCAACCCTGCCTAGCACATGCTTTGTGCAACCACTGAATGAGATGTTCCCAAGCAGTCAGTTACAGAAATAAGTGACCCAGCAGAGAGGTCACCAATTCAACTTCTCCTTCTTCTTTCCAGTCACTTAAGTGGTTTTTCTTAAGGCAGTATCTCTGTGTTACATGGATGTAAGCACCCAAACCAACCTAATCTGAAAAGTCGCCTTATAATTAATGCTTAACAAGCAGGGGTTCAGCAGTCTGCTTTTGTGACTGCTACCGGGAAAATCATGATTGTCATGAACAAGAAATTGTACAAATCCAAAGAGGCACAACTACACAGGGAGATGCCCTTGACATCAACACCAATTTGAGTTACTGTATCACTGCATGAACAAACATCAGGAAGAGGACTTGAAAGTTTTCAGAATGAGATTGGACAAATCCCTGGGTAACCTGGCCTGAATTCAACATTGGTTCTGCTCCAAGCAGAAGTCTGGATTAGAAATCCAGAAGGGTCTGTGGTCCCTTCTAAACTCACCTCTTCTATGAACAGAAGCAGAAAGGGATTAAGGTCCAAGCTGCAGACAGATACACTGAGAATATACATGACTGATCTCTCATGAGAATCAGTGGAACCTAAGTTAAAGGAGCCAGGAAACTTTGGAGAGCAACCGCACTAAGACAGTCAGCTGAAGGGGTGTCAGGGTTCACTGACCAAAAGCTACACCTACCCCTGACCAAAAGGACACCCACCCCTGGGAGAGGATCCAGCCCAAGTAACATAGCCAGAGCACATTACAGCTGCAGGCCCACATGCTTCACTGCCATAGCCCTCCACGCAGAGGACAAACATTTGGGTACACACAGGGATCCAAAAGGCCTTATCAGCACAGAGAGAGGTTTCCTCATTAGGGCTGTTGTCCTTCAGAGAACAGATTGCTCAGGTCTGATTTTTACACAAATTATGCAAAACGAACAGGACTGCTGCTGAACACTGCAGATGGAAACAGATTCTGCATCCTCTCTGCTGGCTCCACAACCCTCAGCTCACCTCTGCTCCGCAAACCCAAACCTGCCCCTGCAGGAAGTCTGCATGCAGCAGATGCAAAGGCAGTGCCAGCTACGTTGGGTCTTGCAGCGAGTACACAGGCAGTATCTGTGGTACATGGTCCTTCCTGCAAACTGCATCAAACTTTCCACAGGTAAGTCACTAAGAAATCAGAAACCCTTTTAAGGAAACCATGAAAGCTGTAGAGAAGAAAAAAAAATAACCAGAAGTGTTATGTGCAGGAAAGTTGAATTTTCTAAAATAAGTATATTTTCAAAAATTTTTGAAGTATTAAAAGATCAAAATTATTTTCCTCCACCTGCACAAAAGAGGAGCAGAAAAGCACCCTCCTCTGTACCAGTACCACAGGACAGGCAACACACAGGACCCTAATTCTGCCTGAAGTAGTTCAGTGAATCCACAACCAAGGACATGTTTGGTGACAAGAGAAGATACGTACTTACCAGCCATACATGACACTGTACCCCACTAGCAATGGCATGGGAATTCAGCATTGAGTATATTTAAAGGCTTTCTAAATAGAGCCAAGGGGAAGACACTTCTGTTTCATAGCAACCTCCAAGGTTTTGAAGTTTGTTTCTGTTCTTTTCCTGGGACAGAAACAGAATGTCCCTGACATTTTTCAGGAACAAAACTGTAATGAGTTATCACAGCTGTAGATCAGCACCTTGCTCCTTCCAGGGGCATCACCCCCTGAGTAGGCTGGGTAGAGGTACAAAACATTTCTCACTCCAGAAAAATAATCGGCAATTTCCCTATCAGTTCATTTCAGATCAAGAACTTGAAACCCTGTCTCTGCAACCCAGAGATTGTGCTTTAAAAAACTAAGTACATAGAAATGTTACCTACCGTGCTAGTGTCCATACCAACTTCTCTTCCTAAGGCTTTAAAGTCAGAATCAACCCTGGTGATATACTGCTCTTAAGTAGGAATGCTTATCTTGGCAAAACTTCATTTAACTGAGAATGCTCTGCTGAAGAGGTTAGGAAGGAAGGATCTAGCTGAGAGCCCTGAGCTATCTCGGCTTGCTGACAAAACTCTCAATTTCAGAGCTACCTGCCACTCTCCGATCCCAAGAAATCACAACCTTCTCCTCATCCACATAGACCAAGTGGATCAGAGGGGCAAAGGCTATTTTGATGGTCAGTTACTAGACAGCCCTAAAGGACATTCAATCTGTCCATTTAATCTTCTACTTCTCCATCATCCATGGAACTTTTTTGGAGCAGGGTCAGGCAATGAATCTGTATGTCAATTCCCAACACATACATATATAGAAGACTTTATAATTATATAATTAATTTTTTTAAACATTTAAATTCACCTCAAAGGCAGCAAGTCTCCAGCAGAAAAGCACAGTAACAATCAGCACCTGGCAATTTCTACCTCTGCAAAGCCTCCTTTCAAGGGGCTGTGCTGTCCCTAGAATACAAAGAAAAACAGAAGGAACTAAATACTGGTTTGGGTTGCACTTTACTTCTAAGGAGTAGAACAAAAATTTGAAAGCCTGGCTGAGGAAACAGGAAAACTGCAGATCCCAGAAACAATAGGATAGCCAGGTTCCTTTCCTAGGTTTTACCCCTAATTGTTTCCCCATGCTTTTAGAGAGAATTTTAATGCCTACATGTTTAAGAAATCTTCATGAAAAGCCTATTAGCTTCCAGCAGTGTGCTGGAGTATCACAGGGCAGCTGGGCTGGAGAGCAGACCCTTGGAACATACCCTACAAGCCTCTGAGGGCCATGATGAACCTGGGAAGGGGTATTCCAGCTATCAGGGACAGCACTTATGTCACTATGGATAAAGTGAACCTAGTCTGTGCGGGGTTGAGTGCTTTTTTGTTCAGATGTCCAACCTGGTGCTGGCAGCAGCCAAATGATGACACCTTGGGAAAGCCCAGGAATAGGTAAAGTGTAAAAAGGACTTTTTGCAGCACACTTGAATTTCCAACACCATGCAATTTGGGCACCAAGCCAGAGATGGTGGTTTTCTACCCACCGTCTACTTGTAGCATGGACCTGGCCTTGAGGTTTCAGGCTGGTCCAGTACCATTTCTACTCTTTTCACTAGAGAAGTACCCTTGAATAGATTTCATGCTTGAGCATCCCAGGTCGCTTGTGCTTGGACCACGTGTCACCTCCAACATGCCCCAGCTGGAAGTTGCAGCCCAGCCAACCACTGGTCATTCAGTGTCCTGCAGTGCCTTGGCCTGAAGGGCAGATAACCTAAAGACCCAGTGGGACATATACTTCGATGTGTTGAGCAATCCCTTTTGCCAGCAGCATTTAATTTTGGGAAATTCACCAGTAAACAAAAGAGGAAGGCATGAAAAGCAGCTTGGCTTTTTACTGCACTTTTGCAGGAGAAGCCATATAATTCTTGGCAGCTGTTGAAGTGCAGGCACTCAAAGCCAGGTGAAGACCACTGATCTCTGGTCTGCCTTTCTTAGTTTTATTTCTTTTAAAAAGCTTTGACTAGCTATAATACCATAGGGAGAAAAAAATAAAATAGTGTTATCTGTTGGGTTTTAAATGCAAAATAATCATATGCAAAAAGCTGGAAACAAGCACGGAAAACCCCTGGATCTCTTTCACAGATTTTCATTGCTGTCTACACTTTCACCTCCCGCACAGTTTTGCTTCTATCACACACTAAAAGCAAAGAACAATTATGTGGAGATTCCCAGGCTGGTACAAAGCAACAACCAGGAATCAGCTCTGAAATACAGGGGTTTGGCAAAACACAACAAGAAACCACAAAGAAGAAAGGAAGTCTTGGACACGAGAGGCAAGACAAACACTAAAACCAAGTGGCTACAACAGTCCTACCACTTCGAGTCTCAGTGTGTTCCACAGCTATGGTAGTGGAATAGAAATGCACTGGAAGCAAAAAAGAAAAAGGAATGAAATGAAGAAACCTCTTTCCCCCTAAAAGCTAAGGAGCTAAAGCCTGCTGTACCAACCTGACAACAAAGTTCCCAGGGAAAAAGCAAGCTGCCAGTTATATTCCCAAATTTAGCACAGAAATATTGTGACCTATGACAGTGACTATTTCATAACTTACAACCACAAGGACAAATAGAAGCTTTAAAAAAAAGCTTACAGAAGCATGCTACTCATTTGAACTTCAAAAAAAGCCTCAGCATAACAGCACTTTCTCATTAAAAAAAATCTATAGTCCCCACTATTTTTTTAAAGGAAGTTGAATGCTCTTCTGTGGGAACCCAGAAGGCAGAGAATATTTCTCTGCCTGTTTTGAAGGGTTCTACCCCCCTGGACAGCACTGTTTTTGACCTTCATCCATGGAGAAAATTGCCTACCCTCTGGGAAGAATTAGAATCTACACTGGTGTGAACTAGGTTATAGAATACTAGGTAAGACTGCCACACAGTGAAAAATTTAGAGGTTTTGGTTTTACTAATATAGTAAGTAGATAAAAGCAAAGAAACATCAAAATGGAGGATTGTTGTTGTTCTCCAGACCTTCTTCTTCTACTACTCTATATTCTGTAGTAGAAGTAGTTTGGGATGATTGGATAAAGAATTCCGCAGTTCCTCTCTGTGTGACCAGACAATTTACTAGACATTGGTAGAAAAGTGAAAATATCTTTCGTTTTAAGTTTTCATTGGGTGATATACCTTTAAAAGGCTGTGTAATCTTGATAATTTGGCTTTTCTTGCATTCTCTACTTCATGCAATGTCTGGGTCACATTAGTGGCTCATATTTCGCTGATAACACTTAATAAACAACTACAGAAGAAAGAGAAGGCTAAAAGTCCCGTTCGTCTCTGACTCCTGGCAAAGACTCTAAAAAGCCTCCCCCATCAGGGGAGACACAATTAAGGCGCTGGACTGCGTCACTCTTCCACTAAAAATCTCCAGATAAATTTAAATCATTTTACAATTAACTTCTGAAGATGGAAAGTACATCTATACACTCACTCTGAAAACATTTAGCTGTGCTCCATGTGAAGTCAGGGAGCAGTGCATCAGCTGGAGCCCCAGCACTGCCACACACCAATCACGGCCAAGAAAGCAACAAACTTTAGCACTTTTGGAACAAAGGCACAACCAGTAAGCGATAGGAAGTAACCCAGTTCTTTTCATCAAGTTTTTTCACATTCAGTTTTTAAGACCATCTGATGCACAAGTTTCAAAGCTGCATGGAAAGGAGCATCCTCCTGATGAAGTATTATCTGATTTTGGGATTGTTCCGAGTCTGGATGAGGAAGCACCATTAATTGCTCCTTATCAAAATACACACTTCTCTGCTGAGCTGGGAGTTGGAAGATTAGATGATCCTACTAAATCAGGGGGAATCCTCATCACATGAGGAGGCAAAAAAGACAGCTGTGCAGTGCAATGGAAGGCAGAAGGGAGCAATCACTATGTTGCCAAAACCTGAACCTCAGAAAACCTCCCCTTATGCCTACCATTTTAGGAAGACCAACAAAAAAAACCAACCAACCAAACAAAAAACCACACAACCCCACAGCTTGTTACCTTTCCCTTATGTTTGTTCCACATCCCAGTTTTCCACAGAATTGCAATTCCACACAAGTTACGGGTAACTTTCACAGCTGCACAAGAGACAGACAGATGGATACAGGACAATACCTGGCAAGTGCCCTTACAAGCCTGACATAAGCCTGTGTATCTGCTCACACCATCAGATACAGCACAATAAAAGCTGTGTGGTCACTGTTAAGATTTCCACAATGACAAAATGCAGATACCAACAGCTGACAGCTGCTGTAAAGGAAACAGCTTGAGATGGGAGGCTCAGGAAATTGCTCTCCATCATTCCATGCACTATTTACATCTGGAATCTTGTCCCTGCAACCACAATGGCCAGAGATACTTGTGGTTCAGGTTTATGTTTGGGGACACAGCTTCACAGTTAAAGAATCCTGCCTGCCTTTACCTTCTCATCTGAAAAGCATGACTTTAGTTTGGGGCAAGCTCAGCAAAGTTAGGGGTCCTGAAAACAAAGAATTTGGTTTTTACAGCAGTTACAACTACTGGGGAAAAGGAAATTGCAGAAACTTATTTTCTGTATGGTACAGATCAGTACACTGTCATTTTTTCCTCTGTATCATCCATCACCTGTGCCTTGTTCCCTTATATATGCCTGCACAGCAATCAACAAGAAAAAAACCCCAATTCTTCAGAAATCCCAAGCTCAGTCCATTACTTACAATAATCACACAACCTAGTGAATGGTAGCACACTAAACCCCAATTTATCCAAGAGACAGTCTCTTCTTCGCTCAGAAAAGCAGCTCCTTAGTATGGGGTCAAGAGGACATCAGCGAGCACAACTCCTTCCAAAACCTGGTGCTTTTTAAAATACAAGACATGCTTCAGCTTTCAGTGAACCTGTCAACACCAACACAATAGCCCTGCCTTGAGCACTCTATTTTTAACATTTTCCATCCATGCAAAAGACAACTAATTAATAAATCTAACGGAAGTATAACTAAATGAGAGAGAGAGTTGAACAAAACTTTTTTCAGGGCCAGCCCAAATAACACAAGCACAAGCCACAACTGTAGGCAGACCAAATGTGTTGCAGGGATTACTGAATTACAAACATATATTGGCCTCAAAGACAGAAGAGATGCCAAAAACTGATGCCTGGTCACCTGGCGGCACATGGTGGAATTGAATCCAATGCAGAGGTCAGTGCACTATATGCTTATATGATGCAGTAAGCGTCATCTGGTATGGTTGCCATGGAGAATAGGTGCTGTAAAGGATAAAGCTGACCTTAAATAGCTCATTATTTATTGGATACATCTGGTTCCTTTAATTTTCCTGAGGATGTCTAGGATGACTGTAAATCAGAGTGCTTGCAGAGCTCTTTAACGCCCCTGGTCTGTGTACATGTGTGCACACTATCTTTAGCCAACAAGCCCTTGCTTGCCTTGCTGGCAGGATTCAGCTTGTGCTGCAGCTGGAGACACCCTGCTCCAGAGCAGTCACAAACTCACTGCCTTGGGAGGTAACGATGCATTCAGCATCAAAAATAAAAAGAACCAGAGGATTTTCAGTCTCTCCTAGGAGGAAGGAAGGGCTCAGCACTCCAAAAGCCCCAGCAAGACTCTGCAGCTTACGTATCACAGTGACTTCACATTGCTTTTGAAACTAAGCCCACTCTGGAGAGCTTTCAAGCATTATCTGGGGAGGAGGGAGCTGACCCTTCACCACCTTTCCCCCAAATGTGAGCAAGAGGGAAACATGAAGTTGCACTACAATGCTGTGCCTGGCCTTGCAAAGGAGCTTTCTCTGATCTGATGAAAGAGCATCTGTCCACATGCTCTGCTTCCAAGCAGAAATAAACCAGAAATGTCCTTGGTGCACATGCTACACAAGCACCCCCACAACCTGAACACCCCATCAGTGATCCCAGTACCTCTTCCCGGCACATCAGAGGAAGCTCCAGGTCAGCAGATGGACTGAATCTTTCCAGCAAGAGTTGACTGGGCAGGAACTGTTGCATACCCATGGAAAAATGCATTGCTCTGAGGGTTTTCTTGCTCATCTTTAGCTCTGTGTGGGCAGGACATGCACTAAAGGGAGACCTCAGTAAGAAAAGCCCTCAAGTACGCTAAATTTGTTTTCCATTCCTCCAGGTACCCAGAAGATTAAGCAAGTAGGTGAAAGTTGCATAAAAAACCTCAACCCTCTCCCTAGGACCAATAAATACAGTTCATTTGCAGGATTAGAGAATAGTCTTTTTGTCCCCAAAATCAGAAGGCATTACCATTTTTATAACTATTAACTGCAAAGATCTATCACCATTCATTGGTTGTCTCTGTTTGCTTGAAGAGCAGCACTGTACAGGTGGCAGCTTACTTGCAAGGAAATCTCCTCCTAGGAGACACATATGCCGACTTTTGTTAAAACGCTTCCTAAGAGATGAAAAGAAAGAAACACTGATGCAACAGCAAGAGCTGCTTTAGCAATTAACCCAAGTCACTTCAGCCTCCCTCTCTCCTTATGTTTAACTCTTAGATATGCAATGAATATCAGAGGCACAAAACTCCTTCATGGACTTTATCTCATCCATCACTATGAGAACTTTGAACCCACAAACAGAAAAGCAAGTTATTACAGTGTTACTAATTCTAAAATGAGTAAGCCTATAATTTTAATTGCATTGGAACACACTATCTCCATCTTCAGCATCATTTATGGGAAATATTTACTTTCACATTATTTTTTTAATAGCTCTTTGTGATGAAAAGCTTTAAAAAGACAAACAAGTGGACCATCTATCAAGTCATTTTTCTAGTCTAGGTCAATCTGTTGCCCTTCAATCTACTTCCAGGCTAGTCAAGCAAATGCATAAAGATCACTTTGCCAATTTAGTGGGTTATTAATTTAAAAAAAACATATCTCATTATTACTCCTTATGCAAAGTCAGCTAAAACAAGCTACGACAGCTCAATCTCCAAATAAAGAGGTTTTGCATAAAGTAAAATTCTACAAGAATTCAGTTTTTTAACTTAAACACAGATATTAATGTCTTTTCTATGAAAGCCCTCCCCCAGAAATGTTACCTGATCTCTCTCAACCTTTTTCTTTCTTGCTTCACCTAATGGGCTGCTTCCATGTGCAAGCCATAAAAGCGGAAATTTCAAATTGCTTGTTTCCTTCCTTTTACAGAAGTCTGAGTTTTGAAAGCTCACAGTAGCTTCTCATAATCCAAAGTCCACACTTTTGAGTTTGTCGCAACATCAGAGAATCTCAGAATTGTTTCAGTTGGAAGGGACCTTAAAGCTTGTTCCACCCTCTGCCATGGGCAGGAACATTTCCACTATCCCAGCTTGCTCCAAGCCCCGTCCAACCTGGCCTTGGACACTTCCAGGGATCCAGGGGCAGCCACAGCTTCTCTGGGCACCCTGTGCCAGGGCCACACCACCATCACAGGGAGGAATTTCTTCCTAATTTTCATCACAAGGGTCCTGCTAAAGAAAGTTTTAGGATGTTTTCAGAATTGGCTGCAACTAGTGTAAGTCTGTCCCCTGTCCCTGGGCTGTGCATCCTGGTGCCTCTTTCCCACCAGCCAGCGCTTACATGGCCCCAGGCACACCTCAGTATCACCAAGGCCACCAAAAGGTTATCTTTCCATCAAATTAACTGCTGGCACTTAAGCATGCAAACTGATCCAACCAGCCAAGGGCTTCGTGGTTCCTTGCCCCCAGCTGCAATATGTGGGCAGGGCTGAGAGACAGCAGTATACCTTGAGGGGATGTGAGGCCACACCTTCATTCCCTGCTGCCCAGATTTCAAGCACCCCACTGAGCCCCAGAACAGCTATTCTGCACGATTCATGCACACAAAATGCTTCTGGCTTGCACTCCGTTGTCACAGCAACTGAACACAAAGCATGAATGTCAGCATGAAAGCCTTGGGTGATGAAAGAAGAGAGGGGAAGCAGGAGATGTGTACGACAAAAACGGTCTGGAGATACAGTACAGAGTTACATGGCAAGTCTTGGAGCAGCTCCTGACAGAAAACTCAAGTTTCCACCAGCTCATCCTTATGGCTTATACTTCATTCTGGAAAATTATAGAATGGTTTGGGTTGGAAGAGATCTTTAAAGGCCACCCAGTCCAACCCTCTTCAACAAGCAGGGACATCTGCAACTAGAGCACATGGCTCAGAGCCCCATCCAACCTGGCCTTGAATGTTTCCAAGGATAGGGCACCCACCACCTCTCTGGGTAACCTGTTCCACTGTTTTACCACCCTCATTTAATCCTTATACCTAGTCTGAATCAACCCTATTTTAGTTTAAAAACATCACCCTTTGTCCTATCACTATAGGCCTTGTTAAAAGGTCTGTCCCCACCTTTCTTATTAGTTCCCACTAAGTATTGAAATGAAGAAGTTTAATGATGATTTGATTGTTTTACCTTGGTAACATACATCAAAAAAAGTAGTGTGTGTTCTTTAGGCACAGTAATGATGTTCCAGGAATCCCTTACCAATTATTTATTATTCCTTTTTTAATTACTGATTCAGAATGACCAGTAATCTTTTCCAATAGGATAAGAATCTTCCCCTTTGAAATCTTTAAACATGCCTTTCTAAAGGATGCAAACAAAGCACACAGACCTAGGAGTTATGAACTCTTTTAACTACCAGTGCTTGTTTACACTTCAAAACAAACCTCCACTATTATAACTTCATTAATTAACCATTACCTCTATGACAAAAAGCATATGATGTTCCACTCCACAAACCATCACTTGTCCTAAAGGCTTTCTTCTCTGCAGGGAGACGCAAGAATAAGGAAGTGGTTTCAGCATCTACCTCAGGAAGCAGGACAGGCAGAAAGCCACCACAGATTTTTTTACTTACTTGGTTTTGAGGCTGTTCTTTTTTCACCCCTGACAAGATACCTCGTAGTACCACTAAAGCAACCGCCACTTCTTTCCCAAGGGCAGACAAACATCATGTAAGTCGATGAGGAACTGCTACACATAAGACACCTTTAACAGGCTCCATGCCTACTTTCCAGCCAAAACCTTTTGCCATCCATTACCATTTCTGGAGAGTTACCTCTGCTGAAAGTCAGCTTTAAGACATCAGCAGGAGAAAAGCAAAAGTTGATAGATTTCAACTGTATGCTTTAAAATAAGCTTCCCTTGAGCACAGGTACCTGAACAAAGCAAGACCAGAGACTGCTACAGGAACACATACTCAATTTCTCCATTCACATTTCAGACTCATTTCAGACCAGCAAATTTTTCAAGCAAGCCAGCACCTGTGTCACTCCTCAGAGGGGCATGACAGAGAACGTTTTACCCTGTTACACTAATCACACACAGAGAGTAGAGGTGTGAATAAAACTCTCCATGCTTTCACGTCCTCCATGGGTCCAGTGGCAACACCAACTCATTTCCTTGAGGTTTCTTCCCACTGGTCTCCTGCGGTTTCCCCAAAACCAAGAGCAGCTTTCTTCAGGGGGCCTCAGGAAGCAGTGGGGTGCTGAGCACTGGGAATGCCTGGTCCAAGCAGCTGTTTGTTTGCAAGAAGGACAAACACCAGCGGGGCTGCCAGCACTGCTGTGAATTTCAAAGCCTCATACGATTTAGCCAGGCACAATTCAAACTTTCTGGTACACAGCACTAATGACACAGATTAGCAACTCCAAATTCTATCCCTTTGGCTGAACCACCTCTCTTCCCACAACAGCTCTCTGTACCCCGGCATTCAATACCACTCCCATCGATGGGACCATCCTTTCAAAACACTTCATTCCCTCCCACTGTTGTCAAGTCAACTGACTTTTTCTGAGTGATAGCAATAAAGAAAATCAGGATTTGTAGGACAGAAAGGCTGGAAAACAGGGTCTCTCCCACCCACGAGAGCAGCATGTTAATGTTCTAACATGCTGTTCACAAAAGAACATACCACAGCCCTGAAGTTACAAAACAGACTGAATGGCTGACATGAAAAAGGTGATAAATTCACAGACAAATTAACGAGGAGACATAGTCAGTCCAAGGTTTCACAACAGGAGAACTGAGATTCTTATGAACATTTTTAACCTTTTCCACATAATAGTTAGTGACGCTGTCCAGGCAGAGATCGGTGTCAGACCACAGCACTGTTCTAACTGCATATCCAACTCCTTGATTAATTAACCATTAAATTGCTGAGTAACTACAACAAAACCAGAGCAAACTGCTTCAAGTGCACCAGAAAACTAGCCCAGTGCCTCCCCTGACACAAGAGTTTTTACAAAGTCTGTACCCAAAGTTCTCAGTCTCTGCTGGTGACTGCGGTGCTCATGAGCTGCCAGTGCCACAACTGCACCATAGCTGCCCCAAGCAATTTTCAACACCATGGTACTATGAATTATAAGTAAAACACGACTTTGTCATTAAAAAAAACATGTTACTGCCACGTTTTTGCTTGAACTTGCAAAAAATCAAAGCACAGAAAGGCAACAAACCTGGCTTTGGGAGTCTTGTAATATTCTTTCCCAGGGCTACCCACGTACTTTTAGAGCCACAGACAAATGCATTTTCCTAGAAAGTTCTAAATGTATCACTGGATATCAAATTAAAGATCTACTAAGAGTGCCTCCTGGATTATTTTTTTATGAAACTGTGTTCTCTGTACTCAAAAACTGGTGGCAGTCTGCCAGGGAACTGAGAGAACCAACCCGGGGTGCAAAGGGGTGCCCCAAGTTCATGATTCACAGCCTTTCCAGTATCTCCCAAAAAAGCTGTTGGCTTCTCCTGACACACCTCCTACATCTTACAAGGAACAGAAGTACAGGAAAATACAGCTACAAGGAAATCTGTGGCAGAGAAAATACATCTTAAGCTGCTAGCAGTAAAAAAGGCCCTTATTTCCTAGAAGTGCTACAAAGCATTTGGAAAAGCTCATCTCTCTATCATTACTTCCAAAATAACTCGTACTTTGTTCCGTAAGGAAACGGGGTTTAGCTGCCCCAGGACCGGCCCAGCTCACCCCCCCTGCAATGTGGGCCGGCCCTTGGAGGGAGGGTGTGAGGAAGGGGCAGCAGACACACGGATGCATGCAGAGTCACTCTGCTTATAAAGCAGAAGGGCGTTGACTCGTGTAATGCCGGTAATCAGTGAACTCATGCCTGCAGAACACGGATGAAGGGCACGGAAGAGCCATCCCAGTGCCCAGCAACCCTCCCAGCTCCACCTGCAACCCCAGAAGAGCAAGGCAGGGACAGGGAGGGCAAGTAGGGCAAAAACTAGATTCCATTAAATAGACATTGCACGATGATAGTGGGTCCTTGCTTTATTCAGAGTTCACATTTCACTCTGGCAGCGGCACTGGCTCTGCAGCAGCTGCCCCATCCCTGCAGCCCCAAATCTCTTTACTCCAACCTTTCAATACCTTCTTCACAACCCTGCTGGGAATGAACAGTGTCAAACACTTGGTTTTATGACAAAAAAATTGCTTCAATTGAGGAAAACTTGTAACTGCCCTTTGATGAGGGGCTCCCATCCCCCCCAATCCCTAACACATGCAAGATGAAAAACTACGGAATAATACCGAGCATTTAAGGATTTTGAACTTGCATTGTATTTCTGAGTCTGACCAAAATGAAACCACTAGCACCTTGTCTGTACATATGTATAAAGCAGTGAGTGTACAAGGGCAGTGGCAATGCTACCCAGGCAGGCCAAGGCTGCTGCCAGGACTAGAACTGTGGGAGATCTCAGCTAAATAACCTCATCCCAGGAAGGGGGTAACCTTCCCAAACTACACAGCTCAGGAACATCTCAGTACCAGGAAAACAGGAGTGGGAGGGAGGGGAAGCCCGAGAAGACTGCAAGGAGCTTCAGGAAGAAGAAAGGGAGAAGGGGGACAGAAAACACAAGTAAATCAAGTAGGAGGATCTGCAAGCTTTGAAGGACCACAGACTTCAGCAACAGCTTCTTAACAAGTTCATCAAGCAGATTCAGTATTGAGAAATCCCTTGTCCTGTGTAACTTCAGCCAGGATAGCAGGAGCCATGAGACCCAGGAAGGCAGCCAGCAAAAGCAGAGGAAGCAGCAGCTGGAAGGGAAGCATCAGCTGCTGTCACACAGTAAAAGGAGGTTGCTGGGCCAAGCCCAGCAACTCGACATGGCTGTCGAGGAGCAGGACAGAGGCAGACACGCTGGATCCCCACAAACAACCCACATTTTTTCAGAAGCTGAGAGGCAAGGGCAGCAGGCAGGGCAGCCTCACCAGGGCTGCTCCCCAGGGGCCAGCCCTGCAAGCTGCTGGGAAGAAAATCCCATTGCAGTATCCCACCGGATGGGAGCATGCAAAGGACTGCAGATGAAAGGACTATAAATAATCATCATAATCAGAGCTGACCATGCAGGCCCCAGGACAAAAACATTTTCTTTTCTCTCAGTCAAACAGTCCCACTTAAAACTGACATCAAGAAACATTATAGTACTTTTTCCAGAAGGGACTGATTTTTCATTCCACTAAACTCAGTAAGAGATATGCCCAACACAAACTGAGCCTTTCAAAGCACGTGACTTATACTCCACAACACTGTAAATACAGTATAAGAAAGCACCAAGCAAACAGCCCCTTTATCCCTCTTGAAGAGGTTCAATGCAACCATTTCAGTAAAAAGACTCCAAGACACATTATCTTTTAATTCAAAGATAAGATGATTCACCTTCCTGAAACAAAGTATACAGGGAAGGGAAATAATATATTTTTTTAAAAGTTAAAAAACAACCTGTTGAGCAACCCTGCTATTTTCCCCCCACCAAAATAAACCAAACCGGCCCAAGTGCAACATGCTGCACAAGTAGCTGTTCACTGAGGTAGGAACAAGGTCTTTTCTGATACCAAGTAAGTTGAGCTATAAAGCAGACTTTGAAAAAAAACTTGCAAGAAGAAAGCAGAGTGCTTAGAACTGGGCTGGTGCCAAGCCCAAACTCCACAGCGCTCCCTCAGCCTTGGAGCGCCCAAAGGAATGAGCATTGCAGGCAACTCACTGGGAATCCAAGGGCTACCATGTGCAGCCATCCAGTGCCTACTTGAACACACATGTGCTGAACGATCTCTGTTATCAAGCAGGTTTTAGTATTTGGTAGGTTTAAAGGACTTTGGGGTGGTTTTTTTAAGAGGTGATCATTCCATTACAGAGAGTTAAGAGCAATGTAAGGGTCAGGTCTGCCTCCTTTCCATTTCAGGCCAGGTGCCACTCCTGAAGCCATTCAACAATTCTGCACCCTGGCCTTCCCACAGGAGCATCTCAAGCCCCTGAGGATGAAATAGCCTTTTACCTTGTTCTCCTGTAAAACACAGGATCCACTACAAAGCCAAGTCAGATAAACAGTTCTTCAAGCACACCAAAGTCTATAGCAGAAATGAGAACACTGCAGAAAGCTGCGCCAAGAACCCACAAACCCTGGGTCTTTTCAAGTTCTCAATCTCCACAAACACCTTAGAAGTCTTTCCCTTCCCCCACAAAAACACCAAACCCCCAGGCAACTGTACAAATAAGACCTCAAGCTCCCTGGATATGTACCTCCCACGTACAAGATGGTACTAGCTTACCTACCAGTGAAAAAAAAAAAAAGTCCAATAATAGTTTTTGGATACTATTTCTAAAAGAGGAAATTTTGAAATTCTCCATTGCCGAACACAGCTGTGTTGTGTCAGAACTGCAGGAATGATTACCACTGGAAACAGCTCTTTGATGACTATCACACTGGAATATCTAAAACAAGTAGAAGCATGGAAACAAAAAGTGCTTTGCCACCCAGCTGCAAAACAGAATGCTGAAGACCACTGAATAATAGATGAGGGAGTTGGTGGGGATTTGGGGTTTTTTGATGAAAGATGTCTCAAATAGGGCTGGGCTGGTAGAAAAAAAGACTGAGGCTTTCTTTAAATTTAAATAAAATTACCTTATTATTTCAGATCCTTTTACAGCTGATGAGTTTTCACCATTTTCCAAGCTCCTACATTAGAGAAATTCCCAGAAATGATCATGTTTTACCTCAAAATACCTAAAAGCCCACCAGGGCTACCAGCAGCTTTCACCTTTAGTCTGGCAGGCTACAAAAGGCAGCTTCTCCTCTCAGTATTCCTTGTCCTGTTTGACAAGTGCACATGTCTACTAGCAACAGCTCTCTAATCTCATGGCGTAGCTGGTTTGTCAGCAGCTGTCATGAAGCTCTCATCAATGCTGATGTGACAACCAACATCACCAGCACACTGCTAAAAACCTGATGTTACCAATGGAATATTGTGGACAACGAGAGCAATCCCTAGTACATCCTTTGGAAATGGCTAAGAGATCATCCTAATATTACAAAGAGTTTCAAACACAGTTAGTGATGTCCTCAACACAAGCAGCCACATTCATCCTTGACTTAAAGGATGTAAAGCTTGATTAGAGACACACAGGGCTATGCTGTATCTGGAGGGGGAAAAACATATTCCTTTCTGTGTGGTGGGACAACAGACCCAGCAAGATTTCTGCAATTTATTGGAAAACTATGAAACTCACGTTATTTTCCGATCAAAACATACCATAGTAGCCACCAATAAGCAAGATCTTATGGTTAAGAGATGTGTAACGGCAGGCTGGAATGGTTCTTCGCAGGCTGGAGCTTACATGGGGAACAGCAGCTGAGGCTGAGCCTCCAACAGTTATTACGGACCAGAGATGGTGACTTTAGATGTGACGTTTAACATGCCAGACCCCATATCCCAGTTAATCTATGGGAAGAACATGGAGCCAGACAGTAAAATCACTCAGCATGGCCTCACCAGTGACGGTGAGCATTGAATTAGGGTCCCAGGACACAAGTAGGAGGTCTCAGCCAAACAAAGGTGGTAAGATTAAGGATAGTGCTCACAGTCCAGTTTTTAAGAATTATACTGAACCCAAGATCCAAGTTTCCCATCCCATCCCATCCATCTGCACTGGAAATTCTCTAAGTGTTTGCAGAGCAATCCCATTTTTCATTTCCATGGGAAGTGGCAGCCTGGGATTTTCACTTGCAGACTCAGAGAGGCCACAAGAGCCTTCCAAAGCCTTGGGCTGCAAGAGAAATGCCACCTAATAAGCCAGAAGCTTTTCACCATGCTAACAATTCTGAGCAGCAGTTTCGAAGGTTTAAACCTACAAAAGGAACTGTTTAAGTGTGTGAAAACCTGCGATTAATTCTTCTACCAACTCAGGGCAAGCACCACAAATAGCAGTTGGTTTTGCAGCAAAATACCACACAGTTCCAGCTCTTCCCACCCCCCAAAATAAGTGCTCTGCCATGTACAGTATTCCCAAAGGCATCATACAGTGGCATCAGCATCCCAAGACAGAGTAGGAGAAAAAACTGGGAATTTAAAGTGTACACAGGAAGTGATACGTTTATATAACTGCATGGAACAACTGCTGGCCATTAAAAGCCCTGATCTCTTCAGTACTCGTGTTGAAACCTGCAAAATGTAAATCAAGCCTTTGTGAGACCAACTAAAATAACATCTCCCCCAGGGCTCCACAAATACCACAGCAAAGCCCAGGCTCCCGACACACCCTGAACACTGGCCTTGGAGCCGGAAATGCTCTCCCAAAGCCTTAATTACCACTCTCTGAGTTTTTAAATTGCAGCTATGCTAGGCAAAGCTTCATGTGCATACACCCTGCTTGCTTGCACTTGGTTTTACCACAGTGGGTCCCTAAGGAAAGCAGCAAACCGCAGCCTCATAAAGTTTTAATGGGATAACTGGCAAACTGAGGGCATCACTGCACTGAATAAAACAGAGCAACTGCATCCCAGTGGTATAAACTACCTACTTGATTTAAGTCACATTTTATAGCTCTCCCTTCTGAAAAAAAGCCACTGGTTTTCTGTACTAACTCAAAAAAACCTTGTCTGCTAAAAACAACAGGCTAATGAAGCCAGGGCTGAGCACAAGAACTGGCAACTCGCCTGGGTTTCCTTGTAAATGCCTTCAAATGGCAGTGATGCCCCAAACCACACTTTGCCAGCAAAGTATATATAACCAAGCATCATCGCTCTCCTCAGAGCCAAATAAAGGACTGAGTGGGTAGAAAAGGGGGAGGTGAGGGAGAAGGGCAATTAATTTCTTTAGCAACCAACAGCTTTTGCAAGTTTTTCTTTATTTTATATACACAAGACACCATCCAGCTTGGTGACATGAGTTTCCAGGCCCATCTATAGCAAGGATTTCAGGAGCCAACATGTTTTTAACCAAGGCAACCAGCAATTTTATCTCTCGCTGAAAGGCAGCCTACAAGAGGGCTGCTTCCAGTACTGAACACCGCCTCCTCTTCTGAGGCAATGACAGAAGAGGGAGGAATTGGTCTTTTCTGCCTTCCAGATAGTCCTAAATTCATAGCTGAGGCCACCAGCATCATCAGTCAAGCACATCTGGACACCATCCCTGCTGAGATGCAGCGGACAGTCTCCCACTCCAGGAACGCCAGACTGGACTGTTCTGAGCTCACAGGCTGCTGATAGAAGTACAGCTGCTCTCACTGGAGATGGAGTCACCCCACCACAGAACAGCCACCAGCATGCTGAGGAGGCTGCCTCTTTGTCTGAGGAACAAAACACTGGGATCATAATAGCTGAAATCAAGCAGATCTGACCAGAAAGTAAAAGTGGTGGGGAAAAATGAGAGGTGGCTCTATCAAAGCTGCTTGGGAAGGGAATGCAAAGGCACATGTAGAAGTGGATAAAAAAGGTGTAGAAACAACAGAAAGCACAAGGAAATTAGAGCTGCAGAAGAAAAGGTGAGAATCTGCTCTGAAAAATTATGACATCTGAAAAAATGCAAACCTTTGCCCCAGCAAGAGCACCCAGCACCAAAAATACTCCATGTACCTCCATGCTGTCTCTTTTCCCCTTCTTCCAGTGTCCAAGGGAGCATCTTTAACACACAGCGTTGTTTCTGTGTGTCAGGGGTGTGAACAGCAATGCTGTGCTCAAGCGTATGTACACAAAGCACTGGGGAGATGCCAGAACTATCCCAATGCTCCCAGGACAAGCAAACAGCACAGTAAAAATACTGTACAACACTGTAAAAATAATGCGACACCCTAGCTTCAAAAAACAACACACTGCAAGGCCTTGGCTTCCATCTTCTATTTGAAAGCTGGCACTGCTGCCCCAAAGTTCCTTATTTTGGGAATATATGGGAACATAGCGGGAGAGAAGTGTTGGAAGAAAAAAAAGAAGACTGGCTGGGTCAAGTCTAAATCAGTAATAATTCTGAGGAAATGGAAAATGGGGGAAGCCAAGTGATACTTCTAAGAAAAGTGGTAGAAAAGACACAGCAGTGCTCTCCCCTCCTCTCACTCACTAACCTAACTATCCAGACACCACCCTGTGAACAGGTTCAGCTCCCCCTTCTCCTGATTTACAGCTGCAAATTAATGTCTCCAAGCCTCTTACTTAGGGGGTCTTAATACCTGCTCATACAAAGGAAAATAGCCTCCATATGTTCCTGGTGCAGGGAGTGGTAATTACCCCAATACCCCTCTCCGCAGGGAGCACCCTAACTTCTGGACACAGATCTCATCTCCAAACACTCCCAGGATCTGAGCCTTTAACTCAGTAGTAGAGATCTCTGCTGTATTTTTCTGTATCAGGCTTTGTGCCAGCACCTAGTCCCAAAACTAAAGGTTTTTAAACTTGTTTTGAACCGCAAATTGTAAGAAAATTCAAAGAAATTCACATGTTGGCAACAGACCTGCAGTTCTTATTGACCTTTTGCAGGCCCTTCTGAAATGTTAACGCTGTTCTACATGGACTGAACATCACTGGATGTTAATCAAGACATCTCAAACTGCCAAAAAACTCAGCACAGGGCAGCATGCGCATGAAATCCGGAGTTGATGCAGCTGGTCCTGACCAGGTGCAAAGCAGCACCAACCATTCAGGACACCAGTGCTTTCAGAAATGAAGGCAATTGCAGCATCAAATAAGGATACGGGTGTGAGCACAGAGCTTAATCCTCAAAGACCACACAGAACTAACTGCATGAAATGGCTTTGTGACCCAGAATGCCTTTATGTCCTACCGAGTACATAAATATTTGTCAAGCTCTTTGCCTCTTTCTCTTAGTGATGTCAATAATTAAGTGTCCCACAGACCATAGTGCCTGCAGGCACACAGAACCCAAACGCAGCACCCAGCAGCTCACTCAAAGATAGAGTTTGAAGACCTCACAAAAGTAGGCAAGAGCAATGCTGCAGAGTAATTTGGGGCATTTCAGGCTAAAAAGGCATTGTCAGTACTCAACAGCTCTTCCACCTGCCATGAACTCAGCAACACAGAGAGTCACACAGCAGACATGCAGAGAGCTTAATGCTTCGCTGTTGGTCATCTTAAAACCAACTTCTCCACCACCACCATGCCCAGAACAAGCTTCTGATAGGCTTTATACTAAAAATACCCCACCCAAAAACCTAACTAGGCAAAATCAGACCAAAAAAAACCCTCAAATATATCAAATTCTGCCAGGCAGCTTCTGCTTTCAAGTTGTACTCCACTCGAAAACCATGGCAAAGCAAATTCCCAAAGCTCCAAGAGCCTGCAAACAAACCCAGAACACAGGTGAAAGTGTTGCAATGCTACAGTATTTCAAAGATGCAGTTGTTTTCAGCAAAGAAATGTGTGCATTTCTTCAAAACCCAGGACACAGCACACTGCTCCCAGTTACTTCAGAAACACAGTTTTTCAAAGAACAGCCATATACATATGAGTGTGCAAAGCCAAGGATAGCAGTAATACAGATGGGTCTATAAGTTTTGCCTTGATAATGAGAATTACAATGATTCTTATTAAAAAAGAAGTTGAGATCAAACCTTAGCTTTCCAGGAGCCCTGTATAAAAATTCCAAATGTACAAAGAAAAGAAGATAAAGAGGCCTTAGTAACTACCTCTCTTTATTGGGACAATTAGATACACTTATGTGATATATTTATGTTGAAGCTTCAAACACAAAGAAACACTTTAGGGCAGAGAGGCACTCCAGGCTTCTGGGGCACATGGATGTGCTCATCAGGTGACCACTGGCACAGGACTCCATGCCATCAACACCATCTCACCAATGCAGGTGGGAGCTCTCACAAGATCCAGCTCTCCAAGCCCTGACAATTTTTCCGCTGAATTACACTGTTATTGATGCTAAACAGCTGCTCTTGATTAGAAGCTGTGAATGGCTGAAATGGGGCTTTCTTTAATATTTACTTGATTTAATGACATGAGGATACAAATTGTGTTTTCAACTTTCTGTTGGCTGGCTTGTCTTCCAGTTCTAAATGATTACCCTTCCTCCATGTCATGACAGCTTGAATAAGTGAATGAACAGAAAAGAAAAGCTTGCCCACAAACCAAAGTGAAGGCTAAAATACTTTATACCAAAGGAACCTCTAGAACTGACAACTAATCAGAAAATTCCCCTTCTTTTTTTGACTGGCTGTTACAGTTCAGCAGCAACGCTGGCTGTGGATACACCTAACCCACCCAGCAATTAAAGGACAACGCTGCCCCGGGGGTAAGAGGATACACGGCAGATGTGCCCTTGCACACCGTGATTTCGCAGCGTGCCTGCCACTTTTCAAACCAACATCTCCCACCTGGATCCCCCAAGCTTGTTATCTGGAAAACTCCACAATCCAATCCTGAGCTTGGCTGCGTTGGGTTACCGCTTGGACTTGATCTTAAAGGTCTTTTCACAGAATCATAGAATGGCTTGAGTTGGAAGGGACTTTAGGCTCATCTCATTCCACCCCCTGCCATGGGCAGGGACACCTTCCTACCTATCCCAGGTTGCTCCAAGCCCCGTCCAACCTGGTCTTGGACACTTTCAGGGATGAGGCATCCACAGCTTCTCTGGGCAGCCTGTGCCAGTGCCTCACCACCCTCACAGACAAGAATTTCTTCCTAGTACTTTTCCAATCTAAATGACTCTATTATTGCTGGTGCACAGGGTGGGACATGATCACTGCAACCTGCTCCACTTCCAGCTGCCTCTGGCAGCACAGCTTCTCCTCTCGCAAACCAACAGCACCACCAATGCAGACTGCAATGGAGCAACCCCTGCAATATTCACTGGAGAATGCTGAAAATCAAGTATACCAAGCACTATTGGGCAGATGTGAGTAAACCATCACCTGAGGGGTGAAGAACCAGAGCAGGGCCAGGCCCCTGGCTGAGGACATCCCAACACAACTGAGGGGTGCAGCCAGCATTGATTTAGACCTGGTGAACATGGCTGGGGACCTGCAGAGCAGGGATTTGCTGACACCCCCTGAACACCAGACCACCTGGGGCCTATTTATTGGCACTCACCCAGGCAAGGCCCCACAACGCCGGTGTGCAGGCAGCCTGCAGAATCACAGAATAGGGCAGGTTGGAAGAGACCATAGTGGGTCATCAGGTTCCACCTCCCTGCTCAAGCAGGGTCATCCCAGATCACATGGCACAGGACTGTGTCCAGACAGGTCTGGAATATCTCCAGTGAAGGAGACTCCACGCCCTCTCTGGTCTCTGTTCCAGTACTTGGTCACTGCCCAGGAAAGTAGTTCTTTATAATGTTCGGGTGGAACTTCCTGGGCATCCGTTTCTGCCCGTGGTCTCTTGTCCCATTGCTGGATCTCAGGGAGCAGAGCCTCGTCCAGCCTCTGAGCCCTACCTGCAGACAGGGACAGACAGGGATGAGGGCCCCTCTCAACCATCTCCTCTCTAAGCTGAATAGTCCAACCTCCTTCAGCCTTTCCTTGTGAGAGAGATGCTCAGATCCCTCCATCATCTCCACAGCCTCCGCTGGACCTGCTTCAGGAGCTCCACATCTCTCTTTTCCTGAGGAGCCCAGACCTGGACACAGCATTCCTGATGTGCCTCACTAGGCCTGAGGACAGGGGCGGGATCAGCCCTGGAAGAGGTAACAATATTTGTCCTAATGCACCCGAGGACACCAGTGCGCCCCGGGCATGCTCCTGGCTCATGGACAGCTCGCTGACACCAGGACCCCCAGCTCTTCTCTGCAGAGCTGCTCTCCAGCAGGTCACCCCCAGCCTGGGCTGGTGCCCGGGCTTACTCATCCCCTGGTGCCCTCGTCCCCTCCCCACCCTTACCCAGGTGCAGGGTGAGGTTGACGGCGGTGGGGTGCTGCACGCCGGCCAGCATGGTGCGGCTCTGCCACCAGGTCGCGTCAGCCGGGCTGTTGTAGTCGGTGAGGAAGGCGGCACCGTGGCTCAGGTGCGGCTGGGCGGCGTCGCAGAGGTGGCAGGACTGGGTGACACCGGTGACCCCGGTCTGCACGCAGTACTCCTCGGCCGGCGTCCCGCACGTGTGCGTGGCCAGCACCGTAGCGTTGAACGCCGCGTTCACGAACTCGGGCATGCAGCGCTGCGCCCGCCCGCTCCGCTCCTCCGCGCACTCGTCCATGGCGCCGCCGCACCGCGCGGGCACCCACAGCCACAGTACCAAGAGCCACAGCGCCCGGCGCTCGCCGCCGCCCCCCATGGCGGGGCTGCGGGGGCACGGGGGACGTCGCTCGCCAGCCAGGTGCCGCCGCTCCGCGCCGGCCGCGGGCTTGGACGGGCGAGGCCCGGCGAGGCGAGGCCCGGCGAGGCGGGGCGGGGCAGGGCGGCGTGAGCGCGGAGCAGGCCGGGAGCGGAGTCCCACAGCGGAGCGGAGCTAAAGCCGCCCCCGCCTCGCGGAATGTGCCGGCTTAAAGCGGCGATGACAGCTGTGGGGCCGCTCCTAGCGGATGGGCAGGTTTCTTGCCGTTAGCCTCAGGGCAGTGTAGGAATCGCCACGCGAGTGACCACGGCAGAGCGCCGGGCTTATCAGCGCCTCCGCACCGGCACAACCGGCAAAGCTGCCCCTTTCACACAATCACAGAATCATTCAGGTTGGAAAAGACCTCCAGGGTCATCGAGTGCAACCGATCCCTGCCTTGTCAACCAGACCAGAAGCCTGAGTGCCACGTTGAGTTGTTGCTTGGACGCCTTGAGGGATGGGGACTCCAACACCTCCCTGGGCAGCCCCTTCCACTGTCTAATCACCCTTTCTATGAAGAAATTTTTCCTAACGTTCAACCTAGACCTCCCCTGCTCAGCTTGTGCTCTTGTCCTGTCACTTTTTCACTGGCATAAGACGCCGATTCCCCCGGCTGCCCCTCCTGTCAGGGAGTTGAGGAGAGCTAGAAGGTCCCCCCTGAGCCTCCTTTTCTCCAGGCTGAGCCCCACCAGCTCCTTCAGCTGCTCCTAATGCTCCAGACTCTTCCCCAGCTCTGTTGCCTTCTTTGGACACACTCCAGCCCCTCAATGTCCTTCCTGAATTGAGGGGCCCAAAACTGGACACAGCACTCAAGGTACCTCAGCAGTGCCGGGTATAGGAGAAGAATCGCTTCCCTGGTTCTGATGGTCACACTATTTCTGATTGCAGGTGCCACTAGCCTTCTTGCCCACCTAGGCACACACTGGCTCATGTTCAGCTGGCTGTCGACCACCACCACCAGGTCCTTTTTTCATTTAAAGGCTTTTCATAGGGGAAAAAAAAAAATAGTTCCTCGAGAAATGCGAGAAAATTGGTTGCAGGTTGCCAGCTAGGCTATACCAAACCTGGATGGTTTGTGCCATCCAAGGGCATGATCCTAAGCAGATCTGAGGGGACCCACCTCAGCTACTGTAATTACTAATGAACTTTTGGTTATTTCCCTACCTTAACCCAGATCTCTCTGTTGCCTAGAGGCATCAGCTCCGTCAGACCTGGCCATAGACTGCATGACAGCTTTTAGCTATCCTAAGATCTCTCTGTGACTTTTCAGGTTGAGGAATTGTGTAAAGATTGTGTAAAATCCAGGAATCCTGTAAAGCCAAAATGTCTCTGCCCATGGCAGGAAGTTGGACTTGATGACCCTTAAAAGTCCCTTCCAAACCAAACCATTCTATGAATCTCTAAAACTCCTTTTACAGGAGAAAGTGCCTCCATAAGCCTTCTCAGTAGGAAACTACTCCTCAAGACAAAATTGATAGGGAAGTCAAGGAAAGGCTTTGTAAACTTGGTTATATCCCGAGAAAGCCTGAATGCAGCCTGTGGCTGAAAGAACTGAAAAAATACAGTCTGTTCTGGGAAAAAAATGCACATTGTTGTTTTAAAGTAAACACATGTATCCTACAGAAGTCCTTGCATTTAAGAGCCTGAGCCAGACTGTTCACAAGGTCTGCACAGCACATACTGGTCAGCAAGCCCAGAAATTATCCTGCTGCTGGGAGATGCTGTTATTACATTTGTGGTTGTTACTAAACATCAGTGTGGTGATTCCTTTTTTTACCTCCCCACAGAGCATTAAGCTGGTCATGGTGAGAATGTCTGCGCCGAGGGTTCTCCAAGCACCCCCAGCGCCAGCAGAAGGGATGCCAGCAGAAGGACAGAGTCACCGCTGCCTCACTATTGTTCAGGCTCGGATGACACATCTCCAGAGGAAAGTTGGATTTCCGCTGCTTCCCCCACTTTTCCTCCTTTTCTGAAAACAAGCCATCTGTTGTGAAAGCAGTGCTGAGCTGATGCCATCAGGGCAGAAGCTCTGAAAACAACATGCTGTTGGAGCTTCTTAGGTTCAGCAACAGCCCTGGTGCCTGCAGCTGAGAGTGGACATGGCAGGACAGGCAGCAAGGAAGGCACATGGAACAGCTCGATGTGAAGAAGGTGAGGATCAGTATAGAGGTGAGAAGGGGGCAGGGACTCCAAGCAGGATCAAAGGGTGTTGCCACAAATCCCTATCAGTGACGCAATGAGATCATCTGTCCATATGTGGGAGGTATCCATACATAATGGAAAAAATTCAGCTTCATGCAACATTCTTGGGTTAAAAGACAGTCTTAGTACCTAATCCAAATAATTTACTTGAGTTTTGTAACTATTCAGTTTCCAACATTTTAAAGTACCTATATAGGACCATGCTCCACAGTTTATTTAAAGTCCTCCCTGACATTTTCATGGTACTGATTCTAATAAATCCTAACAAAGATATATTTGCTGATATTTACTATTTGCTATCAAAATCCACTCCCTACTCTTAATGCAATTTCACCTTAACATACATATTTAAAACACTGACAAATCAAGTGATGCAATTATATTTCATTCAGTAAACCTACATTCATTTAACTGAAACCAGAATTAAATCTCATATCCCTGTGAAGACATGATTTGTGCTTTCCTTTTCCTTTTTTACCTACTGAAATAATCTATCAAAGCATTAACACATACTCCCCTTACACCCATTTTCTTCCCAACACAGAAAAAAGTATCCTTGTGTAAAATAACTGTGCCTTAAAAGCACAGAACCTGGAGAACTTCTCTGACTTTGCAATGCTTACAGGGGGAATAACAATAAAAATACATTGGTAAATAGTTACACGTGGTAACTCCCCTGATGCAGAGTGAGTCATCCTGTGTGGCAGGAGTGCCCTGAAAGGAAGGACAGGCTATTTGATAGGATAGACACCTACAGTTAACCAGCTGTAAAATAAGGGTATTTGTGGATAAGGTTCATGATTGTGCTGGGCTCAGACACACATATTGACTGTAAGTTAATTGTTACTGTAAGTTAGCTGTTGGGATGGGTATGTTCTTACTTCAGTTTTTTTTGACATACACAGATTGGGTTAAATGATTGAGAACAAGTAGGGAGAGACTAAGAACAAAGAGAAGAATTGCAAAAAGGAAAAACAACATAAAAACCTGATAGGAAACAGCTTTTACAAAAGCAACTCTTACAGGAAATTCTGTCGGCTCTCAGAAGGCCAGAACTCCCAAGGCTGGCAGTCTCACTCTTAGAATAGACCTCTTTTAGGGAAAAAAAAAATTTAATAACCTATGACAACAACAGTGCTGTGTGTGCCCACAAGCAAGTTGAAATAATTCATTAGGAGCACTGTTGGCCTCTGTCCTTCTACAGCAGCTCAAAACAAGTGCTAGCACACCTATGTACCAAGATATTTGGCCCATTTGGGGCTTAGGAGGTCCAGAATGTTTTTCACAAGAGTCACGGGGCAGCACTCATTTTAATTTTCAGTCTTCCCATACTGATTTAGCATCAGCATTTCTTCAAGGACAATACGTGTGCATATAGGAAAGGAAAATGTTAAGGAAAACTCAGAAATTTCAGACTGTGATAGCAGACCTTGGTTGCTCCATGTGTGTCAATTATTAAAACAGATAAAAGTAACACCCACAGAGAAAAAATCTCTGCTTTTGCTAATAAACATAAAGAGATAGTTTTAGGATCCCCAAATTAAAACTGTTGTACACCCCAACGTTTCATTACCAGTACATAGATGTCAGTTTACACTAAAAAATGAAGGACAGAAAAGCCCCATGCTCACCATCAGCCTCATAGAGTTATCAGCCTGCAGAGGAGCCACCCAAGTAAGCTTAGGAAATGTCACTTGTCATAATCTGGCTGGTTTGGGCAATATAAGAAGTTTCCAGCAGCTTCCTGCCCTGCTCTCTGTCATGCAGGGGCTTCCTGCTGGCCCCACTGCTTTTCTCAGCAGACACGATCAAAACAACAGTAATCGCAGCAGACATCCACCCCACAGCCACCAAACAGCCAAAAAGACTTAAAAGAAAGTGAGTCAGCAGATCCACCAAAGAGTCAGTGCAGAAGAGTCAAAATTCAGAAAGGCTGGGTGACAAAATTCAGATGATTTTACAGGTGGATGTGAAAAAAACCCTCTGCAGTTTCCAGTAGTGCACTGGGGACTAACACAGCGTAGGATTGATGTCACAATGTATGAGATATGCAATTTTGTATTAAAATAGGGCTGAAAGCCATCCTGCTTAGGAGAAATTCTTCTACAATCAAGGACAGGTGTGAAAGGAATGGGAAATTGTTTGGTAAATGGCCTGAGGTATTCACAATCAGTATAAATACAGAATAAGTCAAACAACCATACTAGTTACTAAATATTCGTATCGCATCATGATTTTATGGAAGCAGAAAGTTACTGTAATCTCATTAATAGAACTGAAAAACAGAAGTATTAGCCATGAAAGCAGAAGGTGTTTCATAAAATGGCTTATTTAGGTTTTACTTTCTTCATCACTCTTTTGCAGAATGTCCTAAAAAATCTTGTACAGCAACTGTGGGTAGTTGCTGTAAAGGTGAGTAAAAATGTATCTCTGAATCTGTTCATGTGAGGTAAGCTGCTTCTTTACAAGTTTCTGCAAACCCTGGAGAAATGAAAGATGTAAGTGGATTATTTTATCTCTTTTCTCAAGTGGGTCTGGGATGTAGCCTCATTTTCTCTTCTTAATACTGGTAATGTTGGGAAAAAAGGTGCTAAAACAAAAATAAAACATGAAAGGCCTGTGCAGCTTTTCATCTTCCTATTATGGATTCAAACACAGCCCATCCTTTTAACTTTTTAATGTATATAAACTAAATTCATAACCTTTTATTCCTAGCAGATAAGATTTATATAATTTATCTTTACTCCCTGCTTTTATTCTGCCATGCAGCCCTGTGCGGAATTTAATCAAACACATCTTACAGTATACATTAGACTGTGGCGGTAACATCAGGACCCAGGCCAACCCAAACTATACTCCCTTCCCCTCTCTGAGCCCTCCCCTTTCCTGTCCCATACCTTTCCCATGGAGAAAGAGACATGCATGGATAGGTGTGTTCAGCCTTGAAACATCCAATGGATCTCTTGGAGAAGAGATTTTCCTCAGCATTTCTTTTCCCTTCCCTTCTCCCTCCCATTCTCAGACAGTATACCGGCACTGCATGGATGAAAGCGCATCAGGGGAATTGATTAGATTTATTTCTATGTGGTATTAAATTTATAGTATAAAGACACTAAATTCTCTGATAATTTAGCCACCATCATCCTTGTACTACAGGGTCCACTGGTGGATTCTCTGCCACCAAAAAATTCCAGCAATATTTACGTTTCCAACATGACAATTAAGTTTTCTTTGTAAAGAACAGGACTCATTTACCCAAATCCATTTGGATAATGCCCAAGTCCTGTTCTTCACCGACTTGCTTGGCTACACAAATCCTTCGCCTGCATGAGCTGGAGCTGTTTACACTACACCAAAACATTCTCAGTGAAGCTATCTTCCAAGCCTGATAAAATGCATCCCAGAAAGTAGTGTGTGTATTGGAGGTGGTCATGGGTATCTCACCATGTAGGGTGCATGACCACAATGAAGCTGTTTAACAACTTCCTGGCTTTCCAGCAGAATTCCCAAGATTGCTTCAACAGAAAGCTGGCTAACTTGTTTTGCCGAGTAACAACAGGGATGAAATTTTCATCCCAGTCAGTTCTTTATAATTTATGGTCTCAGCCTGTCTTTTCCTGGCACCGTCTTGCCATGACTATAATTTCATTAGCAGTGAATTGTGATGTTCTATCATTTGTAAAACCCTTAGTTTCTTCATACATGATGACTACTGAGAGCAACCTTGGTTCAAGTGTCTCCCTCATTACAAGAGCTCACCTTTGTCAGCCTGATGTTCTTTAAGCCTAGTTTTCATGAACTTTCCTTTGCTTTTCAAAAATAAAAGAAAAAAGCAGTCTCTGAGAAACTCGATCTTCTTTTAGAGCTTTCTTTTTCCTATAAAAAGCCTGTAATGCCTTGTATACTTCATGCACTTAGCCTAAGGTCTCTCTTAGCCATTGGACTCAGCCAAGGTCAGCTCAACCATCTAATGGAGGAGGCATTCAAGGAGACATTCAAGGTCAGTCTGGACAGGGCTCTGAAGCACTTGATCTAGTGGACAGTGTCCCTGCTCACTGCAGGGGGGTTGGACTAGATGGCTTTAAAGTTCTTTTCCAGCTCAAACCACCCTGTGCTTCTCTGAGAGTTGATTGAGAAGGCCAGTCTTTTCAATGACGGACTTTGAATGAGCAGAGCTCCTGTTTCTCCTGCTAAATAAATAGTTTGTCTTGACAAGCAAGCTGCAGTTTGGTTTGTTGTTATGCCAGAAGAGTCAAACCTAGATGACCAGCTGGAGGCTGGGAACACTACCATGTAATTTTGGGATCTGGAGATCACTGATCTGCCCCAGCTGCTTGTCCCTTCCCACCCATCTCAACAACTTGTCTCTGCTCCCACATGGACTTTAGGCAGAGCTGCTTCCCTGACACATGACAGGGAGAATACAGTGAAGGGTGAGCAGCTTCAAGGAATCTGTCCTACAGGGCTGCTTTTGGGACACATACCCATGTCCCTGGCTGTCTGTCGGCATGTCCCAGCTCTAGTCTTGGTATCCCCAGCTCATTACATCCTTCCCTGCATCGCTCTGTTGATGGTCAGACAATTACCAGTTGAGAGGACAGAAGAGACATTCTCTGAACTCAAAGCCCCCCACCACCAAAGACTAAATAGACAAAAGAAGCCATTGAGGGCTCTGTAGGCAAGAACCAAAATAATAAAAAAAAAAATTACTTGGAATTAACACAATCTTCTGAAAATACAGCTATTTGCTCTAAAGAGTCTCTGCAAAGCTACAGAGCATACATGAACTGCAATTTTCAGAGGTTTCTAACTCAGCCATCCTTAGATAGATGCTTGCAAGAACACTGAAAGCTTATTTTTAGCATCAATACCACCCGCATGTCAAATTTCTGTTCAGAACAAACAGAGTCACTGGGAAATACATACAGTGGCTTTGATATAAACTGCATGTGCAAAATAAAAGAAAGCACTTAATTTAGAATTAATCCTGATCCATAAGGCAGTGTTGGAACCTCATTCATTGGGAGGAAATGAATTCCTGTTTCCTTCTGTACCCATAATTATTTTAATAATAAGAGAATTTATCCTGCTGGTTTGAAGCATGCAAAATTCTCTGTAAACACCCACACAGCTACTTACAGATCATCAAAGCAAAGAGGAAAATCAACATTTTTGGAAAGGAAATGATATTTTTAAACTTATCACTGCATACCATAAACAATGGGGAAATGTATAAAATACTTTATAAATAGACTGTTTCCTGATAAAGTGTCATTTTTTTTCTTTTTGAAGTTCCACTAGCAAACTACCTAAGAAGGAGATTTAAAAATTATTATTATTATTAAAATAAGAACTCAGTAGGCAAGAAAAAACACAGGTTTTATACCTGTAAGCTGCATTTTGCTTTCTGGGAACCTCAGCGTACTACCCACATTTTCATCCCTGACACTCAGATGATGGATCAGAGGAACAAAGTCAAGTGTTCAGCAAAATTGAGTGATTGTGAAGGGATGGGAAATTCTATACCCTGTTTCCTATTCTTTTACTTGTCAGATCTTTAAAGAATAGGAAATCTATCGCTTCTGCAATTGTTATTAATTTCTTCCATTCTGAAGCTCAGGAAAATTTTTACATCATGTGTTTAATTATATTAAAAACATTATATTTATTGTATTAAAAGCATTTATCCAAGTAGATCAACTGCAACATTCATCTTTGATACAGTAAATTACCTCCAAATATAAGCCTGTTATTTTAAAATCACATGAAGAAGCAAAATCAAGATTTAGCATGTTGATTTATTAAACAATGAATTGTAATTGTTTGTAATGGAGTTAACTTAAAATAAACACCAGGAGAGTTTGCAGAGGAGAATCTACATCTTTATAGGATGACAATGTCAATCTCTTCTGCTCCTGTTTTCTCACAAAGATTCAGATTCCTGTCAGCAAAGGGTATTTTAAGTAGCATTAAATCAACATTGGAGACTTGGATACTATTTTAAATCACAGAATGCTCTTTAAAATAGCATCTCACTGTGACTGCCCAGTGTTTTTTTAACCTAGAATATAGTTTTTGTTGGACTACTTTTTGACTTGAGTCATTCTCAAAGCACATTTCACACCTCCCCATCAGCCACTGGCTTGTGGGAGCCAAGTTTTTGCCACCTGAACTGTTTAACTTCAAAGGTTAAGAAAACAAAAAGGCTCCAGAACATAAACATCTTTATGCAGTAATACATATCATACTACTGCCACCAATATATAAACATACCATTGCCAGTAATGCTTTGGTGTGACTCCCAGAGCTCCAATATCGTATTGGAAACTTTATACATGCTTGTCCTTGCATTTTCCTATAGTTAAAATTAAGAAATACCGCTGGGTGTGCCCAGGAGCAGGGAAGGCTGCCTTATTGAATGTTACTGATTTAGCTGACACCACCAGATAACAATTGTATTAATTTTATACCCTTGTTTGAGGGCTTTACAAATCCACAGAAATATTCAGCTTCTCCCTCATTTTCCTGAACTACCTGTGTTTTTTCTTACAACGAAGTTGGTCGCACAACGGGTAAATTTGATTTAATGAGTTTTGCCAGCACCACTCTCAGGGTTGCTCCCTTCCAATTAATTTACACAAATATAGATGTAATTCCCCACACAGTACTTGGAAGCATCATAAGCTTCCAAGTAATCACCAAGAGTTCTTTTCAGCCCACCTAAATTTGGGAAGTGTGCAAGGCCAGGCTGGATGGGCTTGGAGCAACCTGGTCGCTGGGGTTTTAGTTTAGTCCTAGTTTTTTTTTTCCTGTTAAAGGATTTTTTTCCCATATGCATGTTGCTACGGGACAAATGGCTGTGCTTAAGGAAGAACAAAAGGACCTGGCTGCTCTTTTTGTTTCACCTGGGTGTGTGGGCAGTCGGTCTCATTCGGAGAGAGAGAAGCTGCTGGCTCTTTTCGGCTGTTCTTTCCTTTCTGCGGAGAAAGATCCCAGGATCCCCGGCCCACCTTCCCTGCCCTGCTGGAGGCCGGGCTGTGGCTGCCCTGCCCCCGCCGTTGCTTCGAGCCTTCGCTGTGTTGTAGCCGTGCTCACCCTGCCTGACCAGACCTCCGGGGGTTTCCCCGCTTGGATACATCGCCCCTGCCACCCGGGATTTGTGTTTGTCCCTGCCGCTCCAGCCTGCTGTTCCAGCCTGCCATTCCCGAAGGGCCAGCCGGACACCGGGGTCGGCTGCCCAGGGGTTTGTGAAGCTTTTTTGTTCCATCCCTCCCCTGGGATCCCAGGGCACCGGTGCCGCGTGCTCCCCGAGCTCGCTCCGGAGCGCCCCCTGCAGCCGCGGGGGAACCATCGCACCTGCCCTGCTCACCGGGAGCCGCCAGCGCCCCTGCCGGCTGCGAGCGGAACTGCACCCGAGGGGAAAGGGCCCGACAGCCGAGAAGGCTGGCACTGGGTTTGTGTGTGCTGTTACTGTCATAGTTGTTGTTGTTTGTTTGACTGGTTATACACATATAGATATATAATAGTAAAGAACTGTTATTCCTATTTCCCACATCTTTGCCTAAAAGCCCTTGATTTCAAAATTATAATAACTCGGAGGGAAAGGGGTTACATCTGCCATTCCAAGGGAGGCTTCTGCCTTCCTTAGCAGACACCTGTCTTTCAAACCGAGACACTGGTCTACTAGAAGGAGTCCCTGCCCATGGCAGAGGGTGGAACAACATGAGCTTTAAGGGCCTTTCCAGCCCAAACCATTCTGGGATTCTATGATTCTATTACAATATTTTAAGTTTTCTTTATTTTTTTGCCCCACCTTTTTTTTATGTCTTCCAGCCATTCTTTGCTCTTCCTGGATGTGAGGCCACAAGTCCCAAGGGAGGCAGGCAGCAGACTTTCCTGGTTTGTTAATCTGTAGAACTCAAGCTGGAAGCTTTTACTCATTTTCACCTCATCTCCAGCTGACCTGTGGACAAGTACAGGTACCCCCAGTTTTAACAAATTCCATTTCTCAGGACAAGAGGCAACAACAACCTCACTGGAAGCCACGTGGCCAGGTCCCAGTTTGCAACATATGGCTTTCCAAAGAGAGAAAACAGAATGAACAATGAAGCACAAACAGATGGCACATGACTTTGTTAGTCCCTTGTAGTATACAGCAGACATTCAGCATTTTTCTCATATTTAACCAAAGTACTCTCACTCACATTCCCTTCCAGGTCGCAGTTGGGATGGCAGATGTTCTCCCAGTGTGTTACTCTCCTTGTATCCTGTGGTGGGGATTGCCAATTTAGATACTTTGTGACAAATTTGAACTCTCTCCAAATTTTTAACAATGTAAAAATTCTGGATGTCAGATTTGGGTACAATTTAGAAGTAATCTTTTCATTAGGATCCACAGAAATAATAGAAATGTTTTTATACAAATGTCTTTGCAGCCACTATGTGTTCAGGTCTTTTTCTTCCCTTATTTATTTACAATGATTTTTAAGCCCTCTTCAGAGAATGCTTTCTGCAGATGTGGTTTTACTAAATTTGCTTTCCTGACAAAGATCATTACATTTACAAACCATTTACATTATCAAACAGCAGCCTGCAACTCATAAGCCGTTTCTGCTCACAGTTTGGCTTTGTTTTTCTCTCTTTGTTATATGTTACAGCCAGATTAAAAAATTGCAAAACCTCACAGCAGAGCAGGTGAGGGCCCTACAGCACCCTCTATTCATCTATTTAATAGAGAGGTGTTCCTGTTTTGGGGACAAACTGATATAGAGACTTGCTCTGAATCTCCCATTGTCTGGTGATGATGGTGATCCTTAGCAGTCATTAGCACGTGCAGAGGAACATCTTCCTGCATGATTTATCCTAATTTACATCAAACCAAAATCAATGTGTGTTGCACATTAAACTTTTACCTAATATCGATGTCCTGGTGTAGATGCTCTGTGAACCATTACCAGCATGATCGTACAACATGGGCATTCCTATTGAAAACAAGGAAAAGTCTTTGGGAGCAAAGTTGTCCTTCCATAAGTGATGCACTAGAGATGTTCCTGAGGCTGGCAGCCTCTCCAGTGCCTCTGCTGGGATAGAAAAATTTCAAGTTCCTTAGCAAGCCCTTGGAAAAGCACTGTTTGTCTCTGCTGTGGGCAGGATTGGTGCAGGATGAAGATGCTGACCCACTGCTGTCTATTTTTGGTCTGTTCTTTTTGGTCAGCATGGCTTAGCCCATCTTTACTTCATTGCCCTTGCTCATCTTTACCAGCACAGCAGGGCCACTGTGCTTCTGCTGGACTCACACAAGACTCTCTCCCATATAACTGCACCAGAACTGGCCTCTGCAGACACAGGTGTGGTATTTTTTATCTCCTCTTCTCTCTCTCTCCTCTTGTGGCAGACTGCTGCCACGCCCAAAGGATGAGCGAAGACAAATTCCATTCTTAAAGCATTGCTGAGCCTCCCATGAGCAGCTTGCCAGCTCCACTAGCCAAAGCAAATGTCTGCACTAGCCCTAAGGGAGGGAGATGAACCATTTTATGGCAGCTGTAAAAGGTCACGGAGTAAACACCAGCACTGCTACTCATCTGCTCTCCCAGTGATCCAAGCAGCTTGGGTGTGTGCGTGGTTTGCATGAGAGCCAGTGGTTCAAAGCTCTCTCCTGGCTTTGTGAGATTCACATTACAAATTAGAGAATTAGCAAAATTTAGTTCATTAATTTGCGTTTGTTCTATTTAGTGGGAGACTGGTTATTCTACTGGAGATGGGTCTCAAGACCTGTAACACTTGAAAACTTTTGTCTGAAAAAACACATTCTGCCTTTCCTGCATAATTCCATGCAAGGCCCAGGGCTTTTGGGCTTCTTCATTTATAGGCATAAGGGCATTCCAGGAGATTATAAATATCTAAAGGTCTAAAGTTGTCTCACATTCAGGGATGTACTAGAAAACTTCTCATTTGGCTTCTCCTAAGAACAAAACCAGGCAGCTTCCATTGCTGTGCTTAATTTTTGTATTATGAGTTTAGTAGGTCTTTCCTTCTGCTTTCACAGCGGTCTTTGCAGAGTGTTTACATGTTCTCACTTCCTTCAGCTTTATCTCTGCAGCGGCGTATTCAGGAGATGCCTTGGAACAGCCAATAATGCGACTGGATCTGAAATTCTTCTCTTTATTGGAGTTTTGCTTATTTTGTGTGCAACTGCAGACTGTGTTCTGTAGTAGAACAGGTAAGTTTTACTGTCCTGGAATGCTTCTTCTCTTCCCTTTCCCCCATGAATGATAATTATGCCAGGATTTTATCTCATCTCATTATATTTTTTTGCAGTCTTTGCATATTAGAAAAAATATTTGCAAACTTTTATATGTCAGTTAAAAAAAAATACAACTTTTTCCTGCTCCCTATGGTTGTTGCATCCCCTTACCACAATGCAATGATATCCATGATACCCTTTGCATTCTTCAGTGACATTATTTGGGGGGGCTGAGATGGCGATGGAATTTGAAATAGTCAGCTCAGGTTGAGGAACTCCTCATGCTGCAGCAGGTCCCATGTTAAAAAAAATCTGGAAACATATAAGATCTTGTGTTTGGAGCAGATTAATTATCAAAGTAATGTTAAGGAAGAACTTGCAGCTGGAGAAGATGATAAATACGGGAAAAAGTGACCTAGTCAGGGTCTCTGAACTGCTAAAGATGTGGAGGAACTATGTCTCTGGTAATCCTTCAGAGTCATCAGCTACCTGAAAATTTAAGGGAAAAATAGGAAGAAAAAAAAATAAAAATTCCAAGGTACATTTGACACTTGTTATGCTTCAAAACTGACTTTTTGCTAGCAAGTACCCAGATCTATTAAAAAATCGCATATTTTTAATCAGATGTCTGCTTTGTTTAACACAGAGCCTGCATGGTACCCACTGAAGCTCCACTGGTTTACTAGCATCCTCACTTATTTTCCATAAATAAATCTTACATTCAATCCAATACTACATATAATTAACAATTCCAGCATCATCTCTGAGTAGTTTTCAGATGAAAGTAAAATGTATCATTCTACCACTTATAGTGAGAAGGGTGCTTTTGCCATGATTTTAGAGATAAGGATTAAGGTAAAAATTGTTCCATGGGAAAAGAAGATTGTTCCATGGGAAAAGAAGATTGTCCCTGTTGAATAGCCTGGGCCTTGTTTTCCAGGTTATTTAGTAGTTGCTAAGTACTCTGAAACTGCAGTTTTCCTTGCCTGCATATCCATGGGATAACACGCAGGTGACTTGCATATTGCGAATGAAATATAAACGATGTACAATTATTGGGAAATTGGATTAAATCTGTTGGGAATTACATGGGAAATGTGACAGTATCAAGGAGAAAAATCTCTTCTCTCACATAAATGAGTATATCAATTCCTTAATTATGACTTGAGTATGTACCAGAAGCACTTTATATTTTAAGAGGGGTTGTGGGGCAGAAATATATTGGGAAAAATACTCTATTTAGTGGCTGGCACAGTGTAATAAAGGGTTTTTTGCTTTTTACCACAGTATGTCCTTGTACTAGATAACATACTGTGGTTTAGTCATAACTTTTATATCCCTGACCATTAGTTGGCCTGAGACTTCTGAGCTCTGATCCAGCACCTGGTATTTATGGATTCTTTTTTTCACCTTGGTGCCTTAAATTCATCTTCAGCTGGACTAGTAGAACTCCTAATGTCAAAGCCTACCTTCCCTCCCACTGGGGATGCTCATCCCATACCAGCCAAGCTTATAATTCAGACAGTGCCAGATTTCTGAGTCATTCAAAGATTTTAAAAAAATTCAAGTTTATAATGGTGCCTTGGAAAACATGACATCACTGGGAGTTTCTCACAGAAGTTTTCTGCTCTGAGACCATCCAGCAGGCCATGCCTGTACATGTCTGCACAGTTCCCACCGTGCAGATTTTGGATCATCCGAACTCCTCAAATGTGGATACAAAAATGCTGTTAGCAAGAATTTTTCTTGCTTCTTTCTAAGCCTGTGAAATACTTTTCTCTCTCACAAAGACAGTAGTAGAGTTCTATAAACTATGAATACCTGCAACCTTGCAAAGCCTTGTTTATGGTACGGTAGAAAAATATTTTGACAATGGATGTTTTAGAATTCTAGCCAATCACCCCAGCCCAGGGGGGCGGCTGATCCTTTTAGACTATGAAGAAAAAAGTCTATAAAAGCATTTGTAAAATAAATAAATAAATAAATCTTGCTGCACAATTCCTGCCTGCTGGATCTCTCTCCTCTCCTTCCTACGGCTGGGAGATACAGTAATACTCAAATACTTTCTTTCTACCAAATCCCAGAACACCTCAGGACTGCAGAGCAAAGGGGTGAAAAGTAGAGGACAAGCAGAAAACAGATGTAGAAAAATTCTTCAGGAAGGTCACTTACCAGTGCATGGAATGAGGCAAAGTCCCTGTGTAGGAAAGCATAGAATTAACCCCTCAATAAACCCACCATGAAATGGTGATCTGGGTTATATGATACTCAAACTCCTTCAAAGAATTTTGGTCCTATCTATTTGTCAAACAACTGAGCAGCTGAGCACAAAATGAGTAACAACCAAAGTGGTTGTTCTGCTAGAATTATACACTGAGAGATGTATACCTTCTAAGATGCTTTACAACAAGCAACATCATCAAAACAAACGAACGAAATCCCCCAAACCAAACAACCAACACTTGAGGTAGTTTTCCTTCCTCCTTGGAATCCTTCCTAAACTCCTGGGTACCACCTACCACAGTTTTTTTCAGGACTGGTAGGGCTAGGTAGGACATCGCAAGGCCAGGTTGGACAGGGCTTTCAGCAACCTGGTCATGGAAGGTGTCCATGCCCATGGCAGGGGGGTGGAATGGAATGATCTTTAAGGTCCCTTCCAACCCAAACCACTCCGTGATTCTATGGTTTATGACTGGACCTTTGGCTTTCTGTTCTCCGTCCATAGGTAGGAATTTTGGGCCACCAATATAGCAATAGAGCCACATGACTTTTTATATTGATATTATTATTCTTTCTGCTCACCATAATGGAGATTTTCTTGTACTTGCCTCCTTTGGAAAGTGCACTGATATGCAGTTGAGACAACTCTTACTCCCCTTTGTGCCAAAACACCCAGGTGGCTATTAATTCCTTTAGTAGAAGGTAAGAGGAAAAGTGAGGAAATACACATCAGGCATTGACTATAGGTCCGGAGTTGAGATGTGTGTGAAACCAGTAGTTATGGAAAAAAACCCAGTTCTTCATGTATATTTCAGTATAGTCTTTCTGAACATCTCTTCGCAGATGGCAGGAGGAAAACTTGAAATTCTGTAATACAGTCCTGGTATCTAAAACCTCTCTGCAAAAGGAACTGACTGCAGGAAACAGGGCGGGGCAGATTTATAGACCGCTCTGAAATTGGAAGCTTTACCTTTGCCTTTTTTTGTAATTGCTCAACTCTTCCCTGTGAGGCGAAAGATTTTCCTACAGACCCTCCATTAAAGCAATGTAATTTGAATGTGGCTTTAGTAAGTGGTACAGTGCAGACCATTAGGTCATTTTCCCAGGGGAATATGAGGCTGTAAACTTATCCCTGTTAACTAAACACATTATTATTGGGCCTTAGTATTATGTTCTCTTCTAATTTACCTTTATGAACTGTAGCTCAACACAGTCCTGATTAATGGTTCTCAGCAAATGATAGAGAACTGTTAAGTTCCCCAGGGCTTTTAATGGGATTAAAAACTTTCAGTGAGAAAATAAACAGCAGAGGAAAGTTTGTTAGCTATTACCTAGGCAAAAAATACTGTGCTGCTGGAATACAGAGAACAGGAATTCAGTGACAAATCTGTTTCAAATAAGACATTTATGACAGACAATGTTTGAACTGACAAACTGCTTCCAGGCAGCAATTTCCAGATCTCTTCACATCAAAGCTCCGAGTGAGCAGACCAGTTCCAGATTTAGAGGGGTCATCTCAAACTTTGGCTTTCAGACATGAATAAAGCCTCATGATCTTTCATGCTAAGCCACTCACCTTGGTGAAGTTGTACCTGTGACATTAGCTTTCCTTTGGCTGGCACTCCTCACTCTTGATTTGGAGGCAGAAAAAAGAGATCAGTTAGCGAATTGCAATGCTAATTTGCAAGATAAAAATTCACATCACTGTCAAGTGATTACCGCAGGCCTGGTTCCTATGGTATATCACCGTGTCCCACAGCCATAGGGAGGAGGAGGAGGAGAAGATCCAGCAGGCAGGAATTGTGCAGCAAGATTGCTTTATTTAATTATTTTACAAACTCTTTTATAGACTTTTTTCTTCATAGTCTAATTGGACAAAGGACCAGCCACCCCTTGGGGGTGATTGGCCAAAATCCTAAAACATCCATTATCAAAATATTTTCTACTATACCATAAACAAGACTTTCCAAGGTTGAAGGTGGCTTGGTTGTTTACATTCCCTGCTACCTCTTCTGTGAGAGAGAAAAGTCTCTCACGGACTTAGAAAAATAACAAGAAGATCCTCACTAACAGCATTTTTGTACCTACAATTCCCCCTTTTTGTTTTATAAGATAACAACCCTACTATTAATCCTAAATAGAAATCTACATCAGTTATTAATTCTAAATATGTCCTTAAGGCTTTAACTATCTGACTCCATAGCAAGAAATTTAAAATTCAGTCTCTGCTTGTAGAAGGACCATCTGCCTGATGGTTGACATCCTGGTCATCATCAGAAGAGTCATTAGGCTGATGATGTACATTCTGGTCGCCATTTGGATGGTTGGCGTTCTGGTCATCATTTGGAGGTTGCCTGTTCTGCCTCTGGTGCCATAGGTCAGGGCGAACGCATTTTGAAGGTAGCCACCGTATTCCAGCATCTGTGGAAATGCAAGCATACCCACGATCCCAAACGATAAGCTCATGAGGGCCTTCCCACTGGTTAGTGAGTAAATTCCACACCCAGACTTTTGCCCGGGGCAGCTGTCTGTCGCCTGCAGACTGCAATGAGAGAAAATGATTCAGAATAACAGGATTATTTGAATTTTGTGGTACTGTAAGGTGATTAATTGTATACAAAGCTTTTGCTAGTCGGCTCTGTGGGGTTTCTCCATGCATTCCCCTTTTCTGTTTGTCCAAAACACGCTTCAAGGTACCATGAGCGCGTTCGACAATGGCTTGGCCAGTAGGAGAATGTGGGATACCAAAGGTATGGTCTACACCCCATAGGTGTAAGAACTGCCGCGTCTTCTCCGAGGCGTAGGCAGGACCATTATCGGTTTTCACAGAAGCTGGCACGCCCAGGACTGAGAAAGCCAATTTCCAATGGGCAATGACATCACGGCCCTTCTCTCCAGTGTGAGCAGTAGCCCACGTAGCCGAGGAGAAAGTGTCAATAGACACGTGCACATATTTCAGCCGACCAAATTCAGGGATGTGAGTTACATCTGTTTGCCAAATCTGCAAGGCTTTTAGCCCTCTGGGGTTTACCCCCGCTGGCAAAGGCGCAGCGAGTCCGTGACAGTCAGCACAAGCGCTGACAATGTCGCGCGCCTCGGTTGGCGTTAAATGGAACTGCTTCTGCAGGGTATGTGCACTTTGATGGAAGAAACCATGCGATGCCTTGGCTTGTGCCATTTTGTCAGGCTGAGGCCCTACCAACGCAGGATTGGCCAGCATGTCAGCCCTGGCATTGCCTTCTGTTAGAAACCCTGGTAAATTGGTGTGGCTTCGAATGTGCAGAATGTAATACGGATGCACTCGAGCCTGAATCGCAGACCACAAGGTTTGCAACAGTGAAAACAGAGCCGCATTGTTCACCTCCTTCAGAAGTGAACAATCTAAGCGTTGGGTTATATCTGCTACATAAGCAGAGTCAGTAACCAAATTCAAAGGTTCCTGTGAGAATTGCTGAAAAGACATGGTAACAGCCCTTAATTCAACTAACTGAGCAGAGCCTGACTCGTGTTCCTTCAGCACCTGCCATTCCGATCCCTCCTTCCAGGTAACAATGGCTTTCCCAGTTTTCCCTGAACCATCCGTAAAGACGATGGGTCCTTGCACCGGCACTCGGCTATTTCTCGGCCACAAGGAAAGTACGGTCGATTTTGCCAGCTGCAGTAATTTATGGCTGGGCAGATGCTGCATAAAAAAGGTCCATGGCTCAGTTCTGCAACTGCGCAGAACAGTCCAGTGCCAGGGAGGGCAGCGGGCCATAGCCAGGCAGTCCCGGGAAGGGCACGCCTGGCGCTACGCCCGCTAAGTTAGATCCAGGTGCATACGGAACCGAACTAGGAGGCTCTCTGGGCGTCCAAGTTGCTAAGCCGCTGATCTGCGGCCCTGGATAAGCCGTGGCCGCCATCCAACCGAACGGCAAGGCAGGCTGTGCACCCTGCCTCTGCCCTGACCCCCCTGCCTCTGGCGGCGCGGGGTCCCTGGGGGCTGCGGAGTCCTGAGACTGTGCAGGGTGAGCCGGCGCAGGCTCTGCCTGTGGAGCCGGGGGGGTTATTCCAAATCCACCATCACTTGCCCCGGAAGCCCAGTCAGCGAGGCCCCCCTCGGACATTCCTCCGTCACTCATCACCGAGACAGGCGATCCAGCCCCGCTATCACAGTCAAGGGCTGTCAGCAGGATAAATAATGACCGCCAGGTTTTGTATAATTCTAACGCTGCCGGCTCCCCAGTCGGGAGCTCGTGTCGGACAGTGCATCCGAGCTCCTGCCATAAGGAAAAGTCCAGGGCAGTATCTCTGTCCCATGGAAATCCCTTTTAAAGCAGCCCAGTCTAATAATTCCCGAACTGAGTTTTCAGGAATGGAGGTGCACAATATGCTAAACACACCTTTCCAGACCAGTACCACAGCGTCGTTCTGTGAGCCGCTGTTCGCCATTTCTCAGTCCTGTCGGACCTCCCGGTCCCAGGGGGGAAGAGGAACAGCATACCTCTACAGGAATTCGATTTGACTTGCAGCAGCAGGACACATCAGAGAGTGCAGAATCACGTCGGGCAGCACCAAATATTACTGCGGGCCTGGTTCCTATGGTATATCACCGTGTCCCGCAGCCATGGGGAGGAGGAGGAGGAGAAGATCCAGCAGGCAGGAATTGTGCAGCAAGATTGCTTTATTTAATTATTTTACAAACTCTTTATAGACTTTTTTCTTCATAGTCTAATTGGACAAAGGACCAGCCACCCCTTGGGGGTGACTGGCCAAAATCCTAAAACATCCACTATCAAAATATTTTCTACTATACCATAAACAAGACTTTCCAAGGTTGCAGGTGGCTTGGTTGTTTACATTCCCTGCTACCTCTTCTGTGAGAGAGAAGTCTCTCACGGGCTTAGAAAAATAACAAGAAGATCCTCACTAACAGCATTTTTGTACCTACACCCTTCATATTATGGTTTTGAGGCTATTGGTAATATTACTTTTCTCCTTTTCCACTTGAAACTGGAAAACCAGAAGAAATCATGACTGTTTCCAAATTCTCGTATGAGAACTCTGTGATATCAAAAGCCAAAAATATTTGATATATGTGATATACAGAGAGCAGTCAGTGACACTGTGGCTCAGGTGGTTTTTCTTCTTGAATTTCAGTAATTCAATATGCCGCACAAGAGCCATGAGTGCTCTGGCACTCTGGCTTTTTGAAGCAAAGCACAGATCCATGCACGGGCACAGAAAACTCACTGCAGGCTTCGTTTTTACTGGGAGAATGTACATGTCATTTCAAGTTAATTTTTGGTTTTCTGTATCCCAGCTGTTTAAGCTCCTCACTAGCATGTCAGTCCTTGTTTAGACTGTGCTATTCATCAAGTGCAGGCAAGGATTATTGCTTCCCCACTTAACTGGCCATGATGGATTAGATATTAAAAACCAGACTGAATGTTATTAGCAGGACTTTCATGCTCGACACTCCTTAATAGGTAAAGCACTAAGCACATAAATAAAACCATCAGTTGTGATTTGTAGATGCTAAAAAGTCCATGGCTCCTTCTCCCTCTACAACCTGCGGCTGAGCTCCCAGACACACTTTCACTTTTTTAACACCTGGGTGTTCCCTTAAGAGCTTATTAACTTTTTTACCAGTTCTTAAAAGCAACATGAAATTAGTATCATAGGGTATCCTGAGCTGGAAGGATCACCAAGCCAAATTCCTGGCCTTGCACGGAACACCCCGAGGAGCACTCAGATCTTAATGTGAATGAACAGGGCTGTGGTGTTGAACTGTACCCAAGAGGCACAGATGTCTTGAGGAGCTACAAAATTCACCACTGCATCAGTACCAGAATCAGCAAGACCTCCCAGAACAACCAGTAGCGTATCAATGGCAACATTTTTTAATCTTTTTTCCCAGCAATAGTAAATAATAGCTTTACAATTACGAATTAGAAACAATTCTGTAAATAGACCAGAGAAAGATCAACTGTACTCTAAAAAGGGAATTTCTTTAGCTAGGACATAACATCAAATATGCTAGTAGAACCATTTTCCCCTAATATCATAGAATATTGTACATATACTTGATAATCCAGGGTATCCTATTCTACTTCCTCACCTTGCACCCATCTCTTGCCTCCTGTTTAAATTCTGACCCATAACAGTCAGAGGAAATTAGAAAGCTTTAACAGATATTAGATCATACTCCAGATTTGTGCGTTTGATACTAAAATTAAGTATAGTTATCTTTAAAACCACTGGACTTCTGCTTCATGCTTCCAGTTTGGTGCTAGTAACATCATTGAGAACACCATGTGTGAGGGGCAAGCCAAGGAGAGCTGGTTTTGTCTGGATGAAGAGACTACAGATGTGCAAAGGGAAGGTGGCTAATGCTATAGCACATCTTCCAATGTCCATCCCTGCTGACTCTCCCTTAGGTTGTTCCTGGGCCCAAACTGGAAAAGAAAAATAATTGTTTTGGTAACGGTGGCATGGAGTGACAATGCTTCATTCATTCATTCTTCAACCTACAGAAAAGTCTGCATCAGCAGAAGGAAGTGTGTTACTGCAGCTCCACAGTAAAATTAAATTTGGAGATTAATATCGATACTCTGTAATTCAGAGCTGGATTAAAGAAGTAGTGCTTCACCCTTCCCTAGTTTTTAAGAACTCTTCATGAGAATACAAAAAATGCTGGACTTCCTTTGCAACCACCACTCTCCCACATCCCAGTAAGCACAGTTACTAGTTCTGCAGTGGCATTAGTGGGGAGGTGGGGGAGGTTATTCTTGTCAGGCTTGGGAATGAAACAGGACTGGAAGAGTTTTTATCCCCTGTGTGTCAATATACTTCTGTGAGCATCAGGCAGCCAGTACTCACAATTAGCAACAGAAGCCTTCAAAATTCAAACCCAAACATAGAATCAAAGGTACAGCATGTAAGTCTTTAGAAACAAATTCTTTATTAAGAATAAAATCATACAACTTGCAGGAGATTCCCTAAGGGCATGATATATTACAGAGCTGTACTTGTACTAAGGAACCAAGAAAGATAAACAAACTGGGAAGAGGAAGAAAAGAATTTGGGAAGGAAACGCACTTTTGTTGAAGTGGAAAGACTTCACTGAACTGCCATCACTACCACCCGCCCCTGCCCGCGTCCCTGTAGCCTCCCCGGTAGCCCCTGCCTGTTCCTCGGTATCCTCCTACTCCTCCTCCTCGGTAGCCACCCTCACTTCTGTAGCCTCCCCCAGCACTACCTGGGTATCCTTTTCCCGCCGACTGCCAGCTGGAGTAGCCATAGCCACCGTAGCCTCTGCTCCTGTGGCCAGAGCTGCGCATGTAACCTCCCCAGCCTCGGAGGCCACCACCGTTGTCGTAACGAGCCATCTTGGGCGGGCGGGGGCCATCCCCGAACCTGGCAAAGAACATCATACACTTGAGGCAATCTTACAAATTCCATCTCTTGAAGATGGAACTGCCACAATCCTCAGATAAGCCACCTCAATTTTCTGTGAACAGAATACAATAGTTGAACTACAGTTGCACTTTTGCACTTTTTCCACTTCAGAAAAGTTTCCTTTGCTTCAGAAGCAAGGCATGGAAACAAGGGGAAACAGAGCGGTGCAAGCCCAGCCAGATATGTGTTTTCTTTCCAGGAAAAGGTTTGCCCAAAATAAATATGGATTATCTTCTCTTTAAAAGATAATTTGTGTTTTGTGCTTTGGATGAGGGGATGACAGCTTTTGTTCCTGAGAGCTGTGTGTTCTTGTTGCGGAAACAGGCAGTGATGTCTCTGCATGAGGCTTTGAGTGCAAGCATTTCATGCATGCTCAGAGCATGGCACTGAAACCAAAGCCTGAAGTCCCCATCCTCACCTCTGAGCTCCGGCTCTCACCTGGTGCTGGCAGCCGTGAGTGCCATCCCTGCGGCCGCCGGCCGGGACAGCTGCCGGATCACGTTCAGCATCCGCTCGTGCGTGGGATCCAGCTGCCGGATGATCCCAGGATCTTTGGTCACTTCCACCACAAGGGCTTCCATGGCAGCACGCAGAGCAGTGATGCAGGCGGCTGCTGTGTGCGGCATCTTCAGCTTGATCCTGCAGCACAAAGAGGGTGTTAGAGCTGCCATGACTTCCAGGGGAGCACCTGGGAAGGAAGAGGTTCTGCAGAGTGGCTTTTCATTGAGCCAGAAACCTGCATTCTCATCTCTGAGGTTCTAATTTGTCACTGAAGGGGTGAGAAATTCAGGAGGCAAATTTGAAAATTCAGCATAGTTAAAACTTAACTATTCTTCTGGCAAAATTTGCTTTTTGAAATTTAACAAAGGGCCATGAAGATGCTCTGAGGGCTGAAATCCCTCTGCTCTGGAGACAGGCTGGGAGAGCTGGGGGTGTTCAGCCTGGAGAAGGGAAGGCTCCAGGGAGGCCTTAGAGCCCCTTCCAGTGCCTAAAGAGGGCTTTCAAAAAGGAGATACGGGCAGATAGTGATAGGAGAAGGGGGAATTGTTTTAAACTGATGGAGGACAGGATTAGATTTTGGATTTAGATATTGGGAAGAAACTCTTGCCTGTGAGGGTGGTGAGGGCCTGGCACAGGTTGCCCAGAGCAGCTGTGGCTGCCCCATCCCTGGGAGTGTCCAAGGCCAGGTTGAACAGGGTTTAGAACAACCTGGTCTACTGGAAGGTGTCCACCTGAGATGAGCTTTAAAGTTCTTTCCAACCCAAACCATTCTGTGATTCTGTTATTCTATACTCAGATAAATTCAACATGTAACCTCTTGCATTAAAACAGCAAGATACAAAAATACAAAGTAAACTGAAAACATGATGCTCCAAGATTTTGAAAGGTCCAACCCTCAAATTGTTAGGAAATTAAGCTTAAGGAATTCTTGGCCTCTGTTTTACTGACTAGGGGGTAAAAGAAAAAAAAAAAACAAAAAAAACCAAAAAAACCCAACCATCCAGATGGTATTTGGTGATGGCCATAAAATTTACACTGCCAGAGGCATTTCGCTCCTCAAGCTGTGTTTCTGAGCTTTGAAAACAAGGTTTCTTCAGCCTTTGTCTGAGGAGGTCCAAAACACATAGTACCTTTTAACTTTCAGTTAAAAAAGAAAAAAACAGCAGTTTTTATGGAAACTACCTTGTCCTGTTTTCAGTTTAAGCAGATAATATGCATGAAACAGGACTCAAATTAACCCATCCCTTCCTCACAGGAAACAAAGATGATGCCTTCCCAACACACCTGTGGCTCATGGCTTGCTCTGGGGTCCCTGTTCTATAAAGATTTGGTCTGTGTTAGCTGCACTTCAGTCAAGGGGTGAGAACTGGATGAGCTTTGAGTCCCAACCCAAACCACTCCATGATTCTGTGATTCTGAGCACCAAGGAGATCCATACCAGTCATCCACCAGAATGAGCTCCCCATCTGACAGGACTTTTTTGGAAGCAAAGAGAAGCAGCTGCAGTGGGCTCACCAAGGTCATGGTTTTGGCAGAGATGGCTCGTGTTCGAATCTGCAGGGGAAAGAAGAAAATGACTCTTGAAATGGAAAACAGAGCTCTACACCTTCCTCTGGACACTGAAACCAGATAATTTTGTAAAAAAAACCCTAACAACACACAACACGGCTAGGCATAAAGTTAGGAAATTACAAGAGCATGTGCACATACAAAATTGAATGCCAGGCAGAGGTTTACAGGGGTTCAGCACTGGCTGGTGCAAAACCTCAACAAAAACTATCTTCCATTTTCAAACATTGATTTTCCATGTCTGCAGTTATGCAGCTTTTGCAAGAGCCACCTCATGCTTTGCCAGCCTAAAAGTGACCAGGGCACATCTGAATTTTCCTCCCACCTTTCAATTACTGGGGCTGTGATGAAAAGCTTTAGTGGGGTCCTACTCATGCAAGTGTGGAAGCTGCCAGATGTCCGCGCAGTCAGCGCTGTGTCATGTTACACTGAACTGGAGCTTGAACTTGAAATGAGAACTTGGACAACATCAAGCCGGAGATAACAGCACTGCTACATGGCTCCTGCCCCTCAGTTTAAAGAGGAACAGAAGAGGGAGGGCAGGGAGAGAGCTGCACACAAATCCTTCCTGCATCCCAGCCTCACCCAAGTGCTGTCTAAGATACTCTTAAACCACCATCTTATTCACTCTCCTCTTGCTGTGTGTATTTTGGTTTAATAAAGCAAAACTTTTTGAGCTCAAAAGTCTTTTGTTGGATTTAGGGGATCTCACTTGAGAGAGATGGTGAAGGTGGATCAAAGGTCTGACCCTCCTGGGATCCTGATACAAAAGGTGAAGAAGAAGCAAAGCCTCACCACAGCTCTGAGCTATGAACTGGGAATCCAGACTGTCAAGACGAGATCCCTGTACCCAAAGGATTTAAAATTCTGGTTATTACCAAACACAAGAGCATTGCCTTCCTTTGCTCCTTGAGCAGGAGTAGCTGAATTCACGATAGCCATCAATGGGCACAGGAGAGCTCACAGGGGTTGTAATGGACATGCACAGAACATACACTGAATTTGTGGGATGGAGGAAAAGGTCATGGAGACCTTTTGCGTGATGCTTGGGAAATGGGAATTATCCTCAGGAGATGACACTGCCATATTCCATGTTCCTGTTTTCTCCCTGGATTCATAAGTAGCAGAAGTGATAAGGGTAAAAATTCTCTGGTGCCTAATTAGTATGGAAGAGCTCCTAAAACAAACTCTTAAAGAAGACAATGATTTAAATCTTTCTCTATGACGTGGCTGTTGTAACAAAACTCACAGGAACTTTCTGTGCACTTCTACTGAAAGTGGTTGACTGGAAGTTACTAGGAGGCTGAGTGACACCAGGACCACATACCATTCACTTTTTGGAAAGAAAACCAACCAACAAACAACACCCCCCAACGCCCCCCACTAAAACAAGCTAAATATTGCAGTCAGGTTTTTTTCTTATGACTTCTTTACCAAAAAGAGCCTCTTGAACCATTTGGCAGCACATGATCAAGAACAAACCCAAAGTCTCTACCTTCTCTCCAAAAACAAAGAAGGGCGATGGATACTTGATGTCCTGGCTGCTGAAAGGGCAGTTGACAGATGACTTGTGGATGAGAGCATTGTGCCCCTCAGTGGTAAGGATTTTCCTCTTCTCCTTGTGGTAGCAGATGTTGGGGTAGACCCCAAAAGCCAGCAGGGAGATTACAACATCCAGGTTGTTATCAGGGCCAGTGTTATTAAACGGTTGAGTCATCAAACATTCTGTTGGCAGAGAACAGAAGAGTGACTCAAATCCATGGGACATGTAGGAGAGCACACACAGCTATTTAGGATCCCAGATCAATGCAAAGCTGTTTAGGATCCTGGATTCAATCTTTTCTGATTGAATCAACCATTATATGTGATCTCCAATGACCTCTGCACTCAGAGCATTTAAGTTCTACATTCAATCTTTAATTTCTTAATGGAGTTTGAAAAGCTGAAAAATACTACTACAAAGAGGTACTTTTCTCTCCCAAATTCTTCAAAAACAAGGAGAGATGGGTTTTCCCAGAATGTGCTATCATTTGTTTTGGAGACAGATCTTTTGGGGGAAGCTGGATGTTTTAATTAGTTCATTTGTTACAGACCTCCCCAGAGTCTCTGGTGGCTTGTTTTCAGGTCATCTTGCCCAGAAAGAAAGTTACGGATAAATGCAGCACTGATCCTAACAGCATGAGGAGAAAAAAAATTAAAGGAATTTAAAGGAAAAAAATAAAAGAAAAGGAGGGGAGATAAACATCTGCTAAATCCAGGCAGACAATGCCATTTCACTGATCTCTTCAGCAACATTAGGCAAATTCAGAACCTGGTCTAGTTTAAGAATTTTGTCTCCAGAAAATGGAATAATTTGGCACACTGCTGCACATCCCTCCTGCAGCACAAACCCAGGAAGCCACAGAACAGAAAACTTCAGATTACACAGGCTCCCAACTAAGGCCTATGGAAAGAAGGGAAAAAGCACAGCACCGCACATTTTGGAGATGCAACAAGTGAAGGAGAAGGAAAGTCAGGGAGGTAACATTATAAGGACAACTGTTTCATAGATTTTTAAGCCTGCAGCTCTAACCTCAGCCTCCAAAATCTCCGTGTTGCAGCACAGCCATCACAACTTCAGGAGAGAACACTAAAATTCCACCTGAATGCAGCTGTAAAAAGAGAGTAGTTCTATGGCAAATCCACTATACTCCCCCTGTGCTTGGGTGCTCAACACAGATTATCCTGGTTATTTATTTATCATCTCAGAATGAAAAATGCAGTAATTAAATTACTGAATTTAATCAGAATCACCTTCAGGAAAGCCAGAACTAATAAGTATGTCTTTCAGCTGGACTTTTGCTTCCCAAGTCATTCTAAGAGTGGCCATGCTGAGTCTTTTGTGTTCACAAAATCTTTTCTCTGCTTCTTCACCACCCATTCTGAAAAACAAACAGAGGAAATTAGAAGCCTGATCAAGGAAAGGAAAAGCTCACCCTGTGTTACCTGTAACTTCCCATCACCTGCTGTGCCAGACAACATACCTTGCATCATCCCAGGCTTGGAAGACAGAGAGCAAAGCTACGTGATCTGAATACCTGGTCCCAGCAAAATTCCTATGGACATAACCCAGGCGTTTGCCTTCATTGATGAAAGGTTCAGGGAAACAGGTAGCTGCAGAGATGGTACAAACAGCATCTCCCACACTAAAAGGAACCACAGAAGGGATCAGAATCACTCAGAGTTAATGCTGCCAGCACCTGCTGTAGGCTGCAGATACCAGGGAAAACTTCTCTGCTAGACACCTTAGGAATTTGGCCTTTATCTGCTAGAGGTCTTCACTGAAACACTTTCCTGGAAGTGGATATTAAATTAGCCCTATCTGCCCTCCCCTCCATCCATATACCACCTTTTCTGGTGAAAAGGACCCTACAGTAATCACAGGACCCAACAGCCATTACAGTGACGAAGAACAGATCTTCTACTAAAGCAAAACATGGAGATTGATTTTTCTCCTTATCTCATAGTTAAATTCTGTATCTTCCCACCTCTAGCTCACTGTTACACGTAGGTGTTTCAAGTCCCACTCTTAATTCAGAAACATTCAGCCTCCACTGGTGTCTTGCTGTTAACTGAATTTCATGACCGCTTTATTGCCTACACTAGAAGTTACTTCTTCTCTGCTCCCATGAAGATTCAGTCACCTCTTCCCAGCTGCAGCATTTATTGCTCATCTAGATGTATTGGTTTTTCTCTCTTGCGCATGTCAAGAGGCTCAGGAACTCAGAGAAAAAAGAACAAGACCACTGAGACCACTCAGCTTACTAAAAAATACAGCCCATGATCACCATCTTGCCCAGACGAGGTTCAATGGGAAGTTTGGCCAGGATTCTTCCAAGAGGTGTCAACTCGTCGTTGGTATCCAGGGCATCAAGCTCTGAAACAAGATCCCTTGTTATTGAAACATAGATTTAGAAGAAACATAAAGATTTTAGTTATAGGCTAGGTGTGTTGAAATTAGTTAGAATAGGAAGGAATTTGGCCCAGCTAGAGTTAATTAAAATAGTTAAGAGAGCTGGACCTGAAATGGGTTTTAAGAAGTTAGTAACTGATTACCAAATAACTGATGATCTGTCATTTGTATGTTTGCTTAGCTGTGCTTAGAACGAGGAATAGAAACTTTGATAAGTTGATGTAGGGAACAAGGACAATTACCAATTTCCTCCCTTGGTGGGAACCTGTCCAAAAGTCATGCAAGAGGAAACTTAGAGGTCACTAAAGTAATTAGGATTGTTAAAGTTCAGAAAGGCAAAAAGGTCAAAATGAGGAAGATGAGCATACTTCATCTTAAGATCACTGACCCAATTCAAGACCACTGACTCAATTCAGAGCACACACTACGCATGCTTAATGACATTTAAGCTCATTTCCATACGAAGCGGAGAATGGGAGGTGTTAATGTTATGAATATACATTTGTATTTTGGATATTCATAATTTTTGTAAATAAAAAGCTTTGTGTTTGCTTGGATCGGGGCCCTGCGTCTTAGGGAGCTACCCCACGCGGTGCCTGGCGCCAAATAAAACATACACTTTCTAACTCTAAACTGTTAGAAAGTTTTTGTCTGTCTCAGTTGGATATCAATATTAGATCAATATTCATATTTGGGTAAATCATTATCACAGACAGTTAGCTAGTCTCAGAAATCTTTAGATAAGAAACTCAGAGTTTTAATAATTGTGTTTAAATTGAACCCCACGCATATTTAAGTTTAATGTTGGTTACACTGTTGCCAACCTGATTTTTTCTGAGGTCAAACAAACTTTAGCTTTATGGAGGTTTTACTACCTCCTCTGCAATTAGAATAATCAGAATGTAATTCACATACATAATTTTCCATTCCTTTTTAGTTTGCTTCTGTACAACACCCCCCTATTACACTAATAAACCATCTATTATCTAATGAATCTAACCTAATTTCTGCCTCAGGAAAATCAAAGTAGCCCTGTCACAACCAGCTGTGGAGTCTCCATTGCCATTGCTGAATCACAAAACCATCTTCATCAAAAAGAGCACACCACAAACTCTCTCTTCCTTGAGGCTTTACCTGCTTTTCCCTCCTCCCATTACCTAAAAATTATCACCTGTATTCATCCTCAAAGCTACCAAAGGTTTTTACACATTAAAAAAAAAAAAAAGATTTGTAGTCCGAGCAATTAAATGGGAAAGGAAACACAAAAAGGACTCCTTAGCCACCATCAAATCAATTGTTCCTGGTATCTACTGAACCCAAAAGCCTAAAGGATACTTCGAAGAATAACATGTTCCACCTTCTTTAGAACATACTAGCAGTGTACCTGTACTGAAAAATCACAGGTCATCAGGAAGGGGAGGTACCTGCAGAAACAGCTATTTGGTTTAAGAGCTGAAAATGTTTGATTTTTCCCCTGGCTCTGCAATTCTGAGCTGCATAATATGAAAAGTACTAATAATTTTCAGAACAGAAAGTCATTAAACCTGACTACATATCCCCAGCTATGTTTTTTCATTCTCATTACAGGTCTCCCTCCTGTATACAAGCAACATAGACTCAGTACACAATTTTTTCCATAAAATCAACAATCAAACAGATATTTCAGTTGTTAAAAATTGTAGGAAGTGCATATTTAGTGACATTTACAAAGTGTGCTGAGGTTTGAGGTCACATTTATGCTTTACAACTAAAGCATAAATTTAGAGTTTTTCCCTGATCTATTTTATTCATATTCTAGTTAGTTCCTTGAAGAAAGTGGGGAGACAACAACCCATATCTCAGTTTCTTCTGTTTTTCATGCAGATTCATAAACTGGAGATTTAATTACTTGACAAAATCTGAGATATTGGGTCAGCAAACGGTACAAAGCAGTAATTATTTAATAAACTACCAACCTCTGTTTTTCAGTACTTTTAGAGAAGCTTTGTGAATGCCTCAAGCACTGGACTGAGTCTATGTCAAACACAGCAGTGCCACAGCTGGAAAACAGGAAGCTGGAAGCTAACATAAGTTAATGGTAAAACAACAAAATAAGCTTCAAGTTTGAAGGCTCAAGTTTCTTAAAGGAATGACACTTGGCTGGGAATTCAGGTATTTCTTCAGCTGCACAAGCCACTGCCACCCATACGACGCCTCCATGTTGCTGTGTCAGCCAGAATATGCTGCTCCACCAATACACCCAGAGGTGGTACAGCCATTTGTTAGAGATCATGTACATGGAAAACCGCTTGGTGCCAGTTCCACTAGCCCAGGATTACCACACAGCCCCGTGGGCACATGAGGATACCTCTCAGCATGCGTTCCGCTTCAATCACAGCATCCAGAGGGGGCGGCTCAATGGCTTTGGCCAAAAACTGCCCAATCCCTCCCAGCCGGAGCAGTTTGATGCTCAAAGCAATTTCATGAAGTGGTGTTCGAAACATTTCAGGCGTCATGTGAGTCTGAAGCCTGGAATGAGAAGAGAACAAAGTCCCATTTCTCTGAACACAGGCTTTGATCACCATGAGGGGTCATTCCACCAGCAGAAACCACTGCCCTCCAAAGCAAACTCTGTCTCTGAGCCTGCTCATCAGCTCCTGGAACTTCAGCTCTTCTATCACAAAATTCTGTACTTCTCCTTTGGGGTAAATTTACGCTGGGAATGCACAGGCGGAGGAGCCCTCACATCTTCACTGACCGCTGTGGGTTCTAGCATGAACTGACCACAGAGAACCTGAAGGGCTGGAGCACAGTTCCCAGCATGGCTGAGTCCAGCCCCACATTTGTCCTTTACAATCCTTTCCTACTCTGCTAAGGGAGCTCTTACACTCCTGAGAGACAACCTGCTTTCAGCCTGCCCTATGTACAAGCACTTTTCTGGTGCAGCTAGAAAAGGTTTCAAAACACCTTGAACAGATACCTTGATTCAGCTGGCACCAGATTTAGATTATTTCTCTCAAAAAACTATCTGTACAAGTCCACAAACACTCTTTCCTAAGTACCAAGGAACTTGTGTATTTTGGGTTTATATTCTCTGAAGGAAGGTAATCTTAAAACCATGATTACTTCAGTAGCCTAAAATCAGTTCACTGCCAAAATTGTTAATTAAAATCATTGCACTGTACTCAACAGCAGATCTAAATAAATTCGAAGAATTCAAGGAGAGTTTTTATCAACTGATGCTTTCAAGAGGTAACAGAAAGTTGAACATCAAAACACAGCTATGCTGTAACAGCCAGAGAAAGGGGCACTGAAACTTCCAGGAGAGAGATCAGATTGTAACTAACAGCTGTGTTGCCTTCTCCAACCAGCAAAGAGACTTCCATGGCTCTAGTAACGGAAAAACGGTCTGGCAGAGAGGTCAAGTTTCAGCAGCAGGGAAGGTACTAGAGCAGCAGGAGGGGGCTTCCTGTCCATGGAATGGGGATGGAGAAGAAAGTAACATCTGCCCTCCCTGCTTTTTACCACTTTCATGACAAAATGGCCTTGTTACATGGCAATGACAGGTGCCCCCAATGTCTGAAGGCAGACTAGAGCTTCATCCTCATTACAAAGCTCTTTTCTGCCTTGCCTCAATCCCCAAGCAGTATTGTTCTCCTCTTGAGAGGTTCGGTAGGTTGCAGTGATGCTAAAATCATGAACTATTTATCCACCTCATACTATGGGTAAAAACGTGTACATTTTTTTTAAGCCAAAGAACAGAGATATTTCAGTGTGAACCAACATCATCCATCTCCTCTCTGTGCTTTCTACAACGATTTCCCCAGTATAACCAGAAGCAGCACCCAACAGTTCTGGGAGAATTCCCTGAGGGTACTTTATTTATGGAGACCACAGCCTCACCTCTCAAAGCGAGCTCTGCTGCACAAATGGAAACAGAACCCAGCTCGCACGCGTCCAGCTCTGCCTTTCCGCTGCTCCAAATTGGTTTTTGATGCCCAGACCGTGGCATAGTTTGTCATGTTGTTGTGAGCAGTGAACAGCTTCACTTTTTGCCTGTTACAAGAAAAACACCACTAAAGATCAAACATCCTTCTTAAGCCCTACCAAATCATTTCCTATTTTATGGCTTGCAGCCACACTGCTTTTAAGAAGCCAACCACCTCTGAGCTTTGGCTAGTCAGGCATCGTTATGGAAACTAAAGCATCACACTCCTTCTAAAGCAGTGCCCCAAACTATTGCACAGAATGATGTACTCACAACTGTCCAAAAAGCTTAAAATTCTCATGAATTCATGAGCCCTCTGTGTGTAGTTTTCTGAGAGCAGGCACAGCAAGGCAGGAACTGTAACAGACGACATAAGTCTTCCTCTTTTCCATCAGCCAGACACTGAGGGTTTGTAAAACTCCTTTGGCAGATGACATCTATCAAATTGGTGTGGAGACCCAGTGATACCCCACATGAATAGTACCAGCATGACCAACTCAATCCCCTGAGATGCCAGCATGGTTTGTCACTGTGCTGACCAGCTAAAGACAATACTAATTTGTCCTGAGGGAGTTAGGAGTCCTCAAGCTCAGCTCAGGAAGCATGGGAACACAAAGCACTTTTGTGCACTCCCAAAACCTCTTTTGCATTCCCAACGGTAGGATTTATGAGACAAAAAGCTGCTTCATGAACTCACTTGCAAGAGTCGATAACAAAGACCACATCATTGATGGTAATGCTGGTTTCAGCAATACTGGTAGATAAAATAACCTATAAAAACCAGGAAATGCAAAGTGACATTACTGGGTCTGAAAAAGCCAACAATCCACAGCAAGATAAACTACAGAATTTATAAAAAAAGTGAGCAATACATTCCCGAAAAGCCCAACAGAACTGCACACAGAGAAGGCTCCATACTTTGGTCACTCCAGGAGGCACAGGATCAAACACTCGACGCTGCTCCTCCAGAGGAATCTGGGAATGCAGAGGTAAAATCCTGTACTGGTGGCCTCCTACAACAGGAATACAAGAAGGTTGGTAACTACTACTATGTGAATCTCATTGCTTCTTTCCATAACATAGAAATTTCTGGCCATTCACTCTCTCAACAAATTAGCTCCCTAAGCCACTCATCCAACTCCCATCTTCACACAGTCATTAGTTTCCTTGGGAAAAGATGAAATATAATAAAACAGCTGCTTGTACCAAGGCGTGTGTTCATTTCTAGATGCTTCTGCATTGTATAGATTAAGTTCCAGCCAGGCAAGAAAACAAGGACAGCTCCTGGGACATTCAGAGTCCTGATATAAATCAGCAGGGCCTCAATGAGTTCAAAAGAGGTTTCTCTCTCATTCAGCTGAGCCATGGAGTGCTTTGTTTCTGGGCCATATTCATCACTGCAAATAAGGTTGCAGTTGGCCTACAAAAGAAAAACACGACAAAGAAAATCATATAAATTAATTTACTCAAACTACAGAGACTGGCTGGCCAGGCAAGTAAGAAAATGATATATGTGATAAATGCCTTTCAAGAAAAAATGGTGACTTTAAAAAAATTTCTATTAAGTGGCCTAAACAAAAGTTTCAAACCTACAAATTACAATCGAAATAAAACTGATAATTTCTTGACAATGTATGTAAGCATTGACAATATCAACTGCAAGACAAGAAGGGAGAGAATCTAAATTTTCACCCTAAAAAGGTACCACCAAGCTCATATTTCTCTATTTCTTCTTCCAAGGTTACCAATCTTCACTTTCAAAAGCATTTCAGTTTTAGCTTTAAAGAGAAGTAGGTTGACAAAACATGAGAACCTTAGCTTCAATGAAAAAGAAATTCTTCAGTTTACAAGGGCAAGAAGAAAATTCAGTTCCACTGCTGAAGTTAACAGCAATCTCAGATACTAAAAATAGGAAAGCTGCTAGAGATGTTTCACTTCAACAATGCCAAATGAATTACACTCAAGCTGGAGTACTAAAAATGGCACTTGTTTAATTTTTCATATTAAAGTTCAAACATACGTCGTCATCTTCACCACTTTCTTCATCCTTCTCTTTCTTCTTCTTTTCCTTTGGTGGAGGGACAAATTGAGTCATTTGAATACAGTCTTCCAGAAAATAATCTGCAAGGACAGACAGATGATCAGGACTGACTTCCAGAAGCCTGTGCAAGGGAACATAATACTTTACACCATTTCTCAAGACTCTCCTGATATTAATCAGGATGTTTCAGAGTATGAAGCCAAGACTGATAAAACTGGAGGTGCAACCAATGATTTACCTTGGACGGGAAAGGTTCTCCCGTAGACCTCGATGATGGGACAGTTGAAGAAGTATTCACAAAACATACTGGTATCGATGGTGGCAGACATGAGGACAACCCTGATTTCAGGATACGCCTGAATGACATCCCTCAGCACCACCAAAAGGAAATCAGTCTGAATAGAAAGAGAGTAAGAGCATCATTAACTTCCTATCTATAAAAAGCAGTATCTTCCCAAGAAACCAGAAGGAATTACACATTTACTGAGCAAGGAAAGTAACAAGTAGCACAAAAGTGTTCTAAAACCAGAAACAGTTGTCAGTGCTTTATTTTGAAACTACTACAATGCCTGGGATACGTGATTTTTAGGATTTCCAGGGTAAAGGAGGGGTTTTCTTTTCTACAAAAATAGTTTGCTTCTTTCCTAACAGTACATTACAACCCCAGGTCTTTTTAAACTTGGCTTACATATAAAGTAGCCATAATTCATAAAATAAATAGGAAAGACTCAGTGCAGGTGTGTGTGAAGTTTGTAGTTCTCTTTAAATATGACATTTATTTAGTTCTGCCATGCAATTAGCTAGGCAGGCACTTAGCTCAACAGACAAAATTCCAATCTCACTCAGAATTTCCAAACTTGTATTTTACATCATTAACATACATGATGAAGAGATGCATCAGAAAAATGTATGTTGCAATTTTATTCAAATGAGTCCCTAAATTCTGTCCAAACAAGCTTAAACAACATGTCAGAACTTCACGGTTTCTCTCATTCTTGGTATGACAAAGCTGAAATTCAAGGGAACAGAAAATATTCAAGGGAACAGAAAATGTTTGCCATTTCAAATTATATCCAATACCTCTCCTAATTCTATCATCAACTTGTATTTTACTTCATGTAAACCCTGAATTTCAATGTATCACTATCAAGACTGCTGGTTCCGTTAATACCACCAGTAATACAACAGTGTCAGTAGAAACAGGACTCTAAAATAACAGCGTCATTCAGCATGCTCCCCCACTGGGACAAGATGTGTTTGTACTGTGGTATTTCATGTTCCAGAGACGACCAGGACACAGGGGATCCTTACAGGAAAATAGTTAGAGGATAGCAAGGAAGCACAGGTTCTTGCTCTGCTAATCAGGGAAGGAATAATTGAGAGTTCTAAAAATCTTATCAAAGGAAAGAAAGAAAACTCACACACCTGACACTTAGTAAGACAGTTTCCTCTCGCATGTTGGCTACTACACACAAACACATACAGAAGTTAAACAGAACAGAAGAATAGAGAGATTAGGTCTGTCATCACCAGCTAACTCACATTAATGTCTCTCTCATGGATCTCATCAACAATAACGTGACTAATGCCACGGATCCCAGTCTCCACCTTTCTCAGAAGAACACCTAAACCAGAGACAGCAGGTAAATGTTCACGTAACAGTTCAACCTTTCCCCTCCCTGGTTAAGCCCCTGGTTTAAAAATCAGGAAGTGTGCAGGCTGCCCAGCCCCTTTTCTAATCCCATGTCTAATTGCCATGCTTTCCTTTATACAAGTGGCAAGGCCACAAAGCATTACCACAAGAAAGACTCTTCCATCTTTCCCAGCCAGTGCTGCTTCCCTTTCTGTCTTTTAAGGACAATTAATATATGGCAATTTTATCTCTTCATGGGATTATTTCTGTGTGCTATCAGACCTGTATTATCAGACTTCTGAACAAAAATCTTAAATCTTAATTTTTCTTTGCACAACGGCATGTCAGCAAACTTTTATCAAAAAAGACCCTTTCAAACTTCTGAGCAGACTTTATAAAAATTTTAATTTGACCACATTCCCGCTTTTGCTGCTAACTCAAGAGTTCAAACTCATTATAAGCTCCAAACATACGGAAGCAATACAGACCTACAGTGCAGAACATGATGCTGGCATGTGGCCGAGGGAGCACAGATTCGAACCGCACACTGTACCCACAGCTCTGCCCCGGCTCTTCCCCCCTCTCATAGGATACACGCTCTGCTACGGAAACTGCGCTGATCCGCCGGGGCTGAGGGGTGGAAAAGTTTTCTCTAAATTAATGAGAAGGTTTTAGAAGTTTATCACAAGACCACTGGAAGCAATAAAGGAAATTATAAATGTTACAGGTGCCCTGTCGTAAGATTTCTTTACAAAGTAATCGTTAAGCACTAATATTGTAACAGCAAAGGGGGGTTTTTTCACAAAGCAGGGATATAAGGATATATGGCAACTACCAGCTACTATTTCCCAAATCATTTACTTGGTCTGAGAGTTTTCACCTGGGCAAGGTTCAGGCCAGATTATCCGAACTGTAAATCCATGCAAGAGTAATACTCCAAATGAAAATGCACATGATGCTGAGGTTTCTCCTACTTATACTGCTGAGGATACATCTTTATGAACCATGTCCTGCAATAATAATAAGGGTCCTCAAAACATCCTTCAATCCTTCAAGGCCAGCTTGGATGGGGCTTGGAGCAACCTGGCCTAGTGGGTGGCATTACTGACCATGGCAGGGTGTTAGAATGAGATGAGCTTTAAGATCCCTTCCAACCCAAACCATTCCATGGTTCTCTGATTTTACCCTAACCAACAGGTGACTTCTCATATCCAGCACAGAACTGCAGTGGCCACACATTCCTCACCTGTGTCACCACTATGTTGCACTCAGCAGCTCGGTTGGTTCTGATGTATTCATCCAGTATGTACTGGGGCACTTGGGTGGTTTTGCCACAACCAGTGGCGCCACGGATGACAACAACAGAATTGTGATGGATGGCATCCAGAATTTCACTTTCAAAATTCTTCAGAGGTAAGGCCTCTCTCTCTTCTTGGATCTGGAAACAAAAGTCCAGGACATTTCCAAAATCTCCAAAAATCAGCCTCTTCTGCTCCACATCTATACTTTGCCTCACTTTATGCTTTTCCCTTACCCAAAGGAAAAACTGCCTAAGAACAGGTCATAGTTTGTATTTTTTCCTGGCACAGCACAACTCATCCCCGCATCCACCCCAGTGGAACACCCAGCACTTCTGAAAACATGGTGTGTATTTGTACTGAAATCCAGCCTTACACACTTTGTGTTACATTCAACCCCTCTGGAAAATAAAGAGCCTAGCACAAGGATGACAAGTCACAGGAAGCACACTTACCCTCTGTAATTCCTGATCCCGCTCCAGACGGTCCATGAAATCACTTTTCAGATCCATGCTTATTTGCTCCGGAGCGAGCTGGAAGTGTGAGACGTTATTTGGAGGCTTTTTGACCCCTCTTCTTATCTACATCGTAACTTCAGTATCAGATCAGTCACACCAACATCATGATCCCAAATATCCGTAAAGGATCGTTTCCTACATAACTCCCTGAAATCAGTTATGCCTCTGAGCTGTTTTATTTCATTCATTCCAGCGTATTAAACATTCATCTCCAAAGAAGTCTCTCAGAAAGACCAAAAACACTGAAGAAGAACGATTGTTTAAACACTTTGACTGCTTGAGAAACATACTCGATTCAGCAGGAAGCCAACAAGATGATGGTTCAGACAGGAGTTTTCAGTATAAGTAATGACCTAATGTAAACACAAACCTACCCTTAAAACTGCAGCTGAAAAGGGAAAAGTTTGAAGAGAATTCATCAGGCAACTCCTGTTTTTCAACTGCAAAGGAATTCTGAAGAAATGAAAATTTGTTACCAAAGGGTAGTTGGCTAGTTGTTTTTACTGCAAGTAAGTCAGCTGTTCCAGTTAGAACTAGCACGGGTGAATCCTGAAGAGATTTGAAGCCAGCTTAATTTGCAATGTCCATATTGGTTATGTGTTTTGTGCAGCAAGAGCTAAATTTACATAGTTCCATATATTTTAAAAAAACAATATATAACAATCAATACTAATTTAATGTAACTTATGGAAAAAACTCCAGTAGAAAAAGTATTAAATTATTATTTTGGCCATAAGCAATCTGGCTCTTATAGGAAAATCAAGCTCCTGCCTTAATTCTGACCAGGTTATACCAGTCAGACCAAACTACCCTTTGAACTTGGCAAACCAGTAATTCTTTCCCTTCTTCATTCTATCATGCCACATTGTTGCTCTGAATTCGTTCTGTGCTGAAGGAGACTAGAAATGAAAAAAAGTAAGAAAAGTTGGTTGCTTGTGTAGTGGCACTGGCTTGGAGCAGTTTCTCCTCCCAGAATAAGAGTCTGAGCATGGAAGTATGGGAAAGAGAAGCCAGAGAATTATAAATGACATGGCTGTGAACTTACCTTGTAATTTCAATTATAAATTTTGTATGGGCTGCACAATAGCAGGCAAAAGGTGAAACAAAGCAGAGAATTGGGACACTCAAAACACTGCTGCTCAAGACCTGATAAAACATGAAGCAAACACAAAGAACTCTCTGCCTCCAGATCAAGGAAGGAAGAAATTTTATCAGTGGACTGTTGTCTCCTTTGAAATAGCTCATACTTTAAATCCTGGTCAGGGAGAAGCATTAGAAGTTCTGGAAGCATGGGGAAATCAAGCAACAGGTCCATTTTTTAAGCTGTCTTACATTTGCCAGAGGACCATCATCAATATTGCAGCCAGTCCAAGGGTTCCAGTTGGAATGAGGTGGTGACCAGGGAACAACTCCCATATGACTTTGTCTCTGCGATGGTTCAAAATGGGCCAACTTTCCAACATTGATCAGAACTGGATCACTGGGATCTTCAGGCTATAAATCCAAAAGCAGAGTGGGCAAAGACAGATAAATGATAAAACGAGCAGGTGTGATGTTCCATACTGGAGTATTGAACCACATACTCACCAAAGGCACAATCTCCAGGGACAGTTCCTGTATAGTCTTTTGCAGATGATTTTCTAAGTCAGAAGACAACAACACCTCATAGGGTTCCAACTAGGAAATATTTAAAAACTACACGTCAATATACACAAAAAACAGGCACTGGAATCCAGAACTGTGGGCTATTAAGCTGAACCATCAAACACCTCCTCATGAAACAAGGCCAAAGAGTATCATCAGTTCAAAATTCACATTCTTGAAATGTTTTGCCAACTTTTCATTGAATAAGAATTTTCTTATAACTGAATAACATATATTCCTTGGTATATATATATATGTATATATATTTGAATTGGCAGAAAATGCTCATGTGACAGAGAATTAATCCAAACAGTCATAAACAGAAATATTCAAGCTTGTAGAAAAAATATACAGAAAATAGCATTTGTTACAAATCCTATTTCATTTAATAGAATGTAAAATTGGTTACTGCTCCAATCACATACACGTGAAGCTATATTTCTGATGCAAATCACTGGCCAGAACAGAAACAGTTGCTAAAGAATAAAAATTTTTAATAACTTGCAAGATGTTAAATATGGAGAGCAAACTTTTAACTCACTCCTGCTTATGAGAGTACTTCTGTGTTATGAAATGAAAGCAATAAGTCCTGTCCCTCCTGCCAAACTCACCAATTCTCCTTTCTTCTTCGTCTGCCCAGAGTAAGGCTCAATGATACCAAGGTGGTAGAGCTGTCTGACCAGGGAAAGGGCACAGGACTGTGCTGCCAGCTTTTTGTTTGATCCATGCTCGCGACTGAAAATCCCTGCAGCACACAGAGGTCAGAACTGTAGCAGCGGAGTCAAGCAGCTTCCACAGAAGACACTACTCTGAACTGGGCTCTCTGACTGTACACTTAGACCAGGTTTCATGGACAGTCTCAAATCTTGATAAATCCAGAATTCCACCATAAAATCCAACTAGGTCCCTCCACTGGCCAGCTATCACTGGCTGTGTGATGTTACTTTACTGCTAAGTCCCTTGAAGTTTTTCTGCATTCAGTGCCTAAGGAAGTATGATTGTCCAATAACACCCAGCAACATCAAACAAATTACCCTTTACCTCTGGAAGTGGCTCCAACACATAACTATAACAAACTCTGTACCCACACATGTTCCTCTATACCAACACCCATCTCTTGCTAAGTTAAAAAATAAACTTACTTCTGCCCAGCTGCTTCACATAAATGTTCATTTCTGCATTAAAGCTCCTGCAAGAGAAAGAAAGAACACAAAGGTACAATTACCAATAGCTGATACTGCAAAAATATTTACTCTTTCCAATATTTCTAGGCAAAGATCTCTGTCCTCAGTCAGAAACTCTCACTGCTTTTAGTCCCTTTAACCCCAAGTTAGTAGGTAACAGACCTGCCATCAACAGAACCAGATGATTTGATAAGAAGACTCCTGAATATGCCACTGTTCAGCACTGAAATTTAAAGCCACGTTATTAGGAAATATGCTCTGAGCTGTCCAAGTTTAAGGCAACAGTTATAAAGCATGTGGGATGTTGATGCAACATTAATATGCATCCCAATGTACCATTAACTGTATCCCACATTAGTATTGGTATAACACTAATGTAACCCACTAACAGCCTGTGTTTTAATGACTAGATGCAACATTTAATACAGTTACTCTGCTTTTTGCCACACATTTGATCAGCTCAGAGCATAAACAAAACCAAACCAGGTCACTTAGTCAAAAACACTGAACTTATCTGAACAGGAGACAGAATATTTGAATTCACAGGAATTTCCATTCCCTTATGCCATTCTCTGGAAACAGCAGAACTTGAATAACAGAGTTAGAGAGTTACTCAAGGGTAACTCTGGTAGCAAACCCAACAGTTTACTTAGTAGATACGTAACCAGTTCAGTTAAAGGTTAACTGGCATATTAATCACAGAATCATAGGATCATGGAATGGTTTGGGTTGGAAGGGATCTTAAAGACCATCTCATTCCAATCCCCTGCCATGGGCAGGAACACCTTCCACTATCCCAGCTTGCTCCAAGCCTCGTCCAACCTGGCCTTGGACACTTCCAGGGATGGGGCACCCACAGATGCTCTGGGCAACCTGTTCTAGGCCCTCACCACTCTCACAGAGAATTCAGGCTTAAAAAGAAAATCCTCAATGGAGGAGGACAGAAATCACGATCCGTGTTTTTAAGAATCCCAAACCTAAGCCTGTATTTGCCACATGAAATATTCAAGCCAAATTCTTGTAAGACAGGATTTAAACTGGCAAATATGACTCAAGGCGCATGACTGGAGTTTATTGGACTGAGATCCTCTTTGGAAACTAGGCCTTGGCATTTGCACAGCAGGAGGCTGTGCCTTGCACCTGTGTCCTTCATTTTTTGCTGCAAACAAGCAATAAAAAAAGGTTAAAGGAGTGACTTAAATTTCAGGTTAGACCTCCTTCCTGTGCTACCAGTAAACTGACCTTCAGGCACAGTGGCTTCAGGGGTCAAAGGCCACTGGCTCTCAGGGACACAACAGCCACCTAAGACACCGATGACAGTATGTTTCTCAGCCAGGCCTACAGTCAGCATTCAATCTCATTCTCCACCACCTGAGGGGAGAACAGCAACACCAGAAATCAGTTTGCAGCAGAATCCCATGATTCCCTAGTCCAGCCTCAGCAGCCCATGTGTGAGCAGGCACAGGTCTTTGGTGCCACTCTTCAGCAGGAACAGGAGGCACAGGCATCCCAAAACAGAAAAGCCACATCCCATCCCTTAATATGAGCTCATGCTTTGTGTTTTAGGAGAGCCATCTTTATATTTACAATTTATACCCTCCTGTCTAATTAAAGTTTCCAAATTAAAATTTTCCAGCTATTACTAAGTTCTTAGACCATGAGTATGATTAATTGACCACAAACCTCTGAGAGCATGGCTAACATATCTGTTATAACCTATATCTCTGATCATTACCTCAAAAAAAACCCAAAACAGATTGGCAAGATTCATAAAACTGGTATTTCTTTAAAAAAACCCAACAACCTAAACTATATTATGTCCTCAAAGCTCCAAAAACATCCCTATCCTGTTACACACTCCAAAAGGATTAAATCAAACAGTCTCCCAACAGTCCCTCAGTGAGCCCTACAACACATTAGCATTGTTTCATGCCTATTTGATCTGTTGCAGCAGGTAGTGAATAGCCCATTCTGCCATTCCATCCAGGGCAATCCACACAAGCTTCCCTGAACAAAGAGTATATAGGAAACTCTGAAATGCACTCCAGAAGAACAATAACCAGGCTGAGAAACATACTGTCATCTGTATCATTTCCTTCTGCTCAAGACTAGATAAATTTAAATACATAGGGTTTAATGCTGCAGCAGATGTAACAAAAATGAGCTACACAAATATTCCCTAAGCTACAAGATAAAAGAAATGTTCAGAAGCTACACCTGCAACAAGCATAATTTAAATTGCTAGTACTGTACAAACTAACTTTTTATGTCACTTAAGTGAAGGAAATGCCCTTGCCTGAGAGACATAAATTGAGATGAAGTGACTTGAAGACAGGTTTTAAATGAGAATTTACAACTTTCTGCACCAATACACATCTTTTAGATGTTCCAAATGACTGGAAGACTCAATAACAAAAGAATACCATAAGTCCTGCAAGAGAGACTCTCATGAAAGGCTGTAATAAGAAAATTCTCTTGTCTTTCTAAAAATATTAACTTTCATAGAACACAAGTTTATATAACACAAAAATGCCCAACCCCAAACCCAGCCAGGAGAATCCAGCAGCAGCAGCACACTATTGTGTCCGGCCACAAAACATCATTATATTTTACCAGAAATAATTCAATGCCCTAACATCTGGATGATTTGTAAATACTGTTCCTAATAGGGACAAAATAATAAAAACAATCAATTCTTTATGGACAATCTGTTATGAGCTACTTTCATTTGGGAGAAACACATGCTTCTGGTGGAATGGCTAAAAGTCAAAAAAGAGTGATATCCAGCTGGTCTTAACTGAAACTTAAGACTCTCAGAACTCCTTTGGGAAGATTCTGCCGAACTGTTTTTTTCAACAGATGATTCCATTGCCAAAAAAGTTAGTTATAATAAATATATATAATATAATAACATATATATAATATAATAAAAAAGAGAAATAAAATGTCCTTAAAGCACGTTGCTACATAAGCAAATTTAAGATTTACTTAAAATGCACAAAGGCAACAACAGTCACAGAACAATTACCACAAACACTTGAGCTCTCTTTTCATTCAAACTAACACCCCAGTTAGAGGACTAGAGGACAGAAATCAGTTTAAAAGCTGCATATCCAGAATTTCTCAGAAATCTCTTCAGTCCCTCAGATCTTGGCACTGAGACTCCTCACCCCCATATCAATATTTAGGGATGTTTTTGGTTCTGGGAAAGAACACTATGGCTCTATGGAGCACGGCAAGTAAGTGTGAAGAGCCACTGTCACCAAAAATATTTTGAACCCTTCAGACACAGATGGTGACTAAAACTACCAAACCTGTTGTGATCAGGCCCCATTTCAATATATTTATATTCTTCCTGGATCTTCTCCTTTTGGAAAAACTGGTTCAGACGTGCCTTGGCATTTTCCAAGGTCCAACCCCCATGAAGATCTGCATTTAAGTCCACTTCTGACTCTGAGGTCTAATATGGAAAAAAAAAAAAGAGTATCATTTACCAGTTTAAAGATTATTACAAGTCTTTAAAGTAACACACCTACATGCTATAAAATAATTAGGACATCACAGAAAATGCTAAAAAGTCCTCAGTAATTCCTTATTTTCAGAATAAAATATCTGTACAGAGTCCTGGATTTTCAGACTATCCAGAGCAATTTATTTGTTCCTAGCTTAAACAAATTACCTTTATTAAAAGTCAACAAGTAAATCTGCAGCTTAAACTAACAGCAAAATATCAAAAGAAAACTGCAAGCTTGGTTATAAATGCAAATAACAAATTAAAGGGGACAAAAGATACCTATTTAAGAACTAAAGGAGAATTCCACTGCATGACTTACCTCCTGCACTTCTTGCTCCTCTTTCCTTGAATAATAATCTTGCAAGTTTGCACCCCGATCCCACTGAGCTCCATGACTGCCACAGTTTCCAGGTGCTGCACCTGGTCTGTTGCCTACCACACAGAAAAAAAAACCCACAAAATAACTCCCCAAAACATGTTCTTAGCAGCAGAGAGGCATTGTCTGGCCATTTTGACAGGCCATGACCTTCAGATCTCATGCAGTCATCCACACTGCTGCCTCAAAACTATGACTTCAGTGTCCTGTCTGCAGAGTGATGCAATTTGGGGGAGAAATCACCACCAAAACACATTCAAATACACAGAAATTACAGTTTTCAGTCTTACCTACTTCACTTTTTAAAAGCAAATGTGGAGGAAGGGGCCCCCCCGGAGCTGAACTGGAACCAGTGACATCTCTAGCTGCTTCCTGTCCACCAGTGGGGATATCACCTGCTGCTGGCTAGGGAAGGGAATGAAGGAAAACCTCAGCACATCAGTACATAATAGGTCATTTTACTATTTAGCTAGGAACTATTCAAGCAGTTTAAAGACCTCAGGCAACAGTTATCCCCAGTAAATAGGCAATAGTTACTAGCCAGTAGCAACCCCAATAGTAACACAACTGTGAATATTCAGACACTGAACTGCCATGAAACTGACTGGCACAGCAAAACCAAAATAGCAGTCCTGTTCCCATCGGGTTTCACCTAGGCTGATGAGGCAGGGAGGCTGCTTCCACTGAGAAAATTCATATATCCTTAATGGAGCACTAGAAGAAGATTCTTCCCTCTCAACAGGCTAACACATAACTTCATGCTGTATTTACTTTTTCACTAAACTTGCTGTAATGACAGAGTTAACCTCCTCCTCCTCAGCCTTTAAGTGATAGTCACTGCTGAGTGTTCACAAAACATCATAAAAAGCAGTGATCCTGTTACACAGCTGAAGCAATTATGGTTTTAAAAATGCCAGATTTTCAATGTCTGGTTTGATATACCTGTGATTATTATTTTTGGGTTTGTTTTTGTTGTTTTTCTTTTAAAGCACACAGGATTATATATATTTTATATGTATTATAACATGGCTCTAAAACTTTACAGTGTCAGGTGTGAGTACTCAGCACTTTTAAAGCCAGACTGCACCTCACAGGGACTGAATTCTTTCCAGCCTCATCAGCTTTGCAGCCCAACACACAGCTGTATTTCCCAGATCATCCTACAACATTCAGTTGGGCTTGATAATCTCAAAGGTCTTTTCCAACCTAAATGATTCCATGAGTCCATGATATTCTGTATGGGCCTCAGCCTTCCAGCAGTGCAAGAAGTCCCTCACATTCATCACTGCACAGGGGCACCAGACTGAACTCCAGGGATGAAACACAAACAAGAGCATGGCACCACAATGACAGAGTAGTCTTTGGAAAGGAGAAAGAGCAACTTACTCCAAAAGCAGGAATTTCATCCTTCTTCATTTCATTCACCCGCACTAAGTAGTTGATGAAGTCTCGGGCAGCGTTGCTCTGCGCATCCTTCTTGTTGGTAGAGTTGCCCATGCCGACATAGTTGAAGCCTTCCACTCGGACCTGCAAGGAACAACACACAGCTCTGGCATGTGCAGCTGAAAGGGGTTTGGAGACCAGCAACGCCAACTGGAACACCAAATCCTGGCTGCTGCTAAGTACAGGAGAAATAATATTACTAAGTATTGTTACATATCATTATATATAGCTACATATTTCTGTAGGTATTGAAAAGCAAACCCCCACATTCTGAGAACTTCTGCCCTCAGAGCACAAGTGCTTCCCAAAACCTCGTGAAAGAAGAAAAATCAATGTAGGAAGGGAACCTGGCAACACACAGCAGCAAACTCTGCCCAAGATCACTTTCCTCAACTTAAATACCAAACCCTTGGATAACAAGGACAGGAGTGACTTGGGTCCACTCAGCCATAGCTCCATGTTCTTGCAACATAGATGTGATTTATTTCTGATTTTTTTTTTACTTTAGCACAGCAATTCTACGCCCTGGACAATGGTACCTCGAACCATACAGTAACCATACTGGATTCACAGCCATCCTACCAAGCTGCAGAAATCAGTGAGAGAGATGCTTCAATGAGACTGATCCTTTCCCCTGTTAAGCCTCCATGGATAATCATGGGGCATCAACATATCAAAACAAGTACAACACTACTTGTATAATATACGATATATATGTATAGTGTGACTTTTTACAAAAAGCATGGAGTGACAGAACAGGGGGGAATGGCATCGTTCCCTGTGAGGGTGGGGAAGCCCTGGCACAGATTGCCCAGAGAAGCTGTGGCTGCCCCTGGATCCCTGGAAGTGTTCAAGGCCAGGTTGGATGGGGCTTGGAGCAAGCTGGGATAGTGGAAGGTATCCATGGCAGGGGGTGGAACTGGATGAGCTTTAAGGTCCCTTCCAGCCCAAACCATGATTCTGTGAATATATCTATTCATACAACCATTCCATCCTAGTATTGCTCAACCAGTTATAATACCTTGAAAACTGCTTTAATGCCACTGTGTTTCTTAGTTTTCTTACTGACATGGAAGACAAACAGGGAAGAGAAGGGTAAAATGACAAATTTAAGATGCAGATCTGTAGATGCTAAGAGAGGTGGCAGAGCAATTTTCCTATTTTTACAGCCGCCTGTGAAAGTCTCCCTTCTCACACTAACCAGCTAGGAAAACCATTTGAGTTTCTGTAAACTATCTCACAGGTGCAGGCTGTTTGTGACTCTGTTTTCCACACTGGGAAAAATATTTTGGAAAGGGATGTTATGCCGTTCAGCCAATCCCTCTGGGAGGCAGATGGTCAAGCATCCAATGGTTTTATGCAACCCTTGCGAACAAAGCTAAATAAGCTGAATTATATAATTAAATATAGCCATTTTCTGGCCTTTGAATCTGATCCTGAATCCGTGTCATTCTTTGCGCCGTCTTGATACTACAGCGACACAGATCCATGGCATCACTCATGAACTGATCTGTTCTGCACATGGCCTCACACTTAGTGCCTGCTACTTGTCAGAGCCAACCTGAATTCACAGCTCCCACATCCCCAATATCTAGAGAAAGGAGTAAAGGAGTATTAGAGCAGTGCAGAGTAGCAACCATTCCAACAAGAATTCTTTAATACATTTCATCTGAAGTTCAAGAGTGGGCGAAAGCTCTTGGCAGAGGTGACATACAGCACCCCTCAACAACTATTTTAACTGCCAGAAAGGTCACACACGATGCAGAGACACACACCACCCGTAAATAAACCAACCCGTTTTTCCTGTAAGAACATCGTTCCGGCTTCTTCCCTCCTTTCACTCATTTCACAGTGCGCACGCGCAGCCAGGACACTCTGGCTCAAAGCAGCCCAGCCCTCCCTGAGCCCTCGGCTTCCAGTGACGCCCACCCAGGCCGGGCAAGGCCCAGACCGCGGATAGGACCCCAGACCCCCGGTGCGGACCCCAGGTTCCTTCTGGCAGAAGACCCCGGCAGCACCCCCAACAGGGAAGCAGGTTCCCTCTGACAGAGCCGCCAGACCTGCTCCCAGACCACCGGCACCGATCCCACGTTCCCAGCGGCAGAGCCTCGGGTCCGACCCGGCAGGGTCCTCAGCAGCACTCTGGAACCCCTGGCACAGCCCAGACCCCATCACGAACCTCAGACCCCCGGCAGGGCCCCACATTCCCTTTAACAGGGTCCTCAGACCCCCGGCAGAGCTCCAGGTCCCTCCCGGCAGTGACCCAAGACTCGCGGCACGGTCCAAGTTCCCTCTGGCAGAGCCCATGCTCTCGTCACGGCCTCCAAGCCCCCCAGCACAGCCCCCACACGCCCGGCAGGGCCCCGGCAGGCCCCCAGACCCACTCAGGGCCCTCAGATCCCCGACAAACCCTGGCAAGACGCTCAGAGCCCGCCAGAGTCCGTCCAGGGCCCCGGAGGACCCCAGTCCTCCTCTGTGTCCCCAGACCCGCGGCACAGCCCAAAGTCCCCCTCAAGGCTCCCAGCCCACCACAGGGCGCCCAGCCCGCTCCCCCGACGGAGCAGGCCCGCACCTCGCAGAGGAAGGTCTGCCGGCCACGGCCGCCGGCGGCGCGAATCTCGTAGGCCGGCATCACCCTCCTCCTGCCGCACCAGGCGTACAGGTAGTTCTTCACGTCCCCCATGGCCGGGCCGGGGGCACCGGAGCAGGACCCTCCGCTCCAGCCGGCGCCGGGCCCGCGGCAGCACCACCCGGCAGCGCCTGCGCGCGGCCGAACGGCGGCCGGGAAGGATGCGGGAGGTGCCGGGCGCATTCCCTCTGCCCTCCATCCCTCCCCTCCAGCGCCCCGCGATCGCGCTCCTGTCCAAACCATCATCTTGTTGGCTTCCTGCTGAATCGAGTATGTTTCTCAAGCAGTCAAAGTGTTTAAACAATCGTTCTTCTTCAGTGTTTTCGGTCTTTCTGAGAGACTTCTTTGGAGATGAATGTTTAATACGCCGGAATGAATGAAATAAAACAGCTCAGAGGCATAACTGATTTCAGGGAGTTATGTAGGAAACGATCCTTTACGGATATTTGGGATCATGATGTTGGTGTGACTGATCTGATACTGAAGTTACGATGTAGATAAGAAGAGGGGTCAAAAAGCCTCCAAATAACGTCTCACACTTCCAGCTCGCTCCGGAGCAAATAAGCATGGATCTGAAAAGTGATTTCATGGACCGTCTGGAGCGGGATCAGGAATTACAGAGGGTAAGTGTGCTTCCTGTGACTTGTCATCCTTGTGCTAGGCTCTTTATTTTCCAGAGGGGTTGAATGTAACACAAAGTGTGTAAGGCTGGATTTCAGTACAAATACACACCATGTTTTCAGAAGTGCTGGGTGTTCCACTGGGGTGGATGCGGGGATGAGTTGTGCTGTGCCAGGAAAAAATACAAACTATGACCGGTTCGTAGGCAGTTTTTCCTTTGGGTAAGGGAAAAGCATAAAGTGAGGCAAAGTATAGATGTGGAGCAGAAGAGGCTGATTTTTGGAGATTTTGGAAATGTCCTGGACTTTTGTTTCCAGACCCAAGAAGAGAGAGAGGCCTTACCTCTGAAGAATTTTGAAAGTGAAATTCTGGATGCCATCCATCACAATTCTGTTGTTGTCATCCGTGGCGCCACTGGTTGTGGCAAAACCACCCAAGTGCCTCAGTACATCCTGGATCTCTCTTCCCTCCTTCCAGCCCCCCTGCAATCATTCTTTTCATGAGGAACAGTCAGGGCATGAGATCCCTCATGTGTCAGCCATAGGGACCATCAGCCAGCAAGAGGTTCAGCCCAGGACATAAAAAAATGCACCTTTTAATCTGACAACAGGTGACTTGCTCTGGTGAGACCCCACCTGCAGAGCTGCCTCCAGCTCTGTGGCCCCCAACATCAGGACACAGAGCTGCTGGAGTGAGTCCAGAGAAGGCCTTGAAGCTCCTCCAAAGGCTGGAGCCCCTCTGCTCTGGAGACAAGACTGGGAGACCTGGGGGTATTCAGCTTGGAGAAGGCGCAGGGGAGACCGTACAGCCCCTTGCAGTGCCTAAAGGGGCTCCAAGAGAGCTGGAGAGGGACTTGGGGCAAGGCCTGAAGTGACATGACAAGGGGGAATGGTGTCCCGTTGCCAGAGGGCAGAGTCAGATGGGATATTGGGAAGAAGTTCTTCCCTGTGAGGGTGGTGAGGCACTGGCACAGGCTGCCCAGAGAAGCTGTGGCTGCCCCATCCCTGAAGTGCCCAAGACCAGGCTGGATGGGGCTTGGAGCAACTTGGGACAGTGCAAGGTGTGGATGGAAATTGAATGATTTTAAGGTCCCTTCCATCCCAAACCATTCTAGGTTTCTTATGATTCTATGCCTTCCTAACCTGCATGACAGCATTCTGCACTGCCACATGGAGGTGCACAGCTCAATTGTGGCTTTGTTTCTGTCCTAAAGAAAAAAAATGGAGAAATACCTGCTTATTAGCGATCCAAAACTTGCTGTTACAAAAGGGATTTCTTTTTTAAACTTTGCATTAAGCTGTATAAACACAGAAATCAGACAGAAGCAGGATTTTACACACACAGACAATGTCCCAGTGATTCTGATGAACAGATACCAGCCTGAGCAACCTGATGTTGTCATACTGTTGTTTAAACCCACAATGTCCTCATGGAGAGGACAAAACACCATCCAGCTGAGAGGGGGTAGAGACAGATCTTCCTCCTTTCTATGCAAAAGTCATCAACTCTCTCCTCCAACTGGGAAAAATTTGCTATTTTTTTATTAAACAATCCCAGTCAGTCCTGGAATTTGCAGCACTCCAGGAGAGCAGTGTAAAATGTCAGGCTACATGTGCTCCAGCAAAGGCAGCCCTAACAGGAAGGGGCTTGGGCACATTGCCATTTCCCTGAAAGAAATCCTAGCCCATCATGTGGGGGATGTGCCACATGGCAGAATACCAGAAAAGGAACCTCCAGATCTACATGGAAGTCAGCATCACAGATGTGGCACTTGGGGATGTGGCTTAGTGGTGGACCCGGAAGTGTCAGGTTAGTGGTTGGACCTGATGATCTTAGACGTCTTTCTCAACCTTAGTGATTCCATGACACTATGATCAGTCACCATCAGGCCACACAATGCTGTCCAGCTTGGCTTTGGCCTTGACGATGAACTCACTGGAGGCATCAACAAGTGGAAGCCGTGGAGGTCCCATGGGAATGCCAGAAACAAAAGTCATTACAGCTTTAGTCTGTGCAACACCAAAACCTGGGCAGACAAAAGCAAAATCAGGACATTTGCAGACCACTTTCCTTAAAGCAGCCTCAATACAGGTGTCCAAAAAAGTAGCAGCATAGATTTTCTGTGTAATCCAGCATCAACCAGGCTTCAAGCACTTCTTGGAAGCAAGAGCAGTGTAATTTAAAAGAGGTAACTGTGCTTGCAGACAGGAATGACACTGCAGTAAAAATTAAACCTACTTACTAAACTTATTCCTATGTAGGAATCCCCCAATTCAGACTCACACAGAGCCAAGCCTCGGCAGTGACGACATCCTGCCCTCTGTCTATAGATCATGACTCCTTATGTACTTCTGGAAATTTAGTGTTTCCCTCTTTATCTATAAGGCTAAAAAACAACGCAATTCCTCTGACTTTGAACCCAAGAAATACAACCAGGCTCTAAAGCTCAGCAAGATTCATCAGGGCTTGCATATGTACCGCAAACCTACAGTAAACAGCTCTCTTCATTAAATGTCTGATAGAATTTAATTTAAACATTTCCTGTCTGTTTGAGTCTCCGACACCACTCTGTTGGTTTTAATTGCTCTTTATATTTAAACTTGATTTTGTTTCTAGAAATCATGGTTTTTTAAAATGTTTTGGCCTTGTACAGCCTTCAACAATATTCCTGTTAAATTACAGCAAGGCAGGAGAGAGAAATATCAGAACTGTTCTTCTACTTGGGCACCACCATTTCAGAAAAATTACTGTAGCAATAAAGCTAGAAATGAGCTTTTGGCGGTGGAAGGAAAAAACCTAACAAAAAAACCAACCCACAGAAAGAGTCAGGATAAGAACAAGGGTAAATCACAGAGTCACAGTTTTAAATCTGTGAGATTTCACAGCAGAAGGAAGGAAGGGAGAGTGGAATCTGTCAGGGATGCTTGGTCAGCTCCCTTTGTTCAGCTCCCAACTACTACTAAATTGGGAAACAGCAGATGCAACAGTTTTTCACTGCAGTATCTTTCAGGAAGGAAGTTCTAAGAGTACAGCTATATGAGAGTTTGAGGAGCACAAAGTTTGCACTTTTAGACATAATGAGGAAAACAGGCAGTGTTTACCCTGTTTACTTACCCAGTTTGATGACAAAGTTGAGAAATTCCCCAGTGAGAAACTAGGAAAGACCGATAGTAATTTATTAACACCCTCAAATTTGAAAGTGTAAAAGCATCTAAAGCTACTATATTTATATCTGATATAACTGTTGCACAGCTTTGAGAAAAGCCCTTGGCCACCTAGCCAGTCTCTGGGAAATACTAATTGAATTCCAGTGGAATAGGGGAGGGATACCACAAATGTTCCATAAAAACATTGGGTACAGATTGTATACTGATGGCTCAGAATTCCTCACAAATCTTCAAACTGCCCAAGACCAAAAGGGGAGAAGGCAGAGCTGATTTGGGACAGCTTTCTGCCCTACATCACGTAGGCTATTCCCAGAATATTCCTAGTCAAGGGGCTTGGCCACTGTGGGTTTGTTCCAGTAAAAAGGCCAGACCGTTGCCCACTTGCATGGATGAGATTAGAGTTGAAAGGTAAGTGAGGCAGGTCTTGGTTAAACAGTAATAAGGAATGGTCAAAAAAGTGAGGAGGGATGAATAACAAAAAGGGGGATTGGAGATGAAAGAATTTTTCTTTAATAAACCTGTCTCAGAAAGGATGACAGAACCATATGGAGAACAGCCACAGAAAAGCTCAAAGAGGAAGCAGGTTGCTCCCAGTGAGGCCCAGGAAGATGCTTTACCTGATACTTCTGTGCCAAGGCAAGGTCTGGCTTTGCAAAGGCTTGCAACATCAGATTGGTTTGTCGGCCCAAATAGTTGTATGTACTGTCAAAAAACCAAACCAAAAATAGAATTGGTAAATGCAAAGGAGGAACTTAAAACCAGTGAAACAAAAGAAATGACCACAGTCTTTTGCTGTTGATATTGTCATTATTATGAGAAAAATCCGTGCAATCTGTGTGTGGTGCAATCTACTGTCAAGCATCTGAAGTATGCCAAGCTCCATAGAAGAATTAAAGAACAGATTTCTCTTCCCAGTTCTTTCCAAATGGAACTGCTTTTCAAAATTAAAAATAAAAAGATATCATCAGGCAATAAGGAAAGTCAATTACTTAGTTTTCCAGCTGCTTGTTTATTTAATGGATTGCCTAGAGAGAACACAGATATCACACAGTAATTCATCCAATCAGCCTGATATGAGGGGCAGATAAATTAGAAATTAAACTCAGCACAGCTCTTTTCCTCACACTATGCTCATATGAACTAACAATTTTAACCTCTCTGGGTTTTGGTTCCTTACCCAATGAAGATAGAAGTGATTACCTACTTCAAAAGTTGCCATGAGGATAAAAAATGCATTGAAACCTTTGTATCAGCTTAGAAACCACAGCAATAATTACTCAAAGGAACATAATCTGGGATCCTGGGTTATATGACTGTCCCATCACTAGGATTGGGGCTAGATTATGTGTCTGTTTGCCTCTCTACATCCCTATCCTGCAAAATCCTCCATTGCCATGACTGAAGATGGTCAGGGAAATACTATGCAAATAGTGGAAGATAAAACAGCACAGTGTATGTGTGAGGGGAAGGAGTCCAAGCCATACTGACCTTCCAACTGCTCCATTTGCCCCTACTGCCAGTGCACCCAACAGTTGCTAGTTTGGGGTGGAGGGAGAAAAAAAAGAAAAAAAAAATTTATTTCATGTAATAAAATCAAGGCAAAAAAGGGGTGGTAGGAGGAAGCAGTGAAACTGCCTTGCACTGAGTGTCCAGGGTTACTTCTTCCCCAAGGCTGAAGCAAGAGAGTGCCTTAAGAAGAAATTACTTTTAAGAGAAGCTTCTTACCTCATCCACCCCATAAAGAAATTCAAACTCCCCTGTTTCATTCTTGTTTATGCACTGTGCCAGGTCCAGCAGGTCCGTGTCACTGAACTTCACACCCTGGAAGTTGGGGATCTGTGCTTTTATCCCATCCAGCAGCTCTTCCACACGAACTGTACAGAACAGCAATCTCATGAGGGAATGCAGGCCTGTTCTGGAAGAGTTCCCTGCCTTGCCCCCGACAGAAAGACTTCATATTTTACAAGTTGTTCACTTTCAGCCTAAGCCTATTAAACTATACGGCTCTAAAACAATGACTAAGACAACAAAAAGTAAGACTCTTTTTACCAGATCAGAAAAATTTTAGGAATGAACTGGCAACAACACCTTTAAGACTAAATATAAATCCATGCATTCAGAAACACCATATAACCTGCTGTCCAGAGCAAATAACCAAAGATCTGTACTCTGTACTTACTCTTCACACCCGTCAGAGGAGGAATGTGATAGTAATAAAATGGAACCTCAGGGGCTTCAGATGCAATCTTCTGTAAGAAAGCAACCAGCTCATCTAGAAGGAAACCATCAGGTATCCCGTAAGAGAAGGAGGCTATCCATAGGGAGACACAGTTCAGATTCACAGCACGGGGGCTGTGGAGAAGTCTCAGTTTGGGCACCACACACAGCAAGTCATACAAAACCCTTCACATGTCATAAAACATTAAATGTGACGTAAGTCAGAGGAAGACCTTAAGAAAGGCAAAGACAATACTTCTTTTAAACCAAACCCATTTGAGTAGCTCACACTCATTCTTACAGGTGTAACTCAGGCATGCTCTCACATGTGCCAGACCTGTGTGCCAAGTGGTCTCAGCAGGATCACTTGTGTGTAACAGAGGACAAGGGATCAAGTTCATGTTCACCTCCCTGGGGTATTCCTTGGTGAGGATAATGAACCAGGTTTTGGACAACTTTTTTTGCACCATTTTAGGAAACAAAGAGTTGTTATGGTTGACATTCTTCCCAAGAATCTTGCTCATTGCATCCTTCACAGATCTTTTTTCTCATTGACACAGAAGGAAGAAGAATGGCAAAAACCACTGCCACCCTACTCTCAGCGAGGTTTCTGCTGACTTTTGTGCTGTTCCTCTGTGAGTACCAGTCTGATTGCCACTGACTGTGTCCTGGCTGTCACTATCAGCCATTCTGGCAACTTATTCTGGTTTCTTCTGGTGCTTTCATATGAACATTTCCATTCAGAATTCATTCAGACGACTTCTAATATTTCTTTTACAAACCTCCACTTCATGTGGTTCTTTTATGTTATTGTCAGGATCTTAAGGACAAAATACTCAGTTTTCAGTTTTGAGGTAACCTTAGACAGAACCAAACCTGATCACCTCAGTAACAAGAGCCACAACTGTGTATCAGCAGTTCCTCAACTAGGTCAGTGCCCAGCAAGGGTCAGCATGGAACCAGCTGCTTCCTAGTGTGGCCCAGATCAAACATGAACCCCAAACTATCGATTCAGAACACAGACTAGTTAACTAGACTATTCTTTCCAAAAGCAACTCTTCTTCTTACAAAATGGTAACAAAATACATCCCAAAAGACATCCTTCCCACTTCTTACCAGGACAATTCTGCTATCTATCATCTTTAAAAAATGCTTCTTGCAGGTTTTGCTTTTCAATTACAGTTGTGCAAACATTATCATCAGAATATTTTCCAAAGAAAGTAGATGGCATTAATCCTTTATCTATTATGAAGGTTGGGAGGGCAATAAAAAGGCCTTAGCAATCACATCTACTCACCTTTGTTTGTGGGTTTGAAGAAGAAGGGGGCTATGACAGCAATGCCACCAGCACCTATGACTGCTGCATGTCTTGCCTATAAAAGACAGCATGGAAAGCGTCTGAGGGTACATCTTCCTCTATTTATCACACACAGAGTGAAAAATATCATATACACACCAGTTCTTGGCACTCTGGTAGATTCAGTGCTCCCACATGAATGATCACATGGTCCAATCTGCACATAAAAAAACAAATTCAGAAGATTTTGGGGTCCAATCTGCACATAAAAAAAATTCAGAAGATTTTGGGGAGGTTTCAGTGATGGTGGAAAAACTACCAGGCTGCCAAAATGACTCACTTCAGCCCAGGTAGCCACAGAACAAGAACCGAAAAAAAGAGCTGAGCCTGTGTTGACCTGATGAACAAAAACATGGGGAAAGTGCTGACAGTGACAAGCAGCCAGTGGTGGAAGAAAAACATATTTGTAAACATCAATCACATATGACTTCTTGCTGTTGTACTTGCAAGGCTGTCAGGAGAGATGAATCTTAGCATTTTATTAGGAAATTGAAATTCAGATATTGAGAATTTAAAAGGGAGGCTGGGAAGAGTAAAGGAAATCACAGTATATCTTTACTTTCTAAACCTATTTCTCTGCAAACCTACCAGAAGAGTTCAACCTCACAGCAGCACCTTTGACTGCTTGTCTGCTCCTGCCAAGGGAATCCTCCATGTTCCAGTCCATCAACCCCATTGCTGTTTTTCTCCTTTAAATCCACGAGATATGGATATAAAGGCTATGGATCTGAAGGCTGTGGTCCTTCACACCAGTTTATTTCTGCTCATTATTCTTCTCTCCCAAAACACCTCCTCCTCTGCACATCCTCTGACCCAGCATCCGAGAGAAAAGCAGCAGTGAGGGATACAAGGCTATGACAGGTACAAGAAAGGGAGAATGAAGCTGCAGTTGGATACACAGATGCAGATCCAGATTAAATTCTTTCTTCTGACACTAATTTTGCTTCTTTAGGGAAGCAGTTAAGCACTCGACACCTCAGCTTCAGTCACACCAAATAATGTAATACATTAAAAGGTTCAGAAATGCTCTTTATTTGTATTTGTTCTCAAGACTAAGCAAACTGCACAGCCCTTCTTTTCCAAGCCCCTTCTTGTTCCCCCGCCTCTCAGTGTACCAAAGAGGACTCTCGGAAGCTCTCTAAGCAGGAGAAACAGACATGAGCTAACTGGAAGTGACAGAAACATACTTCTGTGATAAAAGAGCTGGGGAACAAAGCCCAACAACAAAATACTAAAAAAAAAAGGCATCAGCAAACTTGGTTTTGCAATCAGGCATTATAACACAAGATCTAGAATCCCCCATTCCCTCTCAGTTACTTACTTGTCTTTTCCCTGGCACATCCATTCTTCTGCCAACTGCTTCCTCTCCTGGATGCTAAGGGACAGGCCTTCTCCTGTTGTGCCATTTACTGTTTCAACACAACAAAACACAACACACTGGCTGAGGCCTCACCTACACACACAGGTTTCACTGAAGACAAGAAGTAACATTTTGGAGTTGGGAAGAATCATTCAGATCAGTCTTCTCTGTCAACACATTATCCATTCATCTCTGGAATGTCACCTTATGAAGGTACTTTATTTTATCCCTCACAGAAATAGGGTGTGGCCAAAACTTAAGTACCTCTTGCACTCTCTCCACTAGTGAATATAAATGGCCAGGATAATCCCACATCCACATTCCCTCCCACTACAGCTCCTATCAGTTAGGATATCACAGGATTCCCATCTAGGCAAAAGGGCTATAACACAGTTTCTGTCAAAAAACACTTACCAAAAACGTTCTTCACATTCTGCTCATTTACCAGATAATCCACATACTGACGAATCACTGGGAGGTTAATTTGTCTGCAATAAAAGGAACCACAGCAACCATGAAGTCCCCACCCACAGTTATTTTAAACTTAGTGATTAAGAAACCAAAAAAAACCCCATATATTTTGAAGCCTTGCATTTGTACAAACACAGATTACCCAGAGGTAAGAAACATTCGACATTTATTTAACATCTGAGGTAGCAGCTCAGCCTTGAATTCTCTCTTCCAGTTTCTCTTCCTCCTGACAAGTAGTTTGCTGTTCCAAACTTTTTTCACAGCACAGAACTTTTTTTGGGAGATATGAGAGAACAGGAAAAACTAAAACCTTTTTCTCTTTTGAGAGAAACAGGAGTCCTCTTGAGAGCACAAAGTTATTTGTGCATGTGCTGGCAGATGGTTAAACTGATGGATGGTTATAACTGCTGGATACAGAGAGTGAAACGCCATCCCGCTGGATGTGACTTTGACCTCTCTCTCTCTCATTAAAGGATGAGGAGAGTGTTGGGGTTTAGGAGTTCTCCTTTTTTTTCTTTCTCTTAAAGAATTGTCTCCCATTTTTTGTTGCTAAGAAACAATAACGACCTGGTACTTAGAAGAGACAAAAGAAGTTTCTACGGGAAGGGGGGAAGGGTGCGGCTGGCTGCCCTTTTAGCTGGGGGGTTTCTCGTGGAGGGGCAGAGATACCTCGAGAATTGGGCTGGGGAAAAGGGGTTGGGTGCAACTCCTAGCTCCCTCTTTCCTCTCTCAGCATTCGGAGGGCAAGGAGGTCGCAGTCGCTGTGGGAAGAATTCACCACCACTGCGGGGTTCTGTCTTCTGCTGTCTTTGAAAGAAATGAGGCACTTGTCTTTACAAACAAGCTGTGGGCCTGCTGGAAGATAAAACTAGTACTGAGAGATAAAAGAAACAATGGGAAGGGTTCCACTGATTGATGCATGGAAAGAAAGAGATATGTCTTTACAAATAAACTCTAGGTCTGCTGATAAATGAAATTGGATATTGAGAGATGAAAGAAACAATGAGAGGAACCATAAATTCCATAAGAATTAAAATAAAGGTGGGGATATACATTAGAAGGGAGTCTTAGGCGTTTTGGGAAGTCTGTACCTCTCAAGTACCTCAGCCAATGGGGAAAGAGAGAGGGAAATGCGGTCGGGAAATTAGGATAAATAGGAGGCTGCACCCTCCAAAAATTTGAGAGACCCCAGGGGAAATGCCCCATGACCTCTCCCTTTATTCGAATAAAGTAACAGGACTCCTCTGTCTCCTTTTTGGACATAAACCTCTGGTGTTTGTGGATTAATTTTCCTGACACCTTCTACCGTGAGTGGAGCTCTGCCCGTCAGAGCAGCCAGCCGTTACACTGGGACCTTGTTACCCTACCTCACCAAACAAAGGACCCTTTCACCATCTGCTCAGGTGTCTCAGGGGAAACCCCTGGATCCCCGAGCCCCTTCCCCCTCCGAGGGAGTCTTTCTCTCTGCCATGTTCAGGATCTGGGCTGCTGCTGCCCACCCCGCCCTCCTCCCGCCGTTCCTCTGCCACTGTTCCGGGTTATTCGCTACACCGTAGTCTGCAGCCCCTGCCTGCCGGAACACCTCGCAGTTCCAGCTACAGCCGCCGAGTTTCTGCTGCCTCTTGCTTGCTGCCCCGGGTGAGCTCGCCCTGCCGTTCCGGCTTGCTGCCTCCGAGGTCCCTGCCGCAGCTCTCTTTGCTATCCAGAGGGCGCACCGGGATCGGCTGCCCCTGGGGGTCCGTAAAGAGAGCCCCCTTTCCATCCCTGTTCGCCGGCTGCGTCCGCCATCACCGCGTGGAGGGACGGCCGGCCCCGCCCCACAGCGCCCCCTGCAGGCGATGGGGGGGTCACCGCACCCACCCTGCCCGGCCGGGAGCCACCAGCGCCCCTGGTGGCCGCGACCGCAACTGCACCGGGGGGAAAGGGCCTAAAGAGCGGCAGGAGACCGTTCACTGGGTTTTCTGGTTCTGTTTGGTGCTGCTGCCGTTGTTGTTGTTTGTCTGCCTTGTTTGTTGTTGTTACCATTGTTGCTGTTTGTTTGCCTTGTTGTGCATATATAATAGTAAAGAACTGTTATTCCTTTTCCCATTTCTTTGCCCAAAAGCCCCTTAATTTCAAAATTATAGAAATTTGGAGGGAAGGGGGTCATATTTTCCATTCCAAGGGAGGCTCCTGCCTTCCTTAGCAGATACCTGTCTTTCAAACCAAGACAGAAAGCAACAGCATTCCCTGGTAAACAGGGGAAATAGAATTCTTGGGTTATCTTCTCTGCAAGACAAATTTATTTTGTTTACTAGTGTATAATATTTCACTGTTGTTTTCACTTGTCATAAATACAGACCAACCCTGCGGTCTGGAAGTCAATTCTGATGCCTTGATTGGTTTTACACAACTCAAAAATCCATAGATGCCACCCCAGAACATATCTGACAAGGACCATGCAGTTAAGGCAGAGGGCTCACGTCACTCTCTAAATACCATGTTGCAATAAATCTGAGTCATAATAAAAAATAAAATCAGAAATAAGTTTCCTTTAAAGCAAGAATCAAAGCAGTGACTGCAATGGAATGAGGTCCCTGACTGGGATGGAGCCATGTTTTTCAGCACTTAAAGTAAAGTTCACTTTTGGAGATCTGTACTAGCAAATCTCCACTGTCTCTCTCAAGTGTGTACAGATCCTGACACATCCCCCATGAGAGCTCAGGGTTCTCTGCTGACTCCAAACAACTCGGTCTTGCAACATCAAAATGCAGTGGTTTTTGCTTCTGTTTGCCACCCCTGCTCTGAAGAAAGCTGAATTTCAAGTTTCAATTTCATGTTATTCTCAAAACTGTGCTGTCCTTGCAGCACAATTTTCTTCAACTTTAGACTAATTCCATGCACATGTACACACACATGACTGCATGCATGACTTAGCTAAGGTAGAGAGAAGTCTAAAAGGCCTTCAGATTCTGACAATTATTTTCTAGCTCTCAAGAACTCTTTTTAACTAGGACTGCAGTTTTCCTTAACAAACATGAAAATGCTGCAATGCTCCGCACATGTAACTGTACTATGATTTAATTTGCACCTAACAAAGCAACAGAAAAGGAGATATGAGACTGATCCAAACTCTCCAAACCCAGACCCACAGCACGTGCTAGCAACAGAAGGAAGCAGAGACAAGGGAATCTCACTCTAGTCCTAGTGGGACCAATTTAATAGTTCCCCCAATCCCATCAAAGATCTGATTAAAAAAGAAAAAAAAAAGCAAGCAGATCACCTCCAAATAAGAAAGAAGGAAAATAAGGGTAGAAGGAAACAGTAATCAGTGCAATTTTGACAGCTCACCCATCCGGAGTCATTGGAGTGATGGTAGCAGCTACAAGACCCTCTAACTTCTTCCGGGGTGTCATTGAGCTGTTTGGAAAAAAAGGTGTAAAAGCGATTACCAGCTCTGTTCGAGTGCTTCTGTGAAAGGGTAAAAACCTCACGGGCTGTGCATCAGAGCCCGCCAGGCAGGGAGGGTGGTTCTGCAGAGATGTGGGCTCCAAGCCATTCCCGAGGGAACGGATAGCGGGGGGGGCGGGGAAGGGGGTCCGCCCCGGCCGCCCCTCACCTCAATCAGCCGCGACAGCGGCTCTCGGGGCCGCTCTAGCGGCGGTGCGGGAACGGCCGAGAGGGCAGGAGGCGGAGACAAGGGCGGGGGCCGCGGCAGCAGCTGACGACTGACTCTGCGCAGCCAACCCTGCTCAGCCCAGCCTCCCCTCGCCTAGCCCAGCCACACCCTCCTCATCGGCTTCCGCATGTCCAGCCGATCTCCACCCAGCCTGCCCTTGCCCGGCCCATCCCCCGCCTGCCCCGCAGCCTCCCATGGGCCGATAGTACTGCCGCGTCCTCGGTGGAGTCGTACTGCCGACGCTTTGTGCAAGAGATGGGGCTAGTTTGGGTTATTCATCATTATATGCAAACTTCAAGATAAAAATAAATAAACGAGTCTTTAAATATTAATAACAGGATGGAGACAAACATAAAATCTTGGAATGATTTGGGTTGGAAGAGACCTTAAAAGGTCACCCAGTGCCACCCCCTGCCGTGGGCGGGGACACCTTCCTCTCCAACTATCCCAGGTTGCTCTAAGCCCCATCCAACCTGGCCTTGGACATTTCCAGGGATCCAGGGGCAGCCACAGCTTCCCTGGGCAATCTGTGCCACGGCCTACCAAACCTCAAAGGGAGGAATCTCTTCCAAATGTCCTCTCAGCCCTGCTGAGGTGCTGGAAGCACTCCCAATAACAGTGCAGTGTCCCTGTTCTGGGACACATGACCAGATCCATGTCCCTGTGTGAGAAAGGCAAATGGAGCTCAGGCTTTCTGCTCCTCACATGCAGCCCAACATGTGGTTTTACCAGATGTGTACCATGTCCAGCATGGAGTGTGGGCTCCATGGCAGTTGTGCTGTGCACAGTCCTCCCCATCCCACCAGAACCACAGCTGGGCCAGGATTCAAATCTGCTCCCAGTAGATCTGACCAATGGACTACTAGCATCCTATAAGACAAGGTACTGCCCTGAACAGATTCATAGCAATAAACTTTCAAAAAAAATTTTAAAAACTGTCTTCATTGTGCACTTTCAGATCTTCCATTAGAGCGTGTTTTGAGAGCACCCAGCGCCTGCAGAGAGAACAGTTGTGTGATCCAGGAGTGTTGGAGTGAAAGCTACTCTGAACTCAGGCCCAGAGGGAAGCCAAAACATAGGGGTTGAATCAAAACCTTTGGACAAGCTGAGATACATGAAGCCACACCAAAGTGAAATAGAAATATAGATTTTTTTTAAACTTCTAGTAGAAATATATGCTAAGTGCCTTAAACATTGAAAAGCTGTAGCAGAGACCTTAAACACAGTTCTTGCTGCAGCAGTGTTACCTTTTCACGGAATTCTTTACCTTAGACAAAATACAGATAGAATTATACTGTTCACATTTTTTAGATAGAGTGTTCACATAAACAATAAGAACTGATAGAAACTGTATATGCAAATCTGTGTAATACCTATGTAACGCTTCTGTAAGACTTACGATTGTTAGATCAGGATAGGTTAAGAAAAGAAAAACTAGAATCATGTGTTAATCTTATCGGTCAGTTAGCAAATATAATCCACAATTCTGTAAGAAAAAATATAGAGTATAGAGCATACAGAGCATATAGAAGAAGGAGAAGCTGTTTTTGCCTGCTGTCTGCTGTTGCTGCTTGCCTTTATCATGTAGCCCCCTTCGAATTCTGTCCTCAAGAAAGCTATGAGACTATGAAATAAAGAACTTAGCCGAACAGCAGCCTCCTCTGCTCTCTTACCCTGATCCAGGAAGGAGGGGTAGCCCATCAAAAGCTCAACACAGGAGCAATTTTTCATGTGTTCACATAATAATCTCAGGAGTTTATGGCCGTGGTATTCCTCCTCCACTCCAAAATATGCTCACTGTGGGTTGTTTGCATGCCCCACTTTCTCTGGAGTTCGGCCTTATTAGCAGCTGCTTACAAAGCATGTGTATTTCCCTTTTCTTAGACGGTCATCTTGTTCTTCCAAAAATCCCATTTCTCTACACTCTTCCATTCCCACAGGTAACTTCTCATTCTCCAGGCTCAATAGTTCCAGCTCTTGCAACCTCTTCCATCTCCCCAAAGCACCAGTGTATTTCTGGAAGTTCATAGACAATTCAGTGCTCTATAGAGCCATTTAGAGGAAGTCTACAAGATTTTCTGAGTATTTTAAGGCAGTTTTAGCACTATTTCATGGTGTTGACAGCACAGGAGAGAAGCTTTACAGTAGCCTGGAGAGGTTTAGAGCTACTTAGAACTCTGCAGGAGTCACAGATTGGCATAAAAGGGTTTTAGAGCTGCTTCGAGCTCTTCAGAGGAATTTTAAAGCTGCCTGGAGGCGTTAAGAGTTGTACAGTAGAGATTTAGAGGCATTTTAGATGCATTTAGAGACATATTAGTGCTGCTTACAGCAGCAGAGCAGCTTTAGATTAGTTTAGGGGAGCTCTGAGGTGTTGAGAAGAGGTTTAGAAGAGCTAAAGGAGTTTAGTACTTTACAGGAGTTCTGGCACACTTCACAGGACTCTAGGGCTGCTTAGAACTGTTTATAGGACTTTTAGATCAACTTAGAGCAGTTCAGAGTGGTTTTAGAGGGCTTCAGAATAGTTTTAGCACTGTCTCTAAGCAGGAATTCCAGAACTGCAGAAAAGAGTTCTAGAGCAGTTACAAGAAAACCAAGAAGGGCTTGAGATCTATTTTGAAGCATTTTACTCCTACTTTAAGCATAGTGGTAGTAGCGCTGTTTAGAGGATTTTCAGAGTGGAAATTTTAGAGGAATTTATGATTTCCCACTGTTGTTTGTAGCCAATTAGAATAGTTTTAGACCTGTTGAGATGGATTGTAGAGCAGTGTGGTGTATTTTAGAGCTCTTTTAAGCTTTCTAGAGTATTGTGGAGCTCTGTAAAGAAATCCACACTGATTTAGCGCTCTGGAGTGTTTTAGATTCAGATTTTAAACTTATGGGGTGTAATAATAGCTCTTTCAGAGCTCATCAGAGGTGTTTTGTAGCTGTGTGGTGGTATTTTAGAGGGGTTTAGAGCACCTCACAGCATATTCAAGGAGGTTTAGAGGGCCTTAGAGGAGTTTAAGAGCCCGGAGGAAATTCACAGATCTTCAAATCAATGTAGAGAAGTCTAGATACGATCAGAAAAAAGGTCCTTAGAGGAGGTTTAGAAAGATGCTAGTGAAGTTTAGAGGACTCAAGCACTCTACAAAGGGATATTACAGCTCCTCAGAACTACTTAGTGTGCCTCTGAGGAGTTCTGGAGTAATTTGGAGCTATTTTTCAGATCTTTAGAACAGTTTCAAGAAGTGTAAAGGTATTTTAAAGGTGGCAATGAAGTGTTAGAGATGTTTAACACAATTTAGTGGCAGTCTAGAGCTGATTAGAACAGTTTTATAGTGCTTTAGAGACTGCTTAAGAGTTGTGTAAATTACATCTGGTTTGAGGCAATTGCCTCATTTGAGAAATACAGACTTCCCTACCGCTCTATAGAGCTGATTAAAGGATTTTAGAGCAATTTAGAAGATGTACACAGTAGTTTAGAGATGCCTAGAGGTGTTTAATATCTTAGTTCAGAGACATTTTGAGAAATTTTAGAGTTGGTCCAGCCGATCGCCTCCTCAGTTCAGGGTTGGGACTGTCTTCCCACACCTGGTCACTGTTTATGACTCCCCTCAATGCCCCTGTCCCTCTCCCTGACTATCACACACTAAGGGTTTCCTGTTTCAGGGAAGTCGTTGTTTACCTGTGGAAGGAATGCAATTAAGGAAATGATGGTAAAAATTCTAAGACTCTGAATTACCAGAAGAAAAAATAACTGTGCTTTAGCCAAAAGGAATGCTTCAATGGCTATGGGAATTTACATTCAGGAGAACCTGAATACATGAACTGACATTCAGGTTCCAAAATTTACACTGCAAATTCTAGGCAAGGCAGAAGAGGAGTTCAGGCTGTCTGCAGCTGCAGCATCTTATGCAGTGACTGGTAAAGTGTCTTCCCACTTGCCATGAAATAAGCAGTACAGTGTCAGTGGTGCCAAGACTCAGAGGATAATAAGGACACCAGTGAAAGCAGCAACAATCAGTTGCTATTTTTCCAAAGTAAGTCTAGCAATAAAAATACAGCTTTTAACAGATTTAAGTAATTTTTCTATAAGGAAAAGCACATGAATGTCAAAAGTGTATCCAAGTAACTTTGCAAGGTAATTTCAAATGGGGGAGTTACAAACTTATTTTGCTGCCATGGGCCAACAAGGTGGATTCATACATTTAATAAGAACTCCATTATTCAAGTAACTGAAGGAGCTTAATTACTAAAGCCAAAGGCCCTGCAAGTTTCCTTCAGACTTTTTGTTATTGCTGTATTATCTTTTCAATTACTTTCCAATACACTGACTAGAACTTACCATCATTTACTTCTACTTTCCCCAAATCACAGTTCTCTCTACATATATACAGTTTTGACATCTAAGCTTTCACATTTCTCAAGGGGACTTCTGGTTTAGCATAATTACACTATAGTCTTGCTTCTTTTTCTCTGCAATAAACAATGTATCCAGATGTAATTTTCTTTCAAAGACAGACCCAAGTCTATTTTCAGAAAAATATGAAGTACTGAAGCCTAAATGAATATTCAGAAAGATAGTACCTGTGAAAGTGATGAAATTGTGTTAAATACCATCATAGCTGGTTGGTATTCAGAAGTACATCATCTGGGGAGTTGATGTGATGTCATTATCTATCTATCTATCTATCTACATTTACTCTGCTCTAAATCTAAAGGTACAAAAATCAAAATAAATACTGACCTCTCAGTTATGAAATTTTCACTTTAAACTATTAAGTTTGCTGTAGATTCTACCTGAAAACTTGCCAGTTTAATTGTTCTAGAGTTAAGCATAACCTGGAGGATTTTCCTAACTTAGCATTTTCTTACTGTCTTACACAGACATTCCCTGGCAGGTAGTTGGAACTATAAGCTCTTTAAAGTCCCTTCCAACACAAACCATTCTGTGATTCTCTGATTCAGGCTACTGTGTCTGCTGCATAAAAGATGTTTAACATGCCAAGTTGTTAATGTTTTAGATGTTAAGATGTTTTCCCATTAGCAGTCAACAAGAGTATAATCAAATTTATGTCTCTGGAAATAGAACGAACTGTCAGGGTGCACTGGAGCCAAAGTGACCACTGGCAACCAAGAATCTGTGATGGATGTTACTCTTCAAGTAAAGCTCACCTCTGAACACAGTCAACAGTGCCATCTGCAGCACACTGCAGCATTGGCTCATTCTGGGAATGGACAGGAAGAGAGAGCAGGTTCTTGAAGAATCCATCCCTGGAGGCCTTACTCACATCATCTAAAGAAAGAAGTGTCCACCAAAACTCCACACCCACTACCAGTATCCCCCATGTTAGAAGACGGGAGAGTTCTGGTATGATCCACATTTCATGCCAGTAAGATGAGGAAGAAGCTTAGGAGACAAACCCTCAGTTCCAGATACCTCTTCATGCCTTTTTGGAAGAAGTGGAAAATATTATTTTAAGGAAAATATTTCCTTTAACATATTAATCCCCACTCTCTGTGCCTGTTTCTGGCATCTCTGGACATGTTCTTGGGATCCTGAGACTACATTGGGAAACCCTGAGCTCTCTAGGGCAATTTCTGCATATCAGGATCTTTTTCAGACTCGTGGGGCTGTTCCCACCATTTCAGAATAACCCTTCAGCAGAATCAAGAGCTTAACTCAGGTCCTGGACAGGACAGGAGCTGCCAGGTGGTCTCACTCCATGCAGCACATAGACTGGAGTAGGATGAGAATGAGAGGAAGGGTGGGAGGAAGGGAAGGAGGGGGCCATGCAGGTGAATAAAAAGGGAAGGAAAATACCATTTAAAAACTCTGGGAAGGGGGAATCAGAGAAAGAAAATGCAGAGCCCACTGCGTTTCTGCCCAGAAAGCTGTTGCCTTTTCAGAGTCACATTTGCAAATAAGCTGTATTCTCTCACACTTTAGGCTTAAGTCTCTGCTAAACACCATTTAAAAAAAGCAAAACCAGCAATGCAATAAATTTGCATCAAGACTTTTTCTCTAGCAAGCACTGTTACCTCTTCCCCTTAAAGAGAGATTCCTATCTTGAAGATAAAAATTTGCCTTGTTTCATGTTCTTGTTTCTGAGAAGAATCTGTCAATAGCAGAATGTGGATGAATTTGTAGGGGAAGATGAATTCATTTCCTCTCAGCACTCAAAGAGGACTGAAATTTCTGTGGATCTAGGTCACTTCTTTCACTGGCTAAAGTTTGCTGAGACAACTGCTTGTAGAGTTCAGTTTCTAGCTAGATCCCAGAACAGATCCATATTTTAAAAAAGCCTTATTGTGGAAATAAACCAGTGAATAAAGCAGTATATAAAGCTGAGATAGCTTCTCTCTGGGCTCCATGTGCGGAAGACAGGAAGGTTTTGGAATGTTTTTCATGGCAGGTGGAAGCAAGGACTTCTTTAGGATTAATTCCCCAAACCTGGAATGGTTTCAAAATGTGAGCTTCAGCAGAGAAATCTTGCAAAATGCCAAGTCAGGAGTGCTCTGAAGTGGTGTTGGGTGTAGGAAGCTTTTCATTTGGTCAACAGCAGCTAGTTCCACGCCTTCTCTGATGAAGTGAGCATGGAATCACTCATTCAGCAAGATTCAGGTAACACTGTCACTGAGTGAGAAGGGAGATGCAGCAGTTCCACTTGTCACTTGTAACAAACTAGCTGGAATCAGGGAAAAATATGGACAAAATTCACACACACATTTCCAGAAAGCAGATGACTTTTGGCTGAAGATGAATCCAATGGTAACAAATTCCCCCACTGATATAAAATGTGTAAGTCAGAGCATAAGGTCTAAACACCACCTCACTGCAGTTATGGCATAGATTTCCTTTCCACAATTTCTAAGGATAATAAGGAACCTCCTTGGAACAGTATTATAGTACATTCAACTGCTTCTTTAGAAGATGGTATGCTTCTGCTTCTACGTTTTCCATGCTGGAAGTGAGAATATGATATAAAATGGAGGCTTTCTTTAGAGCAAGGAGGTAAGAGGCTTCTTTTGGGACATGGATTTGCAATAAACCACAGTTCGTCTAACAACATATAAGGACACTTCTGCTGCCCTGGACAGTAACTACAGTAACATCACATGCTCAACTCCTTTGTTGTGAAGTGAGGTTTCTGCATCATCAGATGAGTATATGTTTACAAAAGTAAAGGCCATTTATATGTGAAGAGACTCAGTTCTTTTAAATTAAAATCATTGTCAAAGATTCTCTGACAGGCTTAGGCAGCAGTGCAAAACTGCCTGGAGCTTTAGGTTGAGACCGCTTGATAAAACACGCGAGTGGCCACACATCCCCATCTGTCCCTCACACCTCCATTCTTCATATTACGCTACAGAGTTAGCTACAAGAACATGACTCAAAATTGTAATTAACCACACTGTAACAACACACTTTTTTTCCTGGGTTCCTCCACTCCTGACACAATTAGGTCAGTGGAAAAGATTTCTGCTTTTTGTGCAAACAGTCTGTGCTTGCCTGTAGGGATAAGGCAACTTACAACAGGGTGGATGTGACAGCAGCGATTGTAATGCTGCCACAGAGCAGATAAAAGCAGTTTTGCTGTGGAGAATGTTGCTTAGGGTCTTGTTACAGAGTGGAAAAATGGAAATCACAAGTGATCATATCATAGGCTTGTCCTTGTCCTTGTCCTTATCCAATTGAAGTTACTATTTAAGAACCAGTTCATTACAGTGTTCCTGCACAGATGAAGACAGTAAAATCAGGGTACAAGCCACATGCTTTTATTTGCTTGTGCCCTCATCTCTGCTCCTTAAGTCAAGGGAACAGAAAAATACTGCTTTGTTAGCAATTCTAGAAAATGCCAGCTAAGTCCCAGACGCATATTTATGACATTACAGAGAGGTCACAGGGCCTTTGAGACTTAATGGCTGCTGTATAGTCGGATTTTCCTCTGTTTGGAGGTACTAGTGAGACTGTGTGTCAGCTTGCACCATAATCCCATCCCCATTCTCTAAGTTTTGGAATGTATATAAACAGAATACTGTCCCCATGCCTGCCCTACTGTCTCATGCAGCTGTTGACATGTTCTCTCAATGTTTATGTGTAAAAACAAAAGTGCTGGAAAACAACCTCTCAGGAAAACACTGAGGATTGTTCTCCAGCCTGGGGGTGCTCTACCAGGAACAGTCAATTCTTTGTCAGGGAGGTCAGCTGGACACATACAAACTCACTGGGGGTTTGTTCTGGGCCTCTCTGCTTCAGAAACCAAATGAGAATCCACTGTGGGCTTGTCTTTTTCTATAGTTATTGCCCCTCTTCCAAGGTAATAATTCTCAGTGCTCACCATTGGGGTAAATTTGTGGAGATTTGCCAAACTATTGTTGCTGAGTATTATTTTTCATATGGCCTTTTCTACTCTAGAGGTGTTCATCCATCTCTGGGGTGACAGGGTAAGGTGACAGCTCACCTTACACCAGCCCATGCCTTTGCATGCCTGTAGGTCCTGAGCAAAGACCAAGCACCTTCTGCTCCTCCTAACACTCTTCTGATGTTGCTGTTTGACCCAAGCAGAGCACAGGTAAAATGGAGAAACATTTTACTCCATAAAATAAAAAGTACAAAGCATGCAGAGAACTCGTTCTGCATTTCAGGCCTCAGCCTGTTCTAATAAATTCCAGTAGTAAATTACTCTGTACACCACTGTCTTCCGTGGCTCTGGAGAGATTTGTAGCTTTAGAGGTAAATTCACAATTGCTATTTGGCATGATTTTACTTCCATTTTCAGAACAGGAGTGTATCACACAGCATCCTGATGAAGTTCCCTGCAAGCAAAGTGTGTTTTTTCCTGTTAAAAGTCATTCCCAGCTATTGATGTCAAATGTCCCTGAGAGCTTAGCTGAATTACGCTGCAAGGAATTTGCACAAACTATGACAAACTGGGAGGTGCTCTCAGAATACAAACTGTAGAGTTTAATCTGCCCTATTGTGCTGGTACCGAACTATGTCTGGAGATGCAGCTAGTTAAATGAAGAGCCCAGCTTCGCTGTGTGTATTATAAGCAGGACAGGATTTCACAATAGCTTTGTATAACCCCTTTGTGCAGATATCCAAGGGCTAAGAGGGCTGATTAGCCTCAAATACCACTCAGAACTGCCAGCCATCAGAGAACACTGCCTGTCTTTCATAACATGCCAGCAAAAATCTCGTGGGGATGGTCTCAGCAGAGTGTGCAGCCAGATTTCTACCTACCCTTTATCCCTAGGGTAAAAAGGAAAAGCTGGGATTCTGTATTGCACCACTCTCCTGTAATCCAAGTCAGGGAGGGGGGAGACACGTTATTTACGTGAAATCCTTTCTCCCAAAGCACAAAACCTGCCACTGACCCAGACATAAGTGGGCACACAGCCATGGCAAACAGGGGAAGTTACACAAGGGTGCAAAACTGTTTACAGAGCCAGATCACACACTAGTCCCAGTGCTGCCTCGTGGGTAGTAGGTGGGGCTTTTGGCATTTGCGTGGGGGCTCTCCAATGAGACCCAGAACAGGACAAGGCTCCAACCTTCTGGTTTTCGTCACACTGGCCCCCTCCAGTAGGGCTGAGGCATGGGAGGAGCCTGCCCGAACTCAAATAAACTGACATGCAGCATCTCATGAGGATGTGCAGTCTCCACAGGACACACTGCAACAGCTTGGACAAGGACAGCTGAAACTGTAAGTATGTCTACCTTCTCCACTTCCTCAATAGCCCTAGTAGTTTGTGGAGTGGCATGTTTGGGCTGCATTTACTTGTGCTAGCAATGGAACCTGCTGCCTGTCCCTTTGGTTCATATGTTAACAGCCACAGAAAAAACCTAAACACCCTATAGACATATTTATATGAATCAATGGACATTTCAAGGTTCAGCTTTCCTGTACATCTAAAAAGAGTTCAGCTGTATCTTTCCCATCCCAAGGCATTGTTCTGTGTAATTAAAAAATATTTCTAACATGCAGTCACTGACAGTACTGGCCATAAAGTTATAAAATCCAGAGCTGTGAGGTGTACCCAGTAATTAAGGAAAGGTGTGTTGGGAAGGGGTTGGAATTAGCCAGTAAAGAGAAAGCAGCTTGTTCAGTAGTTAATAAAAGTGTTAAGCAGCATCTTTGTCTTTGAAATGGCAATAAATTGTTGTAGGAAGTTTCACTGTAATTGCTTGTACTTGCTTCTAATTATATGCATTCCTGCTTTATTATGCTTTGTTGATTTGTAAATACCATGGACAAAGTCTATTAATAGAGTACAACTGTGCAGCACTCCCTGGTGACCATCATTCTGGTCAGGTCTGCTGGAGATTATGTACCTTCAGGCTGGAGAAGGGAACAGCACCTGCTTTTACTACTGGCAGCAGTATCCTGCTGTTTGATTCTGACCTTCCCTTGACCCATGGTGACAACTGAAGGAGCTGCTGGAAAAAGCTCAACACTCAAGTGGCTCCATATACTACTTATTTTAGCCACCCCTAGGCAGGGTATGGAAGGGGATTAATAGAATTCAACAGTAGTCCAGATATTACAAGACAATGGAACAGGCAAGAAAGTAGTTAAGTAGCACAAGGCAGTTAATTTTACAGAACTCACATTGTTACCCAAGAAATAGGTAATTAAGTTATAGTCTGAGAAGACAACATTCTATGACCTAAGAATCCAGATAATCACTGAATTTTGCGCTCTCTGTAACATGAAGGGCAAAGGACATTTGAATGTAACAGAAGGCCAAGACTGTCAGAATACAGGTAATACACTACAGTCTGCCTGGTTAACAACAGAAGTCATCTATGAAGGCCATTAAAATCTCAGCATTTAACCAGACGTGATTATTTCAACGGTGGTTTTGAATATTTTCACTTGCTTTGTTTGAGACAGTGTTTTTAAGTTTTTGCCTTTTTTCCTTCCATGTGAAGGCTACAGAGAAAAATACTTAATTCATTCATAAATGCAGAAAATCTCATTTATCCACAGGATTTTGAGGCTAAAGGCCTTTAAGAAAGTCATCAGCTATCATGAGAGGCCAAATAAAGTTAAGGGCACAGTCAACACCAGATCACTCACCACACCACTATTGCCTTTTCATCCAGGAGCGATTAGACTGAAGTGAAATCCTTTTGACTTACGGATTTCCACAAAATGCCCACTTGCAGAATCTCACTTTGCTGTCAGGAAATACCTTTGTCATGGAGAAGCAAGGGCAGCATATCCTGAAAGAACACTTCCTTCAAGTAGGTTCTTGGTCCTGGTGCTCTGTTTCTGCAGGGCTAAAACGATTTCAGCCTTTTTTCAGGCCTTCCACCAGTTCAGCGACAACTAGTGCCATAACAATTTAATAGATGCCAAAGAACTGTGTCTGCCTTCCAGCTCTGGCAAGATGATCAAGTCCTTCAAGCAAACATTTCTGTCCCTGGACCTGCAGTCCCCTCGGTGGAGCTCAGCAGAGGCAATGGTAACTGCAATATTACTTATACGCCGATTTGGAAAAAGTAGCTACTAATTTCAGTGAACACCCAGCTGATGGTTACCGTGACTTTTGCTACCTTTCAGGTGAAGGACTATGAACTGCGTCAGTATGAGACAGCAAAGTGGGTCAGCACAGTCATTAGGGGAGAAACCCAGAAGGAAGCAATGCGCCAGGGCTTTTGGAAACTCTTCCACTACATCCAGGGAAAGAACGAAAAAGGTAGGACATGCTGGTTTTGAATGGCAAGTAGCTAATGAACACAAATAGTAATGAAGAGTAAAGGAGCTGGGAGATGCAGCTTTGACAACTAGCTTTCCTTTCCTCTAGAAATGAAGATTGATATGACTGTGCCAGTGACCTGCCTGGTAAAATCAGGCTGCACAGACTTCAAGATTTCTTTCTTTGTGCCATTTGAACACCAGGACTGCCCACCCCAGCCCACTGACTCTGATGTGTTCATTGAGGAACGGAAGGCAACAGCTCTCTTTGTCCGGTAAGCAAAACCAGCACAGCTGACACCAGATGAACTCAGGTCAGTAGCTACCCTCATTTAAGTGTGGGCTATGCTTTCTTAACAGATGATTAAGTGTGGATAGATCCTGCTGTTCAGAGCCTTAATTGCTAAAATCCAACCATTAGGAAATCTTATGGTTGGGTGGCTTACCACAAAGAAAGTGAAGTGACCAAGTTGTGATACATGGGTTTTTTAGCAAACATTTGAAAATTGCATTGCATTTCATAGAGATGCAGCCTCCAGAATCATCTTCTGAAAACAGTTTGTCCTACAGACCATCTAAACCACTCTCCCAGCACCCTTTAGCTGTAGTCCTGAACCGCCACAATATATGTTTGGCAGGTGTTACAGGAAAAGCACCCCAAGCAACCCTCAAGCCATGTTAACACTCTCAAGAACCAAAGTCAACTTGGGTGTTGGGTTGTTTTAAATATTACCTTTGAAAACAGAAAAAATACCTACATGTTGCCTGAGTGTTGGTTCTGCATGGGTAATCTACTAACTACAAACTGCATCACAAGTGCTCAAACTTGCTTTGCAAGTCTGAGGTTTCCACCTATGAAAATTAAAGCCAGGGGCTTGAACCAAAAAACCTGCCTTTTTCACTTCTACCAGGTCCTTCGGTGGATTCGCCTCCCCAGAGAAATATGCTGAGGAAGCAGACACCTTGGCCAGAACCTTAAGAAACAGAGGCCAACCATTCCATGAAGACTTCTTCTATACTGCAGGCTATGACAGTCCCTTCAAGCTCTTCAACAGGCACAATGAAGTGTGGTATTTTAAAAAGTAACATGATGGGGGAATATTAAGAGGCTACTAATCTGCTCTGGATGAAAACAGACCTTATTAATAGCTTTGCTTTAGTGCAGAAGATTTAATTTGCATGTGGACACAATGTTTAATTTATTTTCTCCAGGATGAAATACTATTCTGGCTAAAAACATGTCAAAATGTAATTCGAGATCATACCAGGTGGAATGGGCAGGAGATGTAACATACTCCTCTTGTTGAAAGGTCCTAGGCAACTCTAATAATCTGATAATAATCCCGCTGAAGTTTGGGTATCTAGCTTTACTTCTCATTAGAAGTGCTACAGCACTAACTGAAGCATTATGGAAATTGAGTTCTTCATAACTAATTTTCCTCATATTGACATCACCCCTGAGATCAAGGAGGAATTTAAATGAAACTTTAGAGAAGAAAGCTTCCACTAATGAGTGGAAGCAGAAACATCTTAGCAGGCCTTAGTAACTCATAAGAAGTAACTGTTGTTAAATTAGTATAGCAAAATCTCCCCACTCTTCACTGAACTTTTTTACCCCCTCATGAAGGCCAAACATTGTGTTGTTTAAATTCCAGAACCCTTGGAAAAGGGTTACCAAATCCAAGCTGTACATGTTCTGAGATTTGCACCTGAACATGTAATACCAGGATTACTGGTGACCTATTATTTCAGTAGCAAATACACAAGTACTAAGCTTAGCTCTCACCTAAAACACTTGAACTACTCCTTTAATTATTTAGCTTTCTCCAGATACGGGTATTGCTCAGATCACCTGCAGCCTGCACACCAGCAGTATTTGCATTTAACCTAGTTTAGTCCCTGCTCTAAATTAAGCATTTTAAATTTTATTATAGTAGCCTGGATCTGTTTTACATCAAGTTGTTCCAGCCAGAAAGGAGGTCACAACACCAGGTAGAGTTTGCAGATTTTTATTGGCTCCAACCAGTGTCAGGCAAACATTATCAGTGAGGTGAAAACACATCAGCTTTTATAATGCTGTTCATGCAAGTGTAACCCATTTATCAGCAATGTTCCACCTATTAAGACAGACATAAGAACCATTGTAAGGTACCAAACCAGCACAACACACTTTGCTGGGAACATCTCAGACCTTAGAATTTCATCTCTGTTCAGTGAGAGAGTTCAAGCTAAGGTTATCATCACTTGTTCCAACAAATACATTTCATTATTACAGCAGTTACACTCACTTTCTCAATTCTTCATACGTTAGTTTCAGAGTTTTGCCTCTTCACCTAAATCAAGAAAACACAGTTAGCATATGCAGCAGCACAACTGCTAAAATCTCCACAACAGCTTCGTAACCTCAGATGGAAAAGGAACGGAAAGGGTAATATCACTGTAACTCATTTGGCAGAATCAATTTCATCAGTGGCTACAAATATGCAAAGTTTTTAATACAATTTATCTGTTGTGTGGACTTACCCAGTGGGGCTGCAGACAGCACAATCCCTTCCTGAGGAAGAAAGAAGTACTTTCAGAGTTCACAGACAGCAGCACTATATGCACAGTTTATTTATCTATGAATTTCTATTCACCAAACTATTCTATCTAGAAGGAAACTGACTTTCAGCTGGCATCTTACGAGTTCAACTTCCAGCACCCAAATAGGATGCACAAAGCTTACAAATCCTAACTGGAAATACAGAATTACTAACATTGGAAGAATCAGGGAAAAGTAAAAAGCTACTACTTTGCAATACTCTCTCTCCCAACGTTGTATTTCATGATTTTAAATACCTGAAATACAAGTCCCATAGGTTTTCAAAATGGCTTGAATCTTTGTGAGAGCCAGTTTGTTTGGAAACAAGTCTGTACAGCAATCATCTAGAGCTAAATTTGTGTAGAGCCAATATGAAGATTAGTAGTAAAAACTGCTGAGAAGTGACAGCCACAACACACAGGTTTTTTATTTTAATTCCAGAGTGCAGTGTTACAGTGGTGTCCACAGAGCAGCCAGATACAATAAAGGGAAGACAAATCAGGTATCCTATAGAACTAGTTTTAGGTACCACTATCTAAGCATTCAGCACAAAGACAATATTCCAGGAATTATTAAACCCCATGTCCTCTACACTTACCTCAGATACACCCATCTTGTTTCTCACACAAACTCCAGGCAAATTTCACCCTGTAGAGAAGTGAAATTGTACTAACACACTCTTGGCAGTGATTTTAGACTGTGATTGTGGGTACTGTTTCAGCACAAGAGTTTTCCTCAGCCTCTTTCAGAGAGATTCCCATTGCTTAGAATTCATCACAAACAGTACATGCTTAGAGAAGCTTAATGTTATATCACTTGTTTCTCCTTAGAGGGATCTGACCTTAGAATTTCAGACCTTACTCCCAATGACACCTTCATTCACTCTGAGAGCTCTGATCTAGCCATCGAGATAAAACAATTCACCGCATAAGCATTCAAGATCAGTGCTACCGCCTGAAAGAGTCCACTAAATTTAAACAGCAGAAAGTTTAATAGCAAATAATTGTACTGCATTTGCTCAGCCCAGAACGTGTGGCAACCTGGTAGCAGAGCTTGTCTTATCAAGTAGGAATTCAAGTAGTCCATGGCAGCTATACATTTAAAATGGTCCCCACTATTTCTTTTTAGTCACAGAAAGCACCTTGGGTGAGTGAATCCTGCAGGCTGCTGGAAAAATCTGTGGGCTTTTTTTTACCTGGTTAAGGTAAAATATCATCAAGAACCCTGCTTAATGCTGCAGCTACATGGTAAAGGCCAGGATCAAGCAACTTCCCCATTCCCTGCATCACAGTTCTAAACAGTCACACTCACGTGTTAGCAACTTACTTTTGCTGGCATCACTTCCCAGCTCCATCACACCTGGAACAAAGCAAACCATCAGGACAGTACAAAAACAAACACAGGAGGATGAAATCCAAGTCAGGTGCCTGCAGTCAGATAGAGCTAATTACAGACCTCCATGATTGAAGTCAAGGCAGTCATATCTCATCACACAGGCAGTTTACACTGTCAGCCCCTGCACAGCCCTGCTATAGGGCTAGGCTGCTACGGGCAAGAGAGCAAATACTCAATTAGTGTTATCAGAGCCAATTCAAGAGCTCACAGTGAAGAGTTTAGTACACACCTGTCAAGACTGGGCTCCAGCCAGCAGATCCCCTTTAAAACATCCTCCTGTTTTGGCTGAAATGCAAGCCACAGCCAATGGGCCCCTTTTGCCCCTAGGTGACAAACAGTTAAATACTTAACTTATGGGCATACATTGAAATCCTAATACTTGGGAAGCTAAAACAAGTACTTACCTTACAACGAGAAATATTTGGAAGCCTGCAAAGAAAAATTTGCTATTACGCAGGGTCCAGCAGGAAGTTACAGCATAAGAACAGTTCCAGTAAAATACTGTATCAGTTTGGTCAAGTTTTATCCTCATGGGGATCAGAGACCTGATTCAACATCATTTACCGTAGGCTGCAACACTCCCATCCCCTTCTGAAGGCAGGGTGTAAAGCCATTTCCCAGCACTCTTTAATACTGTGAGATGTTCATTCTCCAACTCCAGAGCATGCTGAAATTGCACGAAGGAGCAAACCTCACAGTTGCAGAGTTCAGTAATGTGAGCTGATGCACAACTTGGTTGCACAAAGTTTCAGACACCAAATTCACAGTACTGCGGCATTCACCATTTAGTTTTAACAGGAAAATTCCAGAGATCCTTAACACTACAATTATTTCATGCTCTTATCATGAAACACAGGACCCTGAAGGCACACTTACAGTACTTATATTCGCCTCACACTTTCCAAAAACAAAATTAATTCGCAAACATCTCCAAAAGCAAACTCCCAAACACAAATGCAGCACAGACAAAAGTAGCATCCATCTTAAAAGGTTTATTAGTTACCTTCAATTAGGAAGGCCTTGTCTTCACCAACATCAGTAACAGGTGAAATAGTTTTTCACACAAAAGGAATGGGGCTCCTCTGTCCACAACAGCCTGCAAAGCAACAAAATGCTTTTAGAACCTGGAGCACTAACACCTAATTAACCTTATTCTGCTATATTTTGTGTTTGACTTCACAACTATATCCTACTCTCTTTCTATTCATCCTACTAAATTTTTTATGTTTAACCCACTTACTGGTCTTCTGAGATAAATTTTCAAAATGCATTCATGGAGCAAAAGAAAGTGTTTCACCTTCAGCTTCCCATATGATTTGTTTGAAGTAGCCTAAGCTACAGGAGGCTGCATCAGACAGGAGGCGAAAGACAGTAACTGTGATCACCACGAGTCATCTGCTGAACTATGCAGTCATCACACAGCAGCCTTTTCAGACAGCAGGGATGAAATGGAGTTTTCACAGATGCCAGCAGTGCAGTATTTACCTTGTATCAGCTTGTAGCTTAATCTCCCAGTGCCTGCAACAATAGAAAACAGAATCAGATCCCTTCAGCCTTTGTGGCCAAGCCCACAAGTCTCCTACTGAGAGACTACAAAAGCCAGATACATCAGATAGGGGCGAAGGACAGAAGTGTTCATCACAGGATATTCTGCTGAACTATGCCATCATCACTGTATCCGCTTTGGAATCATAGTACCAAGCAATCGCCTCTTGTGACTGCTTTGGCAAGTAAATTTTCCCAATAATAAAAAAAAATATTTAAAAGTTTGAATACTAGCAAGTATAAATTGTTTCTGGTCTTAGTGGAAATTAATCGTAAAACACATCCCATCCTTCCTACTGCAGTGTTTCAACAGCTCTGTGGAATAAACCTCTACATAAAGTACATATTTCTTACCAGGTGATGTTCCTTCTGCATATCTCTCAAGTGCAAGATTTAAATCCTGGAAGAAAAAAAACTTGTGAACAGTATATTCAGCAGTCAAAGCATCGAGGGGAATTCTAAGTTGTTGTGCCTCAGAAAACTGTTATGGTGGTAAAAGTGCTCATCACTCCCTTGGTCAAGAGTAGCAAATAAGTGTCATCACTGTGGCACCAGAGGGATAGCTTTGTTTAAAGAATTAAGCTGCTTTCTGATATTATCAGAGCAGAAAATGCTGTCTAGACAAATGGTAAGCACCTTTTATGTTCGATTTTCAAGAATCACTTTTTTTTTTTACCTTGGGAAGAAGTAATATCAAGTCTCCACATTTGGGGGCAGATCTGGAAGAGATAAATGAGTTGGAGATTTTTGCAGAACTAGGGAGCTTCTCTGGCAATCACACTAAGCACATTAGAAAGCCTCAGCATGGAGTTTTCAGAAATCACTTCTGTCCACTACTCTTACAGTGAAACCATCATAGGCTTTGGGATTTACTTAACATCAATCCCCATAGTTACACATTTTCTACAACATACTTCAGGAAGTTTTTCCAAAACATTATTGCTGTGACCAAAGAAACAGCAGTAATGAAGGAAAAAAGGAATCTGGGGGTACTCTTGCAGTCTGGTTACAGGATGAGCAGTGGTTCATAAACAACAGGAGCCTTATAAACACTCTCCAGGACAAATACTACAGGGAATGCCTGAATTACAACTGCTGATCCTGTAACTCCCTGATACAATAGTACTCCAGTCCAGTTGGTGTACACAAATTCAACATTTGTTAATTTAAACTCTGTATTTCGGGAGCAACATTTACCTGTACTGAAGCCACAAGAAGGAAGAGTGTAGCTGATACATGTTGAACTGAAAGCAAGAAAGCATATTAGCACATTCCAAAAAGGATGTGATATTTACAAATATTACCGTGAAAAATCCAAGCAACATCCAAAATACTTTGACTATTAAGCTCTTCTCTGATGCAACCTAAATTTCAGCTCTTTGAAGTAATGAGGCCACAAAAAGTAATTGCTATTATGTATTTTTAAGCAGGACATGATCACTAAACTACTTTGTTTTCTACAGCTTCGATTCTGGTGTATAATTACCGTGTCAGCCGGGCAGGCATGAACTTTGGCTGCTTAGAAAGGCCCACGTGGTGTCTGAGCCACCCTGGACAGGCCACCATAAGTATTCCAAGCCCAGCTCAGATATGTTGGCATTCATCACCCTCTCAGATGTCCCTACCAACATAGTTTTCATCATGTGCAGAGCATATGGAAGTGAGCCATTTCTCTTTAAACATGCTGAGTTAAGACCCACAAGGACCACGGAGTCCAACTCTTACACTTGTACAGGACTATGGCCAAGAGTCACCACGCGTGCCTGAGAGCACGGTCCGGTCCAAGTGCTTCTCAAAGCCTGACAACCTTGGAATGTGAAGGCAATCTTTAACCTTTCTACACTGTATGCACATCCCAGCTGTTCAGGGATCCTTACTCCTTCCATAACCCTACTACTGCATTTCACACAACGTTTCCCATTTAGCTGCAAAAACAACCTCTTTAAAGCCCAGTGCAGTTAAAAAAATCCAAACCTACAAAAACCAAGACCTATTGGTTGTAGCCACCGCGGGCACGTGACCTCGCCATATTCCACGACCACATATTACGCGTAACACGCTAGTAGGCAAGACCCGGTAACTTAACGCCTGAGGTATTACCCCGGGCCATTACCCTCCCAAACTCGTGTGGGGCTCTATGGGACCCTCCTCACACATCCCCAAGGCCGCCATGAGGTAGAACCCCCGGCGGTCTAGGCCGCGGACCGGGCCCGGGCCCGGCCGTGCAATCCACTTCAATCCTTCCTCGCCACCTACCATCGGCGACCCACCCACACCCGTGGGGCCCCCAGGCCATCCCCTGGAGCGGTATCACCGGACCCCGGGCGGGGAATTGCCCCCCACTCACCGGCGGGACCGCGCAGAGGACATCCACCGCTCAATACCGCCGCGATCAGAAAAGGGAGAGGTCCCTCTGCGCGTCCGTTATATAGCACAGGTCACGTGGTGCGGACGCGGCCACACCCACCGGGGTGTGTCCCGCGAGCAGGGGCGGGGCGGGGGTACACGGGTTGAGGGGGGGGGCCCTCACAGCGTTTCCTTCCGGGGCGCGGCCCGCGCTGGCGCGTTTCGTTTCCGGGCCGGCGTTGCGGGCTCTTCCCACCCCCGGCAGGTGAGGCCGGGCCGGGAGGGGCGGGCGGGGTAGCCCGGGGCCCCGGGGACGCGGAGGGGCGGGAGCGCGGCCTCCGCCTCGCGGGGCCAAGGGTGGGAGGGGCGGGGGCTGGGGGAGATTTGCCCCGCCCGCCCCGCGCACCCCCCATCTGGGGACCCGGCGCGGCTGTCACGGGTCAGAACGAGCCGCGGGCCCCGCGGCACGAGGGTCCGGGAGCGATGAGGCGGGGAGACACCGGGATCTGTGAACCGGATCCTGCGGGCGGGGCGGGGACGGGCGAGAAGCTACCGCGGCTCGTCCCAGTTTAGAGTTACATTTGGTTTTATAGTTGTTGGCAGTCCCGTTGTAATGTGCAAGTAGCCAAGTAGGTTTATTGGGAAGAAATTGTTACCTGTGAGGATGGTGAGGTCCTGGCACAGGTTGCCCAGAGAAGCTGTGGCTGCCCCTGGATCCCTTGGATCAGCTTCTGCACCTCAGCCACAGGGCAATGACATCCTGATTTCTCTCTTCTCTGGGAAGTCTGTCACCCCACCCACCTTTACCTGCAGGCCAGGTTGGATGGGACTTGGAGCAACCTGGGATAGTGGAAGGTGTTCCTGCCCATGGCAGGGGGTGGAACGGGATGGGCTTTAAGGTCCCTTCCAACCTAAACCATTCTAGGATTCTAAGTAGCTCTCTGACACCAGGGACAGGACCCAGGGAACGGCTGGAGCTATGTCAGGGGAGGTTTACTCTGGATATCAGGAAAAGGTTCTTCCCCCAGAGGGTGGTCGAGCACTGACCAGGCTCCCCAGGGAACAGTCTTGGCCCCAAGGCTGCCAGAGCTCCAGGAGCGTTTCGACAGTGCTCTCAGGCACAGGGTGGGATTGTTGGGGTGTCTGTGCAGGGCCAGGAGTTGGACTCAGTGGTCCTTTTGGGTCCCTTCCAGCTCAGGATATTCAATGATTCCGAGAAGTTGACCAGTCACGGTAAATCTCAACCCAAAAGCTGAGGGTTTTCAGTGCAGCTCCCAGGGTGACATTATCTGCTGGGTGATCTGTCTCTGCTTCTTACCTGATGGATCAAGAATTCCACCCACTCCCAGTAGCTACCTCACAGGCTGGAAGGCATTTGCTGAGATAAGTCAAGTCCAAGTCTCAGCTGGTGTCGCTTCAAATTGCATTAAAAATGGCATTGTCTCAGTGTGTGCCCTGTGCTGACTCAGCTCAGCCTGCAGGTAAAGGTGGGTGGAGGTGACAGACTTCCCAGAGGAGAGAGAAATCAGAATGTCATTGCCCTGTGGCTGAGTGCAGAAGCTGATGAGAGGTTCCATTACTCAGAGGGGCAGAAATCAGCCTCTGACAGGGTAGTTTGAACCAAAAGACAGATTCCCTCTCCCCAGCCTCTGAGGGGATCGTAACACACAGGTTCCTTGACACTGAGGTGAGCAGAGCTCTGTGGGTCATAAAGAGTAGATGGATTTTCCCTGTCTTCGGAGCAGGAGCTCACAGATAATTTGTTGGGCTCCCTGGGGAGCAGCTGACTTCTGACCACAGCTGTACCCAGCCATGCTCAGCAGTTAAGGTCTGATGATTGTTTTTTCCCTTCTCTTTCTGTATATCCCAAGCTCAACCGCTGCTTCCCTCTTGCCTCCCTGGGTGCTCATGGCCTTGGCAGGGGTGTTTCACCCTTGCCTTCCTTGAGAGCGTGCTCTGAGGCTTATTGCTTTAGGAAAAGGTGTTTTGGGAAGGTAGTGAGCTAATCCTGCTGCTAGATCCTCCAGCAAAACCAAGAATGACAAAGCTTGATGTTCACAACAATGCTTGGGAGAACGCAATTCCTTGGCGTTTCATTTTTTCTTTCTTTTTACCTCCTAAAGGGGAAGGGGGCAACAAGTTTTCAGACCTTCTTACTGCATCAGAGGGAAAAAAATAAGGCAGCACCCCCATTTCCTTCCCACTGCATGTAACTCACAGCACTCCAGGTAAGATGTCGGGTTTTCTATTTCCCCTTGTTCTATGCAGTTGATGTTCTACTCCCAACTGTGTTGGCACAGACCTGTGCACTGTGGTTCCCTGATTTTTGTGGGGTTTGTTGCTTTCTCCTAAAGATAGGGAAGGACATGGAGCTGTTGGAACGACTCCAGAGAAGGCACCAAGATGATCAGAGAGATGGAGCAGCTCTGTTGTGAGGAAAGGCTGAGAGAATTTGGGCTGTTCAGCCTGGAGAAGAGAAGTTTCAGGGTGACCTAATTGTCGCCTTCCAGTGCCTGAAGGGAGCCTACAGGAAACATAGAGAGAGACTATTTACAAGGGATGGAGTGACAGGACTGAGGGGGAAATGGCTTCCCACTGCCAGAGAATAGGTTTAGGTTGGATATTGGGAAGAAATTGTTACCTGTGAGGGTGGTGAGGTCCTGGTACAGGGTGCCCAGAGAAGCTGTGGCTGCCCCTGGATCCCTGGAAGTGTCCAAGGCCAGGTTGGACGGGGCTTGGAGCAACCTGGGATAGTGGAAGGTGTCCCTGCCCATGGCAGGGGGTGGAATTGGATGGGCTTTAAGGTCACTTCCAACCCAAATCATTCTGGGATTCTGTAACAGGGGAAGGAGAGAAGAAGCCTTAAGACCTGGCACTGTTCAGCTGCACCTTGTGAAGCTTTGTGCACTCCAATCTGACACACAGGGACACACAGCCATCCCACCACTTAGAAATCTCATGGCACAACTCCACAAGATTGACAGGCTGTCCTGCAGCTTCATGTATAGTAACTGAGTTTGCCAAGTTTGCACAAAGCCTGCTTGGGCATATGGACTATATGCTATGCTGCAATGTTCATAAATTCCAAATAAAAAGTCTTCGAAAGGCACACATGCTCTTCTGAGTGCCAATCCCTTCGATTCAGAGATTCCTCAGAGTCGGCACTGTGAGCCTTGGCATTCCCAGCCTTTCTGAAATGGTTTTGACATCTGCAGGACTCTGCTTAATCCACACTTCAGATGCTATCCAGCTTGGAAGCTGCTCATTCCATCAATGGACTTTAACAGGCTTATTTACTTTCCTTTTTTTTTTCCTTTTTGGATGGGTTGACATCTAACTTTCGTTCATTCCAAATTTTTACCATATATGGTCAGGGCTTCTTTTCAAACTTTGCCAAAATGAAATGTGGTGATGTGGTGGTGCGTCCCCCAGCCCCCCTCCCCAGCCTTGCTCTGAGATCTCAGAGTCTCCTGATAAGCCTTGGTGGATTCGGCTGAGTGGTGAAGGATCCCCCGACTGCACCAGCTGGGCCGAGAGGTGCTCCCTGAGCCTAGCAGGAGCTCTTGTGTGGTAAAGGTGGGAACAACAAGGAACATCCCAGCCAAGGTGGGAAACAAGGGATGAGCCATGTATAGCCTGGGTAAACCATTTACCTGGACTGCAACCCAAGCAGAGCGGCACTGTTGTGAATTGTAGCCCAAGTGGAACAGTCCCATTATTATTCTACTTGGGAAAGAGTCCAGGATTTACTGACTTAGGGTATGGCCAGGATGGGAACTTAGTGATGACCAAAGTGATTTCTCTTGGGACCCTTCAAAAGTGATCCTGATTGAGCCCTCTGAGCTCTCCTGGGTTGCAGCTTTTTTTTTCACCTTCCTGTTATATATTTTCTGGCACATGTCAGAAGTGCCATATATGATGGATATCTCAGGTTAACAAGGCACTTAGGATGCCTTCAGGTCAAATGTGTGCTGGCCAATTTTTCAAAAGTCTCAGGAGGATTTAAGTCCTGGTGTCTCCTTCTCAGTTCCTGTTTTACAAATGAGCTTTCCTTAGTACTTTCCCTTTTCAGAGTGCTTAGAAGGTATAAGTGGTGAGTATTTTAATCCATTATGCAATCAGGTGCCTATTTTTAGTCCCTGTGCCATTTTTAATGTTCTTTTTACATGTAGATGCGCTTTTATTGAGGCTGGCAGAACAAAGTGTTTTGCATGCTGAAGCCACAGGGAATGGAGATCTGCCCGGGACTGGTTTAGCAGAACTCTTATGTCGGGGGATGCATAGCATGGAGAGATCAGAGAGCTTTTTTGATGCTTTTTTAAGTGGTCTCAAACACACTCGTTTGTGACAGAGCTGCTGCCAGGTGTGTGGCAATTCAGTGGGTGAGGAAGGTCTCTAAAAACTCCAGTGTTTCAAACTATGTGGAAGAAGGTGAAAAATGTTCTAAATTCAAATGATTTGCTCTGCTAATGATGGGATCTTTTCCCTCTTTTCCACTAGAGTCGTGCACCTGCAGCTGGGACAGCCATGGAGAAGAGTGGGAACATTCAGCTGGAGATTCCTGACTTCAGTAACTCTGTCCTGAGCCACCTGAACCAGCTGCGCATGCAGGGTCGGCTGTGTGACATCGTGGTCAATGTGCAGGGCCAGGCTTTCCGTGCGCACAAGGTGGTGCTGGCTGCCAGCTCGCCCTACTTCCGTGACCACATGTCCCTGAATGAGATGAGCACCGTGTCCATCTCTGTCATCAAGAACCCTTCTGTTTTTGAGCAGCTACTCTCCTTTTGCTACACTGGCAGGATATGTCTGCAGCTGGCTGACATCATCAGTTACCTGACAGCTGCTAGTTTCTTGCAGATGCAGCACATCATAGACAAATGCACACAGATCCTTGAGGGGATTCATTTCAAAATTAATGTGGCGGAGGTGGAAGTGGAATTGAGCCAGACCAGGACAAAGCATCAGGAGAGACCACCCGAGTCTCACCGGGTGACGCCAAATCTAAACCGTTCCCTGAGCCCACGTCACAACACCCCCAAGGGGAGTCGCCTGGGCCAGGTTAGCACAGTGCTGGATATTCGGGAGCTCAGCCCACCTGAGGAGTCCACCAGCCCCCAGATAATCGAGCAGAGTTCAGATGTGGAAGGCAGGGAGCCCATCCTGCGGATTAACAGAGCAGGACAGTGGTACGTTGAGACGGGAATGGGAGAGCGCGGGGCACGGAACGACGAGGACATGCGGGTGCTGGGAGGAGTGCGCATTAAGACAGAAAACCTGGAGGAGTGGCTGGGGACAGAGCACCAGCCCTCAGGAGAAGATGGGAGCAGCGCTGAGGAGGTCACGGCCATGGTAATCGACACCACGGGCCATGGATCGCTGGGTCAGGAGGCTTTTGCCTTAGGGTCCTCTGGAACCAAAGTGGTCAGGCCAACCAGCAGTGAGATCGACAGGTGAGTTTTCTTTAACCTAATTACTCACCTTTGCTGTAAGAGGAAGTTTTGCAAGATTGTGACTTGGCTGGGTCAGTCACTTTGGAACATTTACTTTTTCTGTTTCCTGTGGCCATCTTAAGCGTAAGAGCCCAAGGGTTTTTACCTGGTGTTAGGAGGTGTATCCAGTTTGGGTAATACTATTTTGGCTGGGTAGTGATCAGACCAGGCTCTCCAGTGGGAAATTACTTATTAGCTCTTAGAGGTTGGATCTCTACCTCTCGGTGTTTCAGCTGAGGTGGGATTTTTGTTTAAAGAAGATGTTCAGTTCAGCCTCAGTAGATACCAGACTCTGCATTCGGATTAATTAGGTCATATACAATATGTGTTACACAAAGTGCCATTGCACTGGTGCCTTCTGGCCTGTAATCTCGGGATGGTTCTGGCTGAGAAACAAGCCACACACCAGCTCTAGGGCAAGGTCTTCCCGGTGGCCCACGACAGCAGTGGGCCCTGGGTTTACGTCTTCTGAGAGAGTTGAAGTGGGAACCCCGTGGCGTCCGCTGTTGTTTTGATTTATATGAGAGAGCAGAAAGCCTTTGTTGCAAATGAGTGGTGAAATCTGCTGTGTTTGGATTCTCCATCCATCTCCTTCCCCTCCAGCATTTGCTTTCTTGCCCTAGGCTCAGGCCAGAGAATGGATTTGATAAAGGGCAGGTCTGTTGTATTTGAGGGGTTGTAATTCTGGGATTTCCCTTCACATCTGCCTCTCTTCTAGCTCAATCCCATGGGGAAACAGCTACCTGGAAGCAGTGGATATTCTGTCACTTGTCACTTAATAAATCAATCAGTGGGAACAATCTTGAGCTGGCCCTTGGAGAGCGATGCTTTCCTACTTCCATATCTCTTTCTGCACTGCAGTCTGTATGCTCTGTTTCCCACCTGCAGTCCATCACATCCCTTGTGTTTCACACTGGGAATGGAGGAGGAGGGTGTGGGTGTTGGAGGAGAGGTGTCCTCTGAGAAATGGTTTCTGTCCTACTGTACAGTTCCTGAGTCACCAGGCCCATATTGGTTTACTCATGATAGCAACCGCACTCTGTTGCTGAACTGGAAGCCAGATGACTTGGTTTTATTTTTCAGATGTTTAGACTGAAACCATAGACCGGTATGATTTGGTTTTTCCATTATACTTGCACTGTTCCACCTCCAGTGTGTTAGCTGATGAGGATGAAAAGATGCTATACAGGTGCTTCTATTGCTCATCACTTGTTCTAAACACTGTAGTGACCTGATGCCCATTAAAAATTTCATTTACACTCTTCCCCCACCCCACAGATTTAGTCCTTCTGGCAGCATGGTTGCTGTGACTGAGCGGTACAGATCAAAAAGCGAGTCTCCCGGGCGGATGGATGAGCCCAAGCAGCCCAGTTCCCAGGTAGGCAGATCAAGAAGTTTGCGAATAAATGTTGGCTTGAAGGTGAAGGAGACTGTGTTGTGATGAAGTGTGTCATATTTTATATTTGCAAGCAATAATGAGTGTGGTACAAGGACTTTTTACTTTGGCAAGGGATTTACTTGCTCACAGGAGAACATGTGCTGGCCATGTACGATTTATAACTGATTCTGTCTGTTATTTGGGATTTTGGTCAGGTACCTGGAAAACACAAGGAGTTTCTCTTGTTGTTTGAGGGCATAAATATCCACCCTTATTTTGGGCAGGCCACCAACTCCTGAGGAGAAACCCCATTTGCCTGCAGAGCTGGCTCTGCCCTCAAACACTGGCAGCAAATGCCTGAGCAGAGGGAGGAGGTGTGGCTTGGCTTCTGTGGAAGACAGGTGACAACAGCTGAACCTTTCTATGCTGGTACCAAAACCATTCCCAAAAGCCCTCTAGGCACTACACCAATAAACCTTTCTGGGTGGAGTGTCAAAGAGCTGTGGATTTTTACAGAGGTCTCTGTCTCTTCTCCAAGTGACTGTTGCACAGCAGAATTTGCAACATAAAGGAGCTCTGAATTCTCTGCTTCCTTGGGCACAGTTTTGGGGTAGGAGGGAGAGATGCACAGAAGTGGGAGGGCAGTGGGCTGTAGAGTGCAGCAAAGTGGGACACGGCAATAATACCTGGGCCTTATCATTTTGGTCTAATTTTGTTGCATCCAGTTAGTGTCACAGTGCCACTGTAGTGCAAGTGTGTCAGCCAACACAGTGCAGAAGGACTCTTGTGAGCCTGACAGGTAGGGAATGTGTTAGTGCGTAAGCAAAGGACTTGGCTGGAAGTGGGTAAGGAGATACTAGGCTGCTTTGCCCTTGAGTAAGACCAAGTGAAGCAAGGGGGAAAAAACTGTGATTGCTGTCTGCTGACTTTGTTAGATGCTTCCATAAAACAACAGATACCTTTTTGTTCCTGTTTTGCTAAGCTTTGTTTTGTGTCCTCAGAAGACACTGAGAAAATTTCAGGTCAAACCAACCCTCTAGGGGAAATGTGACTTATTAAGCAATTTTAGCTCTGCCTACAGAAAAGCTGCTCTTATTTCTTCATTGTGAGACAGCCCCAAACATGAAACCTTAGGCTTTACACACCATGGGGAAATATCATCACCTTTGATTTTCCTGGCATTGCCATATACATAGTAAAATAGCCTGCCTGTGATCCCTGCCCAATGGCAATGGTAGAGTTGAAAGGAAGAACCAGAGCTTTGTGTATCTCCTTTAGTCCTGAGCAGTTTCCCTATGCCTGTACAGCTGGATTCAGCAGCACCTGGGACAGGTACACTGCTGCTCATGCCTTCAGAGCCCTGGCTGGTGGAGGAGATACCCTCCTGCTGTTACACTGGTTTGCTTCTCCACATTTGGCATCACTGGGAAGCAGCACTGGGAGAGTAAACAGTGCATTTCCAACACAGAAGCATTCTGGTGTTGGTCTGTTTCTGCTCAGTCTGAATGTGATGGCCAGAAGCGTCTGTCCTGAGACCAGGCTTGTGGTTCAGGTTGCCCTTGGCTGTTTGTCTGTGTGGCTTCAGAAAATACGGAGGAGTCCTTGCTGTGCGAGCTGGGTCAGGCGCATCCTTGCCTGCGATGCCATTGGGCTGGGATGGGTTACACAGCCAGGCAGGCAAATGTGACACATTATAAAATGAACCCTAAGTTCATTTTATTCATTTATTCTCCTGAATAAAAACCTGTGTAAAATGACACCTGAACTTTCAGATACAATTTGTGGTTTGCTCCCCCTTTGTTTTACTGCAAGCTCATCAATTGGCTTCTTTTTTTTGACTCTTAGTAAGGAAAACAGAAGGTGATACACTCAAGTGTTTTAATAAAACTGGCACAAATTTTAAAAAAAGTAACAAGTGTTGACACGTGGTCCACAACTGAATTGGTACTAGTTTGAAAGCAAATCAGTGGGAGATCCCAAGTCAGAATTACAATTTAATAGGAAAACTAAGATAAAGGCAATAATACAGAAACACTGGCTTAAACTGACAGAGTCAGGATACACTCTGTCGGTCAGGGTGGTGGTAGCAGTCCGATTAAATGGTGGCTGCGGTCTTCCTGAAGTGATAGATGCGCTTCTGTTGAAGCGGTCTTCCTGTAGAAGGGTCTGGTCTTCTTCTGAAGGTCCAGCGGTGGTTAAGGAGCTCTTGTACTCTGGGGCTTCAGTAGGCAAGGCTGCCTGTGGTGTTCCAAACCTCAGATTATATCCAGGTAGGAATGCTTGGTTCCTCCCTCTGAGCAGAACATCTCACAATGGGATGATGTAATTTTATGAGTCAGGCAGTGAGACTTGATGGCCCATTAACAGAAGGAGGGAGTTATCAGGGATGTGTCATGGAAGAGATAAAGAACACTGCCCCACCTGTTTTTAACAGTTTATGAAGAAGATGGTGATATCATACTTTTGGTTACATCTTACATTGTAACCTAAGACAGTGGCCAAGCGCCCTTGTGTCAAGGGCTGTCTTTTTTTCCGCCAGATCCAGGGAATGGCTTGGCAGAAGGGGCCTCTGTAGTAGTGGTTTCTAATTGATTGCTCGTTTGTCTTCAACGTTTGTCTTCAGTTAAGCACTTTAATGTGTGCTTGGGGCTGCAGACATTAGTGCTGCTGATTTCGAGGTTTGGCACGTTTTACTGTCGGAACCTGGGCCTGATCTTCTCTGCAACTTGTTTTAGGTTGCTTGGTTTTTAAATCTATGCTATTTCTTTGGCAGGGGGAGGAATCCACCATGCTTGGAGTGAGCGGTTATGTGGAATATCTGCGGGAGCAGGAGGTTTCAGAGCGCTGGTTCCGCTACAACCCACGGCTCACATGTATTTACTGCGCCAAATCCTTCAACCAGAAGGGTAGCCTGGACCGGCACATGCGGCTCCACATGGGCATCACACCTTTTGTCTGCCGCATGTGTGGGAAGAAGTACACCCGCAAGGATCAGCTGGAATATCACATCCGCAAGCACACGGGCAACAAGCCCTTCCACTGCCATGTGTGCGGGAAAAGCTTCCCTTTCCAGGCCATCCTCAACCAGCACTTTCGCAAGAACCACCCTGGCTGTTTGCCCCTGGAGGGGCCCCACAGCATCTCCCCTGAGACGACTGTCACGTCCCGGGGGCAGGCAGAGGAGGAGTCTCCTCCACAGGAGGAGACTGTGGCAGTGGGGGAGACAGCACAGGGATCTGTGTCCACAACTGGGCCGGATTGAAATGCAGCTGTGGAGTCCTGGGAGAAAGGACCGTCTTCCCATTCTTGGCTCTAAAGAGTCAGCACCAACCTGGCAGGCTGGTACTGTAATTAGTGCAATGCCACCACTGAACAGAAAGAAGCTCCCAAGATGTTGCCAAAATAGAAAAATCTTTCTCTCTCTATCTCTCTCTTCCTCTCACACACCCACACACACACACCCATAGACTGTTAAATGTTTTTCTCCCTTATTCCTCCTCCTCTTGGAGAAAAACAGAACAACTGTGTCTATCAGCTTCTTATTCAGGGATCGACAGGATTTTAAATTTTTTTACTGTTCTGTAGTGATCTGGGACAAGCAGTCATTTGTATTTCTGGACAGCGCTGTGGCCCAGCAGGGCGTCCCGCCGGCAGTGCCGGGTTCAGCCACAGAGCCATATCCACTGCTCCCACTCAAGGGGAGAGCAGGGGCAGGGGGCTGTTGCCTTTCTCCCTTCCCCAAGTAGTTGCCACAGTAAAGAAAACAAATAGACTGTCCTGGTGGAACCTGCCTTGCCCGAGCGTATTTATCCCTGTCTTATTTTTGGTGTGTCTCTTTACATTTTTATTTAAACTGTTATTTTAGGGCTTTGGGCTTGCCTGTTCCAGGCATGCAGCCCTGGTGCCCCTTGTTAAAGTGGGCACAGCTACAAAGTGGTATTCCAGAGGTCGGCAAAATGTGAAGGAAGCACTTCAGCTGCTGAGAGTGGAATTTAGCAGCTGTGAGGTTTGCTTGAGACTCTGATGCATTGGGAGAAGGGCTGGAGGGGTCTTCCAGAGGAGGTTGTCCTCTGCTGGTGCTCTGCTCTGGAGAGCTCAGAGCATTCTGACGTCCTGGCTGGAGCACTGCTGTGCTTCAGGTGTTACCGAGGGTTAGGAAGAGATTTTCTGGAGTGGCTGAATTGCAGAGTTAGAGGCTGGCTACCAAAGTCCTCCTTCACCCCTGCTCCCCCCTCGACTTGATCTTTTAGAACAGCAATACAGGATATGGAAATACTGCAATGCTGTTGTCACAGCCGAGCAATCGCAGGTGGTTGCTTTTAAACCTGTTTCTACAAACTAGTTTGATAACTTTTTTATCAACGAAATGCAAAAAGAGAACCCTATTCTATTTCCTTATAACAGTTCAGGAGACTTAAAAGATAAGTGTTCCTAGAGCAATCACAACTCTGTCCCCTTGCATGGACTTAACATTTTTGTATTCTGAGTAGCTCTGATGTTTAGAGCAAGTTTAGCAAACCTGGAGAGACATGCCTGCGTGTGTATTGTAGGTGTTTGCACGGGCTTACGTGGTTCATAACCAGAAAAGCATGGGACAGGTAGATAAGTGCAAATATCCTGACATCTTTTCTTTAAAAAATATGCAATATTTTAAGAGTTTTCTCTAGTTCTGATGCCAAGTTGTCCATGATGGAGAGGTGGAATGAATGACAGGTTGTGCATATCAGGTTTGGTGAAGGAGTTCTCTTGAGGATGTATAATGTGTATATGATAAGGAAGGGTGAAGTTCTGAACCTTAAGGTGATGGGAGGAACAAGGAGACATTGGGAAAGAAATACACCTCATCTTGCTTCAGCAAGAAAGCTGGATGAGGGGGGCTTAGCAGGCAGGAGACTGACCAAGTGACAATAAAGCTTGACCTGCAGTCTGACTGCAGTTTTGGGCACATGGAAATGTCTCCAGCCCTTGCTTTCTCCATCTGCCAGTTGGTACTCGGGATCATTTTCCTGCCCCTTTGGAGGGAATAATTTGGAGAAGGGCAATATATTCTTGCCTTGCTTTGTAGACTTTTTTATGTGTGAGGGGTCTCACTGTTCCTCCCATCTCTCTCTCAAAAAGAGGTGTGGCTCTGATGTGTTTTTGTGTGTGGGGAAGGGCTCGGTGCCAGTATCATGTGTAACAGGGATGTGCTCCTACAAGAGGAACCTTTGCAGGTGTTCTGAGCTGGGTACCTGCAAAGTACCATTTCACTGACCATTTCAAACAGGAAAATTGATATTTCACCTCCATTTTCCTTCTGTCCCTTCTTCCTCCTCTCCTGTCAAGGGCATCCATCACACAAGGAGTGATTTGGCACCCAAACAACCAGCTCCGTCAGGTTTCCTGACAAAGTTCAAACAGCATGGTACCAAAACAGTGAGGTTGCCAGAGAGCAGTGGCAGAGGATGAGGTGAGAGGGGGGCCAAGGTAGGTTTTGTTCCAGTCAAGGTGTGGGGAGGAGTGGAGATGTGCTGCTTTAGTCATAGCTTTTGAAGTTACCAAAAATGAAAAAAATAGTTAAAAACTTTGAAATCTTATCCTGTTCACACTAGAGAGCATCAAAAGTTACTTTAGTTGCTTAAAAGATTTTTAAGTGTTTTAAAATAGAAATTTTAAAAGAATACTACCAAACTATAAAAACGTAAAATTATTTATATACATATATTATATAAAAATACAGTGGGAAAGTTTCCCTGCTAAGCTTGCTGTGAAGAAAAGGGGGAAGGTGCAGTAACTGCTACACAAGCAACATTTTTCTGAGACAGATGGCAACCGTAGTGAAGAAGGGCTGACATAAAATGGTGAATGCCTTTGTTCCCATGGCATAGCTGTGAGTTTCTTGAGCAGGTTTTTGTTTTACTGTATCAATACTGTGAACGAAGGAGCATCCAAACAGTACAGGATGCCAACAGTGCATCCTGTTTGCTGATTCACTACTTCAAGTGGCCTAGTGAAAACCATAAAATTGGTCCTTCATACTTTACTAGGCTGAAAACAAAGCTTGTGAAAGGTTTTTATTTTTTTCCTCCTTTATGTTTGCTTTTGTTTTCGTTTTTGGGTTTTTTTTTGTGCAGAGGTTGCCACTGTATAAATGGTCATTTCTGATTGCATGCAAAGAGCCAATATTCTTGCCCAGGCCTTGCTGAGGTGAAGTTTATAGCTTGTAGCTAGAGTCAGTATAAGGTATGGTAGTGGGAATCATTTTGATATTGTTTCTGTACATTTAATGTATGTGTATGTATGTGTGGGAATCATGATGTCTAATATTTCTTGAACAGTGCTGAAACCAGTTCAGGCCCATCCTCACTAGACAATGGAACCAGTTCTGAAGGAATTGTTATTAAACATTTCTTTCAGTGGTTGACTTCCTGAGTGCAGATGAGACCAAGGTTCAAGAAAAAAGGAGTCGGAGGTCATGTACGGTATGGAGAAACCTCATGTGAATTTTCTGGCAGTGGTGTAGTTACTTAGAGGTTCTTTCCCTAACAGAATGATACTGTGTTCTGTTGCCTCTGTGTTGGTGTGGCGCTTGACAGTTGCGCCAAAGCTGTGGAGAATCAGATGCCAACTTTCAAGTGCAAATGCTTCTGTGATGGGTTGAGGCACAGCTTTGCATTCCCACGTCTAGCTGCATCTTTTTCTGCCAAAACTGTGATTTCGACTGTGATTTAAGGAGGATGTGAAGAGAACTCTCGTGTTTTAATACCTCTGTACGTAACATTTTTGTCTGCTTTAGAGTTAGGGCTTACTAACCCATTTGTTTTCTTGCCTCAGGCAACAGGGAGAACACACTCTGGTTTTACAGTTTGCTTTCTTGGAGGTGGACACATTTCTTAGTTCTTTGCTCTCAAAGAACTCACCTCCCAAATGTGAAGAGTTGTAGTTATCTCCTTAAGCCTGCAGCAAGCCCTGGTGCCAAGTCTCAGCCAAGTGATGTGACAGTTGCCACGGCTGTTGCCTGTTGCTGCCAGGTTCCCTGTGAATAGCTGTGAAAATAACAAGAATTGTGTTAATACTGTGTTGCTGCTTTGGAGAAAAGCTAAACCTCTTCGTCTCAGGAGGATGACTAATGTGAAGCTAGTAAAGGGAGAAGGCCAAAATGCAATGGGAGGATGTGAAAACAAATTGTGCTTTGTATTTCCAGCAGCTAGAGGGGGATAAATGAGAGGCTTTATGGAATGTGAATTTGTTACAGGAGGCTGAGAACATGCTTAGAGCTAACTTAGTAAGATCCAGGGATAGCCCGGTGAGAGCCAGAGCAGCCGGTGGAAATGGGCAGTCCCTCCTTGTCCTCTCAGCATTGTCCACCATCAGGTTCAGTCCTTGGACTTTCCTACATCTTCTCTACAATATTCTCAAGCTGTGATCTGTATAATTTAACTTTAATTTGGGTGCCTGAAAGGCAGAAAGAACAGAAAGCATGTTGTGTCTCTGCTGCTGTTTTAAACCCAGAGAGGTCAGCAGTGACTGACCCTGTTCCCTTCTGACAACTATCCAGAGCTGGAATAACATTGGGAACAAGCTGTAGCCCTCCTGAAAAGCATCGTGGGGCTGGCTCAGTGCAGAGGGCATGTAGCCAGGATTTCAGCCCTCTCTGAATTCAAGGTTGAAATAAATGGACAGGACAGCTCTCCCTGCTTGTCCTGCTGTCATTTTGTGACAGCTCCATGGCTGTGTTTCCATCCCACAACTCTGCAGCAAGAATGTCACTTAACTGTGAGGTGCCCATTTCAGGAAGTGATTCCAAGCTGTCTGGTTTTGGAGCAGAGTTCTTGACACTTTTGGGTGATTCAGCCCTAACAAGGCCTTTGCAAGAGCAGAGTTGTAGCTTTTATTTGCTGCTGACTTAATCTCTCCTGCAGAATCCAACATATAAATAGGAAGACAGCTGCAAAGGTGCCATTGATTTAGGTGGAAGGTGGCTTGGAAGATAAGTGGGATCAGGCATCTTGAAAACCAACAAAAAATAGCACTTAAAATTATTTAAACTTTACCAAACTCTCCTCTTTGATCCATGACATGCCTGCCAATTTAGCTGTGCCAACATCCAAATGTTTCTGCAGATTAGTGACATCAAATGCTGTTCTGGCTCTGCTGGAAATATTTTGGGGATGGGAAAAGTCCCTGCTCACAGCAGGACAGTTGGACTTGATGACCTCTAAAGGTCCCTTCCAACCCATACTATTCTGTAAGTCAAGAAGCTGTAATTCAAGCAGACTTTTTTCCAAGGTCTGGCCTTTGAGTTTTCCCTGGGAGCTGAGCCTGTGGCTGGAACTGCAGTTGAAAAGTCTGGGAACCACTGCCATAGCAAAATAATTGTGGTGAGCATCATTCCTGTCACAAGGTGAGGGCCATGCACAGAGTTTTAATACCTGCAGTTAAAGAGCCTAAAGAGGAGCTCAGAATTCTTATTTTAATCACTGTCATTTAAAGGATATTTTAATATTAAATACATATGTACATGTGTATGTACATATATATATATATATATATATATGTATGTATGTGTGTATATATATATGTAACCAAATAGAAGTTAGAACTATGCAAACAGTACTGGCTGCTTCTTGAAACTAAAGTTTACCAGAACATTTTGGAATAGAGTAGGTTTGGAATAGACTTGCTGTGGGTTTTTTTGTTTTGTTTTATAACCAGTAAAATGCAGTAGACCAAAGTTTTGCTGCAGTTAGTCTTACTGGAAATTTAGGTTATTCCTAACCTGGAACCCACTCAAGTGGGTTATAAAATTACCTTAAGAGTCCTACCATCTAAAATATTTCCATCTGCTGAAAGCCTTTGGCTTGGCAAACACGGGAAAACACAGAGGCTGGGAATTAGGAGAGATTGAATGTGATGTTTGAGCTGGGAGTATTTTCTTTTGGATGTAGGATTGAGTTGGCTTCAAGCAATCTTCCTACTTGGGAGAATGTGCATTGTGAGATGGAGGCAGTGCTCAGAGCATCCCCGGGATGAATTCTGATTTTGATGGAGGTATTGGAAAGCTTTCTGCTGAATCTGATGGTACCAGAGTTTAGGCTGCTGGGAGAAATTCCACATGGTTTCTGCCATTTCTTTGTGTCAGATCTGATCTTTGCTTTTAGGATTAACTGCAGTGTATCTGTAACTTCAGTGACCTTTGGCTTTTTATTCCTGGAACTGTAGACAATTCAGGTTTCCCATAACATTATCCTCATCCCAACTGTGAACAAGTTACTACTATTTCTTATAATTTATTGTCTTTCTGTTCCTGAATGTCTGTGTGATCCAGCTGGTAACCAGCAGCACCTTCCAGTGCTTCATTAGCTTTTATGCACAGGGAATTGTTGCAATGGAAAAGTTGACCATGCTAGTTGGAAGAGTAGAAGCCTTTGGAGAATGACTTTTGCTTCCTCTAGCTGTCATTAGGGAGTGCACACACACATACCTGTATATACATATATAGAAACAAATATAAAGTGTTTCAATATAAACTCATTTAGCATTATTCTTATTTAATTTTAATCCAGTTGTAAACCAAAGTATTACAGCTTGTGAAATGATGTCTCTTGGAAATAGGAGGAACTTCTTTTAGGTGGGAAATCTGAAAGGTCTTTGGTGACAAAAACATGGATACAAGTAAGACTTTAGAGCTTGTGCTGCTGGGGAGTTGTAGCCTTGAAAGGATTTGAAACTTGCTGGGTAAAGTTGGATGGTGGGGCCTTTTGAAGGTGTTCTTCATGGTCCTTTATAGTTTTGTCATAAAACAAGGACACTCTGGCAAAGCTAGAAATAAAAAGGGAGAAGACAGCAAATCAGACTGATCTGGCACAGCTGGGAGCTGGGGAGGAAGCCACAAAACCAGCCACTGATGTATTTAGGAAATGAGCTGTTGCTATTTACTGATGTCTAGAAGTGGCTGGGGGATTGTTAATAACTTCTGTGAAGCTTCATGTTCTGCTGTCACCAGTGGGAAGAAATAATGGGTTAAAAGATCTTGCTGATTTTCTGTGCCAGGGAATAATTACCTTTCCAAGGAATTAGCAAGTGCTAAGAACAAATTCACATCTAACATGTCCCGCAGGCTAGGCAGCAGCTCTGCTTCTTCTAGGGAGGAGGAAGACAGCTGAAGTAAGAAGAGAGCTTATCTGTTTTCAGCCATGGCTGGGGCTGGTGGCACTGGAACCGCACAGAGGGATGGGTAGAAAGGTGGAACAGCAGCAAAGCATCACTGGGAAGAAGAAGTGCGTATATCTGGCATGCCGTAGATGCTGTGGGCAGGGAAATGCTGGGTTTGGAACCTGCATGGGGGCAGGAGCACGCAGGAAACAGTGCTGCCTTGTGAAACAGGTGTCCAAAGATGCCTATCCTGGCACATGAGAGCTGAGCAGCACCAGTATTTTTCCTGCTGCAGCTGTGAATAGTAAAGAAGGAAAAGGGGTCAGTCCCCTGTGGGGACAGATTTGCTGTGAGTATTTCAGAAACTCCATTGGAAGGAACTAAGGGGGGGGGGAAGTGAAGGGTGGAAAGGGCAGTACCAGCCTTCAAAGTGCCATTTTCTTAGTTTTCTAGCAAGTGTTGTAAACTGAAGTTTGTTTTTGTTTCAGTGTTTTCTCCTTTACCTATATCATTTATCCTATTTAAACTCCACAGCTCAGGGGAGGATGCAGAGAAGATGGAGCCAGACCCTTCCTGAAGGCACGCAGTGGAAGGAGGGGCAGCAGTAGGCAGCAGCTTATACAAGGGAAAATCAGGTTAGGTATGATAAGACATTATCTCACCATGAGTACAGTCAAACAGCATTGGATCAGGTTGTCAAGAAAGGCTGGGAAATCTCCATCCTGGCAGAGTGCAGCCTCCAAGTTCCTGTTTCCATTAGACTGCACCAAGCTGTATTTTTGTTACTTTTTTTTAGTTTTATCATGTAAAATGGGCAGCTTTACTGGGCTTCCTAGTTTGTATCAGTTAAGCTTTTGAAACATATTCAGGTATTTTTAAATACTGCTGTGTAAATTCCTTGTTTATTCTGACATATTCTGATTATTTTACTGCAGTTACCTAAGGCAGTACTTAAAAAAATCAGTGCATTAATTTTTTTGCAGACTTTCAGCTTAGTTTTTGTTAATGTTCTTAACACCTCAGATCTGTGGTGAAATGGCTGCATTATTTTTATACTGCAATGAGGCTTATTTATTTAAACCTTCCCATCACCTTTGCAGTCAGACCCAATACCATTGGCTATGAAACTGAAACTAATGAGAAATGAAAAATGAAGTTGAATTGATTAATTTACTTCTGGTCATAAAGTACAGAAAGTGGCAGTATAAAAGGATAAAATACAGTTGAAATTAGGTACTCAAATCACAGAATCATGGAATGGGTCGGGTTGAATGAGACCTTAAAGCTCATCTTATTCCAACCCCCCTGCCATGGGCAGGGATGCCTTCCACTAGAATTCCAATAGAAATTACTAAGTCTGGGGCAGGGGGAGGAGTCACAAAACTAGTCTGAGAGAAACAAATTTTAACTTGATTATGCCAATTAATTGGTTCCCCATTTGGTCAAGTTTTACAAGCTGTTTCTTGAGGTTTCCCTGGGCTCCACTCATACATACATCTACGTGTCTTGGGCATTGGTTTGATACAGGGGTTTGTGCCTCCGAGAGTATTTTCTGAGAGTTTACATGTCTAAAGAAACTCTCTGGATTACTGTGAAGCTTTTCTTGAATCCTTTCTTGCCTGTCCATTGGTAACTGAACACGACTCTTGGCTGCAAGAGGCCGGTGGGAGGAGGGTGGCAGCTGTGGCTGACACTAACAAGAAGTGGACTATACAGTTCTCCTGCTGACAGATTGGATTTCGGAAGCCCCACCCCCACTGTGGCTGTCCCCAGCCCAGGGGGTTCTTTCAGTCGATGTTTGTTTGCAGAGGCTGTTTATAGGGCAGCCTGGATCTCTACTGGAGATGCAGGGAAGGAGGGTGTAGGTGGCATGCAGGCACTTTTCTCATGTGTTAGAAGGTTTCCTAAGCCAGGGTTGTGCTTTTGGGGGAGGCACCCCAGGTGGGATTGAGAGTAGAATTTTGTCATACTCTTTGCTTAAGACTAATCCCTTGAGCTCCCCTAAGGCGCTGGTCTGGGCAGAAAGCTGACACCAGACAGCTTCCAGGGCTGTGTTGTCACAGGGCAAGTGCCAGTGAGGAATATTGGGAAGGAAGAGAGGAGGGTTGTCATTCAAATAAGGCATGGCTCTTTTGTGTTGGTGCGTAACATGGCTGACATTTAGGACAGGCAAGAGCAATCCTGAGTACCAAAGGAGACTTTTCCGAATAAGGTATTTTAGAAACTGAATTAGGAGGAGAAAAACATGCACCTCTATGTTCTTGCAGTAACGTATTCCTTACCTTGTGCCCCACACTTGCAGGGAGAATTAGCAAAGGATGAGAAGACTGGATCAGATGTTAATTCATGGAAATGGAAGCAAGGTATTCAAAGCACTGCTTTAGTCTGAAAAGGGAAGGGAATGAATGCAGTTTTCCCAGGCCTCTGGTGTGTTAAACACTAGCTGGAGCTCCCACAAGCTGTGGCCCCATTGTCCCCAAAGCACCCCTTGTTTCCCTGGTGTCACCCCAGTTTTCCTGCACAACACTGTGAATATGATTTCAGTAGCTCTTTCTAAAACTTTGTTTTTCTCCATTAAAACTGCTCAGAGCAGGAAATGCTGTCCTACTGCAGGAGCAGATGGGATGTGACCCCCAAACAGGGCACAGATAGTTGCATAGTGGGAGAAAATTTTAAGAGTTAAGAAGGGAAGCGGCTTTGTATAGCAATTTGCTAATCAAATTTCATCTTGTAACAAGCTTAACTGACAATCAATTTCTAAAATATAAATGCCTCTTAGAGGAAATAGTCAAGTATGTCTTTACCAGAAAGATTTAACTAGGATAACTTAAAAAAGAGCACGGGAATTTTTTTTGTTTGTTTGTTTTTTGTTTGTTTTTTTTTTTTTTTTTTGAGCAATCACTCCAGAAATGGAGTTGCATTAAGTAGCAGCATAATCACGGGACAGTAACTACCTCTCTCTCTCTTGGAGTGCTGAGGTTACCACACTACACACTCTAGCAGCAAAGCTTTCACTTTAAAGAGATTTGTTTTCCTTACCTCTGTGTTTCAGAAATGCAGGTCTGCTCTGTAAAGTGACTATGAAAATGGCATCTGGCAGGAGCAACAGGAGCCCCGTGGGGTCCAGAGTCCTTCTTGGCCTCCAGTTCCTCACTGTGACCCTTTGCAGGTTAGCCATGGGGCTGTGACAGTTCAGGGGGCTTTGTCACCTCCCATGTGCTGTGTGACAGTGAACTGTTCCCTGAGCCAGAGCTGTAAGACCACATTCCTGCACTGGGAAATCAGTTAATGGTGGGAAAGGTGAAGGAGAATCCATCTCCCTCCTGCCTCCAAGGTAGCAGGCAGCAGTAAAAAAAAAAAGCAATAAGATAAAATACAAACACTTTTATATGCTGTTCATTAGTCAGCAGATCTGACTTTGCAAATTTTTATATATATATATATATATATATATATATATATATACATACACACACACACACACATATAGAGAGCAAATCTCTCGTGTGAAAAGGTGCCATTTTTTTTCTAAACAGAGTCCCTTTCCAAACTAGAACAGCACTTTAAATAGGTTCCTCTTAAAAAAAAAAAAAAAACAAAAAAAAAAAAAAAAAACAAACCCTTTTCTGCAGCAATGCACTTTAACTGGTCAGACAAGTACAGCTGTGGCTGTCTTGGGACACAGCTGTATAGGCAGGCAGCTCCTGGGCAGCCACAGCTCAGGGGGAACAACGTTGCTAGACCCTTGGGCATGGCAGCTCTACCTCTGGCAGCCCCCAGGCTGGCATAGCCCCCATGCTGCCCAGAGCAGCCCCACCATGCCCAAGCACTAACGGGGCTGGTGGCTGTCAGGGGACTTTGTAATCTGTCAAGAGAAACCCACCCTTGCCTGTCAAGAAGATTTAAACCCCGTTTTTTAGCAGGTCAGAAGTTGCACCCAGTTACAACCCAGCTGGCAGCCCAGGGCTGAGCTAAGCTGAACAGCAAAGCCAGGAGAAAGCTGTTACTGGGGTTGTGGGGTTTTTCCATAACATGGATATGGAACCCTTGTCACTTCAGTATTTTTTTTCTTTTTTAATCCAAGTTTGTGTGTCCTACATTGATTCTGTTCTGAGCTGGTTTGCAGAGTAACCATTTTTAACAGAAATTGTGCTGTCACCTTCAACTAGTGACCTATAAATCAAACCTTTTTAGGACAAGTGTCCTAACACTCAAGACTTACTTTCACAGTTAAGAAATTTCCTGCTGTACTAATTATTCTTTTTTTATTATTTTATTTTTGATTGCAGTCCTTATTTCAAGAAAAAAGTCTGTGTTCAGACTAGTCTGGAGTAGGCTGAAGAGTGAGCCTGCTGTAAGTTGTGGATATCAGACTGTTCTTCAGTGATTTTCCAAGCTGTTCCCAAACTGGTCCTCCATGACTGCTTCCCTTTTCCCCTTCCAGCAGACACTGGCCGACAGAAGCTCCATGGCCATTGGGTCCAGGGACAGCCGGCACTGCTGGAGGGGGGTGGGCAGGGGTGGCAGGGGAACCAGAGTTGGGAAAAGGGGAAATAAAACCAAGGTAGAGGGGACTGTACAATTGCATTGAAAGCAATTTAGCAGAAAGCGCTCTCATCAGACAGCTTTAAGAACAATGTGAATGAATACTTAGCAACTTGGGTAGGAATCTTGGAAAATTCTATAAATGTATACTTGAAATTCTGTTTGTATTTAAAAAAAAATTGCATTTTCTTCTTTCTTTTAACACTGTGTAAAAGAACATTATGCATGTGAGTGGTTTGAGAATTAAATGGTTTAATACTCAAATCCTTGTCTGTGTCTTATAGCTGACTGGTCCTGACCCATGGATTTTCCATGCCATTGAGGGGAGATCCTGGTCCCGGCTGTGGGCAGCTCCACACTGTCCTAAGCTGAGCAGCTTGGGAGAGGTTGCACAGTGCCAGGCTGTTGTTCCTGGCAACTCAGATGGCTTCTGTCATTTTTGGATGAGCTTTGTCTCACCTCTTCAGCAGGCTCAGCCCTTTTCAGTTGTTCCAGGAGGAACAAGCCTTGTGCTCTTGCTGCAGGCCAAGTTTTGGATGTTTTCCTTGCTGCCTATGGCAGGGGAAGCATTTTGTTTCAGTGCCATGCTAGGGAGACCCAGGTACTGCCTCAGCCCTCCTCTCTCACTAGCGTGCACCTCCACAGCCTGGAGCACAACTGAAAAAGGCAGAGATTACAGGGGGTTGTGTGTCCCTCAGTGATGTTCACAGGTAGGAGATGGGATCCAGCAAGAAAAGCCACAGTGGTAAATGCCAGAGGAGGGCAGGGAGAGGAAAAGCTGCTTTCTGAACTCTTCGTTATTTTCAAAATGCTTCTCCTTTTCTCCCAGGGTCCCAGCCCTGTGTTACATTCACAGCTTCTTTCCAAGGTACTGTTCCAGGGGAGCATGTCAGCCCCTAAAGCTCTGTGTAAGGTTTGCCATAGCCTGTGGGACAATGGAATAGGTGGCTCTCCATGTCCCAATCATACACCTCTTCCACACAAGCTCTAACTTTCCTATTAGGAAAAGGAGAGAGTCAAACCCCTGATAGCTTCCAAAACTAGAGACCCAGTGACCTAAGATCTGACCTACCAGCTCTATCCAAGTTAACTCTCTCACTGCTTGGCTGCTCTGGCAATTCCTGCCAAGGTAAGTCTTTACAAAGATGGATATTTTGCTGGTCCTACAAAATCTAGAGTAAATGGCCCACTGGGGAGTGCAACCCACTGTCTGCACGCACCACTTCCATCACCTACAGAGGACAGGAACTGTGTTTTCACTGCCTGATTGGTTTGAAACAACTGTCTAAAATGGAGAAGTCTTCGAAATCTTCTGCATCTTCAGGACAGCCACCCTGAGAAGACTAGAGGTCTGATCACATGTGGCCTGGCAGCAGGACATCTCAGCTCCAGAAGTAAACTTGCAAGTGAAATATATTTTTAACAAAGCTACAGGTACTGGTTACCTCACCTGGGCACTGTCATGGTTCATGGGCACCACTGCAATAGTAACTGTTAGTTGAAGTCTTAATATTAAAAAAGAGTTTCAAAGCCTTCGCTATGCAAGACTGTCACTAGTGACTCTCAGTACCTGGGCACACAGGATATACCAGAGCTGCTGGCAAGCAGGGCACAGCTGTTTGGCAGCTCCTCCACACACACGGAGCTGCAGAAGGGTGTTCGTGGACCAGCCAGCGCAAGCCTTATGGCTGCTGCTGTTCCACTGACCTCTCCAATGTGGGGCCCCTTTTGTTGGAAAAGAAGAATTTAAGTAAGTCTAGGAAGTGGCTTACTGTAAACTGTGCATTCAGAGAGCAGTCTGTTACATACAGATCTATAGGTTTTAATGAACCAAGCGATCAGAGTTACAGCTTGAGGCCTGAAAGGGAGGAAGGTTGGGCACAGGAAGGACAGCAGTGCTGGACTTAGGTGCCATGAAATACTGGTGCCAGATGAAATTCAGCTTTCCTTGCCATGGAGGACAGGTGAGGTGAGGTGACCTATGAGCCCCCTCACCCAACATGGCAGGGAGGAGCAGGGACAGCCCAACTGGACACAGTCCCTCCCTGCAGCTGGCACCAAATAGCAAGACCAACCACCCCAGGAGCAGCCCATGCTTTGTGGCAATACCCCACCTCCCATTTTCCTGAGGCAGAGGAGGGAGAAGCGAGGCCCTACCAGCCCCTTTAGGAGCAAGGATCAGCTATCCTGCCCATGAAGATGATGGTGTTGAGGGCAGCTTCCCGGATGAAAAGCAGGAAGGGCCTGTTGGCGTTGAAGATTTTTCTGTTCATAGGGAAAGAACGGCCAGAGATGGTAACAGCTGTAGCAGCTGATGCCTCACTGCCTTCTTCATTCACCTGCCAACCAAGAGAGAAGATGGGATTAAAATACAGGCATTATGCAGCATGGAGAGGGCTCACCCTCCTCTTCCACAAAAAGCAGGGGCCAACCTCCCTCCAAAGCCCCAGATGGGTGAGGAAGTGAACAGTGTAGGTTCAGAGCTATTTTTTTTCCTTTAACATTTCATGTTTTTAAAAAGCAAGAGGAAGATACACCGGCACAAAACAAGGCTCACCTCAAGGAAGGCTTTGTGGAAAGCCTCAGAAACGTACAGATCTGTGCGGCCCTCTGCGATGATACCTGAAATACAAAAATATACAAAGGTAAAACTCTGAGTTTAGAGGCAGCTCAAGAAAGAACACATTCCCATCCTTCACGGCCTGGAATCAGGCAGACGAGACGGCATAGCTGCCCTAAAACAAAAACCTCCATGTGCAACTGACTGCTAAACTGCCATATCCTCAGTGCAGAGCAGGGCTGAGTGTCCATGGTGGGACTTTACCAGAGTCCGTCACTGACTGCAGCAACATATAAATGCTTTCATGTTCTTGTTCCTCATGTGCTGCTGCACCTACTGCCCTGCCATCTAGGGAGGAATGGCTACCCCTCACCTCTACTCTGCACTGCCTTATCTCCACATCTCACCTGGGAGTCTAGCATTTTCCGGACTGAAGAGATCTTCCAGCCCCATTTTCCTTAGCTTTTCCTTGACACTGAAGCTGTCCTCAACGCGGAAACGAGGGAGGTAGACGAAGAGAGACACCTCCTTCATGGAGTCTATCCAGCCCTGCAGCTTCTCCGACGTCAGGTCTCGCTCCACCTCCTCCAATGGTGTCCCAGCACTGGGCAGGACCAGCACCATTGTGATATCGTCCCCTTTGTAAGGCAGCTCCAGCACCTGGACTTTGTCCTGGGGGATGAATGTATAGTGGAATTTGGACTCCTGGTACATAGTTGGGACTTTGCAGGTCTCACCACTGGCTTTATGAAATGTATCCAGTTTTGTGTTTGGAGCTGGGAACTGCGATTTCCAGTGCCCCTAAAAAGGAGAGGGGGGGAAAACAAACATGAGCACCATGTCTCCTCCAGGGAAGTGTGCTGCTCTTCCAGTTTTTTAGCTGTACCTTAAAATAAATGGTGTTGACCAGGACCAAGACAGTGAGATCATCAATACCACTTTCTGGGATCACTTCTGTAATGCGCTTCTCTGTCTTATTAGCCACCCACTCATTAATAATCTGCCTGGAAAGTTCTGGCTTCTCCTAGAAGAAGAGACCAAAAAAAGGTTAAACCAAGGGTTTTAAACACCTCTTTGTACCCCTCCTGCAGGAGACAGGTTCACAGGGTATGTGCTGGGGGAGAACAATGAAGTTTAGGTATGACGAGTGGGGATGTGGCTGTGGTTAAGGTGAGATGAAGCGAGAGGAGCTGCATCCCAGATTTCCTACTGCCTTCACCCATGTTCCACACACCCACAGCAGAGCACTTCCTCTGGACAAAAAAACAGGGATACAGCTAAAGCAGAAGGACTGGAGGTGGGGGGTGGAACCAAACAAAGCAGCAAAATTTGAGTAGTTCAAACTCACTTTGAAGTTCAAGGGCCAGAGTTTTGCTCCATAAACGATTTCACTGATGTTCTGGTAAGTCTCATTAAACACCAAAGATTTCTCCCCGAAGAGGCGGTTGGCCGATACCAGCTCTGAGGATTTGTTGGCTTTCTTGTAAAGGCGGCAGTTCAGCTTGGCAAAGAAGAAGTGGATCTGATCTGATGTCTTCTCTGAAATGGTGTCAAATCGAAAAACCTGGACAAGCCAAACAGCAACAAGGAATCCATGAGGAGGCTCTTGTGCTCCTGGATCCCAGAGCAAGTGGTGGTGCAGCCTTTGCCTCAACAGCAAGAAATCTGCAGGCCCTCAGAGCTTCACCTTCCATGTGTAATTGGGAACCCTAATCTATGGAAAATCAACACATCACCAGCCCAAGACCTCCTTTGGAGAGTCTAAATGGAGGATTAAAGTCTGCACAGACATGGAGGTGCTGCTCCTCTTTCCAACACCAGTTCTCTTGCTCTCTATACCCTGCCTTTGACTGGCCCCAGCTTCCCCTTTAAGTGCTGTTAAAATTAACACAGTGTTCATAACTCCCTACCACACCCCAGAGATGAGCATTGCACCAACAGGGCCTAGAAGCAGCTCTTGGGTTATACCAGGTCATGGGAGGACTCATATGTGCTAAACCTTCTTGTGACAATGCTAAAGGCTGCTCCTTCCCAGGAGGAATTCTCATGGCCTGTTGAGTACTTCTGGTACATCTTAGCAATCATTTTGAGGGTAGATTTTTGCAGCACAGGGAATTTTTTATCTGTTCCCAGCTGTCAGCTGGAAGGACAAATATGATTTGTCTACTGCCATCCAACCTCAGGGCTTTAAGGCACAGAAAATCCCATAACATATTGCTCTTTATGAACCTCCAATATCTTCAGCACTGTTTCCTGTGAGGCAAAGGTGGTGTTAGCAGCCCTTTCATGGGAAAAAGGGGGATTAGGAGTGCAGGTGTGGGTGGCTCAGTGGGAGAAGGGTGCCCTTCCAGTGGGAAGGCCTGCCCAGAAGCGAACACACAAGTGAAGATTTTGGAGATGTGGTTATAGCTGCTCCACTTAGGCTGTGTGGATAACGGCAGGAGACTCCCCAACATTATTTTTTCCAGAGAAAGGATCTGTAAGGAAAGCAACAGAGGGGACAAGCAGAGCAGTTTGATTCACACCTCCTCATTGCAGGGAAAAAGGCTCCTCTGGACTGAGGTCTCCCATTGGAGAAAAAGGTACAGGCAGCATCAAACCCCACATAGCAGGGGAGTTGTCAGGTAAGTGGGTCTGACCTTGAGAAGCGTGCTGGGACATCCAGGGAGTTAAATTAGTCCCATGGAAGAGCCAGAATTCAGAATTACCTCTTTGTCTGGGATCAGAACTATCCCCTGAGTGAGTATAGGGGCCACAGGTGGAAGGGGAGGCTCCCTGTGTACAGCCTCCTCTGCCCTGGAAGTCAGGTGGGCTGCAGGGTCTCCCATGTGTCTGATTTTTGTCCCAAGGAAGAGAGAGAAGGAACGTGAACAAGTCTCTCCCAATAGGACTTGATATCATGGCTTTTCCTGCTTTTTACATAAGGAAAAGCTTAGCTCAATCTGCAAGAAGCAAACTGTTCCCATTCCCTTCCCTCACCCTCCAAGTGGGCTTCCTTTCCTCCAGATGAAAACTAACCTCTCAAACCAAGGAATGCGGGATCCAAACAGGGAGTAAGGGGAGAGAGCTGGGATCTAAGCAAATCCAGAGACGAGGTTTGGAGCCACCTGGGATAGTGGAAAGTGTCCCTGCCCATGGCAGGGAGTAGAACGAGATGAGTTTTAAGGTCCTTCCAACTCGGGAATTCCTTCCCAAGGCAAGGAGCTGTCCTGACCCTGAGAGCAGCCATCAGCCATGATCACCTTTCCTGTCTTTCAGATCTGCTACAGGAAAAGGCTGAGGAATCTCCACCAACCTCCATGAGCTGCTGGAGGGTGCTGCCACAGGCTCCGAGCTTGGTCATGGCGAAGGCTGTGGAAATGCTGAGGGGTGACATGAAGATGTTTTCCCCATTGTCCTTGGAGTCAGCCAGGTACTTGTAGAAGATGACAGCAAACCGAGAGTTGGCTTTTGACAGCTCCCAGACCCGGGGGTTGGTGGACTCCGGGAGCTTGTCCTTTGCTGGGTCTTGTCCTTCACCCTCCTGGGGCTTCTTTTCGGGGTTGCGATAGATGCAGATGGGGTTCACTGGGATGTCGCGTGGCTTTGCCGTGCAGATGTCTTCCACAGTGTAGTGCTCAGGGACAGCCAGCCCCCAGACGCTGAGCAGACACACCACAAAGAGATGCATAGTCCTGGAACCAGAGAGAGAGCTTAGACATGCTGCCTGTCCATGAAACTCATGCTGCCGCCCACAGCCCACGGACCCGTTCCAGCCAACACCACAGTAATAGGAGCCCCACAGTCCTCTCCAATCATCCTTTTGCCCTGGACCTGCAGGATAAACAAGGACACACAGACAGCAGGAGGACAAGCCTGGCTGTGAGCACACAATGCTTTTAGAAGCAATACACTGAAACCAGTGTTTTCCCAGTGACCTGGGGGCCCTCTTTTTTAAGCAGCAGGCTCAGCCCTGACAAGTTTATACCAAAATGGATGATTTGAACTTTTGAGTCCTCCCCATTGACCAGTGAGATGGTGTGTTAGTTTAACACAACCTGGACTTTAGTGGGGGGCAGAGGAAGCCACGGAGGCTGCTTCTGAGAGAGAAGCTCCTCGAAACTTCCACTGTTTTGAGGAGCAGAGCCAATCCCTGAAAGCTCTGATGATGGACATATTGGCTGGCCCAATTCGAGAAGTTGGTAACACCTCTGTGATGTTGGTAACGCCTCTTAATATTTAAGAAAGGAAAAAGCATGGGAAGCTCTTTCTTCTCCTGAGGGGTGGTGAGGTGGTCACCGGGGCCCATCCCAGCGGGGGCCACCCGGGGCCACACGGGAGGGCCCTCCCAAGGCCAGAACCGTGTGGCCAGGGCCCTCCCATAGCTGGGGCCGCCTGTGTGGTGCTGGCGGGGACCACGTGGCCAGCAACGAAAACAAGGCAAAAAATTCCCTGACACAGAACACAAATGAGATCAGCCTTTTCAATGCAGCGAAGCTCTATAAGAACTTTTCAATTAATAGAACTTGAGAATAGTAATACCTATGGACAACAATTTTCTTCTGAGTCAGAGAGGAGGAAGAAGTGAGGATACATGAGGAGAACCAACATGGCGGCACCAAGGTCAGTGAAAAGAAGGAGAGGGAAGAGGTGCTCCGGGTGTCAGAGCTGAGATTTTTCTACAAGCCATGGTGAGGACTATAATACAACAAACTATTTCCCTGTAATTCATGAGGTGCATGGGGGGATGCAGAGATCCACTTGCAGCTCATGAGAAAGAGTGCCCATGCTGGAGCAAGTGGATGCTGAAAAGCTGTAATCTAGTGAAAAACTCGAACAGAGAGAGAGGACCCTTGCTTCCAGAGATAGAGAACCCTTGCTTCCAAATTAGAACAGCTTATTCTTAAAAGACTAAGCCCCATGAACTAAAATGACCCATGCTAGGTAGTTGCAGGAAGACTGCTTGGCCTGTGGGAGGGACTCACATTAAAGCAGGTCAGGCGGGACTGCTATTTCGTGAAAATTAGAACCACACTAGAGAAACTCACAGAGAACTGTCTCCTGTGGGAAGGACCCCATCAGAACAACAGAAAAAGAACTCCTTTCCCTGAATGAACTGAAGATTCTTAGAAAGTGAAAGACTGACCAAAATCCCAGGTTTTGCCTTCTTGCACTGTTGGTGGGAAAGAGGGAGAGGGCTGGGAAGAAAATAAGTGTTCTAAAGGTTTATTTTACTTCTTATTTCCCTTTTTACTTTTAATTCTGTTAATAATAAATTTTCTTTATACTGGTTAAGTTTTGAGCCTGTTTTGCCCTTAAAGTGTTTTTTTTCCCCTAATACTCATGAAGTTTTCATTTCAATGTCCCCTCCTCTGCTTAGCTATAGCAGAGGAAAATGAGTGAATAGTTTTTCATGGTGCCTGGCGCTTAGCCAGCATCAAACTCTGACAGGTATGGACCCTTACAGTGTCAGGACCCTGCCAGGCTCACCTCAGCTTTACAATATTTTTCAGTTACTGATGCAGGAGATGCTATTGCAGAGAAGAAAGGCAATAAGGAAAAGGTCTCCAGGGAAGTTGGTCTCTCCATGCACTGAGCATCTTTAATCCCAAAAAAATGTACTTTATAAGCATGTATGGTATAGCTGGTGCATCACACCAATTCCTGTCCAAAGTTCATACCACCTCAATGCAAAGTGGTTGTCCTTGGTACCTAAAGAGTGCAGGCTAATGTTAATTACTGTGTTCCAGCAAAAGCAGGTGTCTGAAAATCTCCCAGCGAGAGAGATAATTTATATTTTCTCATTTGCTAAAGCACATCAAACCTCAGAATGGTTTCAGTTTAAAGAAACCTTACATATCACCTTGGGTGCACCCCCTGCCATGGGCAGGGACATCTTCACTAGACCTGGTTGTTCCAAGTCTATCCAACCTGGCCTTGGACACTTCCAGGGATGGGGCAGCCATAGCTTCTCTGGGCAACCTGTGCCAGAACCTCACCACCCTCACAGGGAAGAATTTCCTCCTAAATCCCATCACCCACCTGCTCTGGCAGCAAGGTCTCATGAGCCATCCCAGGGCCGAAAGAGCATGTCCTGCACATTGTGGTTCTAAGATGCCCTTTGCATGACTGCTTTGTTCACATACCCCATGGGAGGAAGCTCAAGCCCCACAGCCACAACAGTTTGGGAAACAACTACTGGGAGGGGCTGGCAGCCTGGCCCACCACAGGACACTTTTTCAAACATGTGCCTATGTCGGGTACATCTCTGCCTGCCCCCACATACTCACTGCCATGGCTACCAAGCATTACCTTCTGACAAACTAAATTAAAAGTCACCTGCATTTAGCACTGGTGGCCTCCATGTCTGTGATCTTCCAGTGCTGATGGGCCAGCACCTGCTGGAGGAAAATGGGAGCAGCTGAAAGGCTAATCTGGGATGAAGGAGACCTCTGGGTTCTTCCACAACCCCCTCCCTTGGGCTCTTCGCCAATTACTTCATCTGTGCTCCAGTTCCTCTGCAAAAGCAGAAACTACCTTATCTGGCACCAAGACTGCATAGAGCACCAAGGCTGTGCGATAGCACAGCAAAACAAGAGGGACTCACTCAGACCACAGCCACAGCTCTTGCTGGTAATGACACATAGATTATCTTGCAAAAGGTTTAGGACAGATGCAACACCACAAAAGGTAAAAAAAAATCTAAAAAGGGAGGGAAGTTAACAGAAACAACAGACAACACCAAGGGCAAGAGAAAGGAAAAACTATTAAGACAGTTTAAAATACTCCAGGAAGTGCTGTTCTTCTGAACCTTTCACTTCCACAGGAAAAGTCAGCCAGCAACAAGCCAAGCACACTCCAGAGTTCCACAACCCTGGGGCCAGGAGCAGAGCCTTTCACTGCCTGCAGCAGCCCTCCCTCAACCACACTTGGTCCTGCAGCTCCAGCAGTACTGACACACTTGTGGCCAGTCCCGTCATGGAAAAGACAACCTCACCATGGTTCCTGCCCTGTCACTCCACTCACCTCCAGGGAAAGGCATGTCCTGACCCTATCTGTACAAGAACAAACACCTGCTTCTGTCAAGCCAGAAACAACTTGTGGTGTCCACCATCACACAAATTACTGCTAATCAAATTTCACATTTAAAGGCCAGAGCACAAGAGTAGGGAGGGCACCTCCATGCTCACCCTGTCCTCAATAAATGAGAAAGACTCCCTGTTTTTACTCTCCAGTAAAGTCCTGACTTCATCAATTCAGGGAAGACACAGGACTTTCTGCTAATGCCTTAAATCTACTTTACCATCCATTAAGGCTGATCTGGTCTCTGACACATCCAATCTTGTCTCTTACAGGCAAGAGCCCCTGCTATTTCTTATACCAGCTCTTTGTCATACAATTTGGCCAAAACCCACTCCTCCTCCCCCCACAGGCCTTCAACACTCCCTTTCCCTCTGCACTCCATGTGTCAACCTGGAAGAATCCCAAAAGTATTCCCACAACAGCACTGCCTGAAAGGGGTTACTGGCAAGGGGGAATGCAGAAATTAAAAAGGCTCTTACAAGGGTGAAGCAACAAAAAGTGCAGAAAACCAAGAAACAAGTTGCTGATTCAGCTCAAAATCAGAAGGTTCTGGGGAAGCATTGAGAAACTCCCCCATCCCTCGGCTTGCTGTGCAACACAGCTAGGCTCTCACCAGCACACGCCAATTCCATCCTGCTGTTCCATGGCTGCAGGACAGGATGATTAACTGTGCTTCCAAAATCCCTGGAACCCACCCTACTGAACCTACTAGGGCTACTGGTAGTGGTGGGAATGTCCCACAGCACCTACGCAGTGTGCTGCACAGCCCAGCTAATGTAAAATAGCTCAAACCATTTTGCGATTAATTTAGGCTCTTGAGAAACTGCCTCACACCCCAACAGCAGAGTCCAAAGCAAGCCAGCAGTGCTCTTTCACAGACAGCAATTACTCAGGACATCCTGATTTCACGAACTGCCCTCCACACTACGAAGCATTGCTGCAGGCTGGGGACAAAAGTCAAGCCTGACAATTTATAAAGCCAGCCTTCATGACAGCTGGGGCAGGAGGACCCTCTCTAATAGAGCAAAAAGCCACTCTGGCAGCAGCTAAAATTCACAGGCTCCTACTAAGGGAAAAGAAGCCGTTTCAAGGAATTAATTAACAATGAAATATTAGAGGAATCTGTTTCTCTTACCTGCCCTCCAGCCTTCTGCTTTTAGGAGGTAAATGGAAATTTTTGAGAGGATAGTCTTGCTTGAGCCCAAAGCAGTTTCCCCACTGGATTTCTGTGCTCAAGCAGAGCTGAGACAGCAGCAAGGGATGGTGGGAGGGGAGTAGGATGCTAAGGCCAAAGGCTGATGACCAGCTGCCAAAGGTTAAGCAAAGAGTAGGAAAAAAAAGAGGCAATGTTTAGTTTGAAAGAGGTTTTAAAGTTCAGTCTGACAAGGGAGAGTTTGACCATCTACTCCACACAAGTGCCACATGTCCTCATTTTTTGCCAACAGAAAATGAACTGCTTATCCCACAAGAAAAACCTCAAAACCTTAAAGAGTTTGAATAAAAGTTATACCAGGTATTTGTAGATCTAATTTTGGGATCTTGTCGCTAAGCAAAATGTTTCCCCCATCTGTCCCAAGCCCTGTCACCTGTTCCCCATTTCCTGAACAGACACAAGTTGGGAGAAGCTGCCCCACTTCACATTCTGCAGTTTCAAATACATCCTATCTTAAACACACTCACCTGGAACATGCTCCCTAGGGAATGGTCACAGCCCCAAGGCTGCCAGACCTCCAGGAGTGTTTGGACAACACTTTCAGGCATAGGGTGGGATTGCAGGAGTGTCCGTGCAGGGCCAGGAGTTGGACTCTCTGATCCTGGTGGGTCTCTTCCAGCCCAGGATATTCTGTGATCCTGTGACCTTTTACTTGCACTGCTGGAAAGGATTAACACCAGCTCCCCTAACTCCTGTCCAGATTCACAAGGCAGTGTAGTGAGCAGGACTGAACACCATTTCAGATCCAGAATGCAGCTGCTCTACAAATTCAGTAGCATTGCTCCCTGAATTTCAAATCCCAGGAGCAGGCTGGCTCAGTGGGTGCTGGAGCTGTCCTGTTCCTGGCCTCCAGTAAGAGGAACATTTTCCCTTAATGGAAAATGCAGTTGCAAACTGGTTTGGGTAAAGTGAAAGACCTTACTCCATCAGTATGGGATATAGTTAAATGGGACAGGGACTGTGGCGATAAATTCTCCATGAGAAAGGAAGGACATGCACACTGTACCTTGTTGCTTCAGGTGGGTGCTGGTTTAGTTTTTTGAGGTAACTCACATGTTTACAGATACCAGGGTTTTCAGAGTGCATTAGGGATGCTCCACACCCAGGCAGACATCCAAGCACAGGTTTCCATTTACCCAGTGCTCAGAGGTAGTTTAAAGCAGTAAAAACCAAAAGCAAACAACTATGCACATCCCACAGAGCTCCCAAGGCACTTCTGCCAGGGTAGCTGGGCGAATCTATCTTTTGAATGCAGCAAGTAAATGGTAATTTATTGCTGGTTCAGCATCAAGCAACAACCCAGCACTCACATCTGAGTGGAGCTATCCCAAAGGAAGCATCCAAGATGGCCAGTGTCTTAATACAAACTGTTAGATGCCTTGTTTGCTCTAATATAGGGGCTGTTTTTCTCCCAAAGCTGCTGCTCCCAGACCCAAAGCAAGGATCAGAGGCTCAAAACCATCAAGTATCAAAGCCTGGCAGCCTGCAGATGAAGCATCATGCTTTGGTTTTAGTCTCTCCCACACTTGTAGTCGTGCAGACAAAGGAGCTGGAGTTCAGTTAGGAGGAAGGAGGTTACAGAAACAACTGAACACATCCTAGATAGAAAGAAACAGTTCTTAAACATACCTGATTGGTGAGGAAGAACATAAATTGCCTTTTGTTTTGTGCTTTGGGTACTCACTGTTGAGTTTCATGGCTATGCACAGGGAAGACGACTCTTGCACTCACAGAGCAAGATGGGATCAAGGAATCTCATGAGCTAGCCTTTGCAAGATTCTTTCTATCCTGCTATCCATACCCCAGGGGAAAAAATTCCAGCAGGTACCATCCACTTGAAGCTGGTCTCCCTTCTTTTCCACATAAAGAAACCCAGACAGTTTCCGCCAATCTCTCTTGATGCAGACCACCCACTGCTTCCTTCCTGACTCTCCACAGCACTTCAGATCTTCCTTTTAAAAGCCAGACACTGCAGGAATTCAGCTCTCTTTTTTTTCCTTTTAAAGTGAGTCACTACATGAGGATCCTGAATCCTCAGACTACTGGGAGAAAGGGTAAGGAAACCATCACCAACTGAAACTCACAGTTTTCTGCTGGATTTCCCACTAAATACAATTCCTTTATAGGAACTGAATGCTTCGAGTCATCCTGCAAGTAAGTGTTGAAGTGTGAGTGGGCCTAATAATGACCAGTGATGGGCTTCAGCCCAGAAAAACACACCTTACCTAGATCCATGGTGCTCAGGCTCAAGAATAATGACAATAGTAATGAACATTATGCACAAACTCCAAGGGCAGAAGGTTGTGCTTGCCCTGGAGTAGGAGAAGGAAGAGTTTTTCAGTGAAGCAGCAGTTTCAGCACATCCAGTTTCAGTTTTACAGATAATGACTTGTTAAAGCCCACAAAAAGGTGTGAAAGGAGAAGACTAAAAACCACAAAGCAGACTGTGGAGCAAAACTTATTCTCACTTTAAGGCAAGTTCCAAACCAGGCTCAACATTAGACGAATACTGCCCACTCCCTGCTCTGAAGGGTCTGGTTTGCTTTTTAAATATGTATACTCTGAGCAGTTAACAGAACTGATTATTCTGAATATCTTTTCTTGTTCATCAGAGGTGAACAAGTGAAGGAGCCACTTTGGTTATGGGTGAAGTCAGAAGAGAGCAGACCAAACCCAGGAGACATGTGGCTTCTCTGCTATTTGGCATCTCTTATGCTCCAGCCTGGCAGAGAACACACACACCTTGAGGAGGTGAAAAATCTTACGCAGATGGTCCCACAGTCTTACACGTCATACAAAATTTAGAAGAATGCACATTCATCCCAGACAGAAAATGAGAGATATTTCAAAGTGTTCTTCATTAATTTATCATTTAATATAAATGCTGACAGAAAAGCAGGTAAGATCTTGTAGACATTTCCATCTATTTACAAACCAAATAGTGAATTTCCATTCTTCTTTTTTGTTCAATCTGCAACTCAAAGGACCCTTAGACATTCTGTGAGAGCAAGGTGAGGCTGAGTCAGCTTCAAGAGGAAGAAAAGCAAGGTGAAAAGGGAAGAAGAAATAGCATTTTGACATATGGCTTTTTCTATGTAACTGCCATGCATGTACAGTAGGTCTTCACTCCCTTGTTCTTTCATACAAAAGTGACACTGTTTGCTCTATAGGTCTGAGAATTAAATAAAGGAGACCAATTCTGATTTTCAAATCTCTGGGTCTTCTTGCCTTTTGCCTCCTTCAATGCACTGTCTCACTTCAGCAGAGTATCTAGAAGGTTTTTCTTTCAAGTCTAAAAAGTATATTGTAGGAGTAAAGACACAGGGAGTTGGAAATAGAGAACTTTCTTCTACTCCTTTTGTTATCTCAGTTTTCCCAAAAGGTAGCAAAGCATTTAACCTTTCCTGGAAAACACATAGCAATTCCCCATGTAGCTCTGAACATCTCCCCCATGACCAGGCCTGTATAAGACTTCGTAATTCCCCTGACCTGGCAAAGAGTTCAATTTATGGAATTCATCTCATACATTCTACTTCATCTCTACTCCTATTGTGAATGTTTTGATAGTTACAAACAATAAATATCCACAATATCAACCCAGAGTCAGCCATTCCCATTAAAGATTGAGAATTTTTGTTTATGAGAAACAGGAAAGGAAGAAAACAGCAGAAGAAAAGCAAGGAAAAACACAAGGAGAGAATGAATGATATTTTGTTTAGCACTGATTCATGAGAACAGCAGATGGAATTTCATTTATCTAGGATCCTAAATAAATTTAAGAAATAGTTCATAACCTGACTCAACGAACCTCATGGTCTCCTTTATTACCTAGACTATCCTTTATTTTATTTTTTGTTAAATATACCTCTGCAGGGCACAATCACATACAATCAATACGATTGGAAAATTACATGAGCTCTATCCCAAGCTTATATGCACCAATGTTAAAAAGTTATTTTAAAAACCAAACAACCCAAAAAAATAAAATAAACTTCACCCAAAAAGGTGATAATGACTGCAGAATGTCTCGGGGAGACGTGTACGGAACTAACAAGATCAAAGAAAACTAGGCTTACAAAAACCAGGAAAAAAATCATATATCGAGAAATCCCACAACTGGAAGTAGATGACTTCAAAGAAGAAGCGGGAGCTGTCACATAGATCCCACAGTTCTTCCTCCCTCCTCTTACAGGTGTCTTGCTTCACCTCTTCCTCCCCATAGCAACAAATACAATGGGGAGAAGAGCTTAACACAATGCTACCAGTTAAAGAAAATAGGGAAAAATAGCCAAGCTACAGTACAATTGCTAAGCTGACTTCAAGGAAAGATCCTTTCAGCATGGAGGCTGCTTACACAGCAAGCAGAGGCTAAAGAGGGAATGCAAACTCCTTAAAATTAGGAAAAACTCTGAAAGTCATTGCCATTGGTTTTGCCCATGTTGAGCAGCTTCACTTATAAGAGGCTGCAGATGAATGGTATCAATTGTGAGCTATGCAGCAGCTGTGATGTGAACAGGATTTCTTCTTCCTCTCAGGTTGCTTCATGCATTTATTAAAAGCTGCTGCCAAATTTCTTTTTAAAATCTACAAATAAAGAGGTCAGTGCACACATCCAGTTGTGGGATCCATCTGATATACAATCTGGTTTGGATGCCAAAGACTTGTGAGTACTGTCTGCCACAGAACTATTAATAAAATCTTTTTAACATTACAAAGAAGCAAATAATTTCTCAAACATCAAATACTCCAAAATATCTTTTTTTTCCCCATTTACAGATATGTTTACCCCATATACATTTCACATTTAATTCCATCATGTCTAATGCTTTTTATTTCCAGAGGCTGCACTACCTGTTGCTTCCATCTCTCCCAATACTGTATTTTTCAAATTGAAGTGGACAATTGTGTTTTCCTAAAACTTTCAGATCTTCGAAACAGTTGTTTCCTGGCATATGAAAACATCCAAACAGTGTATCTTTCCCAACTGCTGAACACCTGGCAATTGGCACTAAAAATCATACACAAACTCACTGAAATTGCAAAGATTGCCTGGGAAAGATCAGTTAATTCACGTTACTAAGCTACAGACATCCAGTTTTGATTATTACGGCCACATATTTTAAGTGTCAAATGACTGTGATGTTCCTGATTCAGACAAATCCACATTGCCATGGGCTCTTTTTATTGGGAAATTACATAAAAAGCTGCAGCCTCATTGTTTGCTACACTTCCCATGGCACAATACTACACTTCCCATTAGGAAACAAAATGATAAAGAAAATAAACATTAAAGTTTGTTCTCCTTTCTCTGCTAACCAAGGTTCTACCTGCATCACAAGAAGTGCCTTGAAGACTGTGACAACACTAAGCAGTTACATTCTTCTGCCTATAGAAGGCTAAAGGCCACATGTTAACTGTAGAAGGACACTGTGCTGGGATAACGTTTCCCCAAATCCCTTTCTTATGTTGTATAATTAGAATTAATTTACTCTAGTCTCTGTCATCCCCTGACATTCCAACAGAAAATAATGCAGTTGGTAACAGTTGACTATTGAAATGAAAATTCCCAATAAAGTTTTTGACATTTTAGGAGTCTATTTGAATTGAGAGCAAATCAATTTGTGCTACATAATAATCTGTATGTTGATTTGCCACAAGTAACAACCACCCATCTCTTGGCACCATGGCTGTACACAAAAGGTGGCTTAGAAGAGCTGCTTCACTTTCCTCAGAAATTCAGTTTACACTTACTCAAGCAAGGTGGATGTTTTTCCAGTTTGTAACTCCATTACCATGTAGACAACTCAAGAACTCTTGCTCCCTTTTTTTTGCCTCAGGGGAATTGACTTACTGTGATAGAAGAAATTAAGTTGTTGTCACACTGACTTTTTTTGGGTTGCTTTTAAATCAGCAACGTTAGGAGGCAGGAATGGAAGGCTGTGTTTTGGAAAGTGAATGATAACAACCTTTGAATATAAAGGTAACATCATGCCCCAGCAGCATTGCTCTGTGTTCCTTCTATCTATCCTAGGACCACGAACACTTCTCCGTACACACACAGACAAGCACAAAAACTTGCACTCTGCATATATTTGGGTCTTTTCTCCCATTTTAGAGCAGAGAAGATGGCTGGCGCTCCCTCTGTTCAGCCTTCTCAACACTGGCATGGCATTACTTGGACCATAGAAGCAGGTCTGAAAGAGCCAGTCCAGGAAAGATACTTTATACGGGGGTCTTTCAGATGACTGTCCTGTAGGTCTGCTTTGTTGTATGTCCAAAACTATAAATGGCAATGGAAATGAGGGTTTATGCTGCTCAGACTTCAAGAGATTTCTCTCTGAACCTAAAAACTTTAGTAACAAGTCTGAAAGAGTTTGAGTAGCTCAAGGAATGGAAATGTAAGCAGCTTTCTTGTATTATCAAATAAAAGCCTCACTCCTGGCCCTAAGAGAAAATTTGCCCCACCTTACTCAGTCCATGCTGTCAAGAGACAATATCATCATCACAAGTTTGGTTCTTCCACATCTAATTTAATGCAATGCTAGCATTTCACAAATCTTTTCAGTCCCAGTGGACCTAAAAGTCAGTCACATTTGTAACACTTTTACAGATTTACATTTGTAAATCTTTTACTGTAACTGAAGAAATTTTCAATCAGTATTTAGTTTAGAAACACTTAAGGACAATGCTTCTTGGATTAAAACATTTCTATGTTCCTTCTCCCTCTCTAAATGAGCCATTCAAACAGCTGAGAGAGTGCATGAGACTGAAAACACATCACACCATAGATATATCTTAGTACATTGCAAATTGTATGACTAGATGGAATGATTTTCCACAATTCAATGCATGGGCAAGGCTTGACAATCATTAACTTCTGGAAATTGCTATTAGGATAATACAGTCAACTCATAAATACCCTACACAAATGTCTGACGATCAAAATGGCTACACCGGGGAAAAAAAGTGTAAAGCACAAGTCTTTGGCTCTCCTTTAAAGAAAAACAGCAGTTTACCACGTTTATACAGATCCCCCGTTTGCCTACCAGTAGGGGCAATATCACATTTGTGCATCACTGAGTAATAACACCATTAGAAAAGGCAACTTCACAGAAGTTATTGGCTAAGCGAATTCATTTGAATGCTGTTTTGAGGCAGCAAGCTGTCACTGTTACACAATCAGGGAGGGTGGATGGGCAAGCCACAGGAGAAAAAGACGCAAAAAGGGGATCAACAGCTCAGAAAAAACGACAGAGAAGAGCTTGAGAAAAACAGGGATATAAGTGCTGCTAGCTTGAAAGATGCTCTGATCTACAGAAAAAAAGTCCTACTCTGAAATGGGACAAGAAGGGCAGAAGAAAAAGCTTAAACTTCTCCTATTAAGAAAAAAAGAACTAGGTCACAGGACAGACAGATGAGATGTTGACAGAAGGAGGGAAATAACATCACAGAATAAACAGACACCATCTATATACTGACTGAATCACAGACACACTGAAGCTTAACCTACCACTTGAAGCTTCCTATTCTGAAGGTTTGCCCATGCTGTCCATCTGGCTGAAACCCAGGTATCAATGACGGTTCAGAGTTGTCTGGTGCAGTAGAAAATTTAACCTACCTACCAAAGTAGAAAATTTAACCTACCTACCACAGCAGTGCCCCAACACCATGGTAATGCTGCTTCTTCTTGCCCAATAGAAGGAACTAAACCAGTTAGTAGCCAAGACCAATTTCACTGAGGTGGCCAGAATTCCTGTACAACTGGGACAATGATGGGCTACAGCAATGAGTGTAGCAAGATTCAGAGTCATTCCAGACATTTTCACGCTTCTTAGCTGTAAACATCAATGCTGCCATTACATGTAGAGCTATCTGTCCTCCAAGGTCTCCCAGTTTTTCCACAAAACTGGAACATTTTAGGTGCAGTTTCCAGAAAAATACTTAAGAGCATGTACTGCATTTTGCTGTTTGATTTGTTTAATCAACCAAACGTCTGCAAAAAAGAAAGCAGAAAAAGGGTAAAAAGAGGTAGAGGGGATGAAACAAAGTTGAAAATCAATACTGTTAGTAGATATTAAACAAACTATTTAACAAGCCAAACTGTAATTCTGGGCAAACAGGGCATTCACCTGGACATATTGATCACAACAAGGACATTATGCACAAAGTACAACACAGAGCTGGATGAAGGAAAAAAAACCGCAACCAGTAAGGTCTCCCTTCTAATCCACGGATTTTGGAAGCATTCATCATAAATTATCCAGCAATCTGAATAGTGCTTACTGAAGAATTCCAGGAGAAAATATGGAGAAAAGAATAATCCCTAACCTGGCAAGGGAACTAGGAAATAAAAGGTAAAGAGGTTTTTGACCCTCCAGATTTTCCTCTTAGTATTACAAATTAATCTGTAGGGTTCAACCTATCATAAACAACTTTGAAAATTAATTTTACATCCACAATTACTACAGTCAAAAAAAGGCACATTCTGGGCTTGTCCTCCTAGATTAGAATATTGCACTAATTATCTTGACTAAGATAAGCTCCTTGTGTTAATAAAGACACAGCAGGAAGGAGCAAACTAATTAAAATCAAGGAAAAGGCTGACCTGAAGGTGGTGCTCTGCACTGAAGGATGAGAGGGCCCAGGGCCTGCATCAGGTGACTAGGGAGCAGACGGCCAGGGAAAGACCTTCATCCTCCTCATGCCCAGAGCTGAGAAAGGAGGAATAGACCTGATGGGCTCCCAGCTCCATCACTCATCTGCTCAGCTCCAAGGGGAGTGGCTGGAATGCTTGGCCTCAAGTAGGAGATACAGATGGATGTGGGGCAAGGGGAGATGAAGCTGTTTCAGTGCAAAGTTGATTCTTTGCCAAAAGTTAGAAGAGGGGTTAGAAAAAAGCAAGCTTCAAACTACTCTTGGCAATTAAGAGGCCAAAGTTCAACTAAGAGCAAAATAAACCCGTGTTAAGACATACAGAGTGTGCGGGGAGGGGTGTGTTGAAAAATGCTTTTATTCTCATTCAGTGCTTCTACCTCCCAGACATTTGATCACAACAGCTGCGCTCACGCGAAAAAATTCTTGAAACATACCCAATATATATACAGATATAACTATGTATATATGTATATATATATATATATATATTTATATATAAATTTTTATTTAAATAAAAAAGAAAGCTCGAATCCCAAGCCAATATGTGTATCAAATCCTTGACCAGCCAGGTCTGTAGGGCATAATCAAATTCAATGTGAAATAGTATATAAACGCGGTGCCTTGACTGGGCAAATTAAATAATTGCTACTCAAAAGAGTCTTCTGTTTGGACTCTCCTACTGGTAGGCAATAGTGGGACTGTATCCCCTCCCACCCCCCCTTTTGTTTTATTTAACAGTATGATGAATGCAAAGCTTAGCCCAAGGTTGCTATGACCTCAGCAGGAGTTAAGGTTAAGGAAAAAAAAACTAAAACCCAAGAAAAGTTAACTCTTGCTTTACCCAACCAAAGCAATGCAGTAATTTATTACATAACCAGTGCTTTCCCACTTAGTAGTCTAACCCAGAAAGAAAAAATGAGAACAGGCCAAGAAGGTAGAAAGGGAGCAGCACTTGAAAAATAATTCTCAAGAGGTCTTCATAGCCAGGATCTTACCTCAGCATATGCCAAAAAAGTAAAAAATTGTGCAGCAAGAGCAAAATCTTTAATTAAAAAAAATAATCAAAAGAAACTTATGGCTTCTCTGACTTATGCCTACAAAGCATCTACTTAGAGAAGTATCAGGCAGAATTTGCTTCTCAGTACTTCTGGCAGGATCTGTGGTGCACCTTCAGTGGCCATTTTGGTGCAATTCTTCCCACATCAAATAGGGCTCCAGGGTGGATTCACTACAGCCCTGACAAACTGCAGGTTGATACTCAGGTGTCAAATTCTAACATGCATAGATCTTAAACAATGCCAACCTCTAAAAAGGACCACACCTTTGCAAAGGTGTCATGTCTGTCATTTGTAGTTTAAATTCAGCAATTTAAGCAAGAAGCTCAGGTTACATTTAAGCATGAAGTTTGCTGCACATCTTTTGACACTGCAATTCACAGCTACTCTCCAACCCCCATTCCTTGTTTACCCTTAAACCATACAAGGAAGCGGCCAGCTTGTTTTAGTAAGGTGGTAAGGAATTATGCACTGGGTATGTAATATTACCAAAATAAAAGAAAAAACCTACTTCATTAAGATCATACAATTAATCAAACAGAGTATATATATAATATCTTTTTTTTTAAGCCCTGGGATTCAAGGCGTCCAAAGTTATTAAAATAAAGTTCATTCACAGAACAAAAACAAATTTAATTTGAATTGCTTGCAGATACTGCTAATTTTCATTTTTTTAATTAAAAAATGTGTTAATGTGAACTATGTGCAGGATTTCTTTCTAGTAGTTGTGTTTGTGCACATTGCCTCTGGACCTGCTGCTCTGCTACTGCTGCTGCTCCTGTGTTTCTCCAATCACCCCTAGAAAAAAAACACGATGGAAGCTGCTGACACCCCAGCAGAAGGAACTCTAGGGTGTGCTGGCCTCGCTTCATGGAGCAGATGTGGGTATTACTCCCGCTCGCTGGGAATCATGGCTATCTCCTCCTCCCTCGGGGTCCTCTGACAGGCTGAGAGATGCCATATTGTTTGACAGGAGACCAATGTTCTCTTGGGTCAAAGCTGATCCATTCGGAACATCACTGATGAAGGGAAGTTGAGGAGAAAGGGAAAGTGGGTGAAAAGAAGCAATTACTGAGACTTTTCATTTATTTTTAAGAGGACTTCAGTGCACACATTCCAGAATATTTAACTTACCTAGATAATTTATCTTTTTCTTAATTTTAAAAATATAAACAGTTGTTTTGATTTCATTACTTTCACAGCACCATATGGAAAAATTAATTCCTGCTCTGGAGGCAATCTGACAGTGCAGCACAGAACTCCAGAACTGGTTATAAAAAGAAGGTGCAGACTTCATCAGCAATAGTGTATTTATTCAGAAAATGCTCACTCTGAATAAATATCAAGATTCCAAACTCCTCAAATATCAAGATTCCAAACTGTTATATAAACATCCGAGCTTCTCTGTTCAGTGCTAGTCTGAATATATGTAGATGTATGTTGCTATTTGAAAATACTTGCTGTGGAGACTTCCAGCATTCCCAGCCAACATCTTATTCCAACTGTCTATTAAACGTGAACTGAAATCAATCCCAGCATCTACACAGATAAAAGTCCACTACCAACAACTAAAAGTCAACTTAGTTTCAAAGTGCATGCCATCCTAGAAAACATCCACATCACAAACCTTAGCAGGATGGAATTAACTTTCCTCTCACATTTGGGAGATTTCTTTTCTTTGAAACTAAAACAGCAGATAAGGATTTCTTTTGTGGTGGCTGCATAACTCCTGCTTCTCCCTACTAATCATCCAATACTGACTAGATGGATTCCTCTCTGACAGATACTGCAAGTCTTCTGTTGCATTAATTTATATAGTCTTATTCCACTCACCTACTCCACAGCTAGAAAGATCCTTAATTCATGCCTGCACTATAAAAACTTGATTTGTATCCTCTTTTCGTAGTAGGCGCTTCCCCATCATAGCTGATGTGAGTCAAGGGGAATTACTCACTCATTAGGAGAGTGACCCTGAACAAGTCAGTCTCCTGCTACACAAAGACAGGTTGAAGGCCCGTGTTACCTGAATGTCAGTGCAAGGTCCTCAGCTGGAACCTTGTTTTGTGGTTCTAATTGTCCATTTTCTGTCTGTTTAGTGCTGCCCAGCTTGTTTTTCATATCCAGCGAAGACTGGCTCTCCTTTAAAGAAAGGACAGAAGAAAAATTCTTTAAGAGTGTGTTGAAAGAATTGGAGACTTCATCCCTTACGGAAGATGAAGGCAGCCTGTAAATTGCAGTCATACAGTTTCACCCACAAAAGCCATGAGACAAAAACAAACTTTTAGATATGCTCATCCTCTCAGGACTCAGTATTTCCCAAAAGGAAGGGATGATCCTTGTAACAACAAGCAAAGGCCACAGACTATAACAGCACATTGACTTCTGAACACTAGCCTGTACCTGCAGAAGATGTTTCCTATGTTAAAGCAGTTTATAGAACTCATGGCACAGTGACCTTGAGACAACCTGGTTTCCATCAAATTCAACACCACGCTTATTTCAAGTGGTGACAAAATAACAGCATTTTAAAGTGCTACATTAAACTTCTTCATGAAGAAGACTCAAGAAACTCCTCAGAAGGTTTTGAAGAGTAGAGGTGAAGAGAAAGATGGATGACTTCAGCTGTGGGTATCCAGCAGGAAGCCCTTCTGCCAGGGTGAAAGGCTGCAGCCAGGTACATGGCTCTCCACTGCATCTCTGCCTCCCACCCCGCCAGCACTCACCATGCTCAGCTCACGGGTTCTCTTCCCAATTTCCCTTTCCACCTGGTGTAGCTCCAAGCTCAGCTGTTCACTTGAGATCATCCCAGGCCACTTGGGAGGTGGGGGTGGGGGCTGTGGTTGGCCTGCCAGGGTAGTCGCCTCTCTCTGCAACAGCAGCCTGTTACTAACAGCCTAAATGCATAAAGCCAAGCACATACACAACTGAGCACATGACACACCAAGCACAGAGAGCTCTAAGGCCATAATTCCAGAGTACTGCTCATTTGCAAAACCAAGGCCACCTCTCACCACACTTCACAATGTCCCGATTGAAATCACTTCCAGCGCAAGTTTCAACATGCTTCTTTACACATGGACAACAAGTCTTTTCATTTTTAAACAGGCAGTCTTAAATACCTCTTGCTGTCATAAATTTGCATATGTTTTCCTCATATACCACTCCCTTCTCAAAACTAAGACTAAGCCCACGAACAAAACCACTACTCTCTTCTGAGCTCTATGTTCAACAAAAGCAGACTGCAGATAAGCAAGTCTGCTGATTTATTTTACAGCAGTAGAATTTATCTAGAATTCTACAGCAGAGCCAGAACTATTATTACATCATATAAAACATCTTGAGAGATGTAGTTGTCAATATGTAGGTCTCTACTGACCCACACACTGAAGCAGAGGAACAGAGAGGGGAAAGTGACTGTGGTCATTCACAAGTTGCAAGTAACTAAAAGCAGTAGCCACGTCAGCCATTCTAAAAATCTGCTAATACTTGCAAAGCAGTTCTGCAAGAATGTGCTCCGCATTTAAATACACCTTGTACATCTTGTACTCCACACAACCTGACATCTGGCCGGTCTTTAAGTAGAAATGCTCATGCAATGCAAAAGCAAAATGATCTATTTCTTCATGCTCTGGCTGCAACCTTGTAAAAGGCAAACCTGTGAAGACTCCTCGATTTCCAATATTTACTTGCAGCTTTGAACAGGAGAAACTGAAAGCTGCTGTTACTCGAATAACTGACTAGTTCTGCAAAATTCGTACTATGGCAAAATCAAGGCTCAACATTCAACTCTGTAGGATTTAACACTGACACAATCAAACAATGACGAGCAGGAGAGGAAGGCCACTTACAGGTTTTGCAACTTTCCAATACTCTTGAATTATGGCAAAGGCAGACATGCAAGATTGAAAACATTTTATCCTCTCATTCCCAAACAAGACCACAAGAACACAAGCTATGTTTCAAGAAACACATATTACTGTAACCACTGCTGTGACTTAACTGTGAGCTCATAAACTAATCTGCAACAACCCTTCTCTGTAACATGTGTTGTTAGGTAACCACAGAAGCTGCTATCCACTACTTACAGCAATTTCTTCTGAGAAAATATTAACACAAATAGTTGCTGAGGTACCTAGAACAGTTTTCTGGTAACCATTTACTGATTTTTCCTACAAGGAAAAAAGTAACTAAAGCTTTCTAAAACTATTCATTCCTTATGGCTTGACATTTCTCCTTCTGGGTCTCACAAAATCAAAAGATTTCAGCTCATTAGTTCTTTTTACAAACACACTCCCTTCCTTATGCTACAACTACGTTTCTTCTAAGCAAGGAGACCTAAAATATTAAGCCTTAATTTTTTTCAAGCTAAATATATTACATATTTACTTTCTTGACTCTTGTGGCTTGTGCTGTTTAAGAAGAAACGGGAACAAACACAAAGCCAAACACGAAACAGATGAAGCTCATGCCTTTCTGTACGTAAAATCAGACATTTCCAACGGCAGTAAAGTCAAGAAGAACAGGCACCTACACCACAAGTTTGTCTCTGAGTAGAGCTGAACAGAGGGGGAGTGAGAGAGAATGACAGCAAACAAGACTGAGCACAGACTGCAAATTCAAGTATGGTGTTGATTTGCATGTGGAGTGCAGGAAAGTTTCTGCTGCTAAGCAGAAAGGCTGACACTTGTACCACAGCCCTGATGCCTGGCATCACAGGATTAAGTATTGTTACTGAATATTACTACAAAGGTCAGCCAATGAAAAGCTTTACCAGCTTCATCTCTCTCCACACCACCCCTCAGTGCTGCTCCAAATGCTGGTACCAACCTCCAGTCCCCGCATTTGTGTCTGCTGGCTGATCTGATGGTCAACTTGCTGCAGTTCCATGCGCAACTGCTGCTCTCGTTCAGCTGAGGGCAACTGCTTCCCATGACCAGCCACATCTGACATGGAGAGTCTTTCCCTTTGGGATTGGAAAAGCAAAAATAAGAAGATTTCAAGAAAAATCTTTACTCAGCTGGCACATAAAAAAAATAGATAAAACAAAATTTAGAAAAAGGCAAAGAAAAAATAAAGCAAGCCCACCTGTCATTGAAACGTCCCTGAGAAGGTATATTTTGATGAGGAGAATATGGAGAGCCTCCCCAGCCACCATGGGTTCCATAAGGACTGTAGTCTACCAGGGAACAGAAAGAAAACCATGTTGCATGACTACAAAATCACCCTGTCAGTGGTTCAGCCAACACAGAACTACATAGAGAAGAAGAAGAAAGGCCAGCTCTCTAATTATGAGAAGTTTAACATCTCTTATGATTAAATGAACACAGAAATACTCTGTGTGACTGGTCTCACATGCCTAATAAATGACTTTTCCTGTACGCCTAACAGTCTGTGACAGCCTTCCAGAGTCTTGAGTTTGTGAAGGACTTCAGATACTCAGGCAGATGAACAAACACAGAACGAAACTTACAGACATTATGACTGCAGTTGTTTTTACTACTGAAGTTCCTAAACAACTCAGGAATTCATTGATAATTCTGACCTACCTAGGTAACTACAATTTAAAGATTAAGTTTTCAGGGAAGTCAGAGCTCTCCCTGTAATGAAGTCTAAAAGATTACTGCTTGAAAAATCTAGAGGCAAGTTTGGGGGTATATAATAATTAAATATTTTCTTAAGGTTATTCAGGGCACCTCAAGAAACAGAATCTTTTGAAGTAAGACAGACAGCTATATTATACATGTGATTAGAAAATACACATGTTGGAAATTAACTACTCCTGCTTTTTTGCTTTGCCTAAGAATACACAAGACAATGGTTGCATTAAGCTTGCAGGAGCAGCTACCCATAAAGCAGAAGAGCAGCAGTACAGTACTTCATCAAGATAGTTTTGCATTATGTATTTGGGAAAGTGCTAAGCTTCTGGATTCTGCTACTACGGATTTAAAATAAGCTTCTTATCAGAGGGGCTGGCAGAACAAAGTAACTTCTTCCAAACAGCAACAATGTATCACTAACAAATACACTATGTATGCACAAACATGTCACAGAATATCCCAAGTTGGAAGGGACCCACAAGGATCACAAGAGTCCAACTCCTGGCCCTGCACATACACCCCAACAATCCCATTTTCCAAATGCTTCTGGAGCTCTGCCAGCCTTGGGGCTGTGACCATTCCCTGTTCAGTGCCCCACCACCCTCTGGGGGAAGAACCTTTTCCTGATATCCAACCTAACCTTCCCCTGACACAGCTCCAGTCCTGTCACTGGTCACCAGAGAGAAATCAGGGCCTGCCCTTCTGCTTCCCCTCAGGAAGAAGCTGTAGACTGCAATGGGGTCTCCCCTCAGTCTGCTCTTGTCCATGCTGAGCAGACCAAGTGATCTCAGAAAGCTGTGGCAACCTTGTTCAGGAATTCAGACTTCTCAGTATAACCCTACCTGAAGTTATTTTAAGCGGCATTAACACACACCACAGCTGTATTTCTAAGACAAGATACAAGTTTACAGGGTTTGTCTTCAACCTGTACAACACTAACAGTAAAGAAAATAGCAACAGACAGCAAAATCCAAGAGCATAGATCATACCTGAAATGATGGATTTAGTGGCAGCTCCCTGAACCGCCATGGCCTGCATGGGCCCAGAGTTCTGGTACATGGCTTTGGAAGTACGAGAGATGGCCCCAAATCTTGAAACAGTTGGTCGGTCTCCAAATGGAATGAGGTCATCATCCCCTGTCTCGGCCGCTCGTCGCTGCATGTCCAGCCGCTGCTCACGCATGGCTTTACTATCTACATTCTGGACAAGACATGGAAAAGGCACTCAAAAACTCATTCATAAAGTAAGAGGTTCACATTCCTTTCACAACAATTTGGTAAAAGTACAGTACGTTTCTCTTGTATTCTCTATCCCCTTCACTTTGCCACTAGCTTTCCTATTCTTCAGTTTCTAACTCCACTGCCAGAGGGGACCTCTCCTTAATGGTCTAACTTAAGATGACCATTACTACACCACAGTGAAAAAGCTGCAAAATTAATTGTGATCAAATCCAGAAGAAGAGAGCAGCAGCAAATGGAAACTGATAGAGAAAGTCTAATGGGAAGAGAAGGAGCAAAAAAACCTCTCTCTTATATGAACTCAAAGAAGAGATCAGTGGGCATCTCTGAGGAATACATTCTAGAATCCAAAAGAAATTGCTCTGAAGCCCAGTGTTAAGAATTGCATCAGCTAACAGCCTGCAAATGACTCAGAATGGGAATTTTTCTATACAGCACTTACTTGGACATGTCTAGTATATCTTTTCAGGCATTTTCATTAAGCAGCAGCACTGTTTGGAAGATCCTGGTTTCTAAACAAGTTTCAGATTCAAACACCTTCATGGGTCAGCACATGAAGAGACAAAAGTGTTCACTCTCTCCCCAAAGAGCTGAGTTAAATCGGAAAGCTATCTGTTGGCTACCAGAAAATGTAACATGGTAAGAATTGCCAAAATCAAGTTAAGACTTTGCTAAAGAAGTAAAGCTGTACACAATAAAACAGAAAGAGGAAGGTAAGTGGGGCCACTACATCAAGAAAATTGTCTAAAGGCTACAAACTTCGGTATGGCCCAATATTAAAATAAAACTCTGCAAGCTTTCTGATAAGCTTTCCTTATCAAGGAATAAGGATTGCTAGAAAGAGTTAAGATAACATATCTGAGGTAGGGTGAAAGCTAAACTCAATAAATGTAATACTCGGAAACTGACACCTTAGGGAAAATCTACTTTGGAATTCTGGAAAAAATTACATTTTGATCTCAGGGCCATTGGATGGTAGTACCAATTTTAATAAGTTTCTATTTACTCAGAAAAGCTGCATGTCAGCTGCAGAATATTCAGCGTTATGCACTCTCAGATGATACTATTATTGTCCCTGAAAAAAGGAATCTCTTATGAATGATTAAAAAAAAAAAATACTGAAGAATTAATTCAGTAAAGGTCTCCTGATAATTTTTTCCTGTGAGGAGACAAAAACTGAAAACAGCAGAGATCCCATTTTGCTTATTTGAAATTTAGCTCTGAGGCAGAAGAATACTTTGTTTAGCCTTGAAAAAGGAGGCTGTTTCTCCAGAACCTTATTACCTCTCTTAACTGAGCTGCAGTTTTTTAGCAGCAGGGATGAAAGCCAAGAGCTGTTTATCAATTCCTGGATGCTGTCACTTGGACAGCAAAAAGCTGTAATCCCAGTACTTCCCCAGGTCAAATGTGACAGTCTAGTAGCTCCAGGCAACCACACTGTGTAGGACTGAGAGCAAGAGGACAGGTAAAAAAGACCAAAGCTGCAGATGAAATGCAGTTTTTTGCTCTGCTTTTTTTAGGAGAAAGCCTCCTTTTTGCATCCACTTCCAACAGTGCCTTTAAGGTTTTAAGAGGAAAGCAGTTTGGCAGACAGAAAAAAGACAAATTTAATTCCAGTGGGGCAGAGGGAAAAAGGGGAGCCTGTTTGAGGAAAAGCTGAACCAAAAAAATCCTGATTTAGTTATATGGTTGCAACAGGTGAGCACCTGTCCACAGAAGAATGAATTCTGATAAGAAATGTTCCCCCCCCACCTCTTATTGTCCAAAGAAAGGTCACCATAACTGACAATACAAAAATAAAAGTCAATAGATCACTTTTGCAGATGGGAGATGAAGGAGAACAGATGAAATAAATAAATAGTTCCTCAGGCTAAACAGTCTTTTCTCTTGAACTTGAATGACTTCCTACATGCGTGGGCTACCAGCCTACTTCTCATGTTGAGTGATGCTTGAATGTTAGGAAGAAACTGAATAGTGGTGGTATTTCAGACTCCTCTTTATTTTCTTCTCCATTCATGACTCCCAACAATAACACCCAAGCAGCCCCTTCATTTTGCAACACTGACCTAGCAGAAATGGAGCAGCACAAAACAAGATCACAGCCCACCTCCCAAAGTTCAGTGAAGGGCTGAATGAGAGCAGCCTAGAGCTAGAAATTGCCTTCAAGAATTAACAGCCTAGTACAATGTTCTGACTGTGCTTTTCTCAAAAACTTCATTCAAGTTTTGGGTATTCTTGTGACCACAAATCAGAGTCCTTCAAATAAAAACTAGTTAACACCCTTAACAGCAGTAACAGCCACCTTAAAAGGAATTAATTGCCTAAAGTTAAGTTACAGCACCTTCTTCTGACAGAAAGAGGTACAGGCAGCAACAAATGGACATGCTTTATTAACGAGTTGCCAGGACAGAATAATTTTTGCATTTCAAGTGCGTGCAATGAATAATCCTTGCCAAACATTCTTGCTATCCATGGCTTCAGACCAGAGTGGTTATCCTGCATCTATATGCAGAATTTTTTACAAGCTACACAAGGGTAGGACTGTTCATAACTTTGAAAACAAAGTGCTTCATACACCTGTAAATGCTTTCTGTGACCGCAATGCAATTTCGAGCTTAAATAAAAGCACTGCCATCATTGTAGAAAGCAAATATAAGTCCTTCCCAACCCACAGAACTATCCACTCTTCTTCTGTTTTCCCCTTATCCCTGCATACCGCCATCTCCACACTCCTTGCTGCCACAACATCTTTGGGTTTTGCATCTTTGGTTCCAATGTAGGAGCCGATGGTGTCACAGGACCAGGGAGAGTACTGGCTGTAGTCATTTCCTTTGTATTTCCCAGCTACCTTCAGGTCTTCATCCAAGTACTGTACAAAAACAAAAACCTGGTTCTGTAAGTAAGGGGAAGAAGTAGTTTCACAGCCATCCCTGTTCACTTCAACAGCAGTGAACTTGAGAAACACCACTGGGATTATTTTTTATCAGATACATCACCCTCTGGAATTGAGCCAGAGAACGCATTAAGTGCGTGGAATTCTGAGCCCCTGGCTGTGCTCCCAGTGCTGACTGTTCACTTGGCCAGTTTGAAGGTGATATTTTGTCGCTGGTTAAAAAAATAAATATCAAGCTGTTACATATGTCAGGAGCAAAGTCTAGTAACTGCAAAGAGCGATTACTTCAATTAGTAATGGCTCAAAATTAATTTCCTTCATTGCACTGAAAGCAGAGAGCTTAGGACCAGTCGTAGATCAACAGCCAGTTGAAACACTGGAGACTGTACTACAAGGGCTTCCCACCTAGGCACAAAATTTACTTGCCCCAACACTTGCCAGTGCTGTACTGTTCTGATTTTCTTGTAAACTCCAAAGTATTTTCTAAACATGCCAGTATCTCATGTTTTTGTCAAAATATGCTTACCTCCTCTGAGTGAAAAGGATGAGGCAATGTTGGTGATGGTGCAAAAGGAGGCGGAGAAATCACCTTCCTCTCTTCTAGCTGGGCCATGATCTCTTTCCTTCGTCGGTGAAGCTCATCCAGGCTGGGATGAGGCTGAAATGAAGACAGGAAAATGTTTCAGAGCTCCTGAAGCATTAATGCACAAAACGAATAATTTTCTAAGTGTTGTTTACCTGAACAAAATAAGGCCGCTATACACTGCAAGAAGAGGGAAATACAGAGGACAGACAGAATCATTAAAGTAACAAGTAATGATCACTTTCTTAAAGTCTACCTGTTAATTTCATATAGGACATACATGTTCCTACACTGGCCAGTGTTAGTTCAAGACACCCCACAAACAAGGAATGTGTTCCAACTTGGCAAAGTTCCCACTGGAACATGTTCAGCATAGCAAGTCCCCATTAGAGTCATATAGAGTAAATTGGTAGAACTCTACAGATCAAAACCTAGTCACATTTATTATTCACTTTGTAATACAATTAAACATGGCACACTCAAACTGAAAAATCTGTAAGTAATGTTAAAAACACTTCCTGCACTCAGCAATAGGATTTAGAGCCTTTAATCTGAATGACCTAAGTCCAACTATTCTACAGAACTCCATTTCAGTGATTATCAAAACAAGTTTGTAAACTTATACTAGGAATACCCTCCAGTTAGCTATCTAACTAGAAAAAAATTCGGAAGAGTGGAATTTTTAATCTTTTATCAAGGCAGGTATGTTTAATATTTATTATTTAGGTACAGAGTTGGTCAGTCACAGATAGGCAGTACAAGAATGCACACATGACCATTTCCACACACTGTATTTACTCTGCACTTGAGTAGTCCTCTTCAGCCTAATCTCTGCTGGAGAAGTCAGAGACTTCAGAGACTTCCAAAGTGAATTACAATGCTTTTCTACTTTGAGCACTAAAGCAGCCTACTTTTACATATTAACATCATTACAACTGCAGAGTGGACCAGTAACTAAATTACCTTCCAGTTTTTGATCTACTTCCTAAAGTTCAGACTTTCACAAAGGCCACCCCCTTGGTACAAAAATATTAAATTCCTCAAGCAAGTTATAGTTTCTCTCTCAAAACAACTACAAAAACGCAGCGTAGAACCCATACCCTGTGGCACGAAGGTCTAATCGGGCCAAGATGTGGAGCCACTGGGCAGTAAGCCTCTGTTTGCTGATATCTGTCTCTGGACTCAGGTACGTAGAGGGGCACAGCCGTTTGTGGGATGTCAATGGGCACTGGGCTGCCCCGCACCACATCCTCCCGCTGGTAGGGCTGCATGGGGGGGTACACGCGGCGGCCATCGTAATGTGGTGGGTACATGGGCTGCGCCAGGGTCGGGTACCCCTGTGGCTGTGGGTACTGTGGGCTCACCACACGCTCTGGCAGGTACGGCCCGTAGTGCTCCAGGTATGGTGTGCCCGGCTCCGGCACTGATGGAGGAGGTCGGACAAAGCGAGACATGGACTGGGTGGGATAGTACACTCCTGAAGCAAGACGAGGGGGGAAAAAACCACAAGATACAGAAAGTGATTACCACAATTGTCCACAAAAATTGACTGCAAAAAATCCTGAAGAAGCAAAAGTTGATCCAAAGCTCAAGTGACATAGTATCATTATCTAAGATACCAGCACAGTGTCAATGTTACAGTAGCTGATGAAGAGATGATGAGACTGAGTCTACCACAGGTGCCCCACAAGTCCTGCCAGTACACTGAATAGCAATAAATCACCAAAATATCTCTGCAGATTGCTACAAATGCTTTCAGCTAAGTAAGACCTAAAAAGTAAACTGAAGATTGTCCTGTACATCCTCATCCATGCAACTAAAATTCAATTTGTCCCAACATATCAGAGTTGCTGGCTGGGTAAAGAAACTTGGATTATTAGGATATAAAGTTATCTAGAGTTCTACGTCTTGAAGAGGAAAAAGACATTTCAGAACTGTAAACCACCAAAAACTTTTAAGATCACATTGCCTGGTTGCCTGAAGATTTTATTATTCTATCTAGGATCTCTGGATAATTTTAAAATAAGCATGAATATGTGCATGACATAAAATTTTGTAGACAACTCAAATGTTCACTGGCACATAATAAACAAATGTAAGTAGTTTGTTTTCCTTCAAAATGCTCTGCAACTTTCTCAGAAATGGCTTCCCCCCATTTTGCCTTTCCTTTCTATGGCTTTTTCTGTTTTCAGCTTCCTTTGGTCTCCCCATTGCTTATTTTTGTTTCATATTAATTTCACTTCATCTCATTTCTCTCTGCAACCTTACGTTGCCTAAGAATCATTCCCTGTTTTCATATACATTGCCATATCTTCTCTTTTTAATCCCCTTCAGTATTATCTTTCCCAATGTGCTCTCTTTAGAGTTTTTCCTCTTAGTTCCCTTTTTATGATGTTTTCTTTTCTTGTGAACACTGTTCTCTAATTTCATTTATCTCTATCATCACACACACTTTATTTCCATTTTCCCTGAGTCAAACTGAATTAAGGTTTACCATATCAGATTCCTGATTCAACCCAGTTAGGAAGAACTGAAGACAGAAGGACTTGAAACACTTGGACTGTTTTCCCTTGCATGGAAGTCCTCAGTAAAGGCATAAAATCCTGCCAATTTCCATTTTACTATGACATCACCACATTAGTGTCTTTAGTCCATGTCATTTGAAAGAAAACTTCAACTTGAAGGCTTAAAAACCAAAGTGGGAAGAAAGACTAAAATCAGCCTGAGGATGAAAGAGTTTCATGTCAATCTTACCTTGTTGGTAGGGTGCTGGCTCAAATGATGGGGCAGCTCCTCTGGGGTCTTGATAAAACATATCTGCTTGTTGTGCATTGTACAACTGAGACCCTCGGGGTACCATCTGCAACTGCTTGGTGACAGACACTGAGGGCAGATCTGCTGGCGCCCGAGCAGGCACAGGATGAGGGTTCACTGGCAAGGCAGAAATAGAGCTCTTGGGGACAGATTCCAGCCTAAAAGTGGAAAGATGGCACTGCTCATTAAGGCCTGGTATAGCACACTGTACTCTAACACACTGTTCTTTGTCTACACTCCACCTTCTGAAGGCTTCTATCACCTTCTCCAATTAAAATATAAGCAAACAGCGAATTAACACAGTTTAGAGTTTTAGCTTTAGCTTTCTACTCTAGTATATAATCACTAAAAAAATCCCCAACCAAACACAAGAACAACCACAATCCCCATTCTGTTTCTTTATCTTAAGGAACTGGTTTACTTTGTTTCTACTCCAGATTTACACACACAACAATTTGAACAACAGGTAGGAAGACCCGTACAAGTCAGGAGGGGATCCAGGGGCGCTGCTACTCAGATGGTCCATCTTCCCTGGCTTCAGGGCAGTTTCATAACTGGAGTCAGTCCCTCGAGAAATTAGTTGCGTCACCGTGCTGCCTGTTGACACAATTCCATTTGGCAGAGCAGAAGTTTTCCTATTGGACAAATCCACTCCCCCTTCCTCTGAGAGGATAGCTCCTGAAGGCAGGCCCACCTCATTCAGCTGGCCCAGGGAGGCACTAAGGGGTCTTCTGGGAACGAGACGCTTGTTCATTTTACGGAATCTTCAGAAAGAGAAAACACATATCAAAAATTGAAACAAAAAAACCCAAACAAGTAAAAGGAGCTGTACTTTAAAGATTTTTCAAACATGGATTCTACTGAAAGCTTCCTTTTATTCAAGTTCCCCATGGAGCTTGTGAGAATACCTCTTAGAATACAACCTCCCTGATAGCTGATCTATTAATAGCAGTTTCAGTTAGAACAAGGATGGACTTTTAATGGCAAGCACATCAAGAATTCACAGGTAAACTTCACACAGCGAATTTACAAATCCTACTTTCTTTACACATACACATCTCAAGAGAAGAGAACCAAAACCAAGCATCACAAAGTACTACTATCACATAAAATACAGTAACACAAGCTTCAGAGTAAGAATCACAGACTGTTCAAGCTTGTTTTATTCAGAGAAGAAACTAATAGCAGAAAATTTCAGTGAAAAATATGAATTTATAGCCTTTTGCTCCATTTGTCCAATAATAAGCCAAGTGTTTACTACCATGTGATACATTTTAAAGCACAGTTTAAGATGTTACTATATCAATATGCAGCTTACACAATTTCTGTTGTTTGATAAAGTGATTGCAGAGATAAAAAACTCTATGAACAAGCAGCAAGTCCAAAAATCTAACTACTTCTTACTAAAGCCTGAACAAATACAGGCATTTTAACCAATATTCCACAAAAACCAGTAGGCCAACAGTACTGGAGAGCAAATTCCAGAGTTGAAGGTCCTCCACTAAATACCCTGCCATTAGTTCAGATCCCAGAATGCAAGTGTGAGGGCATATTTGCAGACCTGAGTGTTCTTGCTGTACAAGAGGCTATTTCTTCAGCAGGGCTGAAACCAACACTTTCATATTATAAATAACAATCAGAGTGAGATGGGAACCCAGACTAGGAAGGTACACACATTACTGTAGAAAAAGGTGCCAGTTATTACTCAATCTTCAGATAATCTTTTTAGTTGCCCACATGCATTAACAGCAACACAACAGAGGCAAAAAGGTGTTCTATTGTTGGGGTTGTTTTGTTTTTTAGATGCTCTTACAGTCTCCACATGGGCAGGGCATACATTAATTTTAAAAAGTTCAGTACTTGCCTATGCACACAGGGTCTTTGTCCCTTGCCAAGAGGGGGATGAGCTGCTGTTTAAGCAAGTTTAGATTATAATTTGCTATCTAAGGCATTACCACACATTTCCCCATAACCTTCCTCCAAACTTAAGGCTACAGAGAGAGATACAGGAGTCACACAGCAACAGCAATGCATATTATTCACACTAAGCATTTTTAAAAGGAGAAGCACTAACACAATAGCTACTTAAAGGAATTAAGCAAAGATAAAAGGTACAAGGAACAGTCAGAACTCTCAAGTTCCCCAACCACCCACAGAAGCTGTTGGAATCTGATACTGAACAAACGTTCTCTTCAGCCCAGGATGACATTAATACTAGGGCATGCAAGTCAGTCTGGCTACAACAGGCCTCCCTCACCTGCAAAGCTGACAAACAGTCCTTGATACATACAACTGGCTCAGAGGCATAACGCTGATCCACCACCCAACATAGGTTAACAAAACCATCCCAAACAGCACTACTGATCTCCATTACATTACCATGATGACAGAAGGCAAAAAACCCTCCAACTGTTTCGGCAGCATGCAAGTACTGAAGTCCTGTTCTTTGTTCATATGAATAACTGCCTTTGTCATTCTAACACCACACGCTCTGCCCTTCTTTCTTCGTGTTCTGTGTATGCACTGCATGCTGGTTATACAGCCCATGAACTGACATTAATGCTTCGAGTTTTAGATTAAGAAAGGAAAAAGAAACACTGCATGCCAATTCCAAACCTTTTAAAGTGTTCTTCTCATTATAATTCAAAGAAAACGTGCTTTTTTTAGTCCCAAAAGCAAGCAACAAGCTAATATACTACATAAAACACACTGTGCATTTATTTCTTTCAGCCCCCAAACAATCCATTTCATGTAAAAAAAACTTAAAACAACCTGCAGAACAACAGCATCTTGCTCTTGCATAACTGATAGCCCTCCTAAATCTGTAATGGATCTAGATTATTTACTGCAGACTTGATATGATCATCATTTTTTAACTCTACAACAATAGATGTAACCAATTGAAGGTTCCTGCATGAAACTTTCTGACAGACTACACAAAGAATTGTTGCAGGAAAAAATCTTGGAAAGTTAGTTTTTAGCTCTTTGGAGAGCTACCAACACATTCCTTACATTTGGAAAACTGCCAGCAACCTACCTGAATAAAAAGAGAAGATGAGAAGTACTCCCAAATAACAGCCACTGTGAATGCCATCATTCAGCACGTTTAGTCAGACTTAAGTAGTAAGGAAAACAGCCCACCTCCAAAAACCTTGGGTAACATTTGTGTAACATCAAACTTTCAGAGCTGTGTTACTGCTGAACAAAGCAAATATCCTGTATGGAAGAACAAGTAGCTCCATAGCCTAAGAGATGACTGTTACAAGTTTATCACAACTTCTTGTTGGTTTAACAGCCAGCTTGTAACTCCTTTCCCCATCATTCCTAGATATGAGAAATAACTCTTACAGACAAGATGAAACTACTAGACTGCTTTCTACTAGCAGAGGTACACTTACTTTTCCAGCTCCTCCTGTGAGTGTGCGAAGGTGCAGCTGGCCCCTCGGGGACATCCTCCTCTCTGCTTCATGTCTCGGCACATGTATGTCTTGTACTTGCTGTGCTGAGGGGGCTGACAAGGTTAAAGAAACCAGGTGAGATACCTGAACATGAAAGTTCACTTAACCAAGTTGAATGTATCATCTTATCAAAGGCCTGACGTTTGACTGTTAATAATTCATCAAATTTAAAGTGTTTCTGGAAAACCTAATATGAAATAAATGACTGAAGTACTTGAATTTGGTTCTTCAACAGAACCAACAGATTCAAGAGTACATATTTTGACAACTAAGTCACTCTCAGGTTTCTATAACATTTTTATTCAAACTCCTTACCAGAGAGCTTGCTGGAACACAGCTGTACATTTTAGGACACAGTTAAATGGACAAAACTGATACAGGATGAAAAAATTACCAATAATTAGATATACCCTATCAACAGTTCCCACCAAGGGAAAGGTCTGTAAAAGTCAACTCGCTTTCTGAGAAGCTCAGCCAAAAGGTGTGTATCTGTAAGAAGTCACTTGCAAACTGTTGGGTTTTGAGTTTTTTTGCCATCTACTGTAGTGAGAAGATCCAGGCAGGGTGAATATAAACCACACAGCCTTTTACTGGCCACTGCTGCCAGGTAGCGCAGCTTTACCTAATGGTCAGCAGATATCCCTTTCCCACTCAGGAGGCTCTGGGTTCCCTTCCAAGAAGCACCGCATGTACCACAGGTTCTCCACAAGAAAAATTCTTGCTGTTTTCCCCTCCCAGATTCCCACTTACACATTTCTACCACTTTTCCTTGTGCTGGTGACAGTGCTCATTATCCATCCCAAGTAATGCAAAAAGGTGAAACAGCAGAAATAATTCACTTTAGTTTTCCCTCTTTTTTTCGGCAGAGATAATCTTTTAACTAGTTGAGCTCGCCAAACCAGCTCTCTGAGAGGATGAATGCCAAAGCAAGGGAAGAGTAGGACTGGGACAGGCAGCTCTGTATTTCAGCAGCATTTACATCAACTGAGCTACACAACAAAATGAGATCAAAGGAATGTGTGATAAGGTAACCATGAGATAAGCTAATATATAATATTTGGCAACATAATTTCATTACTGAAACAAAAACATTTGTTTCAGGAACTTGGATTGCACCTTCATATGAAGTATATTTGTAAATCTTCAAGCTTGACAGACCATTAAGCACAAGTATAAGGAAAATTTCATTAACAGAGAGCCAGCTGACTAAAATATGTCATGCTACAACAAAACCAAGAAAATTCCCACAAATCCCAGCAGCACCCTAGCATCCCTTCCCCACCCTCTATTCAGAAAGGTTCTTCTCTATTTCCCGAAGCCTGAAGCTGGATCCGACTGTTTTCCTTCCATCCTAGTGAGCTGTGAAAATTAATTCAACAGGTTTTGGGGGTAAATATGTGTTGTTTCGGGTTTTTCCCTTTCTTGTTTCTTTTTTGATAAATACGACTCAGCAGTGATGTTTTCTACCAGCTCCCTTTCAAACCAAATCTTTCCAGACGACATCAGTAAACCTCTACTATAGGACACAGTCAACAAAACTTAGGGGTACATATTTCCCAAATGATTCAGTTTTTACCTGTTGTTGATCTGTTCCTTTTTTGCTGTGATTCTGGATATAATCAACTAAGCCATGAACCACAGTCCTCACAGCAATTAGTCCATTTTCCAGTTGTTCCCATGTTGGAGGCGGAGCATCTGTTGCATGGACAGCAAACACAGAATACAAAAAGAAAAATCAGAAGCATTTTCTAAAACCAGGTACAAACCCCCCCCCCCATCAGTATCACAAAACTTGACTAGGCAAATTTATAAAAAATGTTTTATCAGTAGATAAAAAGCATCCAGCACCTTAATTCTGGGACATTTAGCTCTTACAGAATAGCGGTATCTACAAACTTAAGACCGAACTGCACAAAATAGCAAATGAGTCAGTAAGACTATAGTTAGCATATCAAATTATTTCCTTCTACAAGAACTTTCACATTTCAGAACTCCAGAGTAAAGGCACTGCACAAACTCTTCTCACAATGAAACATCAGGTTCAAAATCCCTCTTTGCATTCAGACTCCTGAAGGTAAAATCATTCCATATGAATATGGTCATCGCTGGCCTGATTACACAAGCACAGACATGGAACAACAACAGAAATTAATGCTTCTCATGTGGAAAAAAAATCAAAAGGCAAATCTATGAATCAGACCACCATCTAAAACACCGTGAATAAACTGTACAGTCTCAATTCTATAGGAGCACCTTTTCTTTTTAGCCGATTTACTTTTCTAAGTTTTTGAATCTGTTCCAACAGCTGACACTCCCACTGTGTGCCTGCACATTCTGCTGCAAAGTACAGCAGTTCAAAGTGCCTTTCAAGATCTTTAGCAGAATTAATTACATTATATTCCACTCACAGGGACTAAATTCTTCCAGAAGTACTTCAGTGTGCTTCCCTGCTGTTCTTTAGGCAACTCAACAGTACAGAAAAAAACCACAAAGACCAGATCTGGCTAGTGAAACCAAGGGAGGCTATTAGTGATGCCACTTTCCATATCAGTTTTTTGCTAACAAATTTGCAGTACACAGGTTTGTCCCCAGCTTGTTCCAATATGAAAGATTTGGGAAGAAAGCACTGCATTTCCTTTAGCTGTGAAGTACAGCTGGTCCTCGTTGGAAAGGAAGTTTAACTTCTGTTTGTTTAAACAAAGCACAACTTTTCATCTCCTGAAGTTGTAGTTTGTATCTTTTTACTATTTTGATATATAATACTGATATTACAAATTTTAGCAGGTATAAAATAAAACTTCAGCCATAGGACTTTGTTCTGTCCCTTTCCTTCCCCCTCAGGTGGTCCATCCTCACAGCACTGCTGACTTTTTCAACAATTTCTATCCTTCTCTCCTCTGTCAACAGCTTAGGTTTTATTTCTCAGTTAAATTCTTTCCAACTATCTTCCACTTCCCAGACTCTTTCCTACCTTTGCAGAACTACATATGAACAAGAAAAATACTAAATTCCATAGGGTAACGAACCATTCTTGTCCAGACTGACTTTTGCCCAGCTTCTCTCTCTTCAGTCTATCAAAATTCTACTTTGGAATCCAAAACTCTCAAGTTGAGTCAGGAGGATGTTTCCTTACACTTGATGATCAGCTTTCAATCCTTGAACGGTATTAAGCTCATCTTGCTGAACTTAAACGTTTTCATAAAAACATCCAGATTTACCTGGACTGGGATCAATATTTGCCAGGAGTTCTAGGTGAGGTCGAAGACGATTCAGGTTAGCTGGATCTCCAGTCCTCTGAAGAGCAATGGTTAATTCCTGAACACTCTGTGCAAAGGAGGCTGGGGTCTGCAACTTAAAAAAATTATCATAATTAACTTTCTACAGGCATAGTAATCCTCATGGTTTCTGAAGGCTGCTCCACAAGCTCACAAGAATTGTCTCCCAAAACTGAATATTAACATCTTTCACAGAAGCCCATTCCAGCGAACCCTTTCTATTAAGAATGCACACTTCTTTGACACTGCATTAAATTACACCTCTAAATAGACAAAATTAAGGCTGGTATTATTGCTAGCAATAAAACCTATTTCTTTTGTGTTGTGCTGCCACCCAGGAAAAAAAATGGGCCATATTAGAAACCATTTAATTTAGATTTCTGGAGAGTCTAATATCTCCAATCCCCAAACCAACAGGTTGGCACCCTGCTTTAAACAGAGCACAGCAAGCAGAAAATAAAGAACAAGACGGTCGAAGGAAAAGATAGCTAGCAATGTTCCATCTCCTAACATCACATAATTCCAGTATTTAACACCCTTAATTCCACCTAGGTCCTTCAGGAGATGTTTGGCAGGACACTTGAAAAGGTGGGCAAGGGCATAAATACATAGCAGACCCATCTTGAAGCTAATCCTCTTGCACAGCAGACAAAGCAGTTGTTTCACAGCTTTCGTAGCCATTCAACAATGTTCAGTTCTTCCCACCTAATTTAGGCATTTACAAATGAGTCCCCTAATCTTAAAGTCCATTTATCCTATGTTGTTTCTGAATGCAAAGAGATCTGGGCATTTCCAGAGCTTAAGTATTTTATTTAGGAAATGTGCTTTTACCTCTCTGTCTTACTTCAGATACAGACATGGGGACTCATTTTTTTTCCAACTTATGCTCTAACTTCCTGCCCGGAAACATGGACCATTAGCCTCTGTCACTACACTGGCACTTATCAGCTGTTCATAAAGGTCACATACCAATTGTTTAGCTAAACTTTGTGCGTTTCCATCTGCAGAAAGAAGTAAAGTAGCAAGAAACGTCAGGATGGTAGAGGGAGCAAGATTCATTAGGTTACAAATACATATTCTAATTATTTAGAGCATAACTAGCTTTGAAATAACAGGACAAATGATTAATGGGCAAGTCCACGTGGGCACTGTTCAAACATTTAAACCTACTACAGTTGCAAACAAGATGGACTTGGGCTGATTTTAGGTGGCTTTACCTTGTCAATGATACTCTGCATGTGGGATTTGTGAGACTGGTCTCCATATAACAGCGAGGACCACTGGTCTGGTGCAATGCGCAAACCTGCTTCCATAGCTATTTGAACTATCTGGGAATCGTGTTCTCTTCTCAGAGCTTCGTAAGTCCGAAATTCCTCCTTCAGTTGCATCAGGGAGGAATCCTCATCTCGCTTGGTCACCTAGTAAGGAGAAATGAGCCAAATACAATTAAGCAGGATAAGCCCAAGATTACGTGAAGTCCAAGGTAGGTGATGTCTTCAGTCAGCAACTAAGTCCCTCTCCCAAACTAAAATCAACTGCGACACTACTCAGTGAACACCAGTTCCTACTAAAGTAACACATGCTTCATATAGTGAAACTACTATAAAATGGATACAAAGCATTATTTACTCGGACTGTGACTCACATTGGTCGAAGTGTCACACTTCCTAAATGACTTTACAGCATCCACACCTTCAATCAAAATATTTTGTTTGCATTGCAGAATTTTGCTTGAGGGTACAATTAGCAAAAACAAAGCATTTTTCTACTAATTTAGCAAAAGGGAATGACATTTGAGTTGAGCATCCAGTAAGAGATATTAAATACTGTAAAGCACATTAAGCAGTTTCAGTTTTCTTCTTACAGCTGACAGCCAGAAGTCTCCTATTTCTTTGATTCTAACAACACCACAACTGAATTAATAGAATTAGGAATTTTTCAGCTTTAAGCCACTTCTAAGAAGGTTAAGTATGCTGCCTTATATACAGGTTTTGTAACTGTGCCTCTACGAAACTGAACAGAGGCAAAACCTAACTTTACAGCTTCACGTCACTGTTTCAGCCTACACTGCCATCACAGCTGAACAACAAAGAACTCTCTAAATTCATGTGGGACATAATGAGCAATACTTTCTCTAACTACACATATTTTTAGGCACATTTAATGTTACAGGACAATGAAAATTGAAAGTGAAAACCAATGGTTCTCATAGTATTATGAAACCTCCAGGCAGAATCTTCTTCATACCTTGAAGCACGAGGCTCTGTAAAGGAGCTGGACAACATGCCCAATGCTAGTTTTGGAAGCCTGAGGGAATCGCGGCTCCAGTCTCTGCACCACAAAGAGAACCAAGACCTTTCGTGACAGAGCAGATCCATCTTCCAAAGCCAGCAGAACCAGCTTTAAAGCCTCCTCTTGCATTGCTGAGAGTCAGGGGAAATGCAAAAAGAGACAAAGGATGAGAGAAGCCTAAGCAAAATTTTAGCAGTTTCTTGTTCACCTACAATTGGGATAACAGCTAAAAACTCCCACCAACAGACACACAAACCCACAGAGAAAAAAGGGAGCTGAGCAAAAAGGGAGGGCAAAGAGAGAAGGAACCCTTCCAGATTCCCAGACTGTGACCCAGGAAAATACGACTTTTTACCTTTAAAATTACTATCATTATTATGATTTTTAAAATTGTATTATTATTATTATCATTATTGTTACTACTACTACATCATCTATTTTGGGTATCATCTGATAATAAGATTCCTTTGTTCCTGTCTGTACACCTCTTGATCATTAATATGAGTTTTCAAAGTGTATTGCCTATGCCCCACACTTATCCCAGAAGAAAAAGCTGACGGGCAAAGGAAGAACAAGGTTCATTCCCATGCAAGTAAAAAAAATACCACTGAGTGCCCACACCAATCAACCAGACTGCAGCACCACTATTTTGCTATGTAACCAACCTCTCTCCTTCCTGAAGTGGTATGAAAGTTAATATCTCAAAGTTCATCTGTTTCAGTCAGGAAAAGCTTCACTATTTTTTCTTTAAGAAATTGGCTTCATATTTCAAGGCTCAACAAGTGAAGTCTGTATTTTCAATAATGAGACTTTTTTTTAAACAACATTGATTTTAATTTATAAATACACAACTTCTTAAAAATGTGCACATGTAACTGTAACAAATCTATCCCCACAAGTGCTTTGTATGTTTATTGCGAGAGAAGGAAAAGAAGCCATGCCAGTCACTTCCAGTAACCTTATTTTTTCTAGAAAGGTGTTCAAGGAATAGCAAGTGAGAAGCAATGTCATTTATCTTATGACAAGAACAGAAGGACACCTATTCTGAATTTTACAGGAGACTTGAAAAGGCATTAAAACTATGAGAAAACCCAACAGCAGCAGCCCAACAGATGCATAATTAATTCTGCAGACTACTATTAAGAAATTTACCTGTTGCTTAATAAAATCACTTAGGCAATTGGACAGGCATTTATCAACTGCTCAGTTCTAAATTGCTTCTAGTACAGCTGTGATACTGCAATGTCACTTACCTGGCCCAAGGAACTGGCACCCTCTGGCTCTCACTGCAGCCCAGAGGTTGGAGGAGAGCTGCTGAGGGTTTTGATGCTGGAGAATGAGCTCTGTGACTGTTCTTTCACCCAGTGACCGTGCTGCACGCATGGCTCTGATCCGCCCTTCCTCCTCCACCAGCTGGCAATGGACTAATGTCACAAGTTTCCTCTGCATGGGACGACTCAGCACACTCTGAGTAGTACTGTTAAGACCCACACCTTCAAAACAAAATGAAACAGAATAAGCTACCTTATATTCCTCTACTTGTGCCAGCCTTCAGTGACTCTACTGGACAAGTGCAAACCTAGTTCTCCAGGTGTCCATTTGTCAAAGGGAATACTAGTCAAGGCATATCAGAAGTTAATTTCTGCCAGATTGTTTCACTTGGCAGTAAAAATAGTCTTCTGGGAGCCAGCTTCCCCACAGGCTTAAGTTTTGTGATTGACTGATCCAGCTTTTTAAGAAGATGGAACCTGTAGTGAATCCTTTCCCCACGCTGGTAGTTTGTTCCACACTCTCCGGTACAGATTCCCAGTTCATCCCTTATTAATGGACTTTAGGGATCACTTGGACATTCGTTTGTTTTCACAACACATTTCATTTCTTGCCTACATGCGGTATCTTCACTGTTTTGGTTGAGAGCTTACATGAGTCCTGAACTGCTTGGGTGATGTTTAATTATGTGCCAAAACTCTGAATCACAAACATGCTGAGAGCCACTATATTCAGGTAAAAGGAATGAGTGACTCACTAGACATACAGCTGCCATGCTGAGTTTGCTCTACAGCCAGAGCTTGTTCACTGGGCCACCACTTCCCAGAGTGAAACTGCTGTCACATTGCACTGGTTGCAAAAGACTCAGACAGCTTCTCAGAAAAATTAATTTTTGAAAACCTGATGCCCATGATGCTCAACTTCACTACCTGGGCTGACAAACTGCCCAAATCCAGCACATGTAATATATATTATATCCATACTCTTCAACACAGTGCAGGTTTGCTAACTTGGAATTATTGTCATGGGTTAGCAAGCATAGTCCTGGAAGTAATGTTCTTGCAAAGGGGTGCTTACAGCTTCCTCTGTGACCTAACAGAACCTATCAGCTGGACATTTTGAATATGAACAATTCTTTGAGCCACTTAAAATTGTGACTGCCTCTGTGATCCACACTTAAGAATAGACAAACCTCAGGCAGATCCCATCTCTCATTTCCGGTGCTGGGACAGGTGGCTGCGGGCCCCGTGCGGGGGGCCGGCAGGCCTGGCCCAGGCCCTGCTCGGGCCAGGCCACGGCCATCCTGGAGCCGATGGGCCCTGTTCCACCCACGGAACCCTGCCCACAGCCCTGCTATGTTGCAGCCAGAGCAGCCCAGCTCCCCCTCTACAGGGTGGCCAAGATTCAGCTAAAGCTGCACCGCTGTCCGGCAGAGGTCATGTGACCAACAGCGATCAGCGAAATTCCAGCTGCAAGGCCTAGGTGAGATTAACCCTTTTAGTGCTATGAAGAGCTGAAAACCTGAGGGAAGAGAAAGAGGAGATGCTTAAAGCTGAAATTCTGTTGTGAAGCTATGATACATCAGAGTACCCATTGTAATTTCATGAAGGCATGGGGGATGGAGCGTTCAACTTGTACTTGAGAGCAAAAGCACCTGCACTGAGGTAGGCAGATGCTGAAGCAGCTGTAATTTGATGAGAAGTTTGAACAGGGAGAGATGGAAGCAATGAGGACTTTTGCTCCAAATGGAAAAGGAGAAAACCTCAGTTCCTAGAGATGCTCCCAGAGATAGTCCTAGAGATGAAGATGAGGAGAACCCTTTGCTCCCAGGGAAGGAGAAGGGCCTCTGTTCTTAGAGGTGAAATGCTCCCAGAGATGGGTGAAGAGAACTTTTGTTTCTGAATGGCTCAACCTTAAAATCGTACCCCAGTAATTCAAGAGTGGACCCTCGAAAGCAGTTGTGGGAAAAACTGCAAGTTGGGGAGGGGAAGAGACTCACATGCGAGCAGAGAACCAACCCAGGCGGCTGTCTCATTGTGATAATGTTTTCATAGCATGGGCAAGAGAGACTCCTCTTCCTAAATGGACTGAACAAGGTTTTTATGGAAGTGGTAAACTGACTGAACATCTCAAGGGTTGTCTTTTTTACATTGTCAGTGGGAGAAGGGAGAAAGGTGGGGGGTAGGAGAAGTGTTCTGAAGGTGTGGTATGATTTTTTTTCTTCTTTTAGGTCTGTTAATAAACTTCTTTATATTCTTTCAAGTTTGGTGCCTGCTCTGCTTTTCTCCTAATTCTTATCTCACAGAAGGTAAATAGTAATGAGTATTTTGGACCAAACCACTAAAATTACCCAGATTGACCCAGCTCTTGTATATGACCTTGTATAAACAAAGTATTACTTATAACTTTCCTTATCTATCTTATAAGCAGTAACTTTCTCATATCAGTTAATTTATCTTCTACAGAAGAGCTGCATTACTACAGTTACCACAAAGCAGAACTGGAAAAAAAAAGGGCAAAATTATCTATTTTTACTTACTCTGCAAAGATCAAATGTTTGTCTCAACTCACTACACCATGGCCAAACACCTCAGCCTTTCCTCTGAATTATTTTTGACACCTTCCAATTCTACACCCCCCTCCCCTCCAGGAAAACATAACCTTAATGTGTAAGAAATCTGTTTCAATTTGTTTCTGAACTAGGTTTACATCTATTTTTCAAATATACTAACTAATAATTTGGGTAGTTTGTTTTGCATCTTATTTGGTTTTTTGCTTTCATTTTCCAAGGAAGCAATGCAGGAACTACCTCTTGCGCTGCTGAGTGGTTTGAGGTACAATGCCAATTCTTCCACACATTTCTTGCCCTCCTCATAATGCTTGGTATCTTCAGCTCCACTGCATAAAGTAATTGGCTGCTGCTCAGGAACCTGAAGAGAGATGACATGTACATCTACTATGAATATGTATAAATAAGTGGCAACCATGCTTATAAACACTTCTTACTATAATGCATTTCCTGGTTTTTTCCCCCCTTCTGTGATTTTTCTATATTAGTAAGCATTTTTTCAGCTTATTTACTGAACAAATAGCATAAAAAAACCCCAGTGAAAATGAAAACCAAAAGACAGAACTTATGTTTAGTAGACTTCTTTTATTTAGAGGCTGAAAGGAACTAGAAGCAGAAGGCTTAACCTGGCACTTCCTATAACTATAAAACTTTGGCTAAAACAGAACACATTGAAACATCCCCAAAGCTGACTGGCCAAAAAGCTCAGAGGGGGAAAAAAAAAAAAAAAAAGAGGAGAACTCTGGTCTGCTGGTAAGTACAAATTTGTACCTAGGGCCTCACAGCTCTACAATCATCCACAGGTAAGTGACTGCAGCTACTTAAGACTACTGGAAGAAAGACTTAGCAGCAAATACACTAAGACACCCTTGGAACATATTCTGACTAGACCCAGTCACAAAGCAGCATGACCAAGTTATCCTATCTAGTGCATATGAACACACCCCATGAGTATTTATCTGATGATAGAGGCCAACTACATTCTTGGGGGTTTTAGGTTTTGTGTTGGTTTTTTGTCAGGTGACATTTATTTCTTCTTCCAGACATTCACCAGAAATCAGGATTTTTCCAAGGCATTTGGACAACCCCTCCCCCAAGTTAAAATTTTGTTTCTACTGTTCTCTTCATAAATTCTTAAAGCTTTCATCAAATTTGGGGATGCAGTATAGCACTGTACTCTAACACTTCCCGACATCGCTGTTCAGCATTCAATCCAAGACAACAGTACAGAGAATTGGAATTCCTCCATTTAGTCAAAAGACTAAAGACAAGCACTTTTTGCATATGCTGCCAAAGTGCACATTGATCTCAGACTACTATTTCCAAGTCAATCCCCATACCAGTGGTAATAACAGCACACTAATCCTACATAGCTGCTTACAGGGATCAACCCAAGCCTTCAATCTAAAAGGAAAAGCCTTTAATGCTTCAGTTAAATACAGCTACAAACCTGCTCACCTTCATGTATAATCCAGCCATGGCAAGAGCAGCATTATGACAGCAGCACCAAATAAAAGCAGAAAATATATATAAAAAACATATACAAACACATATATAGTTGCCATCATCACTGTGACCAGCTTTCCTATCAATTTTAATAGAAAGCGATGTTTCAGCCATATGATCACACTTCTCCATAGGCAACAGTTTCACCATGCTAAGTTTCTCATTTGACAAGTAGAGCAAAACATAAAGTTACTACCTTGCTTTTCCAGCAGGCAACAAAGAAAAGTCTCAGACTGCAACATATCGGCTGCAATTAACATAGTTAGTATTATCCCAAAAACTAACATAAACAAGATAGAGGCTGTGTGTGACCTAGGCTTTCATTCCTACTAAAGAGACAAACAAACCCAAGTTCAATCACACGGAGACAACAAGGTTAGCCTCAATACTTTTCACTGACAGAAGTTAACTTGTGATGTTCTGTGGGGTTTTGGTTTTAATTTTGGGCCAGCATTTGTTCGGGGGTATTTTGGGTTTTCGGTTTGAGAGGTTTTTGCATCTGTAAGCAAGAACACTTTCAGCAAAAGGAGATTTTGCAACTCTATTAGAGTGATCAGCAGTAAACCATCACAACAGCCTTATCTCGAGTGGTTTCTTAGGATTTGGGGAACAATTATTAACTCCTGCAATATTTGCCTGCATCTTAACAGAATATTCCACCACCACCTTTTCAAAGGCATTGCCATTTTAGCAGTCTGCTCTTGCCAGGGAAGTTGCATAGCAGAAATGACTTATTGAGCAAATGACACTTCTCAAGCATATGTGTCCAGACACTGCACCATCTCTGCCCTATTTACTGCTGTCATATTTTGTGCAAATTCCTACTTGCTCCTGCCAGCATTCCATCTAGCACCGGTGACAACCCAAAATACAACAACAGCATCACAACCCCCAGCAGACAAAGGAGGCTCAGAACAGATGTGGGACAGGAAGTCATGTTCAGGCCTGGATTTCAACCCTGAATTGAAGTGGGTTTAGTACACATTCAGAGCAGTGGTTTGGAATGCCAGACACAGCACAACTCCACCAGAGAGACACAAGGACTGTCTAGGCAACTAACAAAAAGCTTCCCCTCCCCCCAGGGAAAAGCTGGCAGAGAAAAACTTCCAAGAGCTAATCAAGCTATCCACACACTATCTGCATATCATTCCCATTCCTTCTCTTTTCACGCGAAGCTTCAATGTAAAAATCTAAATGCTTTGTGCAACTGTACTGTTTGCAAAATGAGCCGAAAAGAGATTAAACTTTCATCTTAAACTGGAGTAAGTGTAGTACTGAAGAGTAAAACAGTATGTTTTTTCTATGGTTTCAGGAGTGTTCAGGAGAAGAGAGTTTATTTCTCATGCACACACACTTCACTCATGCAATGCACCTCACAATAAAATTTACAAGTAATTTTCCTTTTGCTGGTTCTATTATATGTACTTCCAAGACTTATTTTAATATTTTAGCATTAGAATGATTATAAGAACAGCATCTACCAAGAGAAAAATCATAAAGCCATAATTCATAAAAGTGACAGGAAATGTGCATTTTGACTTTGGTGCCATCATGGAATTGTTGAGGGACAATTGTGAAATAACTGAACTCCAAAGCATTTTCACTCCTCCCTCCCAAAATATCCTTTTAATAGCATGCATGACCCTATGGCCACTGCTGTTTACAATGCCTCTCGGGAGCCTCAGAATAGATGCCCCACAGAATGAGCTCGTTATTTTCACCTTCATTCCATATTCCATTCTCTCAGACATCACACCCTTATGACAGTTTCCACTGCAAATATATTCATATCATGTAATCAACACTTCCCAAAGGGGATGAGAGCAAGACAGAAAAATGATCTCAGATGTTTGATTGCTTTAAATCTGTGATTTTGCATGTATCTGCTTTGGCAGTGACTGCCAAGTATCCTGGCAGCGGAATGTTACCCATCAGCATGGCTTGTGGCTGTGGGAAGAGACAGGTTATGACAGCATAAGGAAGGGGACCGGAAAAGAATGCTAAAGCATCATCTCATACCAGGCAGTGATTTTGAAGTGGTGATTTAAGTGTAATTTGATGAAGGAAGTCTGCTTGAGTTGTCAGTAATTACCAATGGATGTCTAATTGCACAGAATGAGGACATGTTAAACAAAACAAACCCTTTTTGTATGGTTTGAAAACTGTTTCTAGCAATATTTCCCTCCCCCTCCCTGCAAATGGATGATTTGCTTCCTGCTAAAAGAAACCAAACAAAACCCAAAGCCTACTATCTTCAGCTCCTCAAAAGTTTACATCACAGACAACTTTTTACACAGATAATTCCTCTTTTGTGGCACTTCATTTCACCAAGTTACAATAAAAAATTATCAAACATGACTCTAATAGCTCCGCACTTGCAATCTTCCCCTTTTGAAAGGGCTGTGAGTTAAGATCATGCCACCGAGTCTCTCATCATGCACAACTCCAATGCCTAATGTCTAGAATCATATTTATCATGTCCAGCAGGAGACTATGCCAAAATTAAAGCACCACAGGCATTTCTGCCATTCTGCATCACCTGTTTGGAATGAGCATGCTGCTGTTTCGTGAGTTAAAAATACATAAGGGAAGAGCTTAGACAACAGATCCATGATTAGGTACCCTCAAAACACTGGCGAGGTGAACACTTAAAATAGTTACATATAGTCAGTCATATGTGGATGCTTGATTAGCTAAAACTCAAAACCTTATTCCCACAGAAAAAAACTTAAAGGATTCCTTTACCCAGGCAATCTAAGAAGCAAGGTATGCTATGAACGCCTTGTTGATTTGTGTCCAACGCCATTGTGTCGTCCTTCCCTCACAACTCCTGCTTAGGTACTCAGCTATGTCCAGCTTCCCCAGGAGTAATAATTCTTATCTTCCCCTTATGATCCCTTTTTCCCCCCCTCATCTTATGCAGCCAAACTTATCTAGACATGGCCTGGGCTACCTAACCAGAGAGGCTGTGACTATCTCATCCTTGCAAGTGTCTAAGGCCAGGTTGGATCGGGCTTGGAGCAACTTGGTCTAGTGGAAGGTGTCCCTGCCCACAGCACGGGGCTAGAATGAGATGGCTTTTAAAGTCCCTCCCAACCCAAGCCATTCTGTGATTCTTTGACCACTGCCTTCCAGAACAGCCCCTGTAACCAGTGTTGATGTGTACTATGCTACAGGGGAGCAGGCAGAAATCTGAGTCTGCAACAGTTAACTTTGACATCAAGGGTGGCTATAAACTGGGCAATGGGTTTCATTTTCAGAAAGGGGTGGGGAGAGGAAAAACTCAGAAAGAGTCTAATTCAAGTAAGAAACCAACTCCTTTCACCATCAGAGTGACAAAATCTATCCAGAGAGAGAATGCTACTGTCAGAGAAACATGTTACTGCTTTCCTGGGTAACTGTGTGACAAATTCAGTATGTTTTTCCCAGAAGTACAATCCTGCTTATTTCACCCGCTGTGCTTGTGCAAAAGCCAAAGTGACTTGCCCTGGAATCCTGTCACTGCTGCCAGTTACAGCAGAATAGATTTGTTTCTTTAAACTGCCTGGTCTCCTCCTCAACCTCCAGAAAAAAAGCACTTAACATGTATAAATGTCTGAATTCCCCAGAAGTCACTACAAAGGGAAAAGAACAAACTGTTCTTCCCCCTCACAGATAAAAGCTTTAGTTGTGCTTTACTGTATTTTCTTCTAAAATGAAACCTGTTTTTTTGGAATTTAGCATTTACAAATAAAGTATTATAGGTCTCTGTGGACTCAGGTTAAGGTGTACAAAGGTTTGTTGGAGATTAAGGGACACTAATGACACATACATGCCCCTGAAACTAAACCCGGAAGTGGAAAAAACAAAACTGGTTTCAACTGAAGTTGACACCTACTCATGCTTTGAAAGCTGGATTGCTACTCACAGACTATTTTTGCTGAAACAGCAGAAGAGTGCACTCTCTCAGTGGGACAGTTCAAAATCACTAGTTTCTCTAAAGTACCCTTTTTTTTTTTAATCTGTCTTTAATCAAGCCTTTTTCTGTAAAAAGATTTTTTCTAAATGGCCTTACACAGTCTATTGGAAAATAGCAATTGTTTCCCTGTCCTTCACAGCAAAGTAGTGTATTTATTTTCTAGTAGTCCAGTGTCTCGTAAACACTACCAACAGGTGCCAGGACAGGAAAGGGAAGAGAAAGGAGAGCAAGCTATACCGAACACTGATTTCATTCACATGCTCATTGAAATTAGGAGCTGGCAGGAAAGGTGGTTCAAACTTCTCTTAAGGGGAAAGTTTGTCAGTAATAAATACCCAGCTAGGATCCGTGGTTACTGTTACAGGTAACAGAATGCTGGGAGTAGCAAACAATCAGAAATGAGTGGCAAGGAACAGGGTTTGGAATAATGTATCTTTTGTTGGCATTTGCAGCTTTAAGGTCATGATGAAACATGGTCCTGTGAATCTTAATGACAAAAAATTTTCAGACAAAAAGGGAGCATAAGATGATGTCATTAGTGCAAAGTCAGAACCTAAAGTTCAGAATGCTCTCAAGACAGACACTACTATAAAACCTTTCTTCATACCTCACACACATGGACGAGAAAACTCTGTCTGGCTACCTAGGAAAACCAGAAAAAAATTCTCAGTTACCTATACAGAGGTAGGGTGGGTTTCCACCTCATTCCAGAGAATCTTGTTTTTATAAAAATTTAATTCTGGCAGAGGTCAAGTTGAAGTTATCATACAGCTTCTCATAAAGCTTAACAAATGCACACAAAACAACCAAAAAATGCAAGGGGAAAAAAAAGACATTTATCACAAATGTGGACATTCAGATGCAACTGGAACTATTCAAGAAACTGCAGAGAGGAAGGAAGAGCATATAAGAGAGAAAGAGAATTACAACATTTTTTAATGACATCACCCACAGATTTCATACTGCTTAAAAGCTCTTCAAAAATGGCAGCATATCACAGAAATTGGAGTGCACAATCTCACTGCCTCCTCTTGCAGAGCAGGATGAGTCACTTAGCACAGCCAGAAACACCATTTGATTTTGAGCTTCTGAAATAACCACTGGGCCATACGCCATGAAAGAAAAACAACAAATTTGCCATATTACTTGATAAACTAACAAGTGGCAAAATCACATCTGGAGCTGTAAGTCCCAGTGCCTAATAAAAAGCAACATAAGAACATCTCTCTTTCCCCCACACCTTTTACAGCTCTTCCACAATTCATTCTTTTTCCCCAAACTACGTATCTCATTGAATTTTTCTGCTGCCTTTAATTTCACTTAGCCCAGACACTGAAGCAGTACAAAATAAAACAGTAACCCCTCTATGGTAACTGCATCCCATCTACATTTTCATTCCTCACCCATCGATTGTCCCTCCTCTCCCAAGACCACAATCCCTGGAAGGTGTAGGTCACAGAGAGCTACCTGAAACCTAACATCAATAAGCTTTTGCCAGCTTAAGTCTCTGCTGCAACTGAGCAGGGTGATCCTGCTTTCCACACACCCCTGCCCCTTCTTGGGGCTCGTCATCAGTACCAGTGCCACTCATCCCTCTCATATCACCACTTCAAGTGACCTCACCAGTACCTATTCCAGCAAAAAGGGGAATCTCAAGCAGCCTTCCCTCCCTCACCAATATGGATTTAGAGTAATGTGTCAGCTCAGGAAGTTGTATTTCCATTGCATAGTTTCAAATAAGGCTGTACGAAGGCTGCTACCAGAGAGATCTGTCCCACATTTCTTTACACTCCCCTCCTGCTTTTGGGACAACTGACCCCAGGTCTCACAGGGTGAATACAGTAAAGCACATAACCTACCACAGAAAAATGTCTTCCCACAAAATAAGCTCAGTGATCCAGCTCATCCTTTTGGCAGAGCGTGGCTAGGTAAGAGTCAGGGAAAAAGGAATGAAACACAACAAACCCATTCTGGCAACAGCCCACAGAATTAGACGTAACAAAAATCACAGTCAGTGACCAGCAGAACCAAGATTTAAACTATTGTTCCAGGCACCTTTACTACTTCTTGTAGACATCTACAAAAAGATAGATGCCTTCTCTTCACATCATTAACACAGTATCCTTTATTATTCCTGACTTGTCCTCCTAAAAGGAGGAAAATACTGAAACAGATTTAAAAAAAAGGCATGGATACCTGAGCACCCACAAGTTGCAGCAAGGCTGAGTTCACAGGAAGGAGTTCAATGTCAGTGTTGATAGTGGTCTGGTCAAAGGGACATGCCTTACGGTGGAGCTTGTTGAGGCACATCTTGCAGACAGTGTGGCCACAACCCAAGCTGATGGGCTTCCGGATTGTTTCGTCGAAAGTCTGTGTGCAAATTGGGCAGGAGAGAAAATCCGTCCATTGTGGAGCTTGTACAGGCATTGCTTCAGGAGTTAATTGACAAGACAAAAATCTAAAGCACAGATTCCACTGGAATCAGAATTTTGCAAAAAAGTCTGTTTGGTTTTAAATATCTTCTGTAAGTACAGACAGTCAGCACATAGTGTGAAACATAACCTAGAAGAAAAAAGAAATACAAAGTTAGCATTCTGTACTGGAACAGGCACATGAGCTTCTTTGTGCTAGGGAAATAACCACTCATCGAGGTGTAGCTGAATTAGGAGTGCAGTTCCAACATTAAATACTGGAGTGAGTCATGACTTGCTTTAGTTCCAGCTGGTCTCTGGCACTGGAAAAGCCACTGTAAACCATTTCTGCTACTATACAGCTTAAAATAAAGCAAGACAGATAACTATCACACTGAAGTCTTAAGACAAATTAGCTTTTAGCTTTTATGTTCTCTCTTTATAAATGAGCCAACTGACATCACCAAAATTTGAATATAAAAGACAATTCCACTAATCCACTTTTGTACAGTATTTATTGTACAAAATAAATAAATAAATAATTATTTAAATATTTTTGCTTAGACAAGGCTTCATCCAAAACCTCTACCACAAGCAACCCTTCTTCAGAGTCCAGTGGGCTCTGGATTGACACGACTTTGGAAACTTGCGAGCTGCCCAAGTCTCAAGGGGGATAGGATAAATGGTTCAGGGTCAGTCAGATACTGCAATACAGCTCTCATACATCACTCCGTGATACTATGTGCTGCTACTACAGCACCTTCACACAATCTGATCTGTACTGAGCTGCACAGTGCCACATGGACCCATCCAGACACATCTCAGATACCCTGGGAGTCTGCATGCACTCCTGCATGGAATTCAGCATTGTTAACTTGCCCTCTGTCTGCCATCCAAGCGCCTCCATCCTTCAAAAGCTGGATGACCATTTCTAGAAATCATTTATGACTAGAAGACTGACAATTGTTCCTTAACCATTCCTTTTGTAACTCAATTTATATCATTCACTGCCTGCCTAGAGATTATAGTGACAGAGAAAGCAACATCTTTACTCTGTTGAGAAACCACACTGAAACTACAATGGAAGAAAAGCTGGGAGGTCTTTATTACTTGGCACTTTCAAATCAAATACTAAAAAGATCAAATGTTACTCATTCTAAGGGAATGGAAGATAAGCTATCCCTTTGGGACAGGAAAAAAGCAGAACTCATATGAGGAGAAATATGAGTAGAAGAGTAGATAGATCAAATGATATGAAAAAAACATTATCAAAAAGAAAACTGGTAATAAAATAGTTTCTGATGTCTGCCTTACTTTCACCAGTGGAGTTTGGGGGAAAAAAAAAAAGTTCAAGTCACTGATTCAGAACCAGTGTTTCTAGATCAAGCAGCAAAACAACAACAAAAACCCAACTCCAACCACCCGTATGTATTAGTTTCTCTTTCCCACACAACACTGGCTTCAGTTTCAAACCAAAGACTGCACACTTGCTTGCTAGCATCTATTCTGACGGAAGATTCTTCCAAAAGCAAAATAGCAACTTTTAATCAAATCTTCAGCTTAAAAAACACATTTACAATTAAAATCTACGTTCTAAAGGTGAAGAGAGAAACTTTATATCAGGACCTGTGCAATTCAGAGTCAAGGCATTTTAAAACAGGGAAAAAAAACCTATATAACGCTAAAATAGAGACTCTGAAAAGCCTCTGCCACAAAAGGCTCCTTTTTTTCAGAATTTAGTGCAATGTTGTTCACAGTTAACATCATTTTGCTGAGGTAAACAATTAAGTGTTACTAGTTAAGCTTTTAGCCATGTTTCATCAAACACCTAACCTTAGCTCTAAAGCTAATCAAAAGGAGCTGTACTATGATGATCCCTCTGAGTCCCTTCCAACTCAGGATGCTTTATGATTCTAGGGGAAAAAAAAATCATTTCTCTCTTCAAAAGACAATATATAATGCCACACAACCTCCGGTTCCCAGCCAATAAGGAATCAATAAGAAATCAGTATTACCCAGGGAGGGTGGTACAAGGAAGAGGCACCACATGTGGTTAACCCTACCCCCACAACTGCACAACGACAAGATGTCAAGGTTGTTCAGGGTTCCCCCTTCCAAAATACCTCTTTAATGGTAAATCAGTCATTTTTTTCCATCTTGTAAGCATACAGTCAAATCATTCCCATTACTACTGTATCACCATAACCCAAATGAAATCTTCTATGCTTTTAGGTTACTTCACTAAGAGATGATGACGTAAACCATTCTGCATATTTACTTCCAAGCCTTTCCCGGCTACCTGCCCTCTTATATACTGAGTAAAGTTTGGTAACAAGCTAGAATTCTTCTCTGTAAACTGATCTGCAACAGAAATTGCCAAGAAACTCCACAAAACTCCTTCTGCAAAGAGCAGTACACAGCTTGATAAATCTACTGTATGTACGGCTGTGCTATGAAATATCAATTGAGGTTCAAAATTTAAGAGCTGAATCATAGCTCTTCCTTTTGACCACACTGCTATTAGAGTATCTAGCAACAATTTCCCAGACTCCTCTGCAATTCAGAAACAAACTGAACAGTCTATTTAAAACAAATTATTAGCCAAGCATTCAGGAAAAGAAGTTTTCTACTAACTGAAGAGATTTAAAATCAGAAGCTAACATGAAGCTGTACCATCAAGTCTAGAAAGCAGATGTGAACACGGAGACTTCACTATCCCAAGCTGTGAACTGGAAGAAAGGAGTTGAATGCAACTTTAACATTAGTTAACTAATTAAAAAAAACAAACAGCAAACAGAACCATGTTGCTGCTTACCTGTACCTCTGGCATAATGAAATAGGTCATATTTATTTACAAACTCAACAGTTGAAAAAGAAGTTCAGGGAGTCTGAAGACGGAGGGACTAATTAGTGGCATCTGTGATCCTGTATCAAGACAGATCTCAAAAGGCTGGGGAACAAGGGAAGCAAAGCTTATACATAAGCACAGCTCTCAGAGACTCCGCAGTGTCTGTGGTTGTGTCCTGGTGCCTAAATGCCAAAGGAAGGCCACAGACAGCACTGACAATAGAACATACAGCTGTGAGAAACCACAGAAAGTCATCTATTTCAGCACAGTCTAGCTTCGGGAACAGATAGCTAACTGGTGTGATGCAGCCAACCTTTTCCCCACAGAAGAGAACAATAGCAGTTGGAAAAACAAACCCTGTGCTGCTAATGAATCTCCACAGCAGATCAGCACAAAACTGTGGCATTCCTTTGGTCCCACACAAGACAGGAATGGCATAACAGGGACTGAGGATTCACAAGCCACATGCACACAAGCTGGCACCACACCAAGTACTGCTGGTACCATAGTTTTCTACATATATGGTCCTATTTTCCTACCAGATCTTCAACCTTCAGACAAGGGAGCCGAACCAAGCACTGAGATACAATGTAAATCTCTTCCAGGCACAAAGCTTACAGATGTAAAGAAGTGAAACTGTGAAAGATACCTATGCCTTGTATCAAGGTTTGTGACTCATTATGACCTTGAAAATAACTGGAAAAAAACCCAGTGTCTAACTTCAAAGAGCTACTTTAAACAGGAGACATTGCAACAATAGAAACAATGGAAATAAAACAGTTTCATTATCACTGTCTGCAATTGGAACCATCACCACTACAGAAAGAGAACACTCCCTTCAACACGTACAGTAGGAAAAGTATATTCACTTTTATAGTACAATGCTTTTAAAAAAACATTTCTCTTCATCATTATACCAGAGGTGAGCAAAACACACAGAATGCAAAAATTTATAAAAGATATAACTATTTAAATAACCCGCCTCCCAATAACATTATGACATTTTAAACCCACCTCAATTCACTAAGTATTTCACACTCAGTGGCTTCTAGCACTGTAAAATGCATATCCGTAACACTTCTTTGTGCATGATTGAAGAAAATAGATATGTCAAAACCCAAGAAAGCAAAAAACTAAAAAGACACATCCACAGTACCTAAACTGGAAGGAAAAAAAGGTGTAATTAAAACTGAAGATGCCCCAAGACACAGACCTTGAGTACTACACTGAAACCAGAGACAGACTGATTTTGCTATTTCTGAGTTTGAAAATATAAAATACCTGTATGCAAGTCTCATCTTCCTGTTTAGCCCTGCATAAGCTGTTTTATCCACATCTAGAACCGCCTGGAAAAATGTCTCCTCTCTTCTGGGCCTCCCAGCCCCCAAAAAATCCTTGAAATTCCATCCTTCAAACCCGACTGGAAATGTCACGCTGTAATCAGATCAGTGACCTGTCTCTCTGGGACCCTGCCAGAGCTTCAGAGAAAGACATGATTATTCCATAAACCAGTGGAACAACCACTCAGTCCTTACTCTGCTGGACTACAGTGCAGAGGGCTGAAATAGCCTCCAGTCCAAGGTGTGTTATGTTTGTGGCAACTAGAGTCTTCCACATGTCCTTTGCAGATTCAACTCTTCACAAAAAGATGTTTGTAAAATGCGGAACAGTCTGTAACAACATCCACTGGCATCAAGTTTCACACACGATGACACACAGGAAAACTCTGCTTTCAGTTTGAATTAAGTGCAATCTCTGAGGGAGTCCTCTGGTGCAGGTACCAAGCACACCCCAAATTCTCTCACAAACATGTTATTTGGACTCAGCATGCTCTAGCATGGACACATCACATGCTGTTTCGTCACTACCAAGTTCACATTGCTCTCTCCCAGCAGCAGCCCACAGCAAGTCATGTCACAGCTTAAGCAGATGACTCAGCACACCTAAGGGGCACCCTTTGCTCAGCTCCTGCCAATTCAGTAGATACAGCTCTTAAGAGCATTACTCCCTCCTGAGTTTTATGTATTCCCACAGCATTTCATTACCCAAACAGCATCATCACCTTCTTAACCAAAATTCAGTTAAGCTGAAGCTGTTTCATTTTTGCTGAGTCTTACTCCTAAGCTAAAACAAACAGAGCTTCCTGTCGCAGTTACCAGTGAACACAAGTCTATTTAGTGGTAAGCTTAACATTACAGTAGCTCCTCAGAGCCAAAATAAACTTAGGCTTGCCAACCAAACTGTTCATGCAGATACAACCCTTGAGTAATCTATTATTTATTCTAATAAAGAAAACACCATTTCATTAATTCTTTTAAAGACTCTTACTCCTTGATAATAACTTATACTTTTCTAAGAAAAAGTAACCAGGCACAGCTCTCTCTTCTGAGAGACTGATTCTGTGGTACATTAACTTCTTCAAAACCTCTCTGACACTTTGAGATTAAAAATAAATCAACAACCTAAATTAAATTAACAGACAACAGTAAAGCAACTCCTAACTCATAAGGATTACCAGATACCCATAGTACAATTCCAGCCAGCAGCTGAACCTTCTCCATTCTTGTCTAGTGCCAAACAGGCAAATTTTTGCTGGTGCTTCACAGAACTTTTTGTTTTCTACTCCAGCATGCTCGTCGTAATGAACAGTATTTCTGAGTACACTTAAGCAGCTTTCTTCTTTTCCCTGAGCAAATAATTTTAAAAGTCCTGAATTTCATATTAGAAGAATATTGACCTGACAACCCATGGGAAGCCCTGACCAGCTAAAAGTAATGTGTTCTTATACAAGCACCCTGTAGTGCCAACTTCACGGTTCACAGAAAAGGATAAGTCACGCTAGCTGTGTTTTCCATATCCAGTTCAACAGAAAAACCTCTGAAAAAAATTAGAGAGATGGAAAGTCCATACCTGATCAGAGGTAGAAGAATAGGTACAATAAAAAAGCTTCTTACCTCTGCCTAGTAAGCTCCATGAACAACACATACCATAAGCCCAGAAGAGTATATCCGATAGATTCAGGGGTTTTCCCCTTCCTGTTTGCTCTCTCAAACTTCTCTGTAAACTCTCCACTGGGAGCAAGTGCCTGACTTCCTCATTCCTGCTCCACGCATGCGTGTTGGGGGCACACACCCAACACCACTGAACACTGCCCACAGCACAGAGCCCCAACAAAGAAATCCACACCCAACACCAAAACCTGCAAGTCTGTACTTAACGCATGTTCCCACCCTTCTTTCAAAGTATTTGCTGGCTTTAGTAGCTGTATAATAAAGCTCTTAAAAAAAAAATCCTGAACATCATCAAAATTATGTCCCAAAGTAACTGAAGCTTAGTTAAATCAGATACAAGTTCTATTTCTCTTTTCCTCAGTAATTTCTGACTGCAAAACCAAAGGAAGAAATTTCTATAATTTCATGCAGAAGTCTCTTACTTGGTAGAGTCAGTGAAGTACCTTAGGAAAATGGGGACAGTTAAGGAGAAGATGTTATTTCTTATTTGAAGCTTCCTGCCTAGTAGTAACACAAGGAAAACAAGAAACCAATCAATCAACATCACAACTCTACCACAGTACCTCCCCAACAGATGCTCTGAATTTACAATGATTTAAACTTCCCAACATGCTGTGAGGCAAGACCTCATGTCTTCCTACAGAAGAGAAAACTGTTGAATGAAGTTATTTATACAGTTTTTAACAGGAAAAACATGGAATGAAACCTGATACCTAATTTTTGAAACATGGTATATCATTTTCTTGAGCCCTCTTCTCACCCAACATTCAATCACTAGTCTTGTACCATATTAGGGTCATGAACATTAAAAGACAACACATGTATAGATAAAATTTAAGTTGCCCTCCAAAATACAAGACTTGCATGTGAATATAATCATAAATTTTCAGGGAAGATATACATGACCAGTTTCATAATTTCTGGTTGATAGTATACATCCCTTACAGCTTATTTAAAAGAAAGAGGAAGTGACCAATTCTTAACAGCAAGTGGTTTTATGATCTACCACCTAGAAATTTTTTTCTACCAATAGGTGATAAAGTCTAAGGAGTTAATAGCAGACAACATCTCTACAACATGTTCCTTTCACTTCAAATTACGAGCTCGTGCATTTGTCAATGAAAACTATAACAGTAACACAATGATTAAACCAGTATTTTAAAAAATCAAGGAAAAATCAAACAGATTAAGAGAAGAAAGGCAGAAAGCACTTCAAAAATCCACAGTAGTTTTCAGGACAGGGACTTGGGTTCAACTGCTCAAATCCTCCAGAGCTCTCAATCCTGCTGTCAAGGAGGCAAGCAAATAATTTGCTTTTCCCAGAACAGATACATGCTTGAAAAAAGCCATGGCAAAAGTAAAGAAGACAACCTTGTAGAAGTCTTCAGATTCAAGGGTACAGACAGATACTACCTCTCAGTGTCAGCTAGAGAAGTCACTACTCTTTCTTTCTCATTCCTTTCTAAGATATTCCAGGACTGGTTGCACAGTTGTCCCAGCTGAAGTTTTAAATATAGATCTTTATTAATAAACACAGGTAGGCAGAAATGTGGGTGGACAGCAATTACACAACCAATACCTCATTTTAACTAAAACAAGGCAACAAATCAGCCACACAAACAGCTCGTCTAAAATAACTCCAAGCAGCAGACTTCAGGAAGAGAAAGCAATTGAAGTGGGCAGTGATCTGGATCACGGAGATCAGTATCGTTCTTTTCCATGCAAGAATAATCTACAGTTACCTGACAACTACTCCTACAGGCATCTGGTAGATGAAAACGAAAAGTAAGCTAAGGAAAGGAGAGGGGAAGATCTTGGTGTCAACTGCAATACCTTTATCCTTCCTTAGACATGAATCATTGAGAAGACCCAGCACAATTCAACAAAAAAGAAAGCATTAAAAAAACCCCAATCTAACAAAAAAGTATAAAGTACTGCTTGCAACCTGCTCTACAGAAATAGCTTTTCTCCCCACTTAATTCAGCAGCTAATTCTGCTTTGATGCCAGTGACACTACAGCTACAGTAACATTACAGCAGCAATGTGAAACAATGAGACAGAAGTGCGACTTACAGTCCGGCTGGAGATACTGGTCAAAAACTGTCCCAAAAAGCCCTTTAACCTATAATACTACCTTTAATAATTATCCCCATCCCCTGCTCCCCAGCAAACTTATGTAAGAATACTCTCTCTAAAAAGAAAAAGTAATCCAGAAATTTTTCCCTTTTTGTAATGTACTGTGAAAATATCACAGAAAAATTTTATTTTATAAACTTATAAGGCAAGAATCAAGCAATAGTCTGAGCTTCCTCCCTGCCTCCTTCCCCTTATGTCCAAGTGTTGGCACTACACCTGTCACTCTACTATTTGTTTTCAAACTGACTGGCAGACTTAAAAAAACCAAACCTCCTGTGTCGAAAATTCCAGGTGCAATAGTAAGGAAATGCTGAAATACACCGTAAGAGCAGTGTTAAGTGAATATAAATGCTACTACCTAGCATAGGCAAGAATTGTATTTCATAGTTATTCAAAGTGTAAAATGGAGATTTTGCACAGCAGCAACAGAATGTCATCTGTCCAAACACAGAAGATAATGAGCTGCATTGCTTACCATAAACTAGTATGTGTTAACCACCTTAGCCTTGTGAGAACCCAAGCATCCAGACTCATATCTGCATTCTACAACCAAGGAAGACAGATATTGAAACTTCACCTACTTGGCATTTCCAGTGCATTTTCAAGCATAGGCTTAGGGCAGAGCAAGTCTAAACTACTTCTCAGAAAGTACTCTCCATGACCATGCTTCATGTCTGCTAAGGACATATCCAAACCAAATTCCCTTCCTTCCCACATTTGCTTCCAAAAGGTTCCAAAAGATGTTCCAGAACTGTTACATGGTTGAGAAGTCCTGGAAACAAGAATGGGGGAGGCACAGAAGAAGGAACTTCAAGACATACACTTTTAGCATCAGTAGACTTGTCAAGTCTACTGATCAAGTCTACAAAATGTTCTGTTGTACACATTGTTTGTAAACGTGCATGTTTTCTCTGAAGCTGATGGTGCCATACAGTTTCGTCATAAAGCAGTTTATTTGGGCACAACCAGGGCAACACAGACTTCTTATGCATTTCTTCATTAATGAAAGCCATCTTGAAAGTATTGACTGAATTTTAACTAGCTACCTAAATGCTATTTACCAATCCTAATAATAAGGATGACTACACTAACAGGCTGGAATGGTAAGAGTAGGTGAAACGGAATAAGGAACATGAGCAATAATTTGTGGAATTGTTACTTTATACTAAATTCACACCAAAATTATCTAATTTCAAAAACAATGCTAGATTTAAGCAGTGTTTAATGGTGCAAGTTATGCAAATACAGACAAAACCATCCTTTCAGCTCACTGCGGTTATAAGTACTGTCCAGAAAAGATGAAAGAATGCTCCAGCAGTCCATAACTTATATGACCTTATCTCCTCTAGAACCTAGTTGCAAATAAGGAAGCAATTGTAAATGCTACAATAGTTGATACAAAAATAGCTTACAGGGCCCAAACAAAACCAAATATACTTCTTTGTTGAGTCCTGTAATAGCTTCATTTGCAATAATAGCAGGAATATTAAGATAAAGAACATAAGTTTCAGAGATTAGTATTCTACCTGTTTCTATGACAAAGGCTGCAAATATGTTTTAATAACACAACCTAGTCTACACTACAGCTCTGAAGTCATCCAAGGTCAAGAGGCAGCTGTAGCAGAAATGGCACCGAGCCAGGAGAATCTCAGCTCTCTTGCTAATGATTGTATAAATAAAAAATTAGCTCATCAATACACCATACAAGATTTTCTCCACACCTCTAAGAGATTTGGTGTAAAAATCCGAACACTATTCAGCACTGACAAACCTGCTCAAGACTTTTAAGCAGCGTTAAATTACCATTCACACAGGGCCTAAAGTCTTTAAGTAGCAGTAGGAGAGGTCACACAAGTGTTGCTGAAAAGCAGGTTAATTCAGGTACATCTGACTCACAATGTAATGGAGTCTCACTTGCTTTAAATTATACTGGCAGCCGGTGATTCAATTTGTAGCACTGCTAAAAAAAGCAGTTCCAGAGGCCAGAAATAGCCCAGGGCAAGGTACTCCTTTTGAATAAGGCTTTTCATGCAACCTTCAATTACATGAAAAAAATCCCACCCTTAAATATTTTGCAGGCTTGGTGTCAGTCTCACCTTCCAGATTCATAAAAATAGAATCTTTTCTTTACAGCTTGACAACATCATTAAAAGTACCCATGGTTTTAGTGAGTGGAAACAAAAGGCTCAAATCTCAGGGTTTCCATTAAACACCTACTCCTAAACCAGTAACAAACATTTCAAGCTTAACCACAAAAATGAGAGCCGTTGCTTTACGTTTCTATTTTAACAGAGCAAACAACATAAGACAGTCATGTATAAGAGAAAAAATCCAACCCCCAACATCTCACTGATCCTCCCATCAGTAATGGATAAGAGGTATATTTATTCTTTGCAGGAGCTTGAATTTAACTGGGAAAAAGAATATCCTACATACTCTTATAAAGAGGTTTTGAATTATAACCCTAGTTATAGAAGTTTAAAGTTACATAACTTGAAAATCATCCAATCAAGAAGGCAAAATGCAATAATCCTGGGAGTAATCTACTAAAAATCCAGTGCCAACTTGATGAATTTTGCTGCTTATGACTTGTAAAAACAGTTCTCCTCCAAATAGGGAATTTTGTATTTTAAAAGAAAGTCCTCTTACTGCTTACTTTGCATGAAAGTTATTCTAAATGGAGCAGTCCACAAAGAACAATTTTTCTCTTCTCCAGTCCTCAAAGATATATTCATCTCTAAAACATATTACAGCTACATTATTGCAGTATCAGCAACCAGAAAGATGTAAAATAAAAAATACATAGGACACAATCTCACAGACTACTGCCAGAATTGTGTTACTAAAAAGTACACAGATTTCCACAGCATGCTGAAACAACCTAACTTTTTAAAAGCAAAGGATAAACTTGCATTAATTAACTTTATTCACAGAAATTTAGACTTCACTCAAAGAAAACGAAGATACCGCACTAGATAAGGCTTATCTAGTCCAGCATCTTAAGATACGACTGAAATACGCTTAGAAAGAAAGTAATAGTAGCTGCAAAATCAAGCAACTCTGTACTTCACTTGGGTGATTAAATTTACACTAACAATCTCCTTCTTGAAGTAGCAACAGCTCACCATGAGCTTATATTAGGCATTGCCCCAGACTGCTATGAGACTACAAATGTTTGAGCCTTCACACACCCTGACTGCATGCTACTACCTTTTCCAGTACCTTGAGAGTACATCTGAATGACATCTTACAGTTATGACACACATGGACTACTCAGATCCTTCCATTTTCCGAATTTCCTACTTTTAAGAGTCTTAAAATAGAACTGAGCTGCCCATTGCACCACTGTTGCTGCAGTCCAAACCAGGACAAATGTCAAGCCAGCAACGTACAGCCAATATTTGCATGATTTGATCATTTAAATTTCCTCTGACTTGTGTTGTGTAAGTCTGGTTAAACAGCAGGTTCCAAATACATGATAAGGTACAGGAAAGGAAAATTAGGCATTGAAACTCTTTTATAATCCATGCAGTCAATAACCCTTTACACATTCCTGTATTCAGCCACTTGCTGTTTTTAGAATAAAAGCAATGACAGTAAACTAAAACCTAATGACAAACAATTCAAAAGAGAAAATTCTCAAAATGGGTAAGCCAAAGGCACGTGTAGCAGCACTAGTGAAGCCCTCATAACTGCACTGGGAATTATTCAGCATGCAAAACCTTACAAGAACGAAGTATTTAGATGTATTTATTAGCATACTAGAGTCACTGGATTTCCATGGGTTTACTGTCAATTTTTATTCTGTAATGACAACTCACATAGCAGCTTGTCACATCAACATCACTGACTATTCCCACTTCTCAAAAGCTATGACAAGTTTCTGAGATTACATTAATGAATTATCAGATATGCTTGAAGGAAAGGATTGCTGTCACTCACTTCCCCTTCCTGAAGGCTCCCAATTACCCATATAAGGCACCCAATTATCATATAAGCTGGTAAATAAGGATGGCTTTTTTATCCACCCCCCTTTCCTGGGGAAGGACAAGTCACATTTTTATTTATGAGGTGAATACCTGTATTACTCACAGGAAGACACTGCAGAACATTGGGGTTTTTTATTTCAATTGAGATTTTAGCTAAAATATACCTGTGACTGTTTTAATACCTGGTGAGTAATCCTGACTCCACATCCCTTTCTTCTCCTGTAGTGTCTAATGCGATAGCCACATCATCACATCCTCAAATGCCAATACCAAGGATTTCTGTGGAAGTCCTTCTTCCTGGTATGTCCCGAAATCACCGACATCATGGCCAAGCTTCAGTTTGACAGAGCTCAAGTTGTTCTATTCTAAACCGGTCTAGTGAATCTAAAAACTCACATAAAGATGGCTGTGAGCATACAACTCTCCTCAGAAACACACCCACAGACATCCCCACCCAGCCCTTGCATGCTATTTTATTAGAAGCATTTGACAGAGAAATTCCACTGAGAAAGGAGTGACAGAAAAGCTTACTACAGATCTCTGTTTGCTGAAGTCATGTAAATACCCAGATTTACAGAAAAGCAAGAGGGAAGTATCTCATTCCTATGAACTACAGTGCAGATGTTGACACCTAGGTTATTCTGCCTTAACTGACGAACTTTCAGTACTCCTGGTGAAGGAATAAATGCTTTAAAAAAAAGCCTGACAGCTACTTGCCAGTGTTGATATCATCTTATTAGTCCTATTTTTATTTTTTCCTTTTCGCAAATGCAACAGAAAGGAGAAAGAACATCATGCCTTAAGGACAAATTAAAATTTTGCCAAGTTTCCCCCCCCCACTAAGAATATATTCTGCAAAAATCACACGGCCAGAGAGAAAATAAGTCTTAAGTCTAGTAATAATCAGAGAAAAGGGGTAAATTTAGTACAAGTATAACTTAAGGAATTTATTTTGATTTGCAACCAACTGGACTGTGCCTTTTTGCTTTCTGGTTAAGGTGTTTGAGAGCTTTGTCCACAGCCTTTCACTTTATTATTTTAATAAAAATAAGAAGTATCTTCCACTCCAACACAACCTTTATGCCTACAGGCAGGTCACTAGTAAAATGCTAAGCAATATCACTGAAGGGAAAACTGAAAAGCTGTTTCCCAACGCATTCTGACCCAAGTTAGAACTAAGTTATTCCACATACCTCCACTCTCATACTGTTACCAACAGCAAACCTCTTATAAAAAAAACAGAGATGGGATGATTTAGAGGGTTTCCAAACACAGTCAACGCGTACTTTGAGCACTTTTTCTGTGCACTGAAATTATTTATATCCCTGAAGATTCTTAACACAAATACATCCTTAAAATGGAATAGATGGTTCAGGAGACAAAAACAGATGGAATCATAAAGTAAGACATCTTCAAGTCAAGAAATGGCTTTGTATAAACTACAAAACAGTGGATAAGCAGCATTAAAAGTTAGCATGGAAGAAGTATCTTCAGCTAGCATGATTTAATACAGCACACAAGTACAGGAAACTAACAATTCACACAGGTTAGCAAGTCCAGAAGACAATCCTGCTGGCTCACATCTCTTCAGTAGAATCTGACAATAGCTGGCAACAAACCAGTTTCATTTTAAATAGTCTGGTCAATTCCAAGCAACCAAAGTTTAAGTAATTCTCACGTTCCTGAATAACATTTTCTTTCCACTGTTATGATTCACTTACAAAGAAGTTACAGTGTCGAGGCTTCTATCCACAAGGCCCGGTTTAAACAATGACAACTAAAATTAAAATTGACTATAGGTTTTTGCAGCACTAATAAGGCCTCCTTTCAAATTAATTCTACAGGAGGCCTTCTCACACAATTAAATGGGAGAATGGCTCATAAAACAGGAAGGACAGCCTGAGTTGTTGCCTCTGGTTTAACTAATCCAGTCCATTTCATCAGGCCAGTATAGCCTAACTTATTTCAAATCTTTCTCCATTTCTCCTTCCAAATTTGTAACACCAAAGTGGTCACAATGCTCCCTAACTTCTCACCAGTTCCAGAGGAAGCGGTGATGTTTCGATAATTCTCAGTAAAGCCCAAGAACAAAGATTACCACAGGTTGCTCCATTATCCATTCTGCAACTCTGAACTACAAAGCAATGAAACTAAGAGGCAATAAGCCATCTCTGTTATCTGCATTAGCTGGTTGAATTGATGAGTGGCTCAGACTAGAACAAAGTTAAATGAAAAAGAAAAAATTAGAAGAAAAATAGGGAATACCAGAGAATGAAAGATCATTAAAGAGGACAGGAGAGGTAAAGACAACCATGCATCCAGGAAAAAAAAAAAAAAAAAAAACAAAAAAAAAAAACAAACAAAAAAAAAACTACAAGAAAACGGAGCATGTTAGCAAGCAAAGAGATAAAGACTCATTAGAGAAAAGTTATTTCAAGACTGGAAAGGTACATCGGAGAGTGGTATTTCCTTTGCAATTGCTTTAGTAATTTGTGCGACTTTGCCCTGTTCTCATCTGGTTTTGATCCAAAATCCACATCCCCTCTACAGAGCAAGCAAGACCAAGAATTACTGTCCTTCAGAGCTGCTAAATAAGAGCAAGTAATTTTCCAGCTTCCAAAACTTTCTGGATTTTGTCTACCCACACAATAATTAACAACAATGCAGGTGACCAGTGACAATTTCTGTATGATGATAAATAGCTATTTATCAAGATCTTTCAAATGTAATTAATTAGTTCTGTTTACATTTAGGGGACTTAAGTGATATGAAGCCCCTCAGACACATCTAGAACCAACTGCCCAGACGGTAAGTTAAACAAACAATTGCTCTAGAAAAGCTCAAGAAATACATATGCAACATCATACACAGCTCAGAAGATTTTTCATTTGTAGAGGGTGGAGGCTGAGACTTGCTTCACAATTCCTGCTCTTTCTTCCATACATAGATTGTAAAGCAGGACAGCATGTTGCTGCTTCCTATCTCCTCAAATCGCTTCAATCTCTGGCACAAAACCCAGGCTTGATTTTGGTACAAAGAAATAGGAATTTTAAATTGTGACACTCCACAAACAGAGATAATTGCTTCACCGGACACATAAGCAGATTTTTCAAGATTTCATTAGCATAATGTTCACTTATAAAGGCAGGGGAACCCTTTTCTACTACGCCTCCCAGAGAACAGCTTATACCCAGAAAGGTGAGATTTAATTATCATTAGGCCTGCATAACTGCCAGAATCATTAATGGTCATAAAATAACATTTATGCAACATGTCACAATTCAGGAATGCCACATAAGCTAATCAAACTGACTTTCTACTATTGTTTTACAATTTAGTTTCCATTAACTTCAAGGTCTCTCCTTTAGTTCTTGCATCTTAGCACAGAATTGAAAAAAAAAAAAACAAACCCACAGGACAAAACACTTTAGACTTGCTGTACTGTGAGTGCCAGATTCATTAGATACAAACTGGATAATGAAGTCCTAACACTTCCATTTGTTGGTACAGTTCTAATATCAAACAGTACCTGAAGGACTTCCATTCTAAAATGGTAACAAAAGAAGTGGAGGGAGAACAAGCTGAAAGAATGTCACTTACAGGAAAAGTAAGTCAACATCAAGAGCTTTATTTCAGTCACTTTGGAAGGGCATTTATATTACACACTGACTGTAGTAAGACATGGAGAAGTTACTCATCCAAATACAATTGCTACAAGAAGTGAAGAATGCTAAGTCATTATGAGTAACTCTAAAAACAAAGAACGGAGAAAGTTAAATGCTAATGAACACTGGGAGTGTTCCACAGAACGTGGTTTACTAACAAGCAGGTAATTAAGACCATCCTCCTTGGTATGAATTTCAATTCATTCGCTTTGTAATAACTTCCCTGACCCTCACTCCTTTCGCCCTAAAGATAGCGCCTAATTTTGAGTTGGGGACCAACACTGGCTGCCACAATTTATCAAAAATATTTAGCTACAAGTCTCTGAAAACCTCCAATGCACAGCAAAGAGATGGATTCCTGCTACTCTAGTAGATGCCTCCTTTGTAAATAGTAAGGAAGTTTAAAGTTGTAGTTGAAAACCCTTCCAACTCGCTCACCACTTGAACTGAAGTAATTGCTCAAAATGAGCTCAGGAGAAAGTGCCGAGAAGACCTTTAGATCCAGGCTACAAGTACTCCTACTCCATCAGCTGATCAACTAGCATTTTGTTAACAACAACAGGTTTAAAAACAACCATACCTCAATCTTAAAAGCTTATCCTGACAGGGTCTAATAGACACAGAAGCATCCCGAAAAATAACTACATTTGGAAGGTCCAGATTTTAATTGAAGATTAACAGCCTGCTTTTAAAGAGTAGTTAATTAGATAATTTTAAAAACACCTATTAAACTGTAATAGTAGAGAGATGAGACCAACCAGACTTTCCATGTTAAAACAAAAACTAAAAGAAATCAGGAACCACCTGCGAGATCTAATTTTTGCAGCCTAGCACATTTCAGCTACACCAAATGCTTTGTTCCTTCAGTTCTTGCAGCTGAAGCAGTCCTGTCTCAGATCGATATAGCATGCACCCCACAAACACCAGAAATTCAATAACCAAAATATAATACTCTAAGAAGTGGTTTCACAAGCAATGTGTAGTGAGAGGGGTCTGTTCAGCAAGAAGCAAGAACAACATATCCTTATGGTGGTTTTAGTGACCACGGCTGGAAGGCTTAACTGTCAGTAAACCCTCCAGCTTCTGTAATGCTCAACTCCAGACTTGCCACAGTGTTCCGACACAAACACTCTCTTCTGTGTTCTTTGTATCACATTACATGGCAACTGTCACAATCTATGTGAAGCAAGTGAAAGATCTGTTCCTCCAGCAACACTTCCACTACTTTTCAGTTTAACTGCGTATCTTCCATTTCTTATGTAGCAGAACGAGAAAAAAAGAATCTTTTTATGTGTCAAAACAACCCTCTTCCCTTGTCTCCCCTCTCCACCTCACAACGCTCTCTCATATGAAGATTTTTCTCCATGTTCCTAAAAAAAGCCTTCATTTTAACAAGGTAGCTTACGTTGTGGGCCTCTACCTATTTTGTACAATCAAGTGATAAAGAGAGATTTTATTCTCCATGTGGTTTTTAGGCTTCCTGAAATACCTTTTCTTTATGGGGGAAGAAAAGCTAACCTAGCATGTGGGGCAGAAGTTTTCATGTAAAAGTCTGCATGGGATGTCCAGGCCCTTTTGTATATGCATATATGCCCTGATGCATGTGATAGGTCATCTCTACCCACTGAAAATTTCCCTAGACCCCCTGCAGCTGCCTTCTTTCTCACTCGTTAGAAAGTAATCTCAATGTGAGGCCGGGACATCCACTGTACTTGGATGAAACACTCCTCTACACATTCTAACACAGAGCAGTGCACAACTGGTACTGCCTCCGACAACACACATTTACAGCAAATTATTTCGAATTCTTGCTATTTCTATCACCAAAATCTCTTTCTTCTCCAGCTGATAGCACCAAATATGTTGCTACCACGCAGTAACAGGAAAGCTGTTTCCTCAAGCCTTCTAACCAGAAATTATTTTTATATCAGAAAAATCTATTTATAATAAACTATCAGGACTTTTGCACCTTCTTGCCCATTAACACACTTCCACAAATAAACCTCATTAGAAAATCAGTTAGCCCTTGGAAATCTAATACCATTTCAACTTTTACTGTACTGGTAACAAAGAAAATGAAACTGATGCAAAAGATAATTATCAAGAGATGCACTTCTTCAGAAAAACAAGTGGTCACACTCAGTGATGGGAACTGCACCTAATTTGGGGCACACTGTGGAATCTCTGCACAGAAAGGAAAGTAATATAACGTAAGTAAACATTTGTGGGTTTTTTTCTCAGTTATCAGAGTCCCTAGACTTCAGACTACATTACTGTAACAGAGCCTACATGGAATCTTGAAGGTCATACTGAAATTTCAGTTGGTGCAGCATGTTTATACAATGATCTTTCACAATAGGAGCATATTATATCTTTATTCCTGTATGATAATGGTTTCACATTCATTACCTAGTACAGTGCAAGACATTAATTTCAAAATGCAAAAGAATTTTAAACAATGAGTAGGCTTTGCAAAAAATTACAAAGTTTTATAAAGGTCACCTGCTTAAAAGATACTTTATAGTGGCTTCTGCATCACTGTTCTGAGATTCTTGGGTAGTTTGGGAACCTACATGCAGGTGAGTTCTTTCTTTCTAATTCAGCTTTACACATCATACCATTGGAAAGCTGTGACTCCAAAAGTTCTTTCAAACGGATGAAACTTTTTTTCCTCAAGTATCCAGCATGTAAATCATAATTCTTGGTGCGGAATAAAAAAAAAACAAAGGTAATTATCCTTCCTATCACTACACATTACAGACTGGGAAAGGTCAATTTTCTAAGTATCATGAAAAACCCTTTTACAGCTCTGGTTAGTTAAGAGATAGAGACCCCAATTAAATGGGATGTCAGTCTTTGCCATCACTATCAAAGGTAGTCAGCACTTGTGTCACCCAAGACTTCTGAACCACATGCAAAGTAAGTAAAGCATTATTTTAATATACACACTCACTGAATCTCAACTTCTGTGATGCTTAATTCAACCAAGATTGATAATGGCTTCCATCCAGACTGCTGGTGAATCACTGGCAACACGTCAGAAGTTTCCAAAAGCAATCCTGCTCATTTCTCTTCATTTGCTTTAGCATGAGCACTTTTACATACATGTCTCAAAATGCCCCTAAATTAAACTCTGCCATATTAATGTCTGCAATTTCCAGATTTAAACGTCCATCTGTTCACTGGAACATTAGTTTTTTAAATTACCAGCATATAGCAATCCCATCAAAAATTTCTAAATTATTTAGTTTTAAACTAAGCTAGTTTGGATACAAAGCTGACAAAAAACCTCACAAAAATAAACAACGAAACACCAGAAACCATAGAAGTTACTTCCCACTTATCTTGATGAAGGTTCCTGCAGCTCATAAATGAGTGACAAACTCAAGTCTCTGGTTGTCAAAACAGACTGCTCTGATGGTACCTGCCTTTCTAAATTTCCCTCCAAGCAGCCTGTCAGGCTGTATGCTTTGACAGACCTTTTTCTAGGACAGAAGGCAAAGCTATAAAGCTATCATTGGGAAAGGAAAAGGTGCCTGATAAGGTCTGCTCCTATTTATGTTAGTGGGAACCATAATTTCATTATCAGCATTGTGTATTAACGCACCAAAGAAAGCCGTGATGCTCCTGGTGAAACTTAGAAACTGGCAATAATATACAGACTGCTCCTGAACACAGGTTATTTACACAGCTATGAAGTCCCATATTAGCTTCACTGACTTCAAATGCAGTAATAAAGATATTTATAGCTGACAAAATTAACGACTTCCACATTCTTATAAGCCTGAAAGAAGTAAGAAAGGTAAGTTTAGGAACACATTAACTTCTGCCTCATAGTATTCCTGTGTTATCTTACAATTCTATAGCCATATAATGTGCAGAAAGTATAAATACTGAATTTAACAGCTGCATCTCTCTTCCAGCAGAGTCATTAAATGACAGCATTGCTACACCAGTTACAACGATTAAAGCAGCTGAGTCACAATCCAGGTTACTTTGAACCTTTTAAGTATTTTTGCAAATTTTTAATTTTTCCCCCATTTCAGCCATTTTCAATATGGCAAAAACACACAGAAAACCGTAGCTTCTGATGGAGGAACAAATGATTTGTCACTCGTACTTAACTGAAATTTATAAAAATAAGAGATACACTCTGGAGAAAAAGGCATGCGGAGGAAAACAAAACGTTTCTAGGAAAAAAAAAAACCCTGCATCAGTTCCCTGGTTTAAAACAGGACAGGCCTCACAATGGCTTTTGAGGACAAAACCTGACACCAGGACATTCCCAACCATCAGAGCAAATTAAAACCCAGCTATACGAACACCGCACCCCCGGCATGGAACCCTACCCACACTGTGGGTGCAATCCAACAGCCAAAACAATACCAGGGTGGGAAAAGTAGCGCAAATCAGGGAGATCCTGTGCGGTTTCACCATTGTTTGTCCCCATGCAGAGGGAGCCGGGGCCACCTCGCTCTTCACTCAGGCACGACAGACAAAAGAGCCACAACCCAGGGCGGAGAAGTGTCCTGGGGACGGGTAGGGCTCTGTCATTATTTTCCCTCCGTCTCTGTTGTTCAACGCGACACAACGCGATGAGTTTTCTCACGCAGAGGCACGCAGAGCCCCTGGAAAAAACAAGAGCCAGCAGAGGGGACACACAAAAGCCGCCTGCCCCCCGGCAGCCGCAGCCTGAGGCGACACCATCTCTCCCCACCCCCAGCCGGACCCAGTCCGTCTCCGCCTCCCCCGTACTGGGCGCGGCGACCCGCGATTCTTCCCCACCTGCCCGGGGCGTTCGGAAATCGCGCCCGCTAGGAGTCTGAAGCTTGGCGAGGCACAGAGTCACAAAACTGTTAGAAGTAGAAAGCACCTCTGGAGATCATCTCGTCCAAGCGTCCGCCCCTCCGCCTCCTTCCTCGGCAAGGTGGGTAGAGTTCTCCCGCCCTATTGTTCCCCGTATCCCGCGGCGGAGGCGGCGCACTCACCACGCGGGCCGGGCTTCCTGCAGCGCCCACCGGCCCCCTCAGCTCCGGCACACCGGGGCTGCCACAGCGCCCTGCTGCTGCCGCTCCTCCAGCAGTACCCGCAGGCCCCGCGGCAGCGCCGCCATCGCCCGCCGCCGCCCCGCTGCCACTCCAGCAGCGGCCATCTTGTGCGTCGACTGCTCCTCTCACGGCCCGCCCTCCTTCCCTCCTTCCTTCCTCACCGCACCGCCCGCCCTTTCCTGCGCCCGCCTTCCCCCGCAGCCGGCGCGGGACGGGATGGGACAGGACGGGACGGGTAGAAATAGCCCAGTCACGGACTGGAGCCTATGAGGAGTCCCTGGGGGTAGGGTGGGGTGGGGAAGCTATCGGCAGTCTTGGGGAGGGTACCTCGCGCTCCGTCAGGGATGATCTCAAATCTCCGCTGCCTTCCTCCTTTCAGGTGGGGTATTTTTACCCTCTCTCACCTTCTCTTGTCGTAGTTAGCGGGCTCAGGAGTGGAGGTCGAGGCTTTTCAAACACGGAGTGGCTCCTGAGGGGCGCTCTGTTTTGGGAGCTTCCTGAGGGCCCCCGCCCGCCATTTTCTCTCCCTCAGGGGCCTCTGTTGGCGAACCCTGCGGTTCCCTTCATCTTGCCCCCTGCGGTTGCCTCGTGCCATCACATCTTACTGTTTCAAGCCGGTTACTTTTCATACTCCAGGGACAAATTAAGTTTTACACTTCCGTGGCCGTGAAGGGCAAAGCTTTCGGATTTTTGCCCGCCAGTCCCGAGGGCAAAAGGTAGAGGTGCGCTCGCTGCTGGAGAAGGTCCGCTGTAGCTTTGTATGCTGCAGGACACACTTAAATCATCCTCAGCTTGAACCAACACCACTGGTAAGATGGTTGGGGACCCACCAAGCTTTCCTGTATCACAGTCAGAACTAGTTGGGATACTGAAGAAATTTTAAAACGCAATTATTGAATGTCTTGCAGTCATTTGACTTGCAGCATTTACTGAACACGTCCTGACTGACAGTTTTAAATTTTTACAAGAGCTAATTATTTAGCATCAGGATATTTCAAGGTAACCTCGACTTGATGCCCATTTATGAGAACATGAATATGGTATAAAATACTAAGGAATTTAGCCATATTTAAATTACAGACGTAAAATGGTATTCAGTGGTCCCGTTTTATTGCCCATATATTTTATCATGTCTATGCCCAGCTAGAGGCTCTGTGGGATCAATCCTGGTGTGATAACGTTGTGCAGGATGCTGTGCAGGGAATCACTGCATTTCTATTTTCCTCTCGTAACACTGTGAGGAGCACACAGTGTATTATTATCAGTCTAACATCTGAAGTGCAGCATTGCATGACCTGGAAATACAACTTAAATAGAACATCATCAAGTCAGAAGTAGCCATGCCTGAAGCTGGGGACTCGAGAGACCGTCCTGGAAAAGGAAGCTGGGTTGTGACATGCAGACAGAAGACGGAACTTCCTACACACGGGGAAAAACTATGTAGCTCAAGGTTACTCTTCAGCTCTTATTTTTGACTCTTGTACTGATCACAGGCAGATTTTCATTAACTTTACAAGAAATGTGGTGGTAGTAACTAAAAGTGCTATCTGTTTTACTAAAGAAATCATCTCTGTTATTGAGCTTTTCCACCAAAGCAACCTTAATGTTTATCAAGGATCAGAGCTTAAATAAAATAATATTAAGAAAAGCTATTAATTTCTGAAAACAGAGTTTTCTAGCCACAGTCGCAGGCATTTGAGATCTTACAAATGCAGAAGATTAAGCTATTTATAAAGACCACCTTTGACTTAGCAAGATCTTTACTGTGAGCTAGAAAAGAAGTGTAAATTGGAAATGTCCAAGGCCAGATTGGACAGGGCTTGGAGCAACCTGGTCCAGTGGAAGCTGTCCTTGCCTATGGCAGGGTTTGAAACAAGATGAGCTTTAAGATCCTTCCAACCCAAAGCAGTCTGATGTTCTATACCACAGAAGCTTTTCAATCAGCAATTGCCATTTTTGCAGACTCCTCTTTAAATGTTGCAGTAGAAATGTGAACCTTATTGGAGTTGTCAGTATCCTAATTAGAAGCAGAAGATGGCATTAGGAATAGCTAAAATGGAAGGTGTTCTTTGCAACCTTGGTTTAAAGTCACAGAAGCTGGAAATAGTCAGGGCCTGAGGACATCCTGTTACTTCCTAGTTTCTAGCAAGTGATTGTACAGTGTTCTGATGTCCTGTTCAGTCTGGCTTTTAATACTCTAGCTTGGGGACTTCTACCACTTTCTCTTTTGGTTCCTGTATTGTGGAAAGGTCTCATTGTTCATGTAGCTTATGTTTTTCCTCAACTTTTAATTCCATTACCATTATGAACATGCTAATGACAATTTTCAGTATTACAGCATAGGTTACCACAGCACTACACTGTTGAAATTTAAAGAAGTGGGATATGAAATGACCTATGGTTCTTATTATGTAACACTGTACAGATGAGCACGTTAATTCTCAAACCCCACTTTAGACTTCCATCAGAGTCAGATTTTTCTAATGTTTATTATGTTTTCCCAAAGCTCAGAAATTTGTAGATGAGCTTGTTCTCTTCTTGGGAACTGATCCCACTAGATAGCCTAGATTATTTGTTGTGTCTGCTTTCCCCAGTTAAGCAGCATTTCTTCCTGCATGATACACTGCTGTAGCATTTGAAACACAAAACATTATTTGTCTTTAGGATTACTGTTTTCAAATATCATTTCAGCTTATCATTAAATCTGCTATAATTTATCTGCATTTGTTCACATTGCTCTTTCTTTTATCTTCTTAAAAACCCACAGGAATTCGTTTTGATTCTACCACATATAGTCTCAATTTTCAATTACTTTTTTTCTTTTTTTTTTCCATGCAAAAGGGGATAATGTGTAGGCATGGTTCTAAGATTTGACATTTGTGGCCATGCTAGTAATGTTCTTCAAATTATACATTAAAAATTACTTCCCATTTTAGCCTTTATGTCTGAGAGAAATAAAATACCAGTGTAACTGTCAAGTGGTATCATCTCACCATTCAATTTTTATATTACTCCTTCCATATAAAACTGATCTAGAACTGTGGTACCAGGATTGCTGTCTTAATAAAAAGAAATGTCTATTTTTTAAATGTCTTGGCAGTGTTTCAGTTTGCTATTTTAGTTATCAACATGACCTGTAAATCTGATAATAACGGAAAAATTCTCATTTCAAAACCTGTGATATCAGAATGGAAGGCAAGAATTAAATACTTCTCTAGGTGGCTGCTAGCATGTCCTTGTTATTTCACACGGTGAAGATTCTTGCACATAAACCACAGAATAATAGAAAAGAAAAGAAAAGAAAATAGCACTTGTATACGCTTGGCCATCACATTAACAAAACCTAAATTCCTGCGCTTTTATAAAATTCCATTGACAAAAGTAGAAGACTGTATCCATCCAACATAATCATTGCAAAAAATACAGCATTCATTAAAGAGCGTGCTGAATGTCATCCAAGCCCATGGGATACAGATGCAACTGTTGGAGCTAGTTTTATATGCTTATTTTAAATAATAAAACAATGTTAGCAAAATACAGCCTTACACTGCGGACATGCTCAGTACCTCCACCATAACACACAAGGTTTCAATTTCCCGTATACAAAAGAAGCCTAGAGGATCTAAAGGAATGTGAAGTTCATATGTGTAAAATGAGTGTTCCTCCATGAAAGCTGCTCTCCCAAGCATTCACAAATTCACAATTTACACAAATAATACTATATAACCCACCAAACATCAGATTTGTTTAAAAACTTTTTGCAGTTCTTTGATGCTGTTCATAGTAAATTTGCAGAATATCAATGCAGTTATTAATGTTTGTGTTTTCAGGCTAGTTGGAATGCAAAAGATCTATGTAAATGTATCCTCTGACTGCAGCTGCTGTGGAAAAAGAAGAAATTATAAGGAAGGTAAGAAACTTTGCTTTGATGATTTCTCATTAGAGGTTTCACTTCCTTAACCACCCCATCTCATCATCCTCCTTGTCCCACTGGTGATGTGGCATGCAGAATGCTGACTCAGGAGTACGTGCCCCAGATTCTCCTCCTTACTGCCTTTTTTGCTTACATGTCATTGCCTGCTTTGCTCCAATCCCAGACCTTCCAGTGTCATTCAGCACATCTCCTCTCTCTTTGGGATAAAAAGTGTGAAGCAACAGAAAGTACAAGAATTTGCAGCATAGCAAGTCTGTAGTTTCACTAGGCAGAGCAAGGCAGAGCCAGTACCACACCACATCCTTGTTACTCCAGTGCCCTCTGCCGAAGTAACCATCTCCTTGGCTTCTGAGTCCCGCTGGGCAGGGGCAGGAGCCTCTGCCAAGAGCCATATGCTGCCACCTCTTTATCTTACACTTTACTTCCTTGGTGTATTTCCTTTTCTATTCTGTCTCAACAGAAAAGCAGAAATATGACTCCTTATTTCCTTTTCTTGCTCCAGTGGGACTTAGGTTGAAGTTTGTTCTTTTCCTTCATAGCATTGCTGCATCACATTTTACAGCAGCCTCTTAATGAGCTTAGGAAGGTAACACATATGCTGGGATGATAAACAATTAAGACTATTACATTTTATAAGAATTCCAGCGTGTGTGTGTGTATATAAAGCCGAAAACCACCTAAATTAACAATGTAATTTTTGTTCCTTTCTGGGAAGTTTACTCATGTACTATAAAACTGGGAGAAAATGAGAGACAGGTAAGGCGATACAGTCAGTACCTTTGTTTAGCTGCATGTAAACCCACAGCTTACTCTCATTTTGCAGGGGAAGCTAAATTGTAAAGGTTAAGCAACTTTTCATGTTCACACAGCAAGCAGTGGCAAGATGAGGAGTCTGGTCTCCTGTTCCAACCACTAGACCTTGTGCATCCTCCATTCTCATGCAAGTTACAGTAATTACATTAAGACTAAACTGCCATCTGAGTAATTTTTCCGATTGAATTTCCCAAGGAAAGCACTCTTACCACATGTAAAAGGTAGGAATGTCTTACATCTCTGTAGTCATATCACATTTCTGCAATAAAAGAAAATGTGCTGATGATTTCCTGGAATTATCCTTGCTTTATGTTATCCATAAAGACTCCAAGTTTGGTACTGGTTGATTTGAGAACACAAGACTTCCCCAGTGCATCTTCCAAGAAATAGGACTGTCAATTCCCACAGGAAAATCAAGGGCCAACCTTAGCTAATCCTAACACATGAATAAATGCATAAAGCATGTTTGGGTGTTTTTATATTAGTGTGGCTCTCAAGGAGCTGCTGCTTATTCAGATCTCAGTTCTCAGAGATTTTATTTAGAAAGTATATTGTTCAGGTAATGGCAGAGGGACATGTTTTATACTCCTCAGTGGCTTTTCAAAAGAGATAGAAACAAAAATCAATTTTATAATACACAAATATATATTTAATATACATATTTTTATATATATATGTAGCTGCAGCATATGCTTGATAAACAGTCCACAAAATATTATTTTCAGTGAAAACCCATCAAAATTTGTTTAGGTGGGCTGAGATTACTTTTTGGAGATCATAGCTGTATGGTAATTTCTGTTAGTCTTTTACCAGGTTCTATATACCATTTCTTCTCTGTCAGGCACACATGCAAGCGCCTGTGGATACAAAAATGCTGCTAGCAAGAATTTTCTTGCTATTTTCTAAGTCCATGAGAGACTTTTCTCTCTCACAGAAAATAGTAGCAGAGTTCTATAAACAATGAAACGCGTGCAACCTTGAGAAGCCTTGTTTATAGTATAGTAGAACAATATTTTGACAATGGATGTTTTAGGATTTTAGCCAATCACCCCCAAGGGGTGGCTGATCCTTTGTCCAATTAGACTATGAAGAAAAAAGTCTATAAAAGAGTTTGCAAAATAATTAAATAAATCAATCTTGCTGCACAGTTCCTGCCAGCTGGATCTTCTCCCCTCCTCCCTACAGCTGTGGGACATGGTAATATTTTACAGCACTAATAAACCCCCACCTTTTTTATAAGAATTTCCTCCTCCAGTTTTAAATTTCTTTTCAGCACAGTATTCTCAGTTTCCTCCCATTACTCTACTGGTAAAAAGCTGTTAAACATCATTCCAGCAGTTCAATTTCAGCAGGAAACACTGAAATTTCTGTATTGTAAATGTACAGTACAGTTTATTCCTGTTTTGGTAAATTTTCTTCTGGTTTTGGTAAATTTTCATCAAGAATTACATCATTAAGCCTAGCATTTAAGGATTTTTTTTTTAATTTGACATTTCAACTGTTATTTTTTTGAAATTGCTTAAGAAGAAGACAGATTTTGTAAAAAGAAGTTGCTATCTTTTCATTGTTTATAAAAGATTTTTTTCAAGCTTTCTCAGAGGCTTTTATAATCTGACATGCCATAATGATGTTCCCTACTCTTCTTTGATTCTAGCAGGTGAAGGAAACAGCATTTACAGAAGAAAAAGGAAAATCACTGAAGGGCATCAGTAAGTTGACTGAAAGTTAGTAATACTAGAGTGGGCTCTTATTACCAGACAGAAAGAGATAGCATTTGTGGTTTGGTGAGTTAGCTATTTTTGATGTTATTTTTCTACATAAGCTACTGATACAATTGCTAAAGAAAAAACAGTGAAAGGATCAGAACATCCTGTGAGCACAGATAGAGCTTACATTTTGTATATTAAACTCATTTATTTTTAGCAAGAGTGTCATCAGTTTCTCAGAGATGAATCAATATTTTTTATATGCTCATTGAGGCACATGGAACACACAAGTCTTAGCCTGTTAACAAATGCCAGCTATTTTGAGAAACACACTTTCTGTTCTGCTAGGGAAATTTCTTGTTCTCGTACATAAGGCCACAGTATCTCCACTCTTGTTTGTCCCCAGTGCTTTTGGTCTTATGGTGCCTTTGCTAGGCAGATGTGTTACCTGCATTAAAAATATGAGCCATAAAATAACTTAGTCATCTTCCTTCTGAAGTCCTCAGCCTTTACAACTTGAATGTAGTTGGACTTCAGCAATTCGATATCAGAAGGTGGTTTGTGTGGCAGTTTATTACAGAGTCTTCCAGGCAGCTGTTTTTCTTATCATTGTTTCCATTAACACCGTGCTCTGGAAAAAAGAAAAGGAAAGAAAAGGAGTGTCCTGTATTTTCTTACACAAATCCCACCTTCTCCTTGGACTTGCTTCCACAGGAAGCACATAGGCCTGTATGCACTTATTTGCATATTAAATAGACAAGACAGAAAACTGTTTCTACCCTACATAGATGAGTCAAACACTGAATACCAGTTGAGGGCAAACACAGTCATGCACTGATCTCTCAGGTGCAGCAGCTAAAACTCACAAGGTTTGGGAGGCAGAGGCTGAAACCAGCTGTACTGGTTTTGCATGGCTTGGTTTTTGGTAGCGGGGGGGGGGGGGGGCTACAGGGGTGGCTTCTGTGAGAAGTTGCTAGAAGCTTCCTCCATGTCTGGTAAAGCCAATCCCTGGTGGCACCAAAGATGGACATAATGCTGGCCAAGGCTAGGCCAATTAGAAATGGTGGTAATGCCTCTGTGATAGCAGATTTATGAATAAAGAAAAAAAAGTTGTTGCACAGCTGTAATCATGGCCAGAGAAAAGCGGGGTGAGAATATGTGAGAAGAACAGCTTTTCAGACATCAAGGGGCAGTGAAGAAGAGGCAGGAGGTGTTTCAGGAGCTGGAACTGAGATTCCTCTGCAGCCTGTGGAGAAGACCATGGTGAAGCAGCTGTGCCCCTGCAGCCCATGAACGTACATGAAGATGCAGTAATCCACCCACAGGCTGTGGAAGAGCCCCACGCCAGAGCAGGGGGATGCCTGAGAGGAGGCTGTGACTGCATGGGAAGCCCATGGGGAGAGAGCAGCCTGTCCTTGAAGGACTGCACCCTGTGGAAGAGTGACCCATGCTGCAGCAGTCTGGGGAGGAGTGTTGCCTGTGGGATGGACTCACATTGCAGCAGTTGCAGAGAACTGTTGCTTGTGAGATGGACTTAAGTTAGAGAAGTTCACGAAGAACTGTCTCCCGTGGGAGGGACCACACAGTGCAGCAAAGGAATTACTCCTCTCCATGAGCAGCAGAAGAAACCATGGATGATGAACTGACCATAACCCCCATTCCCTGTCTCCCTGCGTCGCTGGGGTAGGAGGTAGAGCTGGGAAAGCGGGGTGGGGGGAAGGTGTTTTTACAGGTTTATTTTACTTCTCATTATCCTGCTTTGGTTTTGTTAGTAATAAATTCAGTTTGTATCTCTAATTAGAGCCTGTTTTGCCCATGATGGTAGTTGAGTGATTTCTCACAGTCTGTACCTCAACCCATGAACCCTTCATTAGACTTTCTCTCCACTGTCCAGTTGCAGAGGGGAGTGAGAGACAGGCTTTGGTGGGTGCTGGGCATCTGGTCAGTGTCAACCCACTACCGCGTTGTGTGGTGGCCAGTGAACTTACGTTATAAGGGACAGAAAGCGCTCAGTAAGACAAGTCCCTAGTACCACAAGAACCTCTTAGGTTAAGGTGACCAGAAAGGCTTCTCCCAGGATGCATTGTTCTGTTATAGTAATCCATCCCAGTTTGGCTTCTCCGGTCGGCTGTTAGCCTCTATCCAGAGCTTCCCCATTGGTCCCTGCTCCCTAGTCCCGCCTTTTCCCTGCCCCCAGATAAAACCCTGGGTTCGCCGTTGTTCTTGTCTTTGCCTCTGGACCCTTCCACGGTGTGGAAGCTATAAATGCTCTGATGGGTACCCATGCAAAGAACCTTCCTGCCTCTTTGCTGCCAACAGTATTACTGAAGCTATCCATGTGTTTGTGCGTGCACGCGTGTAAGCCCACAGAGCCAGACAGAGACAGTAATAGCGTTGCATTTCTCAAGCTCACAAATAAAAAGGAGAATCCTAGGAATGCAGTATTAAAATTCTAAAGCTCTCACCCTCAGTTTGCCTTTCAGTGCCTTTAGTCAGCTGCTAAAAGGGCAAAACCAGAGAGATAGAAACCATAGCATAGAATCATTTAGGTTGGAAAAGACCATTTGGATTATTCAGTCTGCTTAATCACATTATGGGCTGGGAGATCCTCATCAGTCTCTCTAGAGTGGCTTTCTATTCTTCTTTTTCAGGGCTTGCACTGTCTAGTATTTGTTTCCTGACCTCTGTGTACTCCACTTCCCTTTTCCCAAGTATCTTACAGGGAGAGCAGGGCTGTGGGTGGTGCTAGGATTAATGTGCACACCATACATCAACTGGCTTCTGGAAGATCCAGGTCTGTGGGGAAGGACCTGTGAGGGAAGGCTGTCATCCTGAATCACAATCAGCACTTTAGGAGGAGACAGTGCAGAAGAACTGGTTTGCACCAAATAAATCTACATGTCTGGCATGTACTACCATTAACATAAATGAATCTCAGCAAAGACCACAACAAAACTGTGTCCCTGTGAAATACTATTCAGAAGACCAGTGCAACTCTCTGGAACTCCAGCCATATATGTTTATCAGCAGGAGATAAATACATAACCTTTATATTAAAATATTAAAATGCAGATGGGCCTAGGCACAATTTATATAACCAGTACCTCCATAAGAGGCTCTGCACGTGTACAGTCTAGGGAATTATTCTGGGTAAAAGTACAGGAAAAGAGTACTTACCTCCTTGGTGGGAGAGACAATTTTGGTATCACTACCCTTTTTCACCGGTGAAGGTGAAAAGAAAATCAAGTTGGATCCACCATTCCCACCTGAAATCTGTGTTAGGTCCCTGTAATTCTGTACAATTATTCAACACTGAGCTGCAGCACATCTTAATAAATTACTGTTTCTCAGATTTTTGGAAGTTCTCTGCCACAGGAGTCCACTAATATCAGACAAGAATGGCTTGGTTGTCCTTCATTGTTTGGCTTGTCTCTGAAGTCTGAGAAAGACCTGCGCTCTGGTAACCTTGAATCCCATACCCATCACTGCTCAGCTGCCTTTTTAGGTGTCAGATCTTACCAGCAGCCAAGTGATGGATATTTTTCTCAGAAAACAATTCTCACACAACTTCCAATTTTCTTATTCTTCAGAACTTGAACAGGAAGGGATTGCTCTGGGGGTCGGGGTTCTATCACAGATACACTGTTAAGTATAGTGTATATACACTGGCAACAGAGAAGGCTTTATCTCCCCATATAAACACAGACTTCCTTGCTTACTTCTTACACCTTTGTAGGGTTTCCCAAATGAAGCCTGCCGATTGAAGGTTACCACAGAAGGGCCTAGAGTTACAAACACTTTACTGATGTGAAAATTCAGGAGCACTGCTTCAAGGAAGCTTTTAGGCACATCTTTCATTTTTTAAGGAGGTCAGTACATTTGCATTTATGGCTACTTGTCACACATTTTTGTGCTTACCTGATTTTCTTTCTTATAGCTAAACCAAGATAAAGATCTTGTAAGTTATCAGAATGAAATGTAAGCATTGGAACTATGAAAGTAACGGGAAAAAATATTGTTGATGCTATAAAAGATTTTACTTCATTTTTTTTGCAAGAGCACTATAATCTCCTGAGCAACTCAAGGAAAGTGCAGTTATAGCCTGATACAAATACGTCTACAGCAGGTAAGTAAGCAGCTCTGGTGGTGAGCTGTGTACTGTAACACATACAGCAGTTATGCAAAATATATATAGGGAAGACTGGTCTGACTTTCCACACTCTGTGGTTTCTTAATTTTGATACAAATATAGACTTCATCATTGTTTTTTCACAATGCCATACATGAGAAAGATTAAAAGTCACAGTTATAAGACCTCCATAAAACATACGCTGTCAAGTGAATGAGTAGTATGTGCACAGTGAAGTGATAACTTATGTGGCACAGCAGGTCTACAGAATATCAATATAATCCTTGTCAGCTTTTGCATGAAAAAGACTTAATTTTTCCAGACCTACTTCATATAAAAATGTTACCCTGAGATACATAAAAGTATTAAAATTAGTCTTTCTTTCAATTATGCCATTAAATCTTTGCTCAATACTAATGCAATTATCAAATCCATGTTTCTCAGGAGGCAGCTTCCTTGGTACCAATTCTATTTCACTCCCCACCTCAAACCAGAAGGGATTCTCCTGTCATCCTACTGACCATTTACCAAGCAGAGCTCCCCAGTTTAGCAATGCCATTTGAAGCCTGGCACTCAATTCAGATATTGCAGGGCAGGGACAAGAAGGCCACAAACAGCCCAGACACTGTTTCCTGGCACACGGAAAGAATAAGCACAATGCTTTTGCATTTCTGTGATCATTTATGTAGTCACACACAGTTAGAATTGGCTGAAATGCAATTTAAAAAAATAAAATTTATTTTGAGAAATTTAGAAATTAAAGGAAACCCTGCTCCCATCAGGAACCTGCCAGCCAGGTAAGTGTTCTGCTGAGCCTGGTGGGAGACAGGAACATTGCTTCTCCTCACACAGGCACGGGACATGCTGACATGTGCATGGTGTTATGCAGATGTCTTCAGCTCTGTCTCATGAACTACAGATCATATTCTAAAAAGTGTATTGCTGCAGTAGGGCTGCTGCTCTTTTTTTAACATTTAGAATCTCAGCAGAAAATTTTGCAGTTTTAATTAAAAAGATATTAGAGGGTTATGCATTTATATACCACAAGAGTAGTCCTGGATGCAGTTTTGAAACGGTTCTGAAATACTAAGTCGTGTCTTAATTACAACAATTTATTCCCTGGTTGTAAGGGCTTTGGGTGGGTTCGGACGGTCGGGACGGACGGAGACGAGAAATCTCTGAAGTCAGATCTTGGAACATGCGGTTTATTGCAAAGGGCGTGGGTACAGGGGCACTGCTTAGAGCTGCCAGCCGCAGCTCGGAGCAGGCCCAAGAGAGCAAGAGTGTAAGCGGGTAAGTAAAGAGAGAGAGAGAGTGAGAGGAATGAGAGTGAAGAAGTAGTGAGAGAGAATGTCTGAAGTCCTGGTTACAATACAATAAATCATCTTCTGTACTAAATATTCTAATTGTCACTAACCAATCTAATACAAGATACAAATCCTATAGCATTTACATACAGCCTGTAAGAGTTCTTATATTACCATAGAGTGTTACATCTTAACTTCTAAAAACTACTCTTTGGACCCCTTCTGCTGAGCTAGTAGGGTCTGCTCTGACCCTTGGACCTGCCTGCAAGCAGAGGGTATTGTTTAATCAAGAGGGGATTACCTTCAGTCGGCCATACCATTGTTTTCCAGTTGTTCAGTAACTAAGACTTGGTATTTCAAAAGAGGCTTTCATTTCGATGTCGCCTGTAGTTTTCATATTTCCAAAATCTTTTGTCAGGCAATCATATTTATAAGGCTTTCCTGTTTCATCTTCCCCAACACCTGGTTATAATGCTCTTTATCATACAAGCTCAGTCTCTTTTACTGCTTTTCTGGATTAATATAAAGTCACATGAATTATCTTTTGTCAGTAATCCCTCACAGGTCTTTATATTTGTCTTATTTATTATGATATCTCATGTCTATAAGGTACTAATGTTCTAAGGAGTAGCTGCATTGCTCAATGAAACAAGCAAAAGTAACAAGGAATTTAAGCCCAAAATTTGTAAACCTGCAACATGCAAAAAGCTCATACCATGTCTCATTAAAATATAGCACTAATACCTAAGAATAACAAATAGTTGTTTCAGTTCTACAGAAATAATGTTGGTAACTTTTTAAATCTCATAGACACAATCTCACTTTTAATTAAAATTTGTGTGGTTGTTCATTTACAGATTATCTCATTAACTGTCAAAATGCTTTATAGTTGTTCATTAGGAATCCAGGATTAAATTCCATTCAGTCTCAGTTCTGGGTGACTGTGAGTACTGCAGATCTCAATTTATTCTCTGTAAAATAGAAAAATACGGGTTTTTGAGGCAGATAAAGGTAAAATTCAGTCTGTAAAAGTAATTCAATATAATAAAATGTTCACATTTTCATCTTAACTCTAGAAACAGCATTTTCTGCTGAAAACCAGCTTTTGCTTCAGTGGCAACCATTCTTGGATTCTCACTGACTTGTTCTGCCAGAACAGGGAGGGGAGTCAGGATCCATAGGGGAAGGGAAAGGCCAGGTGAGGGTAGAGGGAGGGTGGACAGGAGGGGTAGAGGGGGAATAGAGGGGGTTTGGGTTGGGTAGCAGGGTAGGGACGGGGGAGGAAGAAGGGGTAGGGGGGTTGGGTTGTGTGGGGAGAGGAGAAGGGTTCTGCTTTAAATTAAAAACACATTGGGAAAAATGAATCTGTGTAGGAACACATGTCTAATTTCCTCTCCTGGATGTGTTTTTATGTGATCAGCTCTGATTCCAACTGCTCCCAGGGGATTTTCATCTTGTGGGGTTATAAAGTGCTTCCAGGGGCTGAGCACATCAGAAAATAATGGGAAAACTACCCGGATCAGGCAGTGGAGCCTCTCTTAGGCATCCCAAAGGTCTGGCAGCATGCAGCATTCCTGGCTGGAATTTGAGGGGTCCCAGCACAGCCCCTTCATAATGTCCCTGTGAAACTGACACTGCCCAGCATCCCTGAACAGGGTTTGGGGGATCCAGCACAGGCCCCCCAGCACATCCCACTGCTTCCTCAAGTCCCCTTTAACCAGGATCATTTTTTGGGGTGGGGGCACCCACACCCAGCAGAACTGGCTTTAAACACTTTTGGGAAATCTCCCCTCTTCCCTCCTCACTGAATTCCCACTGCCAAAACCCAGCCTGAGGCCCAGCTCCCCTTCCCCTGTCTCAATCTCTTCAAGGAACTGGACTTGAATTTTCCAATCCAGCAGGGCAGCAATGCTGTTCTCCTTATTGTGTATCTTAATTACAGTAATTGCTTAAGAAATAATTAAAGGGAATTAAAAGAATGAAGAGACAATAAAGAAAAGCTGCCAGCTCAAATCAAGGGATACAATTTGCTTCAAGTAACCAATTAAAATGTACCCACTAAAATCACAATGATACCACATTTTTCTTTTAAATCAAGTTAGAGATAAATATTGCAGAATATAAAAGAGTCTTTTGAACCCCTGTAGTGGTTTGGTTCAAAATATCCATTACTTACTTATTTTGCTTCTGTGAAATAAGAATTAGGAGAAAGCAAAGCAGGCACAAAACTTAAAAGAATATAAAAAAGTTTATTAACAGACCTAAAAGAAGGAAAAAAAAAAAAAATCATACCACACTATTACAGCTGGTGGTGGGGTCCGTGGCTGCGACCCAGGAAGATATGACCGGTCCGGGGAGATGGTCCCGAAAGGAATCGCCTGCCCGAGGTCTGGTATCTTCCTCTCAGCTGCTGGCAGAGGGGCCCTTGCAGAGGCTGTCAGCTCTTTAGTGATTATCAGCTCGTGATTTCAGCTCAGCTCTGCAGGGCAGCCTCTAGGCCAAACCAGACCGGAGAGAGAGACGAGAAGACCCGTATGGCTGGTTCCGCACGAAGGTAGCTTTATTGGGGGTTCCCTCCGGCGAAGGGAAGGCCAGTGACAAGCTCTCTCCCACAGAGGTGAACTTGTCTTCTTTTATAGGGATACAGGGGATCAGCAAGGGGACCAATGGGTTACAGAGGGTCTGGGATAGACCAATGGGTTACAGAAAGATCTGCATAGGGTCTCCCAAAGGATTGTGGGTCTACTTTTCCTCACCATGACTCAAAGTCCTTTCCTTTCCAGGGAGTCCTGCTGGGTGATTGCGAAATCTCTTATCTCAGCAGACATCCCTCCAGGGCAGTGGCTGGGTATATCCCACACCACACCTTCAGAACACTTCTCCTCCCCCCACCTTTCTCCCTTCTCCCACTGACAATGTAAAAAGACAACCCTTGAGATTTTCAGTCAGTTTACCACCTCTATATTAATCTCTTTTTCAGCTCACTTAGGGAGAGGAGTCTCTCTTGCTCATGCTATGCAGACATCTCCACAAGAAACAGTTCTCTCATGACTTCAATGTCACAGCAAGACAGGCGCCCGGGTTGGTTCTCTGCTTGCACGTGAAAGTCCCTTCCCCTGACTTACTTTCCCCACAACTGCTTTTGAGGGTCTAATCTTGAGCTAACGGAGTACCATTTTAAGGATGAGCTGTTCAGAAGCAAAGGTTCTCTTCACCTATCTCTGGGAGCATCTTCATCTCTAGGAATAGAGGCCCTCCTCCTCCCGTGGCAGTAAGGGTCCTCATGATTTTCATCTCTAGGAACAGAGGTTTTCTCCTTCCCTGGGAGCAAGGGTCCTCATCAAATTACAGCTACTGTCATTTGCTTATTTCAGCACAAGTACTTTTGCTCACAATTACAGTTTGAACGCTCCAACCCCCCATGCTTTCATGAAATAACAGTGGGTATTCTGATGTATCATAGTCCATCACCACAGCTTTACAACAGAATATCAGCTTCTGAGCTTGAAGCACCTCCTCTTTCTCCTCCCTCAGGGTTTCAGCTCTTCCTTCTTTAAGGACTTTGGTGTGTCTCTCTGGTGTTCTCTTCACTTGCTGTCACCTTTCCCTTTCCTCTGACTCGGGAGAGGATTGATGTCTGCAGGCTTCATCTGTTCTGGAGGAAACTTACAGCACTAAAAAAGGGTTAATCTCACCCGGCCCCGCAGCTGGAGTTCACTTATTGCTGTTGGTCACATGATCTTTACCAGGCAGGGCAGCCTCAGATGAATCTTCGGCCGAACTGGGTGGGAGGGGGGGAGGGGGGTGGAGGAGCCGGGCTGCACTGCCTGCACGGAGCAGGGCTGTGGAGGGGGGCGGTGGAGCAAGGCAATAAAAACTCACATCCCTGAGAGAGATAAAAACAGATGGAAAAAATGCAACATGTGGTGATGAAAAGAGAATGGAATAATTGGAATAATTTTAAATGGGTAAGAGGAAACAGGGGAGGTTTAGATTTGATATTGGGAAGTCTCTTAGTAGAAAGGGTGTCCATCCCTGGTGCAGCTGCCCAGGGCAGTGGTGAAGGTCCCATCCCTGGAGGGATTTAAAGCCGTGTGGATGTGGCACTTGAAGACATGGGACAGTGGTGGCCTTGGCAGCACTGGGGGAACGGTTGGGCACCGTGATCTCTGAAGGCTTCTCCAACCTGAACAATTCCATGATTCCAAGGACACTCTGTATGTGGGCAGCACAGACAGACCTGTGCCTGCTGCAAATGTCATTTCACTTCCTCTCCTTTGCTTGCTTGCCAAATATTCCCTGGTGACAGGGAACATGGGAGCACTCCTTGTTGCAGGAGAAGCCAGCAGGATCAGATCAAATTCCCTTCAGAAAGAGCTAACAGGATCCAGCCAGTACTGCCCCCAGCTGCTTGGGAAGCTCCCATTCCCTTCCAGTAGCAAAAATGAGGGAAATCAGCTCATGCTGAGAGACAATGACATGAGAGCTATGGGGACAGAACAGCAGAGATGGGAGAAGAGCAACAACAGTGGTTTCCAAAGGGAACACCTGCCAAATCAACCTCCAGGAAGTGCAGAAAACGTCTTCCAACTCAGTAGTGAGTCAATATATTCTTGTCTTCTACTCACACACCTTTCAGCCACAGCCAGGAGCTTCTCTGGATGGAAGGTCCCCTCCAAGTCCATGGATGTGGCTTTTGCCTTGCCACCCCCACAGTCCATGGGGAGCTAAAGGAGAAGGAAAGGAATGACCAGGGAATAAAGTATCCATAAATACAGTAGATATTGCCACATACCCTTACCAAGGTCATAGAAAAAATAATATCCCAAGTTATTGTGATTAAAGTCCCATTTAGTGCAGAAAAGTGAGAGGAAGGATTCCTGGTCCCCATCTCTGACACCTTTGTTGTATTACCTGTCACACCAGAGTGCCAGGACAAGGAGGAATGGCTTCCCACTGACAGAGGGTAGAGATAGATGGGGTATTGGGAAGAAATTCTTCCCTGTGAGGGTGGTGAGGTCCCGGCACAGGTTGCCCAGAGAAGCTGTGGCTGCCTAGCAGTGCTCAAGACCAGGTCTAGTGGAAGGTGTCCCTGCCCATGGAACTGGATGGTCCCTTCTAACCCAAACTATCCCAGGATTCCATGATTCCACACAAGAGGACAGGTGCTCAACTTTGAGCTGAGAAGTTTTTCAATGATAATAAATATAATAATAATAAAATGATCAAATTAAGTCCAAGCCTCTAGTATTTAATGGAATAGCAACCTCTAGAGAGTAAACACCTCAAAAGTCAAGGAAAGTGCCCAAAATAGCAAATATCCCTAGGCTGTGGTGTCTGAATATTGGATTGTAATGAAGTGAACCACCCACTTGACAGGTGACTGCCAGGCTGTGACACAGCTGAGTCTTCCCAGTATGGAATTCTCTGAATAACTCTGTTATGGACCCCATTTCTATTTCTCCTGAAGGGAAAATAACAATAATGACAAACAATAGAAATTAAAAGGTCACATGCTAAAGATACAGATACCTACATCGATAGAGAGAGAGATATATATATACACCACATACGAAATACTAGATTTATAGTTGAACACTTTATTTGGCTGAAAGTTTCAAAACTGACTGAGAAAAGTGGTTGTCATCCTGAGGGTTGTTCATGCTGTGGATAAGAAGTTCAGGTATATTTTTGAAGACACTGAAGAGCTGAAATTACTTGTTTTCATTTTTGGATTACCAGAGCAATGGGGAGATGGTGATACCTGGTTTTGTTTTCCATAAATACATCAGGAACTTAAATAAACCAGGAACATCAAAAAATGGACAGCTCTTGGTCTTGCATCATGACTAAAAGGGTTAAAAACTATCTCTGCAGCTTTTAAAATAAAAGCAGTTGTTCAAGAGCAGTCCTAGAGATCTTTCATCTAACCAGGACTTGTCTGACATGGTTCTGTGGAAGGATCATGTTCATGGGAAAACCCCACCCCAATAATTGAGGTTAAGCAGGAAAGAGAAATAATAATGCTGACCTTCAAGCAGTTTACCCAGCTCTTTGCAGCCAGTGGTGATCTGGATGATCTCTGACCATTGCTGGTGGAATTCTGTGGCTGTGGTGACACCCATGGGAGTCAGTTTGGCTGCCTCAGCCTGAGGGAAACCCAAACTGAGCAGTGCCAGGAGAGTTCATGCCGTTCATTAACCCCCCAGTAATTAATATTTCCTGCCTTGTGGATATGCACCAGTATCATTCCATGCAGATTTTACTTTATAGACCTTCCTTGAGTTGGTACTTCTGAACATAACTGAAATTCTGCTCTGAGAAAAAGCTCCAATATCCCTTTTGTGTGTTTTATGGAAATATTCTCCCCTTGAACTCATCTCTTCTCTTCTCTGAGCTTTAGGGACTTGTTGGTCCTGGGGTTTCATCAAGAGAAGCACTGAGTGGGTGGATACCCAGCCTGAGCAACTGTGGAAATGCACATCCAACTCTGGAGCAGACAGGCTGGAATGTTGTCTGAGCACCGAACACCACAGCCCCAAGCACCAGCAGTCTGGAGATGCTCTGGATTGCACTTCACAGCCTTAGTCGATCCCACATGGGAAAGCCAAGTGGTTTTCCCTCCTCTGAGAGAGGAAAACACACAACAGCAAGGGCTGTCCCAGCTGACCTGGCACTCGTGAGCAGCTGTATCACTGAACAGGATCTTCCATTGTGTCTTTCACTGCTACTGGAAAATACTGCAAGGCCTGTGGGTCTGGGGTTTAAAAGCTACTTTTGGGTCAGCAAAAAGGTCTCTGGCTGGGACAATTCACTGATAGATCCTGAAATCTGTTTCAAAGTGTATAAAAACCCACAGAAAAAGGTGCCGAGTGCTTGGGAGTTCAATGTGCTTTGGGCACAGGTCCCCTGAACCACATGGAAATGGTCGCAAGCCTGGCTTTGGGCTGCTCCCCCTGCACATTGTGCTCTTCAGAGCAGCCATTATGCCTGGGAAGGCCACGAAAAAAGGAAGGGGTGTTGGAGGCCTTCTGGGAACCCCCAGCCCCACTTCCAGTGAGCAATGAGACTGTCAGTACCTGCAGCCCTCACCCCATTTAGTGTCACTTAGTGGGTGGTTCCTGATGTTGCACTTGGGGATGTGAGTCGGGGGTGGCCCTGGCAGTGCTGGGGCAGCAGTTGGATCTGATGGTCTCATAGGGCTTCTCCAGTCTCAGGGATTCCATGGGATGCCCAGGGACTGTCCCAGCTGAACAGGCAGGCACAGGAAGGTGTCACACAAAGAATAAATTGCCATGAGCCAGAGCACTCCAGGACATCCTTGAGAGAGTGCAGAGAGCAGGAAAAGACACAGTTACAGCACTGATCCTGCTCCATGCTTTGCCTGTGGGGCATGAACACCATTTCATCCTGATTCTGACAGCTCCAAGGAAAATAACTATTGAGGTGGCACTGAAGATGCTACTTTCTTGACACTCCTGGCCCAGAACCACGGCCCAGCAGGTTTCTGTGGGAATCTGAATTATTTGTGTAGTTCAGAAGCTGCACATCCCTAAAGCACTCCTTTGGGAACATGAAGCTTCTCACAGGCATTTTGTACTTCAATGTGCACTTTCAGCACATTGAGACAATTTAAATCACAATGAGGTCACTTGGTGATAACACAGCATCAGATCAGGGACATCAGGAGACTCACCAGACAACATTCACTCTCCATGGGCTCGCCATTCCCATCGCTCCAGCTGCAGCATCCTCATTTCTCACAGTTCTGTTTCAAGGACTCCTCTCAGGAAATGGATCTCGATGCTCCCAGTAGCAAATCCTCAAGGGAATTTTTACTCCCTGCAAACAGCAGGAATGACCAAGGACAGCTGCTGTCAAAGGAAAAGCGGAGGATTGTGATTGATCAGACACCTTTCCCTGTGAAGGCTTCAGTTCCTACCTTCATCCCTGAGCAGCTTTGCCTCAGTCCCACCCACCTGCTCCAAAATGGCTCAGTGGGGTTTAACTCTAGTTCTTTGGATCTGCCCATCGCCACCGCTCTGGCAGCCAGCACCAACAGCACAGCAGGGAAACACCTTATCAGATACAGGCAGACACACCAAAGCCACCAGGTCCTGCAGCACAGCTTCTTGTGCTTCAGGGCCTATATTTTTTGGTACAGATTCACTGGAAGTTAACCTCATAAAAATCATCTGGCCAGACTTAACATTAACCCAGAAGTTTCAGTGCATCACTGCACCACTGGGATTCCAGCTACTGTATGAGCTGTGAGAAGCAGTGAAGAAATTGGGACCTCACAGGTAAATCAGGGGCAGCTGCTCAGCCAACAGTGGCTGCAATAAAGGTACTGAGCAAGCACCTCACCGAAGCTACATTAAAAGAAATGCTACAATAAAAGAAACCTTGAGAATCACTTCAGTGTTGAATTCCTAAAGCAAAACCAAAAGGGATTTTTAGATGCTTGGGAGAAGTCCATCCCATTTTAATCAATTTCTGGGGCTTGTTTCCAGCCTGCTGGTGTTCATTTCCCAGCTCACATGTGGCTGCCAGCATTAGAGCTGGTTCCAGACACCTACACACATGGCAGCTGCAAGTTGTCATTTCAGCAGTTCCTGGGGACATGAACACCACCCACATCTCCCACCTTGCTGAGCCCAGAGTCCATCCAGCACTCACAGAGAGCTGCTGGGTGGTGAAATTCTCCCTGCTCCCCCTGCCTGGGAAACCCTGCTTGCAGCTCCTGTCCCCCTGACACAAGGGAACTAGGAGTTAAGAGATAATATATTAGGAGCTGCCTGTTGAATGATATATACTGCTTGCTTACTGTGCTTGCCAAAAGCAGGAAGGGAGGATGCCAGGCTATTGATAAAAGAAGCAACCGTGACTGGATTCCTGCTTTCTGGACTCCTAAACCGGCCAAAACTGATGCCTTGAGAGGCCTCCTAGAAACAGAGACAAGACAGGAGTAAAGGATTAAAAGAGGTATTTATTTGAAAGGTCTTCAAAGGTACACCCTGGGGAGCTTGAAGCTATTCTCAAAATGGACCCCAAGATGGACCCCAGGTCATGAGTTCTTCACCCTTTTATAGGTTTGGTTCATTTGCATAGCAGGGTTAATTCTCCAATTAAAGCTTCCGTTTTCCCCTCAGCTTGCCCCCTCCCTTAGCGGCTCTTTGGTTTATACTTTTTGCCTAGGACAGTCTTGGTGTCCTTGGAAAGCAGGGCCAGAGAGGCTTTGTTATGTCTGCCTAGCATGAGAGAGCAGAAATTAACAGGCTACGAGAAACTTCAGAGTCACACACCAAGCAGTACAGAATTCAAAAAATATAAAAGTTAAAACCTAAGGCATCATTTCCCCCCCTTAGGAGGCTTGACAAGGCCTCTATCTTGTTGAGACTCTGTTCCAAATATTCTAAATATCTACTAATAATATGTGTCTAATAGCAGTATATATCTATAAACAAGTATTATAATTACAATCATTATAAACAATCTTCAATTCAGGGTCAGTTTGGTAACCATGAAACCAGGATGTGTGTTGCAGCGGGGATACTGTAACACGCATATCAAACAAGGAGTCCCATGGAAAAGAAATTATATATGGACAGATTCTTGATAGATGTTTCAGAGATGTTTATTTCTCCAGCCATATGGCCGGGCTCTCCTGAGGAACTGTTCAATCGTGGGACCCGAGCGTCCTTCCCCACGCAGGGGAACACAAACCAACCAATGGCGAGTGAGGCTGACCAGGGGCGAGGAAAACCCCATCTCTCTTCCCTCAGGGTCCCTCTCCCAGGACCACATGGCAGGGGGGAGGGACCCTGACATTTCACCCATTTATTTTTAATAAAAGGAGATGTAAAACTTAACATTGAAAACAACAAGGACAGTTTCAAAACAAAACAAGCCACTCTACTGAGTCTTTAAATGCCCATACAGATTCTGTGGAACATCTTAATGCTGACAGAAGGGAGACAGAACTCTCCGGGCATGCTTTGTGGGGAAATCGATGCAGGAGAGGATTTAATTTCTTCCCTCCCCCTTTTCATCCCCTACTCAGCATAGGAAAGGGATTTTTGGGGAAACAATTGGCAAAGGCATGGTTTTGTGAGGGAAACCATGGATGAAAAAACGGATTGGGAATACACTGGGGGTAATAGGATATAGCGTAAAAGGGAAAGGTGGGATTAGTAAAGGGAGACTGTAGGGGGGGCCTACAATGGAGATATTGTCTAACATGACTACGATTTTTAGCATATATACTGCCTTTTACAGGAACATCATCAGGCCCAGTGACCTGCAATGCTTGTAACCCTTTTCTACCTTGTATAATTTTGAATTCTACCACTTCTCCATCTCCCAAGCTTGGGATATATTTTTCAGGGTTATTCTTTTTAATAGCAGTTCTATGAACAAATATGTCTTGCTGGTTGTCACACCTTCTTATAAAACCATAATTTTGTTTAACATTATACCACTTTACTATTCCTAAAACCTTAGCTACTATGATATTTTCCTTTTTCCGAGTAGCTGCTGTTTTCTGTCTTGCTGCGTTCTTGCTTTCTCTTTTGCTCACTCCCGCATTGGAATTGCCAGGGCTGCCAGTGCTGCCAGGGCTGCCGGAGCTGCTCGTGCCTGCTCACTCTTCCTGGGGTCACACTCAAGGCCGCGCGGGCCAGGCTGGGCTGCACCGCTCAGTTCTCCATGTGTCGCCTCCTCTGGTCACGGCTTCGCTGCCGCTGCCTAGCACTGCAGCCACGTCTCAGCTGGGCCCCGGAGCGATGACTCCTCCACGCCCTGCTCCAGTGCGCGTTTTGGCTAGGTGCGTCTCCGCTCCACTGCTGCCAGCTGCCGCCCGCGCGCCGCCCCTCTCGGCCGGGCGTTCACGGGACTCGCTCCATCATGCGCTGTGTGGGGCTGGGCAGGCACCGCTGGGTCGCACCGCTCCCTCCGCGCCTCTCTCTGCCACCGACACTGCAGCTCGTGTGGCTCTGCCCACACGTGGGAACTGCCTCACTGCTGCTTGCAGAGGGCTTGGTCCACATGGCCTGGGTTGCACAGTCCCTGAGCCAGGCTTCCCTTCACCAGGACACAGCTGACATTGCTCAACAGTCTCGGTAATTAAATAATATTCACGAAAATACTCTTCCATCGGCATATGTTTTGACTCAAAAATTAACTGTGTCCAAACAGTGTTCCAAAAGTCTTTGGTAAGAATTAGATCCCAAGAAACACAGAAAAAGTTCTTAAACAACCATGCCAGGAAGTGTTTCAGTTCTTTTTGAGCTTGAATTAAGCTAAAATTTACAAATCGTTGTTCAAGAATCTTTTTAATTTTAAGATAAATGTCCATATGCAGCTCTGAGAGCCAAGAGTCTTCCCACGGTTCCTCCATAGTTTAGATATGGAATAGCAAAACAAAACAAGAAGAGGAATCGAAAGTTTCTAGGGTTTGCTCACACACATCAGTCGCTTAGGGATCGGGGATGGTTCTGCTCGCAATTCCCCGCCATTATGTTGCAGCGGGGATACTGTAACACGCATATCAAACAAGGAGTCCCATGGAAAAGAAATTATATATGGACAGATTCTTGATAGATGTTTCAGAGATGTTTATTTCTCCAGCCGCATGGCCGGGCTCTCCCGAGGAACTGTTCAATCGCGGGACCCGAGCGTCCTTCCCTGCGCAGGGGAACACAAACCAACCAATGGCGAGCGAGGCTGACCAGGGGCGAGGGAAACCCCATCTCTCTCCCCTCAGGGTCCCTCTCCCAGGGCTACATGGCAGGGGGGAGGGACCCCAACAGGTGTGGAAGATACTTTCAGCTTTGAATGTTATCTAATGTAAGATCTAAATTAATTCTCAAATTGTAAACAAATTTTGTTGCTCTTTTCACTTCAGTTTACATGTCAATTATTAGTTTTGTATCCAAATGAATGTCTTTGGATATACTTTGGACTAGAATACTTTGGACTAAAATTTAGTTCCAAACCTGAGCCAGGGTTACCAACTGTATAGATAATAACCACAGGAAAAAATCATTTAAACTACATCATCTTCATTTGTATCAGGCTCTGTTTTCTCAGTTGTTTCAGGAGCAGAAGTCTTCTTAACTCTGGAGTAGTGAATCCAGGGTCCTTTGCCAGCAACTTTGACTGCGGTGAGGGTGGTCAACAAGTCTCCACTTGGCCTGTAGAGGATCACTGTCCCACCACTTAACATAGACCCAATCTCCAGGCTGGAAGGGATGTGCAGGGGTGTCCAGTCCTATGGGTTTGGATAACACAATGTAATTCTGGAGCCTAAAGCCATCTCTGCAAATCAAATTTTCCCCTCATGTGAATTTCACCTGGAACATGTGGAATTTGATATGGCCTGCCATACAATATTTCATAGGGACTGATGTTATCCCTCCACCTTGATTGTATGTGGATCCTCAGCAAAGCTATAGGCAAGGCCTGAACCCACGTCATGGATGTCTCTTGACAAATTTTGCTGATTTGTGCCTTAAGGGTCCCATTCATGTGTTCCACCTTACTGCTTGCTTGGGGTCTGTAAGGTGTATGCAGATCCCAAGCAATTCCCAAAATCTGGCTAACCTCTTGAATCACATTTGCAACAAAATGTGGTCCCCTGTCCAAGGACATACCCAAAGGAACCCCAGACCTTGGTATTATATGATTAACCAAAAATTTTACCACTTCCTTGGCTGTGTTAGTGCGACAGGGGTAAGCTTCAGGCCATCCACTGAAGGTGTCAACCAATCTCAGGAGGCACCTGTATCCTTCTTTGTGTGGTAACTCAACAAAGTCAATTTGCCAGTAATCTCCAGGAAGATCCCCTGCCTTTGCTACTCCTAAAACAACTCTTTTCCTCATATCAGGATTGGTTTTGCACCAGATTGCACACTTACTCACTACTGGTTGTACAATATCTGTCATTCCCTTTCCTATCTTTTTAAGATGTTTCAGAAGATTTTCAACCCCGAAATGTGTGCTTTCATGTTGTCTTTGAGCTAGCTCTCAAAGGATTAGAGGTGGGACTACAATTTGATTTGCAGGTGCAACAGCCCATCCATTTTCTGTGATCTCAGCCCTAAGAAACAATTAACTTGTGGTGTGCCTGATCATATTTTGGGATGAACCCTGACAAATCAATCTTTTTTTGTGGAATTACTGCAAGAATACCTTTTTCTGCAGCCCTTCTTGCTGTTTCATCAGCAAAGTGATTTCCTAATTCTGGAGTGGTTTTCCCTTTCTGGTGACCCCTACAATGCATGATAGCTATTTCTGTGGGTCTTTTAATGCTCTCTAAGAGGGCAAGGATTTGTTCAGCGTGTTTGATCTGGTTACCTTGAGCGTTCAACAGTCCGCTCTCCATCCGTTCAACAGTCCTTCTCCTTCTCCAGATGGCTCCATGGGCATGGACAACACTAAATGCATATTTAGAGTCAGTCCATATATTTATCTTCTTTCCTTCGCTCAGGTCTAGGGCCCTTGTCAGTGCAATCAATTCAGCTTTCTGCAATGACACATCTGCTGGCAGGGCTTTTGCCTCGATCACCTTGTCCTGGGTTGTTACTGCATAACCTGTCATTCATTTACCATATCTCATGAAGCTGCTTCTGTCTGTAAACAGCTCCCAGTCTGGATTTTCTAGTGGCACATTCTTCAGGTCTGGTCTGCTGGAATAGACCTCCTTGATTGTCTGCAAACAGTCATGCTCAGGCACATCGTCAGTCAAGGCAGAGGACAGAAATGTGGCAGGGTTAACAACAGAAGTTGTTTTCAGGGTAACATCATCCTGTTCCAACAGCAGTGACTGATATCTAAGTATTTGGTTGCCGGACAGCCAATGTCCTCCTTTCTGTTTCAGTACTGCTGCTACTGCATGTGGCACATACACTACAATATGTTGTCCAAGGGTGAGTTTCTGGGCCTCTTGAATCAGGATGACAGTAGCTTCATGGCCCTCAAACACCCAGGCCACCCTTGGGTAACATTGTCTAGCTGTTTGGAAAAGTACGCCACAGCCCTTCATTGGCTTCTGAAGCACTGTGCTAAATACACCCAGTGGCACATTAAGTCTCTCATGTGTAAAAAGTTCAAAAGGCTTAGTCAAGTCTGGTAAGCCCAGTGCTGGAGCTGACCTTAAAGAGTGTTTCAGCGGTTTAAAAGCAGCCCTTGTGCTTTCAGTCCAAATTATAATACCATTTTCAGCTGCTTTTATTGCTCCACACAAGGGTTTCACCAACAATCCATAATTTGCTATCCACAAACGACACCAACCTACCATTCCCAGAAAAGCTTTGTCTCGGTTTTGAAAGACAGGTGTCTGCTAAGGAAGGCAGAAGCCCCCCTTGAAGTGGCAGATATAACCCTTTTTCCCTCCAAGTTATTATATTTTGAAATCAAGGGCCTTTAGGCAAAGATGTGGGAAATAGGAATAACAGTTCTTTACTATATATATATATATATATATATATGTATATGTATATAACCAGTCAAACAAAACAACAACAACTATGGCAGTAACAGCACACACAAACCCAGTCCCAGCCTTCTCGGCTGTCAGGCTATTTCCCCTCGGGTGCAGTTCCGCTCGCAGCCGGCAGGGGCGCTGGCGGCTCCCGGTGAGCAGGGCAGGTGCGATGGTTCCCCCGCGGCTGCAGGGGGCGCTCCGGAGCGAGCTCGGGGAGCACGCGGCACCGGTGCCCTGGGATCCCGGGAAGGGATGGAACAAAGGCTTCACAAACCCCTGGGCAGCCAATCCCGGACTCTCAGGAACAGCAGGCTGGAAACGGCAAGCGGGAGCAGCAGGCTAGAGCGGCAGGGACGAACGCAAATCCCGGGTGGCAGGCGAGATGTATCCAGATGGGAGAACCCCACGGATGCCCAGGCAGGCAGGGCGAGCAGGGCTACAGCGTAGCGAAAACTCGAAGCAGCAGCAGCAGCGGGGCAGGGCAGCCACAGCTCGGCCTCCAGCAGGGCAGGGAAAGCGGCTTTTGGGGTCCCGGCGTTGTTCCCAGCAGGAAGAGAAGAACGGCCAAAAAGAAGAAACAGCAGCTCCTTTCTCCGCAGCTTCTCTCTCCGGACGCTCAGAGCGAACTGCCCCCACACCCAGGTGTAGACAAAAAAGTAGCCAGGCCCGCCCCACTCCCTTTTTGTCTTTCTTAAGTACAGCTATTTGTCCCCTAGCAACATGCATATGGGAGAAAATTCCTTTAACAGAAAAAAAAAACCTAAGACTAAACTAAAACCCCAACAAGCTTGCATCTCTCTCACGGTGTGGGGCTCTGGAAGTTGGCAGATGGCTCCTTTCCGTTCCTTGCTGAGCTGTTGGTGTCCATGGAAGATCTCAAGTCCCAAGTACACTACTTATTCCTTGGCGATCTGTGCTTTGTCTTTGGAAACTCTGTACCCACTCTGTCCCAAAAAGTTTAACAAGCTTAGAGTGAATCAGATGCAGTCATCTCTGGTCTTAGCTGCAATCAAGATGTCATCAACATACTGAAAGATAACCCCTCCTGGCTCTTGTCCCCTCCAATCTTCTAATTCTTTTGCTAGCTGGTTTCCAAATATTGTTGGGCTATTCTTGAAACCCTGGGGCAGGACTGTCCAGGTAAACTGACTTTTCCTTCTTGTTTCAGGATTTTCCCACTCAAAAGCAAAAAGCTCCTGGTGTTTTTTATGCACAGGAATGCAGAAAGAGGCATATTTTAGGTCCACAACAGTAAACCACCCTAATTCATCTGTCAGTGTGGTCAAAAGTGTGTATGGATTGGCAACCACTGGTGTGTGTCCTCTGTAATATTGTTAATTGCCCTCAGATCTTGGACTAACTGGTAACTTTTACCATCAGCTTCCTTCACTGAAAGGATTGGCATGTTATACCTGGACTCACATCACACTAATAACCCATGCTGGAGGAATTTTTCAATTATAGGTGCCAGTCCTTTGTGACTCTCTAATTTTAAAGGATATTGTTCTTGCCTTACCAGTGTAGCTCCTGGTTTTAGTGCAATGCTCACTGGTTCTGCCTGTTTGGATCTTCCTGGAACATCACTGGCCCACACAATTGGATTGACAGCATGTTCAACTTCAATGGGGATTTCACCCATTGAAATATACTGTCCTGTATAAAAAGTGCAGCAACTTCAACAAATTTAGTTTCTGGAATGATAACTCATACCCCCTCCCCTCTTTTAAATGTAATTTCGGCTTCCAATTTTTCTAACATATCCCTCCCCAGGAATGGTTATGGGGAGTTAGGCATATAAAGAAATTGATGAGTTACCCAGTGCTTCCCCAGTTCAAATTTCAAAGGCTGGAAGAAAGGCTGTGTTTCAGTTACCCCTGTTGCCCCAACTACATGAACAGTTTCATGACTCAGTTTCCCTTCTAAAGTATTTAACACAGAATATGCCACGCCGGTGTGTAGATACAAAAATGCTGCTAGCAAGGATTTTCTTGCTATTTTCTAAGTCCATGAGAGACTTTTCTCTCTCACAGAAGATAGTAGCAGAGTTCTATAAACAATGAAACACCTGCAACCTTGAGAAGCCTTGTTTATGGTATAGTAGAACAATATTTTGACAATGGATGTTTTAGGATTTTAGCCAATCACCCCCAAGGGGTGGCTGATCCTTTGTCCAATTAGAGATGGTGGATCCGGAAAAACTCCCCCGGCTCCACAGGCAGAGCCTGCGCTGCCTCACCCTGCACAGTCGCAGGACACCGTGGCCCCCAGGGACCCCGTGCCGGCAGAGGCGGGGGGATCAGGGCAGCGGGAGGGCACACAGCCTGCCTTGCCGCTTGGCTTGGCAGCAGCCACGGCTTATCCAGGGCAGCAAATTAGCAGCTTAGCGAATTGGACCCCCAGAGTGGCTCCTAGCCCGGTTGTGTATGCACCAACAGAGCCAAAATCACCCGGATGTCCCTTCTTAGCTGGCGTAGCGCTGGGCGAGACTGCACCGAGACTGCCTGGGTGTGGTCTGCTGCCCTCCTTGGCGCTGGACTGTTCTGCACCGCTGCAGAACCGAGCCATCGACCTTTTAATACAGCATCTGCCTTTGCTGACAGAGTTGCCGAACACGTCCCGAAAGCTGGAAGACCTTTTCAGCTTGCTACTGCTGCGGATGCCAGAGCCACCCTGCCTTGCAGGGCGCACCAGGCCCAGGCCGCCAGCACCGCCCGCGCCTCCTGCGGGAGCTGCGGCTCCAAACCAGGAAGTGGCGCAGCTAGCGGCGAACCCAGAAGTAGCGCTGCAGCAGGAAAACCCGGAAGTGGCGGCGGCTGCGGAACGGCAGCTGGGGGCGGTGGCGCCGAACGCAGCCATGGAGCAAGGGCCAGCGACGGCGTTGAACAATGCCACGGTGCAAGAGACAAGCGTGGCGCCAGGCGCGGCCGTAGCCCCTGAGATGGCGGCAGCAGCTCCAGTACTGGTTTGGTTGGGACCGGCCGAGACGGCCACCCGTAAAGAAGCTGCTGTTCAAACTGCCGCGCAGCCAACTGCAGTCTGTACTGTCTGTTCTGGCTCTAGCCAACTTATCCAAAGTGCCCCTCTCCATCCATCTCTGTTCACTCCCAGCATCTCTGAGTTGCCTTTGCCTGATGACTCATCATCAGGCAGTGAGGCAGATGAGGTTCTGGCCCCAGGTCGTCAGGCGGCTGTAGCCGCGCGGCAAAGAAAAAGGCTGCGCCGGTCTCGCCCCTGGACCTTTAAGGACTGCACGGTAACAGTGCGTCTGACCCACTACAGTCACTTCAACTTAGAGTCAGTTAAGATGTGAGCGTTGGAGGAGGGTGACTGGAGGTTATTGGAAACACTTGGAATGCCAAATAGCTTTGAGGATTCTGGGCGTAACCGGGAAGCTGTTAAACTTCATCCACAGGCTGTGCCAGAAGTTCAGGATGGTACTGACACCCCAAAAGGGGAGATCCAAGCTTTCCCAGTGTATAAGGCTCTCCCAGATTCAGGGGAGTGTGATAAGCATGAGGTGATTGCTTGGAAAGTTGCCCAGGACCTCCAATCCAAGGTGACACAATATGGGCTAGGTTCTGCTGAGGTTATGCAGATAATAAGGGTGATAAATACGGACTTGCTTTCTCCATTTGATATCAGACACGTAAGTCAAATTCTATTTCAACCTGTACAATTTAAAGTTTTTGAGAAAACCTGGAGAAAGCTGGCCGACAAGGTTGCATTAGGGAATATGCAGCTCCCTGCTGCCAATCCTAGACGGACAGCAGGAATGGATGCTTTGATGGAGACTGGTCCCTTCTCTGATCCCAGCCTACAGGGTACCTTGTCCTCTAGCGTCCTGCAGGGAGCTCAACAGGTCGGCATGGCTGCCCTGTTGAAAACCATGGAGTTGTCTGTGCCTTGAAAGCGATACACTGAAATAGTTCAAGGCAAATCAGAGTCATTCCTTTCTTTTGTAGAGAAAGTTGCTACTTCTCTCGAGAAGCAGGTTGAGGATGACGGGTTAACACAGATGTTGTTAAGGCAGTTAGTGAGAGATAATGCAAATGAGGAGTGCAGAAGAATCATAGATGCCTTACCAGGGGATCCTGAGGTAACAGACATAGTCGAAGCCTGCGCTAAGGTGGGATCTGGGAACCAGAAAAGGCCTGCTTTGGCTGCGTTCCTGCAGCCGGTTCACGCATCTTCTGGTTGTGAACCAAAGCAACCAAAACAGGTGAAGAAACGGAAGCGGCCTAAGCCAATTCCCCAGTGCAAGAGGTGTGGCAGGCCAGGGCATTGCTCGGATTATTGTAGATCCCAGGCTCATGCCGATGGTCGGCCTTTGTCGGGAAACTTCCACCAGGGTGCAAGGGGGAATTGCTCTCCGATGCAGTCGCTCCCCCAGAGAGTGGCACAGGTACAGGCACAGGCCTACCCAGCCACCCTAGAGACAGCACCCAGGGATCAGACAGTTTTGATGTCCACACCGCAGCTGCAGTCATCTTAGACTCTAGCAGTATTTATAAGCTTCTCTTGAATGCATATGGGCCCTTAGCCCGGGGATCCAGTGCGATGCTGGTGGGAAAACCTGATGTTGCCCATCAAGGAACCTTAGTGCACTCAGGAGTTATTGATGCTGACTTTAAAGGTCAGATTTGCACAACGGTCTCCACACAAAACCCCCCTGTAACTATTCCTGAAAAGACCTGCCTTGCTAAATTAGTGCCTTTTAAGTCTTGTGTCCCCAGGATAGAGCAACCAACTCATGAAGATAATGGCAGTGGATTTACGGGACTTCCTCAGGCCTTCTGGACTGCAGACATCTCTGACCAAAGGCCACAGATGACATGTACCCTGATCCTGCTGAACGCCTGTCCACCCCGGACTCAGCTTCGAGGTTTGATTGATACTGGTGCTGATGTAACTATCATCTCCTTCTCTGTGTGGCCTCCCTCATGGCCTTTAGCCCTGGTGGGATCGGCCATCGCAGGAGTAGGAGGATCCACACAGAACTATTTAAGCGAACGGCCTGTGGTGGTGAAGGACTCAGAGGGGCACCCAGCTATGATTAGGCCTTATGTTACTACCACTTCCCTTAACCTTTGGGGACGGGTTGTGTTGGCAGCTTGGGGCGTATGGATTGGGACAAATTTTTAGCAGGGGTCACTGTGCGTAAGGGCGCACAGTATCCTACACTGCCTTTGCGGTGGTTGACTAACACACCAATCTTTGAGCCGCAGTGGCCCCTACCAAAAGAGAAGTTAGATGCCCTTCATCAGCTGGTTCAGGAACAGTTACAACACGGGCACCTTGAACTTTCTACTAGCCCCTGGAACACTCCTGTTTTCGTAATTAAGAAGAAATCAGGGAAATTGAGATTATTGCAGGACCTCCGGAAAGTTAATGCAGTAATGGAAGGTATGGGGGCATTGCAGCCTGGCATGCCCTCTCCCACCATGATTCCTACGGGGTGGGACATCCTGATCATTGATTTAAAGGATTGTTTTTTCACAATTCCTTTGCATCCTAATGACAAACCAAAATTTGCCTTTACTGTGCCTGCCATTAACAATGCTGAACCTGCTAAGAGGTACCAATGGAAGGTCCTCCCTCAAGGGATGAGGAACAGCCCGATTACCTGTCAGTCGTATGTTGCCCAAGCTTTAGCCAGAGTTCGCAAGCAGTTTCCTGATGCACGCTGCTACCACTACATGGATGATATCCTGGTGGCAGCATCCACACGGGACGAGCTGCTGAGAATACAGCCTCAGCTGCTCACTGCTCTGCATGCCTATGGATTAGAGATAGCTCCAGAGAAAGTTCAACAGCATCCTCCTTGGAAATATTTAGGAGTGAAAATTTTGGACCAAACTATCCAACGCCAAGAGGTGCAATTCCTGGATTCGATTAAAACCTTGAATGATGCTCAGAAGCTGTTGGGTGTCATCAATTGGTTACGACCTTATTTAGCTCTAACTGCAAAGCAACTTTCCCCACTTTTTAATACATTAAAAGAGGATCCTGATCTGAATTCACCTCGGGAGTTGACTCCAGAAGCGAGACAAGCGCTGCAAGAGGTCCAACGGGCTGTTTCCGCTTGTCAGGTTTATCGAGTGGATCCCTCCATTGCTATCACTGTTTTCATTACTATTCCAGACCTCCATCCTACAAGTATCATTGGCCAGTGGAATGCTCAATGGCCTGATCCTTTGCATATCCTAGAATGGGTCTTTTTGCCTCACCAGCCAAAAAGGACTGTGACCACAGTGTTTGAATTGGTCACTTCTCTGATAATCAAATGCCGTCAACGGTGTTTGCAACTGATGGCTGCGGATCCTGCAGTAATTGTCATTCCGATCTCAAAGGAATACTTTGAGTGGAGCCTCATCCATAGTGCTCCTTCGCAAAGCGCGCTGCAAAACTTTTCAGGGCAGATCACTTACCATTCATCCAGCCATAAATTACTGCAGTTGGCAAAACTGACCGAGAAATAGCCGAGTGCCGGTGCAAGGACCCACCGTCTTTACGGATGGTTCAGGGAAAACTGGGAAAGCCATTGTTACCTGGAAGGAGGGATCGGAATGGCAGGTGCTGAAGGAACATGAGTCAGGCTCTGCTCAGTTAGTCGAGTTAAGGGCTGTTACCATGTCTTTTCAGCGATTCTCACAGGAACCTTTGAATTTGGTCACTGACTCTGCTTATGTAGCAGATATCACCCAACGCTTAGCTTGTTCATTTCTGAAGGAGGTGAACAATGCGGCTCTGTTTTTGCTGTTGCAAACCTTGTGGTCTGCAATTCAGGTTCGAGTGCATCCGTATTACATTCTGCACATTTGAAGCCACACCAATTTACCAGGGTTTCTAATAGAAGGCAATGCCAGGGCTGACATGCTGGCCAATCCTGCGTTGGTAGGGCCTCAGCCTGACAAAATGGCACAAGCCAAGGCATCGCATGGTTTCTTCCATCAAAGTGCACATACCCTGCAGAAGCAGTTCCATTTAACGCCAACCGAGGTGCGCGACATTGTCAGCGCTTGTGCTGACTGTCACGGACTCGCTGCGCCTTTGCCAGCGGGGGTAAACCCCAGAGGGCTAAAAGCCTTGCAGATTTGGCAAACAGATGTAACTCACATCCCTGAATTTGGTCGGCTGAAATATGTGCACGTGTCTATTGACACTTTCTCCTCGGCTATGTGGGCTACTGCTCACACTGGAGAGAAGGGCCGTGATGTCATTGCCCGTTGGAAATTGGCTTTCTCAGTCCTGGGCGTGCCAGCTTCTGTGAAAACCGATAATGGTCCTGCCTACGCCTCGGAGAAGACGCGGCAGTTCTTACACCTATGGGGTGTAGACCATACCTTTGGTATCCCACATTCTCCTACTGGCCAAGCCATTGTCGAACGCGCTCATGGTACCTTGAAGCGTGTTTTGGACAAACAGAAAAGGGGAATGCATGGAGAAACCCCACAGAGCCGACTAGCAAAAGCTTTGTATACAATTAATCACCTTACAGTACCACAAAATTCAAATAATCCTGTTATTCTGAATCATTTTCTCTCATTGCAGTCTGCAGGTGACAGACAGCTGCCCCGGGCAAAAGTCTGGGTGTGGAATTTACTCACTAACCAGTGGGAAGGCCCTCATGAGCTTATCGTTTGGGATCGTGGGTATGCTTGCATTTCCACAGATACTGGGGTACGGTGGCTACCTTCAAAATGCGTTCGCCCTGACCTATGGCACCAGAGGCAGAACAGGCAACCTCCAATGATGGCCAGAACGCCAACCATCCAAATGGCGACCAGAATGTACATCATCAGCCTAATGACTCTTCTGATGATGACCAGGATGTCAACCATCAGGCAGATGGTCCTTCTACAAGCAGAGACTGGGATGATCCTTCCACAAGCAGAGACTGAACTTTAAATTTCTTGTTATGGAGTCAGATAGTTAAAACCTTAAGGACATATTTAGAATTAATAACTGATGTAGATTTCTATTTAGAATTAATAGTAGAGTTGTTATCTTATAAAACAAAAAGGGGGAATTGTAGGTACAAAAATGCTGTTAGTGAGGATCTTCTTGTTATTTTTCTAAGTCCGTGAGAGACTTTTCTCTCTCACAGAAGAGGTAGCAGAGTTATGCAAACAACCAAGCCACCTGCAACCTTGGAAAGTCTTGTTTATGGGATAGTAGAAAAATATTTTGACAATGGATGTTTTAGGATTTTAGCCAATCACCCCCAAGGGGTGGCTGATCCTTTGTCCAATTAGACTATGAAGAAAAGAGTCTATAAAAGAGTTTGTAAAATAATTAAATAAAGCAATCTTGCTGCACAATTCCTGCCTGCTGGATCTTCTCTCCTCCTCCTCCCTATGGTTGCGGGACACGGTGATATACCCTAGGACCCAGCCCTGCGGTAATACCGGCGTCTACCAGAAATTCTGTATCATCTTTCCCCAGCCTGGCTATAACCGAAGGCTCTGCTGGGGGAGAAGCCTCTGGTCCCCATCATTCTGAGTTTGAGTTTTGTTCCAATAGGAGCTGTGGAACTGGAGGTGTCTTCTTCAACATTGGACATTCAGCCTTCCAATGCCCTTTCTTCTTGCAATAAGTGCATGTGTCTTTGTCCCTAGGAGGAGGGGCTTTCTTAGATGACTTTTCCTGACTATCCTTCTTCCTGGGACAGGGTTTACCTTTGTCACTGCAGTCTCTATCTCGAAACACTCTCCAGGCTACTTCTAACAATTTATTCTTGTCTTGAACCCCATCTAACTTTTGCAATTTTCTTCTTATATCATTTGAAGCCTGACCCATTAACAAATAAGCCAGATGATTTCCCCCTTCCGTTGTATCTTAACCTATTCAAAAAATCAGAAGGCGTTTCAATTCCTTCTGATGAGCTTCACTTCATCAAGCTTTGCCCAGTTAAGAGCTTTAGGGACACCATTCTTTAACCCGTATACTATGAGATCTTGATACCGTTTTAATCTTTGCATTTCTGCTGGCACATTTGGGTTCCACCTTGCATCATCTGTTGGAAAAATATCTGCAACCATACCTTGTAGCGTCCCGTTAGCTATGCCTAATTCCACAGAGTCTGTAATAGCTTTGTTTACCATCTGTCTTTCAGTGGGGTCAAGCAAAGTCTCTATCATAGCTGCCAAATCACTCCAGTCAGGGTTCTGTGTTTTAATTGCTCTTTGTACCAAAGTAGCCACTTTGTCTAGATTTTCTTTATATATTTTCCTACTGTACTCTTCCATTGTTCTAACTCTATGAGGGAGTATGGAACCTTCACGTAGATTGGCCCTTGATTACCCACAGCCTGTCTCAAAGGGGCTTGCAAAACTGGCTCCCTTTTTGCTCTGGGCCATTTAGCAATTGGGCTTCGCTCCCTCATTGCTTTTCTTGTTATCTTTCCCCTCTTTAGCCTGCTTAAAGCAGCCATCTCATCTTCCTCCTCAGAGGAACTGCCTGAGTGAGAGCTGTATGATTTCATGGAGTCAGCTGTGTCAGGTCTGCCTTGGCCCGTTCTGGTACCTGGTATCACTGTCAGGGACCTGCTTCACCACAGGGACTGGGCAGTGTCCCTGGGCCTGTGCGCTTCAATGACCTCATCCTCTAAGCCAGCTGCTCAGCTGTTCATCTTGCAACCCCTGCCTACAACCACCAGGAGGCACTGCGCAAACGCAAACCATATGGAAATTACTTTTGGGCTCCTTATAATATGAAGCAGGGCTAGGCGGGGCTGGGTAATGAATATGTATAGGCATATTGAGGCACTTAATGAATATGTAACTTGTAACTCGATATATACCAAGCCGATCACCACTGACGGTGCATATGCCTTTGGAGGAGTGATGCCCCATGCACCTCAGCGCTGAATAAACATACCTACTTATTACGATCTGGTTTAGACCCAGTGATGCCTTTTCCTGGTCTTAAAATCAAGAGGCATACACGGTTAGAAGGGGAAAAGGGATTTTACCTTGGTATTTATATTTAAGGATCCTTAGGTGTACACGTCCAGGTCATATGCATTGAGATGCACCCCACCGAGTCTTTCCCTGTGTCTCTGTGTCTCCCCTCTTCCTTTCCCCCCCAACATTGGGTATAACATTATAGGTTTTACTAATTAGCATATCTATCAAAGATTCCCCAATGAGAGGCTCAAGTGAGCCCCACCCACCCACCCACCCCCCCCCCCCCCAAGGGACCTTCCCCTGGATGGTTCTATCTTGGTTTACAGAATATGTTCTGGAGCAGACCTTGGGGTCTCAGGCACACTGATCCCTAACTACGAAGCTTCTAAAATGTTTAGTCTCTTAGCTTGACAAACAAGTCCAAGAATATAGGCAAAAAGCACTAGGAATACAGAAGTTGTAAAAGGTATAATAACAGGGGTATAAAAGAAAAAGCAAAAATCTTCATGGCATCACCAGAAAAGCAAAGCAAGCTAAGTCTCTGAGCATAGACCGGAAACTTAGAAGGTTCAAAATATCCCCAGAAATGAGATTAAAACCAAACGAGGTTAGATGTTGTTGCCAAAAAATGGATGTATTTTATGTAATAGTATAAGAGGCAAAGAGAAGGGAAGAGAAAAAAAAGAGAAAAAGAAACAAAAAAAAGAAGTGTGCGTGGGGGGTGGGGGAACAGGGAGAGGTGACAGGTGTTAGGTGGAAGCACATCACCCATCTGAGGGTTCCAACGACGTCTCATTGCTCCCCTCCATCCGGTCTGCTGGTGGTGAGGGTCCCCTATTGCCACCATGGCCACGCCGCCACACGCCGCCACATGCTATGCCACGCTGCCACACACCGAAGAGTGCAGAATCCCGTGAATTAATATACACTTTGGGCCAGGTGGGAATGCCCACGTGCCTCTCTTGCAGAGGCTGGCTTGACACTGTCGCTTGCAACACTGAGGGTCTGTTGCATCATCTCTGGTGCTCTGGTGCAAGGTCTGGGGACCCCTTTGAGGGGGCCCCTGTGATGGGCCATGTCACCCCCTTCTGCTGTGGATAAGCTCCCTCCCCGCCATGAGGACCCCTCAGCTGGGCTCTGCACAGTTGGAGGGTGGGCAGTCACTGTGCCTCTGACCACAGGCTTTTCCAAGACACCCAAAGCCTCTCCTCCCTCTACCCCTTGGTGCAAGGGTCTGTGTGAGCCTGGCAGCTGATAGCCCTGGGGCTGTGGTCTTCATCTTGGAGGTGTTAAGCCTATGCTCAGTGAATGTCCCCAGCCCTGAGTTGTTACTTTATCTTATCTTCATCAGTGAGCAGTGTCAGGCCTCAGGGCCCCATTCAGGGTGTGGGAGTCTTCTCTTCGCTTTTGTAATACAGTTTTAAAAGTCTTTTAAGAAAATGTTTAAGTCATAAAATAAAATATTTCAGTCTCTGACACTACTTTACAACTTTACTGAGTTGTGGACTTTTCCGCATATCACCCCCACTTCTCACCTCCTGGAAAAGATGAGCTGCAACCTCCGAGGTGCTCCCAGCTCTGTACACCTTCCCACCCTTTCAGGCAGGGGGATGTCTCAGGCAGCTCTGGTGTTTCTTATTTCCTTGTCCTTTTTGTGTTTTCCTGCCTTTCCCTGGGCCAGGGGTACGGAAGTGGGGGGGTGGTAGGGGCACGGGGAGGTGGTGGGGCAGGGGAGGGAGGGAGCCTGGTCTGGCACCACATGGTATACTGGGCATTGTGGCGCAACAGCGACAGAGCTGGCCCAGCCACTGCCTGTGGCCTCCCACACACATCCCGCCCATCCCAAACGCCACTGATTCCACCACCCGTGTCCCCACACCGGGAAACGCTGATGAAAATCACACTGAAAGCTCAGGGTCTGCATCAGAGTCAGAATCAGGATCAGGCAGCCAAATTAACACCTTTCTGCAGAGCAGGGTCCTTTCATGGAGCCATTTTCCCTGCCTACCTAAATCGCATGCACATGATGCCACCATCTTTGTAGAAACGAAAAAGCCCCATACCAAGCCACCATCTTTGTTGTGGTATATGTAATTTCTGGGAAACTCACCATCTTGAGTGCTGAAAAAGCAACTTCTGGCCATGTCACCATATTTGGTGTGGCATCAACATAACTTCCAGCAAAAAATTGCCATTTTGAGTGTTGAGAAAAGCAACTTCCTGTAAAGCTGCTATCTTTGGTGTGGCATCATAAGATTTCTGCCCTTTCTGCCATCTTGGATTCTGGCAGAAACCACTTCCGGCTAGGCCTCCATCTCTCAAATGGCACTATTAAAGGCACCCACTCTTCAGAATGCTTCTGCTTCACTGCTTGAACCTAAGACCAACTCTGAAAATAACCACAACCTTGCACCATCCATGTCTGTAAGAGACAGTCCGAAGATCCCTCATCTGCCTCATGATCATTGCCGAGGACAGAGACTGAACACAGGAGTCCTGGCCTGGCTGAGGTGGGATGTCTGCCAAGTGTTGCCTGCAGGTGTGCCTGCTGGGAACTGGTACACATTCCTGAGGAAAATTAGTGCAGGTCACAGTGGACTGCACCGTTCTTGCTGCCCAGGCAGGAAGGACTGCGCTGAAGTGGAAAGGAATGACCTGTCCTGTACACCTGTCCTGTACCCGTTTCCCAAAGCAATGGGCCTCATAACAATGGCTGTAGATTTCCCCACCTCTTGACTAGTTGCCCCTCGCTTCTGAAAAAAACTATAAAGGGACTTTCTAAAATAACTGAGATCAAGATCTCCCCACAGAAAGATGAATCTATTGGCAGAAGACCACGAGGACTTTGTCTCATCCATTTGTAGCTATTCTCCCCCCCCCCCCCTTTTCTTCCTCTCTACCCTTTTACTTTGTTTCCTTTATCTCGCTCTCTCTCTTTCTCTCCTCTATCACATTACTGTGATAGATAAGTGCACTTAATAAAGGTGCACTGTTCTGATTAAAACTGAAATCCCTTGTGTCCTTTTACACTCTGAGATCTATAAACAAACCATCATGACCCTCGCTTGTATTAGTGGATCATGACAATGTCTGAAAATTGTAAAGTGGCCTGTGAAATCACACTGAATTCAGGGTTACAGTTGTGGTTATGGTTATGGTTACAGTTAGATTAGGGTTAGGTTAGGGTTAATGCTAATGCTACTCATAGCAAAAGCAGAATCATACAGGATGTAACTTAGTTATTGTGGGAGCTCCGGTGGGTTCGGACAGTCGGGATGGTGACGAGAGATCTCTGTAGTCAGATCTTGGAACATGCGGTTTATTGCAAAGGGCGTGGGTACAGGGGCACTGCTTAGAGCTGCAGCTGGCCCAAGAGAGCAAGAGAGTAAGCGGGTAAGTAAAGAGAGAGAGGGAGAGAGAGGAATGAGGGTGAAGAAGTAGTGAGAGAGAATGTGTGTAGAGTATAGTAAGAGTGTCTGAAGTCCTGGTTACAATACAATAAATCATCTTCTGTACTGAATATTCTAATTGTCACTAACCAATCTAATACAAGATACAAATCCTATAGCATTTACATACAGCCTGTAAGAGTTCTTATATTACCATAGAGTGTTACATCTTAACTTCTAAAAACTACTCTTTGGACCCCTTCTGCTGAGCTAGTAGGGTCTGCTCTGACCCTTGGACCTGCCTGCAAGCAGAGGGTATTGTTCAATCAAGAGGGGACTACCTTCAGTCAGCCATACCATTGTTTTCCAGTTGTTCAGTAACTAAGACTTGGTATTTCAAAAGGTGGCTTTCATTTCGATGTCGCTTATAGTTTTCATATTCCCAAAATCTTTTGTCAGGCAATCATATTTATAAGGCTTTCCTGTTTCATCTTCCCCAACAGTTATTTTATTTCTCTTGTCCACGTCAGGCAGGAGACCTGAATTTTAACCTCTGTCTTTCCTTTTCAAGTTGAGTGCCCTTAGTTCTGGGCCATTTTTGTTTGGATGCTCAAATCCCTCTCTGTCTCTTCCTCATTTTTCCTGCCTTGATTAATTTTTGGTTAAAAAAACCTTAATAACACTACATTTTTCCTGATGCAGGAAGGAGGAAAGTAACTGTGAGATTTTGGAAGCAGGAAGACAATTTCTTTGTCTTTGATGTTATGATAAAGCATAGGGGAAAAAAAATCTATTAGGAAAATTGAGCTCTATTAATTTAAACAACTATATTGCTCAACCAACACATATTAACAGGCCAGAGTTGTACACAGCTTTAAACTTCTGAAGCCATTTTAAATAAACAGTTGGAAATATAATAATATAATTTTATTATATTGAAAGACTAGATGGATTTGAGGCATCAGGAACATGAGAATATGAGTCACTATATATTATATATTGCAGTAGAAGTATGGTTTTAATTTCACTCACAGCCTTACATCTGCTCCATCTGAAGGTGCTTTCATTTGGTGAGAGTGGAACATGCTGAAATTCTGAAAAGTTTTGACTGAAAAGTCATTCAGTCCTTTTACAAACTAATCGGATTTGTTGATGTATTCAGCAACCTGATCCTGCGGTCTGGAGTCCAGACCAATAGGATCAGTCTGTTTTCACTCAACCAAATAAATGGTGAAGGTAGTAGGAAGACAACCAGATTAAAAAATTGGATTAGTTATTTTTTCTGTATAAATGTGGAAAATTGATTTGGTTTTTTTTGTCTATTGTAGCAGCGGGGATTACTGCAACAAGTATATTTCAAACCAGGAGTCCCATGGAAAGCGAAGTATATATGGACAGATTCATGGTAGATGTTTCAGAGATGTTTATTTCTCCAGCCGCGTGGCCGGGGCTCAGCTCAGCAGCTCTGCAGTCATGGGACCCCAGGGTCCTTGGCGTTATCAGGGAACCCAAACCAACCAATGGGGAACAAGGCTGACCAGGGGCAGGGAGACCCCGTGTCTCCTCCCCAGGGCCCCTCTCCCAGGGCTCCATGACAGGGGAGGGACCCCAACATCTCACCCGTTTTATTTTAATAAAAGGAGAATGAAAACAACTGGATAAACATAACAAGAACAGTTTCAAGACAAAACAAGCCACCCTCCTGAGTCTTTAAATGTCCAAACAGATTCTGTGGAACATCTTAGGGCTGACAGGAGGGAGACAGAACTCTCCGGACACGCTTTGTGGGGAAACTGAGGCAGGAGAGGGTTTAATTTCTTCCCTCCCCCTTTTCATCCCCCCCTCGGCATCGGAGAGGAATTGGAGGGAAAGGGAATTGTATAGGGAAGCCATGGGGTGAAAAACGGATTAGGAATAAACTGGGGATAGGGTAAACTTAGGAAAGGGTTCATATTGGGTATAGGGTAAAAGGGGGAAGTAGGCTGTGGGTAGGGAAATTGCTGGGATGGATATTGTTCATAATTTTGTGCATAACGGCTGCCTTTGACTGGAATACCTCTAGGCCCAGTAACATTTGCTGCTTGTAAACCCTTCTTTCCTTGCACTATATCAAACTGTACAAATTCTCCATCTCCTACACTTTGCAGGTAATTTTTAGGGTTATTCCTTTTAATGGCAGTTCTATGGATGAATAGATCTTCTCCTGTATAATCTCGTGTTATAAATCCATAGTTGTTTTTTACATTGTACCATTTCACAGTTCCTGTGACTTTCGTGGCTACAACTGCTCCTATCACATGCTTGCGTGTTCGTCGTGGCTGCTGGTCCCACGTGGCCACTGCCTCGCCGACTCCGACATCTTGGCCGGGCCCCCGCGTTGCAGCTGCTCCGCGCTCTCCAAGGGGCGCTGCTCCAGCGCATGTCTGGGCTCTGCGCGGCCCCGCATTGCCATTGCCGCTGGCCCCACGCCCTGTGAGCTGCCAATACGTCCCGTCCCCAAAGGTTAAGGGAAGTGGTAGTAACATAAGGCCTAATCATAGCTGTGTGCCCCTCTGAGTCCTTCACCACCACAGGCCGTTCGCTTAAATAGTTCTGTGTGGATCCTCCTACTCCTGCGATGGCCGATCCCACCAGGGCTAAAGGCCATGAGGGAGGCCATGCAGAGAAAGAGATGATAGTTACATCAGCACCAGTATCAATCAAACCTCGAAGCTGAGTCCGGGGTGGACAGGCGTTCGGCAGGATCAGGGTACATGTCATCTGTGGCCTTTGGTCAGAGATGTCTGCAGTCCAGAAGGCCTGAGGAAGTCCCGTAAATCCACTGCCATTATCTTCGTGAGTTTGTTCTATCCTGGGGACACAAGACTTAAAAGGCACTAATTTAGCAAGGCAGGTCTTTTCAGGAATAGTTACAGGGGGTTTTTGTGTGGAGACCATTGTGCAAATCTGACCTTTAAAGTCAGCATCAATAACTCCTGAGTGCACTAAGGTTCCTTGATGGGCAACATCAGGTTTTCCCACCAGCATCGCACTGGATCCCCGGGCTAAGGGTCCATATGCATCCAAGAGAAGCTTATAAATACCGCTAGAGTCTAAGATGACTGCAGCTGCGGTGTGGACATCAAAACTGTCTGATCCCTGGGTGCTGTCTCTAGGGTGGCTGGGTAAGCCTGTGCCTGTACCTGTGCCATTCTCTGGGGGAGCGACTGCATCGGAGAGCAAATCCCCCTCCTTGCACCCTGGTGGAAGTTTCCCGACAAAGGCTGACCATTGGCATGAGTCCAGGATCTACAGTAGCCCGTGTAATGCCCTGGCCTGCCACACCTTTTGCACTGGGGGATCGGTGTGTTCTCTTTTTGACTCGGCTTAGGCCGCTTCCATTTCTTCACCTGTTTTGGTTGCTTTGGTTCACGACCAGAAGAGGCATGAAGAGGCTGCAGGAACGCAGCCAAAGCAGGCCTTTTCTGGTTCCCAGATCCCACCTTAGCGCAGGCTTCGACCATGTCTGTTACCTCAGGATCCCCTGGTAAGGCATCTATGATTTTTCTGCACTCCTCGTTTGCGTTATCTCTCACTAACTGCCTTAACAACAACTGTCTTAACCTGTCATCCTCAACCTGCTTCTCGGGAGAAATAGCGACTTTCTCTACAAAAGAAAGGAATGACTCTGATTTGCCTTGAACTGTTTCAGTATATTGCTTTCTGGGTGCTGACAACTGTGAGAGATTGGTTACGTGAAAAGGGACATATAGATTCGGGATATACAGATTCTTTGCAGCTTACTGATCTGAGAAGCTGGCTACGTGAGAACGGGCACATAGAACGGGCAGCTAGCTGAGCAAGGTCTCATAAGACAATGCACCACACATCCTGTGTAACAACTGAAGTTACAGAATATTACATGTATCTTGCTCAATAACTGAACCACCATTGAGCCTTACTGCTGAACTATGGGTTTATTTGCAGAGCCAGCAAGGTTAGGTTTTGGCAGCAAAACAATGGACATCTGTGGTTAGAAGGCCAGGGAAAATGGCAGAACTGCTGACCACGAGAGGGGGTCTAAGGAGGGGTTTAGAATCAGCTTAGTCGACGTGAACCACTTAGAATGCGCCGTTACGAATATGCATAAAGCCTATTATTGTTAGTATATAAGGAGTTCTGGTACAATCAATAAATCGGATTCCTGCTGATCACTCATATTGAGCATCTGGGTTTCCCCTCTATCGCGACAGACAACTCTATGGTTTTCAACAGGGCAGCCATGCCGACCTGTTGAGCTCCCTGCAGGACGCTAGAGGACAAGGCACCCTGTAGACCGGGATCAGAGAAGGGACCAGTCCCCATCAAAGCATCCACTCCTGCTGTCTGTCTAGGATCAGCAGCAGGGAGCTGCAAATTTGCTAATGCAGTCTTGCCGGCCAGCTTTCTCCAGGTTTTCTCAAAAACTTTAAATTGTACAGGTTGAAATAGAATTTTACCTGTCTGATATCAAAGGGAGAAAGCAAGTCCGTATTTATCACCCTTATTATCTGCATAACCTCAGCAGAACCTAGCCCATATTGTGCCACCTTGGATTGGAGGTCCTGGGCAACTTTCCAAGCAATTACCTCATGCTTGTCATGCTCCCCTGAATCTGGGAGAGCCTTATACACTGGGAAAGCTTGGATCTCTTTTGGGGAACCAGTACCATCCTGAACTTCTGGCACAGCCGGCGGATGGAGTGTAACAGCTCCCCGGTTACGCCCAGAATCCTCAGATCTATTTGGCATTCCAAGGAGTTCTAATAACCTCCAGTCACCCTCCCCCAATGCTCGCATCTTAAGAGACTCTATGAAGCGATTATAATGCATCGGACACACTGTTACCGTGCAGTCCGGAAAAGTCCAGCGGCAAGACCGGCTCAGCGTTTTTCTTCGCCGCGCGGCTACAGCCGCCTGACGACCTGGGGCCAGAACCTCATCTGCCTCACTGCCTGACGAGGAATCATCAGGCAAAGGCAACTTTAGGGTGCTGGGAGGGAACAGAAATGTGCGGGGAGGAGGGGCACTTTGGCTAAGTTCACTAGAGCCAGAACAGACAGGACAGACTGCAGCTGGCTGCGCGGCAGTTTTTACAGCAGTTTCTTTACGGGTGGCCATCTCGGCCAGTTCCGACCGAGCCGGTACTGAAGCTGCAGCCACCGTTTCTAGGGCTATGGCTGCGCCCGGCGCCGCGGCCGACACCACACTCGTCTCTTGCACAGCAGCCGCATTCGGCGTGGTCGCCGCTTCCGCTGCTGTTTCGCGCTCCCCGGGCACGCTCGGCGCCGCCGTCTCTGGCCGGCGCTCCGCGGACGCGCCCGGCGCCGCTGTCTCTGGCCCGCGCTCTGTGGACGCGCCCGGTGCCACTGCTGGCCCGTTGTCTGCGGCCGTTCCTGGCGCCGCTGCTGTCTGCCCGCCGCTCAGCCGCCGCCGCCGCTTCCGACTTCTCCCTCCGCAGAGCTGTTCCCGGTTTCGCCGCCGGCCGCGCCGTTTCTCGGCTCGGAGCCGCGGCTCCCGCTTCTGGCGGGGGGGGCGCGGGCGGCGCGGACGGCAAGGCTGGCGGCGCTGCTGGCGCGGGCTCAGGCATTCGCCGCTCTAACAGGCTGAGCAAGTCCTCCATCCTACGGGATAGGTTCCGTAGCTCTGACAGAAAGGGCAAATGCTGCATAAAAAGGTCCATGGTTCGGTTCTGCGACTGCGCAGAACAGTCCAGCGCCAGGGAGGGCAGCGGGCCATAGCCAGGCAGTCCCGGGAAGGGCACGCCCGGCGATACGCCCGCTAAGTTAGATCCAGGTGCATACGGAACCGAACTAGGAGGCTCTCTGGGCGTCCAAGTTGCTAAGCCGCTGATCTGCGGCCCTGGATAAGCCGCGGCCGCCGTCCAGCCGAACGGCAAGGCAGGCTGTGCACCCTGTCTCTGCCCTGGCCCCCCCGCCTTTGGCGGCGCGGGGTCCCTGGGGGCTGCGGAGTCCTGAGACTGTGCAGGGTGAGCCGGCGCAGGCTCTGCCTGTGGAGCCGGGGGGATTATTCCAAATCCACCATCACTTGCCCCGGAAGCCCAGTCAGCGAGGCCCCCCTCGGACATTCCTCCGTCACTCATCACCGAGATAGGCGATCCAGCCCTGCTATCACAGTCAAGGGCTGTCAGCAGGATAAATAACGACCGCCAGGTTTTGTATAATTCTAACGCTGCCGGCTCCCCAGTCGGGAGCTCGTGTCGGACAGTGCATCCGAGCTCTTGCCACAAGGAAAAGTCCAGGGCAGTATCTCTGTCCCATGGAAATCCCTTTTAAAGCAGCCCAGTCTAATAATTCCCGAACTGAGTTTTCAGGAATGGAGGTGCGCAATATGCTAAACACACCTTTCCAGACCAGTACCACAGTGTCGGTTTGTGAGCCGCTCTTCGCCATTTCTCAGTTCTGTCGGACCTTCGGGTTCCGGGGGGGAAGAGGAACAGCATACCTCTACAGGAATTCGATTTGACTCGCAGCAGCAGGACACGTCAGAGAGTGCAAATCAAGTCGGGCAGTACCAAATATTACCGCAGGCCTGGTTCCTACGGTATATCACCGTGTCCCGCAGCCATAGGGAGGAGGAGGAGGAGAAGATCCAGCAGGCAGGAATTGTGCAGCAAGATTGATTTATTTAATTATTTTACAAACCTTTTATAGACTTTTTTCTTCATAGTCTAATTGGACAAAAGACCAGCCACCCCTTGGGGTTGATTGGCCAAAATCCTAAAACATCCATTATCAAAATATTTTCTACTATACCATAAACAAGACTTTCCAAGGTTGCAGGTGGCTTGGTTGTTTACATACCCTGCTACCTGAAAAGTCTCTCACAGACTTAGAAAAATAACAAGAAGATCCTCACTAACAGCATTTTTGTACCTACATTTGCGTCCTGCTCATTGTGCCATGTTTATTGTCTTTTTTGCAAAGGGCCCTGCAAAAGTCAATAACCACTGCCTTTGTAATACAAAAACAAAGAGGGAGGCCTGATGAGGCTGACAGCTGGACTGGAGGCCTCACAGAGTTAGACCTAAAATCGATCAGAATTTACCTGTGAGAATATTGCAGTGAAATTCTGCAGCTTCAGTGAAACTCACAAAGAAGGCTGGGAAGATAATTAATAAGAGAAGATGTTCTGGACATGAAGGGAGGATGTTCTTGTTATGGGACATTAAGAGTGTACAAGGAAGAACTTGTGGATAATATGTAGCAACTATACTTTTGCTTGTATAGCTGATTGTTTTATGGTCATTGTTTGTTAGACAGCCTTGTCATTGTTTTCTAAGCAGCCAATCTTAAATTAGGCCACAGGTATTGTGAAGAGGTATAAGAATAGCAGTAGAGAAAATAAAAATCTTTTACGGCTTTGGATTACAACAAGTGTGTGCTGTCATGTCAGACTCAACAAAGTCACAATTTATGTTAAAACAAGAGTTACAAATTGCATCCAGTTTTCCAGTACCAATTAAACCACAACCATCACCACTCCTCCCCATGGCATTGGTTTATGTGTAATGAAAACTTACGATGTATTAGTTGTGGCTTGACAGATAGCTACTGGTGGCTGTGCACAGGTGAGAAAGCTCATAAACAGCTATCTGGATAGTATAACGTAAAACAGTGCACTATGGGTTACCTTGTCCCACCTATACAGCTTATAGATCATGCTAGAGAAATAAAATGAATCATTAAGGGTATTTAGAAAAAATTGGGTCAGAGTGTGCCTTCAAACCCCCTGGTTAAGTACAAAACAAACTTCCACAGTTGTGTCAAAGCCTTAATATCTCCTTTAAGAATAACACAATTAAAGGAAACAATAATAAAAATTTCAGGAAACATAAAGAGAGTTACAAATTTGACAAGAAATACCTTAAAGAAGTTACAAACAAAAGTTGAGTCGTTGAAAGGAGTAATTTTCCAAAACCGTATGGTACTAAACATGATCACAACACACATAAGAAGTTTATGTACCTCAGTCAATACTAGCTGCTGCATGTATGTAAGTCAGAGTAGACAAATATCAACAAATTTCCACACACAAATGAGAGGGCTCTAAGCTCACATATGGGAATATTACTCAGTGCTGTGGTGGTGTTGACAGGGTTATGTGATATATTAACCCCTGGAATTTCAATTGCTCGTAAGGTTGTTTTCTTGCCAGTATGATGCTTTACCGAATGCATGTGCAATGTGAAAGGGGTGCAAGTACTGACATTGTGAGTAGTTAAGCATAAGGGATGGCAATCTGCTCCAAAAGTTTGATTTCCTTCAACTGATAGCCAATCTGCCCCATTAGTTAATGACCCAGACGGAGGGAGCCATTCCCCTCCTAGCATTTTAGAGTTGTTATTAGAAATGAGAATTTCCAGGTCCCACCAGGTTACTGGATGAAACACCAGAGGGTCATAAACATGAGCCCAGCATATTTGCGTGTTGACACTCATAACACAAGAGCTAAACAGCAAAACATAAAGCAAAGGTCTTACTTTTGAGTTAGCCAATACAACGGCCATGTAGGCCAAGAAGGTATTTGTGGCATTGGGTTCTGCCCCCACACACTGCATCATTCTAGTGCATCAGCATCCAGAGCCTTGAGATCACCCCATGTTATGTTTTTACTTCTATTCCTCTTCTTTCCTGTTGATGGGTTGGTCAGCTTCAGCTTGATCATCTCCTATACAGGATTCTGCTGGGCGTCCTTCCAGCTCATGGTACAGTTTGACAGCTTTAGCTGGTACCCACAATGGACCTGTAGGGGATAGAACACAAGCATATCCTCTCCCCCAGGTTAGTAAATCAGCTGGGCCTTGCCATTGCACCCCCAGTTGTGGATCCTTATGCAAAACTTTTGGAAATTGGTTCTGTGCACGCAAACCTTCAGAGCAGTATTGCTCTGCTGGGGATTGAGATTGATGATCTGCATTCAAAACCTTAGTGTAAATCTTGCATTATCTAATTGTTCTAGAGGGGCCATATTCCCCCTTTTTGTTTTAATAAGATGCGTTTCTCTTACTATGAACATTAAGGCAACACAAAAGTAAACCAATACCTGTAATAAAACATTAAGCTTACTACATGCTCAGCTTTAGCACTGAGCAAAAATAAGCAAGGTAATACATGTAATCATTAGTACACTAGAAAAAGGATAGTGATTGAGAAAGATACAGCATCAATTGCCTAAATGCTTTACCATCACCCAGTGTCTGCAATTGCTGGGGAGCCCCATTTTACAGTGAGGACCTGGAGAACCTTTCCCGGGAAAGGTTTCCAAATTTATCCCAAAAGGGGGTCCAGCCTTTATAAGCCCAAATCAGCAAGTCAAAGTGACTTGATTACATTTTTAGCACAGAAACACCTGGGTCTGATGGCATACTTCCTGGCCAGTGGGGACAGGGCTTAGCCAGAGCCTAGGAGGGTCTTGACTGGGGGGGTTTTCCCTAAAATATCCTACAAACAAGCCTCTATTAATATCAGGTGGGAAGGTTTCTGAAAATGATATATTTCTTGCAGATTACTATACAAGGTTATGTGAAAGTTTCTAAAGCAGTTTGGCTTTGTCATTTATTTTTAACTAAATTATCAATGAACAAACCGCAAACAATAATAGGAAGGCATATGAGTAACATTAAAAAATATCTTACAGCTAATTGCCTTTATAAAGGCTCTATGTATTCATGTAATGACATAAACAACATATTCAGAATCGTGAATCATATTGACTGCTTCTTGTGTAAAAATCGTTAAAGCTAACACTGCTGGATGAAGTTCAACCTGTTGAGTGGAACCACCCATTTGAATTATTGCATGTTTCCATTCATGATCTTCTTGCCGTGTAATGACTGCCTTCACTGTGCATCTTCCTCTGTCAATAAAAAACATTATGTGCACCAGGAATAGGGCTACAGCACATGATAGTTTGTAGCGTTAAAGGCAAGTGAACAACATTTCTGCAATGGTTTTTCTGAAGGCAAAGAGAAAGAAAATCAGTCCCAGAAAATCTGCCAATGCTGTATGAAAAATGTCTGAATTTTTTAACAAATACTCATAACTTGTCAAGAGACAGTGGTAAATGACTAGCCTCTGCATCATATCCCATCAATTGCACGATGCAGGTTCTGCACTTCTTAATTAAAGATGCACAGAGCTCTATCAGGGTAGTGACACTTTTCTTAGGTGTATTTGGTAAAAAAAAATTGCTTCTATGTAGATCGTTCTGTCTCCCTATTAAATTAGCTTATTAAGGCTGCAGGGTAAGGTGCAGTAGAGAATAAAAGAAAGCAAACTGGTAAAGCCGGCACAATTCTATCTGCTGTTGCAGTGGAGATTCGCGAGCTAATTATATCTAATTCTCGAATAGCTTCTACAGATAATGTTGGTGGGGAAGTCAGAGCCTTCTTTCAATTGAGCAAACGAATGCTTTAATTGACAAGTGGCTAAACCTAGTATGGGTCTTACCCACTTAATTAATCCCAGTAACTTTTGTAAATTATTCGATGTTTTGACATCAGGCTCTAAAGTTAATTGCTGTGGTTTTGCAACTTGTGCAGTTAATATCCACCCTAAATATTTCTAAGGAGGGATCTACTGAATTTTTCAGGGGCCAGCTGCAACCCATGCTGAGTAAGATTAAGATGCCGAATAGTATCTTGTCAGTATGAACCATCCTGTCCACAAACTAAAATATCATCCACATAATGATACATGATGCTCTGAGGATACCAAGACCCCACAGGGGCCAGGGCATTGGCCACAATAAGCTGACAAATAGTAGGGCTATTTATCATCCCCTGAGGGAGCACTGTCCAGTGATACCGATGCATGGGACAGAAAAGGCAAAATACTCCTCATCAACAGGATGTAAAGGGATAGTAGAGAAGCATTCTTTTAAGCCAATAACAAATTCCAATCTCAGGCAACAAAGGAAGATTTAGGGCATCTGGCTACAGGGCACCCATGGGTTTTATGACTGCAGTGATAGTCTGAAAATCATGCAATAAATGCTACTTTCCCAATTTCCATGGGTGTTGGAATTGTAAAAAGAAGAGAGGCCCGGGGACTCCGTCGGGGAGAGGAAATGCAGTCCAAACCAGTATGGTTGATAAGAGCAAAACTCTGTTTATTAGCAATCCAGAGGCTTTATATAGTATACCAGCTTGATAACTCTTAAGTGGCTTAAAACTTATCAAAACGAATTTCTACTTCTACATAATTGGACTTACATTGGCAAGCTTCTACCGTTATGTTATGATTAAAAGAATTCAAAGTTCACCTCCCTTCTCTCCCGGTTAGCACATCTTATCAGCACAGCTGCATCGTTTCAAAACTCCCTCTTTGTTTCTCAGGCTTGGTTCTCACACAAGAATTTTCTCATGGAGAGTCTTTCTCACACAGGCCTTTTGCTTGCAGGCTCTTGCTACAGTTCTTTTATTGATCCCATAATTCTATGAATGATCCATGTCCCTGATCCTTTAATAATTCCCAACAAATTCCCCCTTTTTCTTTTTGTACAAGCAATACTTGATTGGTCACAGATGTAGTGACTTTGTATATTATCCTTTGCAAGCATTGGAAGGCAAGGTGAACACACTGTTATTAATAATATTACTAGTCCTACAGTAATCAAATGCTACACAAATAAAACTAGCCATGATTTTAAATGTAATAACTTAAACCATCCCTCTAAGTTGAGACCGTCTTCTTTTTTCTGTAATTGTGTAGTTAATTGATGTAACTCACTTATCTGCTTGTGAAGTAGGAAAAAGTGGTTAGAATGATTCATACAGCATATACCTTGGAACCTTTCACAGCCGTGGCTGTGGGCTAATAGTAGAAAATCAATGGCTGCTTAATCTTATTATATGTCTAACACTAATAACATACACACTTAACTTATTGAGCATTTGCAACGTCATATTAAACTTATCCCTCACCCAGCAAGCAAGTTTATGTAAAATACCGCAAGCCCTGGCTGTTAAAGTACCAGGTGAAAACAAAAATGCTAACTAAATTAACTGCTTTTACTTGATCTAAATGGGCAGACAGCTGATTGAAAATGCCTGCTAATGCTCTTGTTTCAAGACAGTTAAAAAACAATTTTTCACTTTACTTCTGTGTTTGGTGTTATACCCAAAAATTTATGCAATATACCCAAAAATTTATGCAATTCTTCTTCTTAGTTTTGTCTTTGGAAAGGGTTCCCCGACACCCACCACAAGTCACTAGCAACCACCCAGGGCAGCTGCTACATTCACCCTAGAGTCTCACTATTTCTCCTGCTACGGAGAGTGGTGGATCTGGCAAGTCCTCAGCTCCTTCACTCAGCCACGTCTGCAGCCTCTCCCAAGGCTCCTTGGGACAGGTCTCAGAGTCCCAGCTGTTGAAGTAGTGGCTTCACTTTCCTCAGGAGCTGATGCTGACTGTGCCTTCTCGTTTCGGGGTCCTGTAGCCTGGCACCACTTTGCTGGACACAGCTCTGGTCAGTGATGTAGCGATGACTTGTCCCTGTTGTTGCAGGACATTCTGCAGCATTGCAGTCCACATTCGTTCCCAGAGCAGGAACTGTGAAGGGGTTGATAACAACTGTACGATGCTGATGTAGTCATTTGAACACAGGACATCTGCTGTAAAGATAGACTGCAAAATGCTTTGTGTAGATAAGTCAGCAAGCTTTTTGATTACTTTTTGTATCAGTTCTTGGTGTTTCTCCCAGTCCCGGGGCTGACCCCCGGTTGGCTTTGGCTTTGGCTTTGCAGGTGACGAAACCGCAGAAGCCGCGCTGCTGCCGGACGTCCTGCTGTTCGGCGAGGGGGAGGGTTACTCTCTGCCAATTTTAGCCGGGTTTTAGGACCTCTCCGTTGCTCTGCTGCTTTCGGCAGGACACCAGGACTGCCTGTGTCTCTTTGGCCCGCCTGCGCCCCGCCCCCTCAGTCTGGTGTCTCTGCTTCCGCGTTCGCAGCCATTCCTCTCTCAGACGTCGGAGAGATAACATCCGGCTCTGCCGAGTTTAGCAGCTCCTGCAGTGAGCGGACGGGTGCTGCTGTGTTTTTAACCGGTTTTCTCGCGGCCAGCCTGAAGGACCGTGCTACCCCGGACTTGGCTCTGGCTTCTGCCCGCCTCTCTGTAAGACCTGCGTCTGTTTCTTTCCCGGAGCTGCTACAGCCAGCACTGCCACTCTCTAAAGTCTCTGTGGCAGCTACAGCAACCGTCTTTTCTGTTTTTATTTCTGCGAGAGTGCTAGTTACTGCTCTCCAGGTGAATTTGAGAGCTTTTGTTTCTTTAGCTTTCTTTTTAACCGATCTTGGATCAGCTAGTTCCTTATAAAGGTGCACTTCTTTAAGTCCCCGCTTTTCTAAAAAGCATAAAGGGCCAAGGGCCACCTCTGTTTCCTTAACTGCGTCCTTCCACAAACCCCCTGCGTCTAACCGCAAAATCCACATCTTACCGCTGTCCCTGCTGTCAGGGTCATGCAGCCTTGCAGGTTTAGCCCTTGTCAGCTGATTCAGCGGACCCCTGATGTCAGGTCAGTCCAGGCACGGATCAGACACTCGCCAGCAGGTGTTGACCTTTTGCCCTCCGATCGCCACTTAATCAGTGCCACGTTGGCTCCCACCGAAGTCAAAAAAAACCCGAAGTGCCAGTCCCAGTCTGAGTTCCAAGTTCGGGCGCCAAATGTTGGAATTGTAAAAAGAAGAGATGTTGCAGTGGGGATACTGTAACACGCATATATCAAACCAGGAGTCCCATGGAAAGGAAATATATATGGACAGATAGATTCTTGATAGATGTTTCAGAGAGATGTTTATTTCTCCAGCCGCATGGCCGGGGCTCTGCTGAGGAACTGTTCCAGTCACCGGACCGAGGGTCCTTCTGCCCGCGCAGGGAACACAAACCAACCAGTGGGAATGAGGCTGAGCAGGGGCAGGGAAACCCTATGTCTGTGCCCTCAGGGCCCCTCTCCCAGGGCTGCACGGCAGGGGAGGGACCCCAACACCTCACCCGTTTTATTTTAATAAAAGGAGAATGAAAACAACTGGATAAACATAACAAGAACAGTTTCAAAAAAAAACAAGCCACCCTCCTGAGTCTTTAAATGTCCAAACAGATTCTGTGGAACATCTTAGGGCTGACAGAAGGGAGACAGAACTCTCTGAGCATGCTTTGTGGGGAAACTGAGGCAGGAGATGGTTTAACTTCTTCCCTCCCCCTTTTCATCCCCCACTCGGCATTGGAAAGGGATTTTTGGGGAAACAATTGGCAAAAGCATGGTTTTGTGAGGGAAACCATGGATGAAAAAACGGATTGGGAATACACTGGGGGTAATAGGACATAGGGTAAAAGGGAAAGGTGGAATTAGGAAAGGAAGACTGTAGGGGGGGTTTACAATGGAGATATTGTCTAACATGACTACAATTTTTTGCATATATACTGCCTTTTACAGGAACACCATCAGGCCCAGTGACCTGCAATGCTTGTAACCCTTTTCTACCTTGTATAATTTTGAATTCTACCACTTCTCCATCTCCCAAGCTTGGGATATATTTTTCAGGGTTATTCTTTTTAATAGCAGTTCTATGCACGAATATGTCTTGCTGGTTGTCACACCTTCTTATAAAACCATAATTTTGCTTAACATTATACCATTTCATTATCCCTAAGATCTTAGCTACTATGATCTTTTCCTTTTTCCAAGTAGCTGCTGTTTTCTGTCTCACTGCGTCTTTGCTCTCTCTTTCGGTCGCTCCTGTGTTGGAATTTTCGGAGCTGCTGGGGCTTGCATGCTCTTCCCGGGGTCGCATTTGGGGCTGCGCAGGCCGGGCAGGGCCACGCTGCTCAGTTCTCCGTGCGTCGCCTCCTCTGCTCTCAGCTGCGCTGCCTATGCCACGCCCTGCATCCACATCTTGGCCGGGCCTCGGAGCAATGACCCCCTCACACCCTGCTCCAGCGCACGTTTCGGCTGGGCGCTGCTCTGCTCCACCGCCACTGCTGCCAGCCACCGCCCGCACGCCGCCCCTCTCGGTCAGGCGTTCCCGGGGCTCGCTCCACCATGCGCTGCACGGGGCTGGGTGGGCACCGCTGGGTCCCGCCGCTCCCGACACTGCGGCTCGTGTGGGAACTGCCTCACTGCTGCTCGCAGAGCTCTCGGTGCACATGGCCTGGGCCGCACGGTCCCTGAGCCAGGCTTCCCTTCACCAGGACACAGCTGACATTGCTCAACAGTCTCGGTAATTAAATAATATTCATGAAAATATTCTTCCATTGGCATATATTTTGACTCAAAAATTAACTGTGTCCAAACGGTTTCCCAAAAGCCCTTGGTAAGAATTAAATCCCAAGAAACATAGAAAAAGTTCTTAAACAACCATGCCAGGAAGTGTTTCAGTTCTTTTTGAGCTTGAATCAAGCTAAAATTTACAAATTGTTGTTCAAGAATCATTTTAAGATAAATGTCCATATGCGGCTCTGAGAGCCAAGAGTCTTCCCACGGTTCCTCCATAGTTTAGATATGGAAGAGCAAAGCAAAACCAAGAAGAGGAATCGAAAGTTTCCAGAGTTACTCACACAAATCGGTCGCTTAGGGATCGGGGATGGTTCTGCTCGCAATTCCCCACCATTACGTTGCAGTGGGGATTACTGTAACACGCATATATCAAACCAGGAGTCCCGTGGAAAGGAAATATATATGGACAGACAGATTCTTGATAGATGTTTCAGAGAGATGTTTATTTCTCCAGCCGCATGGCCAGGGCTCTGCTGAGGAACTGTTCCAGTCACCGGACCAAGGCTCCTTTGCCCGTGCAGGGGAACACAAACCAACCAATGGGAACAAGGCTGAGCAGGGGCAGGGAAACCCCGTGTCTGTGCCCTCAGGGCCCCTCTCCCAGGGCTACACGGCGGGGGAAGAGACCCCAACACCGAGAGACCCGGGGACTCCGGCAGGGAGAGGAAATGCAGTCCAAACCAGTATGGTTGATAAGAGCAAAACTCTGTTTATTAGCAATCCAGAGGCTTTATATAGTATACCAGCTTGTTAACTCTTAAGTGGCTTAAAACTTATCAAAACGAATTTCTACTTCTACATAATTGGACTTACATTGGCAAGCTTCTACCGTTATGTTATGATTAAGAGAATTCAAAGTTCACCTCCCTTCTCTCCCGGTTAGCACATCTTATCAGCACAGCTGCATCATTTCAAAACTCCCTCTTTGTTTCTCAGGCTTGGTTCTCACACAAGAATTTTCTCATGGAGAGTCTTTCTCACACAGGCCTTTTGCTTGCAGGCTCTTGCTACAATTCTTTTATTGATCCCATAATTCTATGAATGATCCATGTCCCTGATCCTTTAATAATTCCCAACACATGGGAGCACAAAAATAGGTATATTCCAGGGAATAGTAGAAGGAACTATGTGTGCTGTCTGTAGTTATTTTTGTACTAGCTGCTTTGCCTTAATTAGCTTATCCCTTTCAAGGCCACTGGTCTACCTAAACAACAGTGGTGTTCTGTTGGCACAGCAGAAGTCCCAGCCATCTTCAAAATACTTTCCTGGACTGGTGCCTACATCCTCAGCTCTTTGAACATTGGGGCTACACACGGAAAATACAAAATTTTACTCTATGGTTTCAATGTTGATGTTATGAAGTTCACCACTGATGCTACCAGTCTGCACATAGAAGAAAAATCTTTAATTCTGGGACAGCCTCAGAAAACAATGTGCTTCTTGTAAAAGATAGTCCTCCAACTTCAAGCTATATAGTGGGTTTTCCTTTCAGAGATTTGGATTGAAAATTGCTGTAGTCTGGAACCCCAGAAAAGAGACAAAGTACACAAAATATGGACTCTCCAGGTGAAATATTCTGTCCTAGTGAAATCCAGCAAAAAATAAGAATCCTGTGGAATTTTAGCCGGGGGAGGGAGTTCTCGGGTGCAGGGGAACCAGCCAGAGTCACAACACGAACACCAATACGATTTGAGCATCGTGCTCCAGTTTTATTGTTTACTTACACCAAGTTATACTTTGCAAAGTTCACGCCTCCTTCCCACGAGAAAGCCTCTAAGCAGCAGGGGAGCTGACCAGTGTGTACCTTTTCCCAAGGCTGTTCAAGGCTGCTGGCTAGCAGGTGCCTTGCAAGCCTATCTTCAGCCTGAGGCCCCGTCAGGGTGCTTCTGCAACAACCCTGGAGTGGCCATGCTCTCCTGGGGTACCATACGCCCCTGTTCCACAAGGAATTCCTCTACATGGAATGTCTTAGGGTAAGTAGTAAGTGAGAAGATGGGAAAAGGAGCTTCAGGCTACCTAAGCCAGAAATACTTTGCTTTGGTTTTCAGCCCACTTCTGTTTTTCTATCCTCCAATGTTACCAAATTACAGGCACCAATTGACAGTGATTGAAACACACGGACAAATCATTGATGATGCAAGGACGTTTTATTGACAAAGGCACAGATATTTATACTGTTTTAGCTTCCACATAACAATTTCCACTTGTTCTGTCTACATGCTAGCTAATGCATAGCAAGGTATAATGTTACTTTTTCTCTTTTGCACTTGCTTATCTTGCTGCAGGATATTCTGCAGTCTTCAGCAGGGTGTTCTGTTCTGTGCAGAAAGATGTGATTTCTGCAGTTCCTTCTTTATGTATTTTTCTCATAGTTCCTGATGGACCAACTTCAGTAAGTCAGCTGTATTTAACTCATTCTTCTCTGCAACACTTCCCCCTTTCTGTTCTACATACAGCACATTGAACTGCGTTACTAACCATTCGTTGCATACATGTCAATAAGGAAGGCACAATCATAAGAACACATAAGAATATTTCCAATACATAAACTCCAACTCATAATAACCTCTCAGCCCATCCAGAGATGTTTAAAGACTGGAACAGCTGACCTAGCCAATCTGCTTCATCACTCCACTGCAGTTTCTTAACATTTTCCTCCAAATTCTGAATGTTGGCAAGTATGGATTTAGAATGATCAGATAAATTCATACAACATATCCCTTCAAAATCCTGACATCCATGACTGTGGGCTAACAACAAAAAATCAATAGCAGCACGATTTTGCAAAGTAGCATGGTGTACAGAATCTACAATGGCCAAAAGGCCAGAAAGAACCAGAGAAGTTGCATTTGTTTGCTGAGCCAGCCAACAGTCAAGCTTTTGCAAATTTGTAAGGGTTTTGGCTGCTGCAACACCTGGGGTAAAAAATGAAGTAACTCCAGTAAGTGGAGGATTCCAAAATTGTGCATTTGGGTCACACTCTGCAGTAAATGCCTGAGGTGAACACCTGCGTCAGTCATGCTTTGCCTGATGAGTGTGGTTCATAATCATGGTTCAGTTAGGAGTTAACAGTGTGAGGTGGCCAATAGTGCAAGGTCTGCCAATCACTTGCGAAGGCAAAGCAGGCCAAGCACGATCACCACAAATCAAAAATATCCTTTGAGGCAATTTTTGTGGGAGAGAATCTGAGGGTGCATAGTACACTCGGCCTTCATTTGTTATGGTTTGATTACAACACGAAGATCTACTGTGAAATAATAACTGACTTGGGGAAAAATCCTGAGTCATCTTACAGTATGGATTATTGTTACACCTCTTTCCTGATTTGCTATAATTGAAGTATATGCAGACATCTGTCAAAGCATGACTTTCTGATGACAAAGGCCAGGCAGGAGGCCATCAAGCACTCAAAATTACGGTGACATCTGCTCCAGTGTTGATCACTCCTGTTAAAACAGTTTTGTGACTTCCCCACTTCAAACTACATTGCAGTGTGGGTCATTGATCAGAAATCTGCTGCACCCAAGAGACCAATGGACTACAGGTGAAACTGAAACCATGCGATCCTCTACAGACTGTATTCCCTCAAGGCTTGTTGTAAGCTGGGAAGAATAAAATGAGTTGAGCAAGGTGACTGCCCTTTTTTATCATGCAGGGAGGTGTAGGAGTCCACAGCATGATTTTGATTTTGCCTGTATAATCAGCATCAATAACGCCAGGCAGCACAAAGAGTCCTTGAATAGTAGTAGAGTATCGTCCTAGAAGCAATGCAGCTCAGCTGCCTCCAAGAGGCCCCCAAATTCCCGTGGGGATCAGATGAACAGTAGTGTCAGCAAGAGTTACATCTGTGCCTGCTGCCACATCCAGTCCGGCACTGCCTGCTGTTGCGGGTGTGAGACTGGCATCCCAGAGTGTCCTCTGCATGAGTGTTAGCAGCAAGTCTGCAAATGTCTTTAAATCATGAGGTGTCATAGTATCGGATTTAAGTACTGACCCCAACATGTTGGTAAAGAAAGGTGATGATATGCCGAACTCCACAAGGGCACGCGGGAGTTCATTAATAACATTAAAAGATAGTCCTTGCCACTTAGCTAGCTGACGGGGGGGGGGGGGGGGGGTTGTATGTGACAGGAGTTACAATACGCTGTGCTACTCCTACATCGCCTGCTTCCAATGCTTGCAATCCAACTTCAACCCATTTATCATGTGAGTCCGGAGGGAATAAATCAAGCTCTTTCTTTGGATCATTAATTCCTGGGTCAAAAAGATCATAAGGATAGCTGGGATCTTTTCCACTTCTCAAGGTTAATCAGTTCTGCAGGGGCTCCTCAGAGGATTCTCTAACTGAGGTGTGGCTGTAGTCGAGGCAGACATAAAAGCCACACTAGTCATAATCCATAGTCGAAAGGTAGAAAGATTTTTTTAATTTCTCTACTGCTATTCTTATACCTCTTCAAAATGGCTGTGGCCTAATTTAAAATTGGCTGCTTAGAAAACAATGACAAGGCTGTCTAACAAACAATGACCATTCAGACCATAAAACAATCAGCTATACAAGCAAAAGTATAGTTGCTACATATTATCCACAAGTTCTTCCTTGTACACTCTAAATGTCCCATAACAAGAACATCCTCCCTTCATGTCCAGAACATCTTCTTTTATTAATTATCTTCCCGGCCTTCTTTGTGAGTTTCACTGAAGCTGCAGAATTTCACTGCAATATTCTCACGGGTAAATTCTGATCGATTTTAGGTCTAACTCTGTGAGGCCTCCAGTCCAGCTGTCAGCCTCATCAGGCCTCCCTCTTTGTTTTTGTATTACAAAGGCAGTGGTTATTGACTTTTGCAGGGTCCTTTGCAAAAAAGACAATAAACATGGCACAATGAGCAGGACGCAAAAAATAACCAATAGGATCAGACATCCAATTTTAAGTAGATTTTTGATCCATCCCACAATTTGCCAATTGCCAAACAAACTAGTAAGCCAATCAGATTCTGATTCTTCACGCAATTTTGACACAGTAGTTTGCAATTCCTTAATGTGGGCATGAATAGATTTTGAATGATCAGACAAATTCATACAACACATTTCATCAAAATCTTCACATCTATGTCCATGTGCTAGCAACAGAGTATCAATAGCAGCTCTGTTTTGCAGTGTAGCGTGCCTTACTGAACCAACATCTGTTAATAATCCAGCTAAAGCAAGCGAAGTGGCGTTAGTTTGCCAAGCTAACCAACATCCTAACTTGTTTAACAGTCCCAATGCTTTAGCAGCTGTTACTTGTGGAGAAAGGAAGGAAACAGCCCATCGAGTACCTGATGGCCAAAATTTGGTGGTGTCATCACAATCAGGGGCAAATGCATGGATGCTACGTTTTCCCCTCCGTGGTTTATGCTGTAAAATCATAGATGTGTTAGGTGTTGTCAGAGACTGAAACATATGACTTAAACATTTTCTTAAAAGACTTTTAAAACTGTATTACAAAAGCTGCAGAGAAGACTACCAGACCCTGGATGGGGCCCTGAGGCCTGACACTGCTCACTGATGAAGATAAGATAAAGTAACAACTCAGGGCTGGGGACATTCACTGAGCATAGGCTTAACACCTCCAAGATGAAGACCACAGCCCCAGGGCTATCAGCTGCCAGGCTCACACAGACCCTCGCACCAAGGGGTGGAAGGAGGAGAGGCTTTGGGTGTCTTGGAAAAGCCTGTGGTCAGAGGCACAGTGACTGCCCACCCTCCAACTGTGCAGAGCCCAGCTGAGGGGTCCTCACGGCGGGGGAGGGAGCTTATCCACAGCAGAAGGGGGTGACATGGCCCATCACAGGGGCCCCCCTCAAAGGGGTCCCCAGACCTTGCACCAGAGCACCAGAGATGATGCAACAGACCCTCAGTGTTGCAAGGGACAGTGTCAAGCCAGCCTCTGCAAGAGAGGCACGTGGGCGTTCCCACCTGGCCCAAAGCGTATATTAATCCACGGAATTCTGCACTCTTTGGCGTGTGGCAGAGCGTGGCGGCGTGTGGCGGCGTGTGGTGGCGTGTGGTGGCGTGTGGTGTGGTGGTGTGGCGTGGCGTATGGCAGCATGTAGCGGCATGGCCATGGCAGCGATGGGGGACCCTCACCACCAGCAGACCGGATGGAGGGGAACAGTGAGACATCGTTGGGACCCTCGGAGGGGTGATATGCTTCCACCTGACCCCTGTCACCTCTCCCTGTTCCCCCACCCCCCACGCACACTTCTTTTTTTTTGTTTCTTTTTCTCTTTCTTTTCTCTTCCCTTCTCTTTGCCTCTTTTACTATTAAATGAGATACATCCATTTTTTGGCAACTGTGGGAGACAGAGGAGTAGAAACTCCTGCAATTAAAGGAGGCTTTGATTTACAACCCTGGAAGAGACTAGGTCTGGCTTAATTGACAGAGATTTGTGGACTTGAAGCAAAAGGATTACAAACTTGTGTTCCTATTATTATAAGTTAAATTGTACACTGGGTGTTTTGGTGAAGGGTTTTAAAATATAATAGTGTGATTTTATATAGTTTAAGTTAAGAATGTAGATGGTATAAGAGAGACATCTGTGTGTACGTGACATGAGAAGTTATTGGTCAAGACATAGCTGCATTGCAGTGAGAAGTGCCACAGGTGATAGGTCATTAATCTAAAACAAAGTGTCGTTTTAAGTATCTGTTGGATTAGAAAGTTATAAATTATGATGTAACCTTAAATCTTGTGACTAGTCACCATTACTCGGAGGTGTTGTAAAATCTCACGCCTCGACTGATGCGTTTGTTATTTTAAACAATAAATTCGTGTAATTGCATAGTCCCATCCCTTGAAGTTATTTTCCTCCGACACATGAAGCGCGGAAAACGGACAGGCAACAACATCTAACCTCATTCGGTTTTAATCTCGTTTCTGGGGATATTTTGAACCTTCTGAGTTCTTTCCGGTTTATGCATGGAGACTTAGCTTGCTTTGCTTTTCTGGGTTTAAACCAAAACTTAACAGGTGTTAACAGTGAGAGTTGTCCTAAGCTGCAAGGACCTCCCTTGATGTGTGATGGAATCACAGCCCATGTTCAGTCTCTGCAAATAAAAAACACCCCTGGTGGCAAAGCTAGAGAAACAGTAGTAGAGTGTGAAATATGTGGTGAAGTATAATTGCACCAGGCACTTTCATTTGCGAATATGGGTTGGTTAGGAGAAACATCCCATACTTTGGACTGATCAGATCCCAAGTAATTAAACTTAACACAAAGGTCCATTTTCACGGATCCTAAAAGCTCTATTTCTTGCAGCTCAAGAGTTGCACGGGGAAGGTATGAAACCCATTGATCCCAAGCATCAGCGTGATTGCGTGATTGTAAAAGCTTGCTAACTGTCCTAGGCTTTGGCCAGTCATCTATTGGCAAGCCAACAAGGCAGGTAGGAAAAGGATTGTCAGGAGTAGCAGTGGCTAAGCACAGAGTATGTTGCCCCATCGCATTGGCTAGGGTAACCCACACATTGGTTCTCGGCTGACTAACAGGCCAAGCAGAAATAGCAGGCACTAAGCTCAGCAAAACTGACAAGTACCATATTGGCACCTGCATTTTTCTGTTATTCATTGCCATTTGCACTCCAGTACATCTCAATGCAAGCCAATACCCCTTGATCACAAGGATATACAGTGCGATTCAGTCCTCCTTGGTCACCGGTGCTAGACGCTTTCTCTGGTCAGAGGTAGCTCGAACTATGCTGCCAAGGTCATCCCTGTGTTGCTGTTATCCTCAGGATTTGGCCGAACAGGCGGTGGGATATTCTGCCGCAAATCAGGACGCACACACCTTGCTGGCACCCACTGTGGTCCAGTATCTGTGGAAACACAAGCTTATCTACGTCCCCAAGTGACAAGGTCCCAGGGGCCTTCCCACTCACTGGTAAGCAAATTCCTTACCCATACTTTAGCTCGAGGCAAATGTGTTTCACTGGTGCACTGCAAGGAATAAAACTGATTTAAAATTGAGGGATTGTTTGAATGAGCCAGTATGGTCAAGTGATTTATGGTATATACAGCTTTCAAAAGTCTGGACTGTGGGGTTTCCCCTTGCATTCTCCCTTTTTGTTTTTCTAGAACAGTTTTAAGTGTGTGATAAGCACGTTCAACGGCAGCCTGACCAGTGGGAGAATGAGGAATACCAAATTTCTGAGAGATGCCTCATAGACATAAAAATTCCTAACTTTCTGAGAGGCGTAGGCTGGCCCATTGTCAGTTTTTACACAGGCAGGTATGCCTAAAGCAGCCAAGGCTTGCTGCCAGTACAAAATTACATGATGGGCCTTTTCTCCAGCATGGGCAGAAGCCCATATAACAGAAGAAAGGGTGTCAATGGATACATGTACATATTTAAAACGACCAAAATCTGAAATGTGTGTAACAACAGTCTGCCAAAGCTGTAGGGCCAAAAGGCCACGGGGATTTACTCCAAAGGGTAAAGGTCCATTAAAGTTATGACAGTCTGGGCAAGCACTAACAATAGCATGAGCTTCTGTAGGTGTTATAGAAAACTGTTTATACAATGTGCGTGCATTTTGATGAAAAAAGGCATGAGATGCTTTAGCCTGGGCTAGTTTATCTGTCTGAGGAACTGCCCAAACAGGATTAGCTAATGCATCAGCATGAGCATTACCTTCTGCAAGAAATCCTGGTAGGTTTGTATGGCTTCTAATACGCAAAACATAAAAAGGATACATGCGTTGCAAAACAGCTGTCCATAAAGCCTTTAACAAAAGAAACAAATCAGCATTATTAACTTCTTTTAAAAGGGAACAATTTACTCGTTGTACAACATCTGCAACATAAGCTGAGTCAACAATTAGGTTAAAAGGTTCATTAAAATGATTAAAGGCCACAATAAGTGCTTTTAATTCAACCAATTTTGCGGATCCAGTACCCTGACCCTGCAAAGTCTGCCATCCCTCCTCATTTTTCCAGGTGACAATTGCTGTTCCTGTTTTTCCTGACCCATCTGTAAATACTGTAGGCCCATCTACAGGAGTACGACTTAATTTAGGTTTTGCTGATAATGGGGTGGTATTCAGCGATTGTAGTAACTTATGACTGGGAAAATGGTAATCAATTTGTTCTGTGCAGCTCTGCAGCACATTCTGCAATGCAGAACAATTGGCCAAGGATCACTCAAAATAATCTTGCTGAATAGGAATAGTAAATTCAGCAGGATCTTTGGCAGCAATTTGCAGGCATCGGTGTCTACACTTAATAATTACTTAGTTAATAATCAATTCAAAAATTGTAGTGACTGTTTTTTAGGTTTGTGAGATAAAAACATCCATTCTAGAATATGCAATGGGTCAGGGGACCAATGATCAGACCATTGTGTAATAATATCTGTTGGATGAAATTCTGGAATTACAACAAAAACAACGATATCAATGTCAGGGTCCACACGGTACACATGGTGACTGGAAATAGTTTGTTGCACCTTATCTAAGGCTTGTTGAGCTTCAGGGATAATCTTGGTGAATTTAAATCTGAATCTCCTGCTAATATATTAAACAAAGGAGAAAGTTGTGCAGTGGTGAGTCTTAAATAGGGACGCAGCCAATTAATGGTTCCTAACAATTTCTGTGCATCATTTAGAGTGTGCACTGTAGTGTCAAATTGAGCAGTTTGAGGGCATATGGTACGTTCAAATATTTTTAATCCCAAATATTTGCAGGGTGCTTCTGTTTGGATTTTTTCAGGTGCAATCTGCAATCCATATTTGTGAAGAGCCTTTAAAAGCTCTGGCTGTATGTTTTGCAAATCCTGTTTGCAAGGAGATGCTATCAATATGTCATCCATATAGTGATAGCAATAACTGTTAGGGAATTGTTCTCTAATAGGCGATAGAGCTTGGGCCACATACATTTGACAAATAGTTGGACTGTTTTTCATACCTTGTGGTAAAACTTTCCATTGATATCATTTTACAGGTGCAGCACTGTTAACAGCTGGTACTGAAAATGCAAATTTTGGTCTGTCATCTGGATGTAAGGGAATCGTAAAGAAGCAATCTTTCAAATCAACAACTAAAATGTCCCATGTTGCAGGAATCATAGTAGGACATGGCATGCCTGGTTGCAGTGCACCCATACTTTCCATGACTGCATTAATGCGTCTCAGATCATGCACCAATCTCCATTTGCCTGATTTCTTTAGAATCACAAATACAGGAGTATTCCAAGGGCTGACAGATTGCTCTATGTGCCCTTGCGATACCTGCTCATCAACTAAATTTTTCAGGGTGGCGAGTTTCTGTTGTGTTAGAGGCCACTGTCCTTGCTGCACGTGATGGTCAGTTAACCATCGTAGAGGTGTTACTGGCTGGCAACCGCCCTTCTGCACAATGACCCCTATTAAAAATTGGTGCCAATTGCAACTCCCAAGTGGCTAAAATGTCACGTCCCCATAAATTTAGAGGCGCAGCAGTCACATGTGGGCCAACTGTAGCAACCCGGTTGTCTGGACTTTTTATGAGCACAAAATATGTACTTAAATAACTTTGTGTCATTCCCCCAAGACCCACAATTGAATTTTCCACTGCAGTGACAGACCATGAGTTTGGCCAGTTGTGAAATGAAATCACTGTGCGTAGCGGGTTTGGTTCGTAACCAGGCAGAAACACCAATTTACTGTAGTGGTTTGGTCCAAAATACTCATTGCTGTTTATCTTCTGTGAGATAAGAATTAGGAGAAATGCAAAGCAGGCACCAAACTTGAAAGAATATAAAGAAGTTTATTAACAGACCTAAAAGAAGGAAAAAAAAATCATACCACACCTTCAGAACACTTCTCCTCCCCCCACCTTCCTCTCTTCTCCCACTGACAAAGTAAAAAGACAACCCTTGAGATGTTCAGTCTGTTTACCACTTCCATAATAACCTTGTTCAGTCCATTTAGGAAGAGGAGTCTCTCTTGTCCATGCTATGAAAACATTATCACAATGAGACAGCCGCCTGGGTTGGTTCTCTGCTTGCATGTGAGTCCCTTCCCCCTGCCAACTTGCAGCTTTTCCCACAACTGCTTTCGAGGGTCCACTCTTGAAATTACTGGGGTAAAATTTTAAGGTTGAGCCGTTCAGGAATATAAGTTCTCTTCACCCATCTCTGGGAGCATTTCATCTCTAAGAACAGAGGCCCTTCTCCTTCCCTGGGAGCAAAGGGTCTTCCTCATCTTCATCTCTAGGACTATCTCTGGGAGCATCTCTAGGAACTGAAGTTTTCTCCTTTTCCATTTGGAGCAAAAGTCCTCATTGCTTCCATCTCTCCCTGTTCAAACTTCTCATGAAATTACAGCTGCTTCAGCATCTGCCTATCTCAGTGCAGGTGCTTTTGCTCTCAAGTACAAGTTGAACGCTTCACCCCCCATGCCTTCATGAAATTACAATGGGTACTCTGATATATCATAGTTTTACAACAGAATTTCAGCTTTAAGCATCTCCTCTTTCTCTTCCCTCAGGTTTTCAGCTCTTCATAGCACTAAAAGGGTTAATCTCACCTAGGCCTTGCAGCTGGAATTTCGCTGATCACTGTCGATCACATGACCTCTGCCAGACAGTGGTGCAGCTTTAGCTGAATCTTGGCTGCCCTGGAGAGGGGGAGCTGGGCCGCTCTGGCTGCCCACAGCAGGGCTCGTGGGGGCGGTTCCGCTGGTGCAACAGGGCCCATCGGCTCCAGGATGGCCGTGGCCCAGCCCGGCCTGGCCCGAGCAGGGCCTGGGCCAGGCCCGCTGGCCCCCGCACGGGGCCCCGCAGCCACCTGTGCCAGCACCGGAAACGAGACAGAGACTCTGCCTCCGGATTTACTATTCTTAAGTGTGTATCACAGAGGCAGTCACAATTTTTAGTGGCTCAAAGAATTGTCCATATTCAAACTGGCCAGCTGATAGGTTCTGTTAGGTCACAGAGGAAGCTGTAAGCACCCCTTTGCAAGAATATCACTTCTGGGACTATGCTTGCTAACCCATGACACTGTGACATCTGCTCCCATATCAATCAACCCTTTGATCTCAACAGTCTGTGGCTGTGGCCCTTCAGTGTTAGCTCGCAAATCAATTGTGGTCTCTGCTCGGAAAGTTGTTGAGTCCAAAAAACCTGAGGCATGCTGGTAGAACCAAAGCCTTGGTCCCCTCTCTCTTTAAGTCCAGTCCTGGGAACACAAGACTTGAAAGGTACAAGTTGAGCAATTTGAGTATGAGCAGGTATGACTGCAGAAGGAGTGGGTGTAGAAACCATTGCACATATTTGTCCTGTAAAGTCTGCATCAATTACTCTTGGATGCACAAAAATCCTTTGCAAAATAACACTTGATCTTCCTATTAGCAAAGCACCTAAGTTTTGCCCTATAGGTCCATGTGCGTCCAAAGGCACTTCATGAACTGCAGGAGAGTCTATGATTACTGGGTCAGCGGTGCGACCATCCATCCCTGCTGAGCCTTCTGTTCCACCAGCAAGCTTGTCACATAAATTTGTGCTGGGTGAAGTGGTTCCTGGGGAAGTATTTATGTCTGCACGCAACTTCCCTTCGCGCTCCATTGGTAGTTTCCCTGATTCTTAAGAGGCTGTCCATTGGTGTGGAAATGAGATTTACATTGTTTCATATAATGTCCCAGTTTACCACATCGGTTACACAGAATTGCTCCAGGGTCTTCTTTTTTGTTGTTAATTGCTCCAGAGGACAGAGTTTAGGGAGGGCACTGAGATTTAAAGTGGGCCAGCTGTCCACAGCTATAACAGTTATGTGTCATTTTAATAACTGCTGCAACAGCCGTAGTAACAGACTCAGTCAGCATAGCCATTTGATGTTGTGTAGTCCCTATTTCTGCACATGCATTAATCATACCATTCAATGAGGGCTTTTTCATAGGCAGCAAATCAATAGGTTTCCTGCATTCCTCATTTGCATTTTCTTGTGCCATTTGCAAAATTAAAGTTTCTTTTACATTTACATCTATGATTTGTTTTTCTATCGCATCCTGAAGGCAGTCTGAAAAGGCCATTAAAGTCTCATTAGGGTTCTGTTTGATAGTTGTGTAGCTTTTACCAGGAGTTGACATACTCACTACCTTAAACAGAGCCGGCAAAGCATGGTCACAGGACTGCTCTAGGATCAAAGGATGCAAGCAAGCCTGCAGCTGAGGCTTGTCTAATTCTGTCCCTGCTCGGCTCTGTGGGGTCCCATGTGCACCCACAAAAGCACGGGTGGGTTCAGTAATATAGTCGGTAGCAAAGAATCGAGAAGGGTATTTGGGTGCATTCTGGCAGGAACATTTATTGCTTCCACACTGTCAAAGGTTGCAGAGGCAAATAACAAACACGATCCCAAAACTCAGTTTTATCTGGGGGCAGGGAAAAGGCGGAACTAGGGAATGGGGACCAATGGGAAGCTCTGAGGGAGTGACAAGGGGTAGAGGCTAACAGCCAACCGGGGAATTCAAACTGGGATAGATTAACATAACAGCACAATGCATCCTGGGAGAAGTCTTTTTGGTCACCCTAACAAGAAGTGGTTCTTGTTGTACTAGGGACTTGTCTTACTGGAAACTCTCTGTCCTTTGTAATGTATGTTCACCAGCCACCACACTCATCCACAGGGTGCAATCCAATTAATTGGGGTAAACCTGCACCGAGCGAGGATCAGCTACAGGCAATCGTATATCATTTAAAGCAGTCTCCTCACAAGAAGTGGTCCACTCATTCTCAAACACTGTATACTGAACTGGCGTGCAGAGCAATTTAGCAATCTGTTTTAAATCAAAAGGAGTTAACTCTTCACTTGTTACAAATTTCAGCATTTTTGTCACAGTAGGGGACCCCAAACCATAATTAGTAGCAAGCTGGCGTAGCTTGGGTAGTACCTGCCAGTTAAATGGAACATGCTGATGAGGCGCCTGGACTCTGCCTCTAACAATGGGGAAGGCAGAGACTACAGGGTCTTGCAGTTCCCCTGAGTCTGGTAATTGCCGAATAACCGTGAGTCGTTCTGCTGCCTCATAATCTTTATCAGATAAAGCTTCAAGTCTAATCTAAAAGCTGCAGGATCCTGCATGCCCCAAGTTTCAGTTACGGGTTGCAAAGTTAAAGTATCTCTATAAAGCAAGCTATCATTTTGAACCCCTGGCACAGATTCTTTTGCACCTTGTACAAAAGGATTAGTAGTAGCAGACAGCGGAGGTGTAGCAGCAGGCAGCAGGGGTGCTGAGGGTGCAGTTTCATTCCTACCCTTTCCATCACTGTCATCCCTGCTGGCTGGTGGTAAAGGTAGATCAAAGGGGTTCATGGGGACAGGAGGGGGGGAAGCAGAGCAAGAAGCAGGATTGGAAAGAGGAGGAAGCAAAGCCCTCCATGGCTTGGGTATTGGAAACAATACAGGTTTTGCTGTGCCAGCCTGTGCCCCACCAACCCCTCCCACTGCAATGTTCCCAGTTTCGCCAGCATTATCTGTCTCTGTTCTCTCTGCTGTGCCAGCTGCTGCAGCATCTTGTTCTTTTCTCAGTTCTTTCAAAGTGTCTAAAACTAACCTCCATGTCATCATAAATTCTTTAAAAGTATCATCTCCGTGAGAAGCAAGGTCAAGAATATGCCATCCTACTGCTCCCCATGTCCGTATGCTAAAAGCGTTGGCACGTGTAGTCTCAATCCCTTGACTTTTGCACCACAGTAACAGTCTTTGCAGTATCAGCTTATCATAATTTATGCCACGTCGTTTTAACATCAACATCCATATACTAACTATTGATTTTTCCTCTTGGGATGTATTTGCTCCCATTCTGTTACAACAGGCTCATCTTTGAAAGGCTGCAGTTGATCGGGATCTTTGGTAGCTCTCCTCACTACTCTCCTCCCATTGTCTCCGTCTCCCCTGATCTGCGCTCAGGCTACCTGCTCTCCAGGCTGGCTCTTTGGATCACATTACGGGGACACCAGATGTGGCTTTGTTGAGACGGACATGACAGCACACACTTGTTGTAATCCAAAGCTGTAAAAGATTTTTATTTTCTCTACTGATATTCTTATACCTCTTCACAATGGCTGTGGCCTAAAGATTGGCTGCTTAGCAAACAATGGCAAGGCTGTCTAACAAACAAGAACCATTCAAGTATTAAAACAATTAGCTGTACAAGCAAAGGGATAGTTGTTACATATTATCCGCAAGTTCTTCCTTGTACACTCTTAGCATCCCATTAACAAGAACATACTCTCCTTGTGTCCAGAACATCTTCTCTCATTGATTATCTTAATGGCTTTCTCTGTGGGTTTCAATGAAGCTGCAAAATTTCACTGTGAAATTTTCACGGGTGAATTCTGACATTTTTTAGGTCTGACTCTGTGAGGCCTCCAGTCCAGCTGTCAGCTTCACCAGTAAATCACAGATTGATTGACAAGAGACAAACAATAAGGAGGTGTCTTTAAGGGTGAACTGTTAGGTTGGCATCGTGCACTAGCGTTGTGTACAGTATATGGGTTTATCTCTGTTTAATTACTGGCAGGTATGCTTAGTAAAGGTATCTGCAGCTGCTGCATTTCTCTACATAACTAACAGTTCTATACTCCAGTATAATTTGCAATTGTGCTTATTATGGATACATCGTTGTTTACATGGAAGGTGTCATAGGTTAGCAAGCATAGTCCCGGAAGGGACGTCCTTGCTAAGGGGTGCTTACAGTTTCCTCTGGGAACTGATAGAACCTATCAGCTGGCCAGTTTGAATATGGACAATTCTCTAAGCCACTTAAAGTTGTGAACACCTCTGTGATCCACATTTAAGAATAGGCAAACTCCCCCCCCAAGCTCTCTCTCGTTTCCGGTGCTGGCACAGGTGGCTGCGGGCCCCGTGTGGGGGCCAGCGGGCCCAGCCAGGCCCTGCTCGGGCCAGGCCAGGCCAGGCCACGGCCATCCTGGAGCCATGGACCTGTTCCAGCCGTGGAACCCCCCCCACTGCCTTGCCGTGGGCAGCCGGAGCGGCTCGGCTCTCCCCCCTCTCCACTGCGATAAGAAAAATTCAACATTCCAGCTGCAAAGCTGCAAGGCTGAGGTGAGATTAACACTTTTACTGCTGTGAAGAGCTGAAAACCTGAGGGAAGAGAGAGAGAGGAGATGCTTAAAGCTGAAATTCTGTTGTGAAGCTATGATATATCAGAGTATCCTGTTGTAATTTCATGAAGATATGGGGGGTGGAGTGTTCAACTCGTGAGCAAAAGCACCTGCGCTGAGATAGGCAGATGCTGATGCAGCTGTAATTTCATGAGAAGTTTGGACAGGGAGAGATGAACCAGATGAGGACTTTTGCTCCAAACGGGAAAGGAGAAAACCTCAGTCCCTAGAGATGAATCAGATGAGGACTTTTGCTCCAAATGGGAAAGAAGAAAACCTCAGTACCTAGAGATGCTCCCAGAGATAGTCTTAATGGTGAAGATGATGAAGACCCTTTGCTCCCAGGGAAGGAGAAGGGTCTCTGTTTTTGTTTCTGAATGGCTCAACCTTAAAATTGTACCCCAAAAACCTTCAAGAGTGGACCCTCGAAAGCAGTTGCTGGAAAAGCTGCAAGTCGGGGGAAAGGACTCACACACAGGCAGAGAGACTCCTCTTCCTAAATGGACTGAACGATATTTGGAAGTGGGCGGCTGTCTTGTTGTGATAATGTTTTCATTCATAGCATGAGCAAGAAGAGACTTCTCTTTCTAAATGGACTGAACAAGGTTATTATGGAAGTGGTAAACAGACTGAACATCTTAAGGGTTGTTTTTTCACATTGTCAGTGGGAGAAGGGAGGAAGGTGGGGGGAGGAGGAGAGTTCTGAAGGTGGTATAATTTTTTATTTCTTTTCCTTCTTTTAGGTCTGTTAATAAACTTCTTTATATTCTTTCAAGTTTGGTGCCTGCTTTGCATTTCTCCTAATTCTTATCTCACAGAAGATAAACAGTAATGAGTATTTTGGACCAAACCACTACAGAAGGTCCTTGCAAATTGTCAAAAAGCAGTAAAACACAACTAATTATTCATGATTTATGGCTAAGTTTCAGCTTAAGTTCATTTGGGAATTGATCAGACACGACTTGCCAATTTTCAGGTGCTTTTTTCACTCTGATATAATGAAGCCAGGTTGACTTTTCTTTCTACTTTTATAGCTGTATGGGTTGTCAGCAAGGTCAAGTATGGTCTTCTCTTGCAGAGGACCACTTGCAAGAGACTTAACATATACTTAATCTTTTGGATTTATGTTAGGGAATGTCTTATTAGGTTGTGGTGGCTGGCAGTTTACAACTTCAGTTTGTATTGATTGCAATTTCTTGTCCAATTGTTTAACATAATCAAGTAGTTTTGCCCCACTGGAGCTACATTATCATTGTGAACTATATTTGTCTCATAAGGTCCCCCATACAGAATTTTGTAGGGACTTAATTTCTCTTTGAGCCATGGTTTTACTTTAATTTTCAGCAAAGCCATGGGTAAAGCTTGATACCAATTAGTTTCTTGACAAATTTTGGCTAATTGTTGCTTTATTAAGTGATTCATCTTTTTTATTTGGGCACTTGCTTGAGGCCTATATGGTGTATGTAGCTGCTCTTGTATTCTTAATAGATGACTCACCCCCTGCATTACTTGGGCTACAAAGTGTGATTCCTTATCAGAATTAATTTTTTTGGGCACCCCAAATCGTGGAATAATTTCCTGTACAAAAGCTTTAACAACTTTTTTAGTTTTGTTTTACAAGGGAAAGCTTCTGGCCATCTTGAAAAAGTGTCTGTGAGGACTAAAAGATACTAGTTTCTCCTTTTCAGTAATTTAAAAAGTCAATTTATTACACATCTCCTGGTAAAGTTCTTTTAGTTATAGTCCCTGTGTTTAGCCAAACAGTGGTATTAGGGCTGGTTTTGGGACAGATTTTACAGATGGAAATTACGTCTTCAATTTTTTCTTTTAATTTTGATGCTATCACTTTGTCTTTTAAATGGTTATGTAAAGCATCAACTCCTCAGTGCATTTTAGGAAGTTCGGTTTGGATAAGTAATTTTAATGGTTTTCTGGTGATAAGATCTTTTATTTTAATCTTATTTGTTCTTTTTTTTTTTGTATCTAAATTATCGGTGTCATATGGTGGGGGTATTTCGCTCATAAGGATGTTAGAAGGGATTAAAGCTAGGGCTTGAATTTGAAGATTATTAGACATTGATTTTGCTGTTTTGTCTGCCATAGCATTTTCTAGTTCAGGGATGGTATTATCCTGGCAGTGGTTTTTACAATGCATTATAGTTACTTTTGAAGGTTTTAAGACTGCTTTCAGTAACTGTAAGATTTCAGTAGCAAGCATAATTTATTTCTGTGAGGTTAATAAACCTCTTTTTTTTTTTAATAGCTCCATGAGCATGTACCACCCTAAAAGCATACTTTAAATCAGTTTAAATGTTGATAGATTTACTTTTGGCTGATATCAAAGCTCAAGTCACGGCTATTATTTTAGCTTTTTGAGCAGATGTCCTCACAGGTAAAGGATTTGTTTCGATGATAGTGTCTGTGTTTGTAATTGCATACTCAGCAAACTGCTTAACATTCTTGACAAAACTGCTCCCATCAGTGAACCAGTTCTCTGCATTTTTTAGTTGAGGGTCTTTTAGGTTTGGGTGGCTAGAGTAAACTGCCTGCATGGCTTCAATGCAGTCATGCTGTACAGGCTCCACAGTAACTTTGCCAAGGAGGTAAGCTGCTGGATTTGAAATGTTAGTAACTTGAATACTCAGATCCTTTGATTCTGCTAGGACAGCCAGGTATTTGAGAAAGTGAGATGGGGTCAAGCGGTGATTTCCTTTTTGCGTGAGGACTCCTGACACTGCATGAGAGACAAAAACACTTATCTGCTGGCCCATTGTGAAGTTGCAAGCTTCCTCTGTGTTCACAATCACAGATGTCACTGCACACAGGCAGGCAGGCCATACATAGCTGACTACGCCCAGTTGCGCGGGGGTACTTGGAGCTGCCAAGAACCGTGCAAAGAGCACCGCGATCTGAGGGCGTTGTGCAGGCTGTAAAAGGGGACTGCCCGGGAATGGGGTGCAAAGACAAGTTTCTCCCAGTTGCAGGGGCCAGCGCCGGCAAGCGTGTGCTTCTGGCACACTTCTCCGTGCGAGACGTAGCCGAGGAGCTTTGTGTTCCGATGCGGAGCACAGGAGAGGCAGAGTGTGCTGCCACGTAGCCCCGAGAGGGGACTGTTGTATGCGCCAGGCGTGTTTCGGCAGAAGCAGTGCTCTGGTGCGCCCCTCGGCCGGCAGAGCTTTCTGGGCGAGAAGCAGACGGCTGCTCGCCTCCGGGGCAGTGAAAGCGCCGCTCGCTATACGAAAAGCGAAGAACCAAGCTGCCGTGCACACGGCTTGTGTGCGCATCCTACAGGCTCCAAGGGAAAGCGGGGCTGCCACTCGCTTGCCTGGAAAAGCCACGCTAGCAGCAGAAGAAGGAGCTCCAAAGACAGCTCCTTGTGCTGCTACTTAGAGCAGCACCAAGCTTCCGTGGAAACAGCTGCTCTTCCCTTGAGCCTCCGAGCTGCAGAGACGATCACGCTAGATGCAGCAGAGGAGACAAGTACAGAGTGCACTGACGTGGCTTACGCGGGCGAAGGCGAAGGTGCAGCGCAGCACTGGCTTCGACTTCTCGAGCCTGTTTGCATGCTAGCAGCTGCTGGAAGTTGGCAAGGGTGATGCGAGCGTGAACAGTGTTGCCGGCATGTCCAGCTGAGAAGGAAGCTACAGAGCCTCAGTGGCTTGTGCTTGGAGACGGGCTGCTTCAAGAACGCCTCCTTTGTAGACGCCTCCTTCTGGCTCAGCTCAAGCTGCGTGGACTCTGCAACACTGAAGCTGTAAGAAACTGCTTCTTAGCCAGCTGCTGCGATGAAGTCTAAGGGCTGCGCCTTACTTCCTGAAGCAGCAAGACTCTTCTCGGCTAAATGTGCTTGCGAAGGAGCATTTGGCTGCACTTCGGCAATTCGCTTAGCGAGCACCCAGAAGTGCCGTGCTCGGCGGCTTCAATCTTCGCCTGCTGCCCTCTGGAGAGAACTGAAGCCCAGCGAGGGCATTCAGCTTTGCTGCTCATCAGCGTGTACGGTGCTGGCATGCACAACGTGCTGTGCACGGATTTGCCTCAGCTGCAGGTAGAATCATTCTCCTTCTCTTTCGACAGGCTCCGAAGTGCCCGTCTAGCTCTGGCTTAGAGAAATGTGCCGGGAAAGCAGCGCTTGAGCGGTTAGGTGTCCAAGCCTTTCGACAGAGCGCAAGCGGCTGGCCGACGGGAATGGCTCGTGAAGATCATGCTTTTGTGCCGGTCCCTGTTTCTGGGCGAGACCACTACTCGCCTCTTTGCTCTTTACGAGCCTGTCATGGGCGCGGGGGTACTTGGAGCTGCCAAGAACCGTGCAAAGAGCACCGCGATCTGAGGGCGTTGTGCAGGCTGTAAAAGGGGACTGCCCGGGAATGGGGTGCAAAGACAAGTTTCTCCCAGTTGCAGGGGCCAGCGCCGGCAAGCGTGTGCTTCTGGCACACTTCTCCGTGCGAGACGTAGCCGAGGAGCTTTGTGTTCCGATGCGGAGCACAGGAGAGGCAGAGTGTGCTGCCACGTAGCCCCGAGAGGGGACTGTTGTATGCGCCAGGCGTGTTTCGGCAGAAGCAGTGCTCTGGTGCGCCCCTCGGCCGGCAGAGCTTTCTGGGCGAGAAGCAGACGGCTGCTCGCCTCCGGGGCAGTGAAAGCGCCGCTCGCTATACGAAAAGCGAAGAACCAAGCTGCCGTGCACACGGCTTGTGTGCGCATCCTACAGGCTCCAAGGGAAAGCGGGGCTGCCACTCGCTTGCCTGGAAAAGCCACGCTAGCAGCAGAAGAAGGAGCTCCAAAGACAGCTCCTTGTGCTGCTACTTAGAGCAGCACCAAGCTTCCGTGGAAACAGCTGCTCTTCCCTTGAGCCTCCGAGCTGCAGAGACGATCACGCTAGATGCAGCAGAGGAGACAAGTACAGAGTGCACTGACGTGGCTTACGCGGGCGAAGGCGAAGGTGCAGCGCAGCACTGGCTTCGACTTCTCGAGCCTGTTTGCATGCTAGCAGCTGCTGGAAGTTGGCAAGGGTGATGCGAGCGTGAACAGTGTTGCCGGCATGTCCAGCTGAGAAGGAAGCTACAGAGCCTCAGTGGCTTGTGCTTGGAGACGGGCTGCTTCAAGAACGCCTCCTTTGTAGACGCCTCCTTCTGGCTCAGCTCAAGCTGCGTGGACTCTGCAACACTGAAGCTGTAAGAAACTGCTTCTTAGCCAGCTGCTGCGATGAAGTCTAAGGGCTGCGCCTTACTTCCTGAAGCAGCAAGACTCTTCTCGGCTAAATGTGCTTGCGAAGGAGCATTTGGCTGCACTTCGGCAATTCGCTTAGCGAGCACCCAGAAGTGCCGTGCTCGGCGGCTTCAATCTTCGCCTGCTGCCCTCTGGAGAGAACTGAAGCCCAGCGAGGGCATTCAGCTTTGCTGCTCGTCAGCGTGTACGGTGCTGGCATGCACAACGTGCTGTGCACGGATTTGCCTCAGCTGCAGGTAGAATCATTCTCCTTCTCTTTCGACAGGCTCCGAAGTGCCCGTCTAGCTCTGGCTTAGAGAAATGTGCCGGGAAAGCAGCGCTTGAGCGGTTAGGTGTCCAAGCCTTTCGACAGAGCGCAAGCGGCTGGCCGACGGGAATGGCTCGTGAAGATCATGCTTTTGTGCCGGTCCCTGTTTCTGGGCGAGACCACTACTCGCCTCTTTGCTCTTTACGAGCCTGTCATGGGCGCGGGGGTACTTGGAGCTGCCAAGAACCGTGCAAAGAGCACCGCGATCTGAGGGCGTTGTGCAGGCTGTAAAAGGGGACTGCCCGGGAATGGGGTGCAAAGACAAGTTTCTCCCAGTTGCAGGGGCCAGCGCCGGCAAGCGTGTGCTTCTGGCACACTTCTCCGTGCGAGACGTAGCCGAGGAGCTTTGTGTTCCGATGCGGAGCACAGGAGAGGCAGAGTGTGCTGCCACGTAGCCCCGAGAGGGGACTGTTGTATGCGCCAGGCGTGTTTCGGCAGAAGCAGTGCTCTGGTGCGCCCCTCGGCCGGCAGAGCTTTCTGGGCGAGAAGCAGACGGCTGCTCGCCTCCGGGGCAGTGAAAGCGCCGCTCGCTATACGAAAAGCGAAGAACCAAGCTGCCGTGCACACGGCTTGTGTGCGCATCCTACAGGCTCCAAGGGAAAGCGGGGCTGCCACTCGCTTGCCTGGAAAAGCCACGCTAGCAGCAGAAGAAGGAGCTCCAAAGACAGCTCCTTGTGCTGCTACTTAGAGCAGCACCAAGCTTCCGTGGAAACAGCTGCTCTTCCCTTGAGCCTCCGAGCTGCAGAGACGATCACGCTAGATGCAGCAGAGGAGACAAGTACAGAGTGCACTGACGTGGCTTACGCGGGCGAAGGCGAAGGTGCAGCGCAGCACTGGCTTCGACTTCTCGAGCCTGTTTGCATGCTAGCAGCTGCTGGAAGTTGGCAAGGGTGATGCGAGCGTGAACAGTGTTGCCGGCATGTCCAGCTGAGAAGGAAGCTACAGAGCCTCAGTGGCTTGTGCTTGGAGACGGGCTGCTTCAAGAACGCCTCCTTTGTAGACGCCTCCTTCTGGCTCAGCTCAAGCTGCGTGGACTCTGCAACACTGAAGCTGTAAGAAACTGCTTCTTAGCCAGCTGCTGCGATGAAGTCTAAGGGCTGCGCCTTACTTCCTGAAGCAGCAAGACTCTTCTCGGCTAAATGTGCTTGCGAAGGAGCATTTGGCTGCACTTCGGCAATTCGCTTAGCGAGCACCCAGAAGTGCCGTGCTCGGCGGCTTCAATCTTCGCCTGCTGCCCTCTGGAGAGAACTGAAGCCCAGCGAGGGCATTCAGCTTTGCTGCTCGTCAGCGTGTACGGTGCTGGCATGCACAACGTGCTGTGCACGGATTTGCCTCAGCTGCAGGTAGAATCATTCTCCTTCTCTTTCGACAGGCTCCGAAGTGCCCGTCTAGCTCTGGCTTAGAGAAATGTGCCGGGAAAGCAGCGCTTGAGCGGTTAGGTGTCCAAGCCTTTCGACAGAGCGCAAGCGGCTGGCCGACGGGAATGGCTCGTGAAGATCATGCTTTTGTGCCGGTCCCTGTTTCTGGGCGAGACCACTACTCGCCTCTTTGCTCTTTACGAGCCTGTCATGGGCGCGGGGGTACTTGGAGCTGCCAAGAACCGTGCAAAGAGCACCGCGATCTGAGGGCGTTGTGCAGGCTGTAAAAGGGGACTGCCCGGGAATGGGGTGCAAAGACAAGTTTCTCCCAGTTGCAGGGGCCAGCGCCGGCAAGCGTGTGCTTCTGGCACACTTCTCCGTGCGAGACGTAGCCGAGGAGCTTTGTGTTCCGATGCGGAGCACAGGAGAGGCAGAGTGTGCTGCCACGTAGCCCCGAGAGGGGACTGTTGTATGCGCCAGGCGTGTTTCGGCAGAAGCAGTGCTCTGGTGCGCCCCTCGGCCGGCAGAGCTTTCTGGGCGAGAAGCAGACGGCTGCTCGCCTCCGGGGCAGTGAAAGCGCCGCTCGCTATACGAAAAGCGAAGAACCAAGCTGCCGTGCACACGGCTTGTGTGCGCATCCTACAGGCTCCAAGGGAAAGCGGGGCTGCCACTCGCTTGCCTGGAAAAGCCACGCTAGCAGCAGAAGAAGGAGCTCCAAAGACAGCTCCTTGTGCTGCTACTTAGAGCAGCACCAAGCTTCCGTGGAAACAGCTGCTCTTCCCTTGAGCCTCCGAGCTGCAGAGACGATCACGCTAGATGCAGCAGAGGAGACAAGTACAGAGTGCACTGACGTGGCTTACGCGGGCGAAGGCGAAGGTGCAGCGCAGCACTGGCTTCGACTTCTCGAGCCTGTTTGCATGCTAGCAGCTGCTGGAAGTTGGCAAGGGTGATGCGAGCGTGAACAGTGTTGCCGGCATGTCCAGCTGAGAAGGAAGCTACAGAGCCTCAGTGGCTTGTGCTTGGAGACGGGCTGCTTCAAGAACGCCTCCTTTGTAGACGCCTCCTTCTGGCTCAGCTCAAGCTGCGTGGACTCTGCAACACTGAAGCTGTAAGAAACTGCTTCTTAGCCAGCTGCTGCGATGAAGTCTAAGGGCTGCGCCTTACTTCCTGAAGCAGCAAGACTCTTCTCGGCTAAATGTGCTTGCGAAGGAGCATTTGGCTGCACTTCGGCAATTCGCTTAGCGAGCACCCAGAAGTGCCGTGCTCGGCGGCTTCAATCTTCGCCTGCTGCCCTCTGGAGAGAACTGAAGCCCAGCGAGGGCATTCAGCTTTGCTGCTCATCAGCGTGTACGGTGCTGGCATGCACAACGTGCTGTGCACGGATTTGCCTCAGCTGCAGGTAGAATCATTCTCCTTCTCTTTCGACAGGCTCCGAAGTGCCCGTCTAGCTCTGGCTTAGAGAAATGTGCCGGGAAAGCAGCGCTTGAGCGGTTAGGTGTCCAAGCCTTTCGACAGAGCGCAAGCGGCTGGCCGACGGGAATGGCTCGTGAAGATCATGCTTTTGTGCCGGTCCCTGTTTCTGGGCGAGACCACTACTCGCCTCTTTGCTCTTTACGAGCCTGTCATGGGCGCGGGGGTACTTGGAGCTGCCAAGAACCGTGCAAAGAGCACCGCGATCTGAGGGCGTTGTGCAGGCTGTAAAAGGGGACTGCCCGGGAATGGGGTGCAAAGACAAGTTTCTCCCAGTTGCAGGGGCCAGCGCCGGCAAGCGTGTGCTTCTGGCACACTTCTCCGTGCGAGACGTAGCCGAGGAGCTTTGTGTTCCGATGCGGAGCACAGGAGAGGCAGAGTGTGCTGCCACGTAGCCCCGAGAGGGGACTGTTGTATGCGCCAGGCGTGTTTCGGCAGAAGCAGTGCTCTGGTGCGCCCCTCGGCCGGCAGAGCTTTCTGGGCGAGAAGCAGACGGCTGCTCGCCTCCGGGGCAGTGAAAGCGCCGCTCGCTATACGAAAAGCGAAGAACCAAGCTGCCGTGCACACGGCTTGTGTGCGCACCCTACAGGCTCCAAGGGAAAGCGGGGCTGCCACTCGCTTGCCTGGAAAAGCCACGCTAGCAGCAGAAGAAGGAGCTCCAAAGACAGCTCCTTGTGCTGCTACTTAGAGCAGCACCAAGCTTCCGTGGAAACAGCTGCTCTTCCCTTGAGCCTCCGAGCTGCAGAGACGATCACGCTAGATGCAGCAGAGGAGACAAGTACAGAGTGCACTGACGTGGCTTACGCGGGCGAAGGCGAAGGTGCAGCGCAGCACTGGCTTCGACTTCTCGAGCCTGTTTGCATGCTAGCAGCTGCTGGAAGTTGGCAAGGGTTGATGCGAGCGTGAACAGTGTTGCCGGCATGTCCAGCTGAGAAGGAAGCTACAGAGCCTCAGTGGCTTGTGCTTGGAGACGGGCTGCTTCAAGAACGCCTCCTTTGTAGACGCCTCCTTCTGGCTCAGCTCAAGCTGCGTGGACTCTGCAACACTGAAGCTGTAAGAAACTGCTTCTTAGCCAGCTGCTGCGATGAAGTCTAAGGGCTGCGCCTTACTTCCTGAAGCAGCAAGACTCTTCTCGGCTAAATGTGCTTGCGAAGGAGCATTTGGCTGCACTTCGGCAATTCGCTTAGCGAGCACCCAGAAGTGCCGTGCTCGGCGGCTTCAATCTTCGCCTGCTGCCCTCTGGAGAGAACTGAAGCCCAGCGAGGGCATTCAGCTTTGCTGCTCATCAGCGTGTACGGTGCTGGCATGCACAACGTGCTGTGCACGGATTTGCCTCAGCTGCAGGTAGAATCATTCTCCTTCTCTTTCGACAGGCTCCGAAGTGCCCGTCTAGCTCTGGCTTAGAGAAATGTGCCGGGAAAGCAGCGCTTGAGCGGTTAGGTGTCCAAGCCTTTCGACAGAGCGCAAGCGGCTGGCCGACGGGAATGGCTCGTGAAGATCATGCTTTTGTGCCGGTCCCTGTTTCTGGGCGAGACCACTACTCGCCTCTTTGCTCTTTACGAGCCTGTCATGGGCGCGGGGGTACTTGGAGCTGCCAAGAACCGTGCAAAGAGCACCGCGATCTGAGGGCGTTGTGCAGGCTGTAAAAGGGGACTGCCCGGGAATGGGGTGCAAAGACAAGTTTCTCCCAGTTGCAGGGGCCAGCGCCGGCAAGCGTGTGCTTCTGGCACACTTCTCCGTGCGAGACGTAGCCGAGGAGCTTTGTGTTCCGATGCGGAGCACAGGAGAGGCAGAGTGTGCTGCCACGTAGCCCCGAGAGGGGACTGTTGTATGCGCCAGGCGTGTTTCGGCAGAAGCAGTGCTCTGGTGCGCCCCTCGGCCGGCAGAGCTTTCTGGGCGAGAAGCAGACGGCTGCTCGCCTCCGGGGCAGTGAAAGCGCCGCTCGCTATACGAAAAGCGAAGAACCAAGCTGCCGTGCACACGGCTTGTGTGCGCATCCTACAGGCTCCAAGGGAAAGCGGGGCTGCCACTCGCTTGCCTGGAAAAGCCACGCTAGCAGCAGAAGAAGGAGCTCCAAAGACAGCTCCTTGTGCTGCTACTTAGAGCAGCACCAAGCTTCCGTGGAAACAGCTGCTCTTCCCTTGAGCCTCCGAGCTGCAGAGACGATCACGCTAGATGCAGCAGAGGAGACAAGTACAGAGTGCACTGACGTGGCTTACGCGGGCGAAGGCGAAGGTGCAGCGCAGCACTGGCTTCGACTTCTCGAGCCTGTTTGCATGCTAGCAGCTGCTGGAAGTTGGCAAGGGTGATGCGAGCGTGAACAGTGTTGCCGGCATGTCCAGCTGAGAAGGAAGCTACAGAGCCTCAGTGGCTTGTGCTTGGAGACGGGCTGCTTCAAGAACGCCTCCTTTGTAGACGCCTCCTTCTGGCTCAGCTCAAGCTGCGTGGACTCTGCAACACTGAAGCTGTAAGAAACTGCTTCTTAGCCAGCTGCTGCGATGAAGTCTAAGGGCTGCGCCTTACTTCCTGAAGCAGCAAGACTCTTCTCGGCTAAATGTGCTTGCGAAGGAGCATTTGGCTGCACTTCGGCAATTCGCTTAGCGAGCACCCAGAAGTGCCGTGCTCGGCGGCTTCAATCTTCGCCTGCTGCCCTCTGGAGAGAACTGAAGCCCAGCGAGGGCATTCAGCTTTGCTGCTCGTCAGCGTGTACGGTGCTGGCATGCACAACGTGCTGTGCACGGATTTGCCTCAGCTGCAGGTAGAATCATTCTCCTTCTCTTTCGACAGGCTCCGAAGTGCCCGTCTAGCTCTGGCTTAGAGAAATGTGCCGGGAAAGCAGCGCTTGAGCGGTTAGGTGTCCAAGCCTTTCGACAGAGCGCAAGCGGCTGGCCGACGGGAATGGCTCGTGAAGATCATGCTTTTGTGCCGGTCCCTGTTTCTGGGCGAGACCACTACTCGCCTCTTTGCTCTTTACGAGCCTGTCATGGGCGCGGGGGTACTTGGAGCTGCCAAGAACCGTGCAAAGAGCACCGCGATCTGAGGGCGTTGTGCAGGCTGTAAAAGGGGACTGCCCGGGAATGGGGTGCAAAGACAAGTTTCTCCCAGTTGCAGGGGCCAGCGCCGGCAAGCGTGTGCTTCTGGCACACTTCTCCGTGCGAGACGTAGCCGAGGAGCTTTGTGTTCCGATGCGGAGCACAGGAGAGGCAGAGTGTGCTGCCACGTAGCCCCGAGAGGGGACTGTTGTATGCGCCAGGCGTGTTTCGGCAGAAGCAGTGCTCTGGTGCGCCCCTCGGCCGGCAGAGCTTTCTGGGCGAGAAGCAGACGGCTGCTCGCCTCCGGGGCAGTGAAAGCGCCGCTCGCTATACGAAAAGCGAAGAACCAAGCTGCCGTGCACACGGCTTGTGTGCGCATCCTACAGGCTCCAAGGGAAAGCGGGGCTGCCACTCGCTTGCCTGGAAAAGCCACGCTAGCAGCAGAAGAAGGAGCTCCAAAGACAGCTCCTTGTGCTGCTACTTAGAGCAGCACCAAGCTTCCGTGGAAACAGCTGCTCTTCCCTTGAGCCTCCGAGCTGCAGAGACGATCACGCTAGATGCAGCAGAGGAGACAAGTACAGAGTGCACTGACGTGGCTTACGCGGGCGAAGGCGAAGGTGCAGCGCAGCACTGGCTTCGACTTCTCGAGCCTGTTTGCATGCTAGCAGCTGCTGGAAGTTGGCAAGGGTGATGCGAGCGTGAACAGTGTTGCCGGCATGTCCAGCTGAGAAGGAAGCTACAGAGCCTCAGTGGCTTGTGCTTGGAGACGGGCTGCTTCAAGAACGCCTCCTTTGTAGACGCCTCCTTCTGGCTCAGCTCAAGCTGCGTGGACTCTGCAACACTGAAGCTGTAAGAAACTGCTTCTTAGCCAGCTGCTGCGATGAAGTCTAAGGGCTGCGCCTTACTTCCTGAAGCAGCAAGACTCTTCTCGGCTAAATGTGCTTGCGAAGGAGCATTTGGCTGCACTTCGGCAATTCGCTTAGCGAGCACCCAGAAGTGCCGTGCTCGGCGGCTTCAATCTTCGCCTGCTGCCCTCTGGAGAGAACTGAAGCCCAGCGAGGGCATTCAGCTTTGCTGCTCGTCAGCGTGTACGGTGCTGGCATGCACAACGTGCTGTGCACGGATTTGCCTCAGCTGCAGGTAGAATCATTCTCCTTCTCTTTCGACAGGCTCCGAAGTGCCCGTCTAGCTCTGGCTTAGAGAAATGTGCCGGGAAAGCAGCGCTTGAGCGGTTAGGTGTCCAAGCCTTTCGACAGAGCGCAAGCGGCTGGCCGACGGGAATGGCTCGTGAAGATCATGCTTTTGTGCCGGTCCCTGTTTCTGGGCGAGACCACTACTCGCCTCTTTGCTCTTTACGAGCCTGTCATGGGCGCGGGGTACTTGGAGCTGCCAAGAACCGTGCAAAGAGCACCGCGATCTGAGGGCGTTGTGCAGGCTGTAAAAGGGGACTGCCGGGAATGGGGTGCAAAGACAAGTTTCTCCCAGTTGCAGGGGCCAGCGCCGGCAAGCGTGTGCTTCTGGCACACTTCTCCGTGCGAGACGTAGCCGAGGAGCTTTGTGTTCCGATGCGGAGCACAGGAGAGGCAGAGTGTGCTGCCACGTAGCCCCGAGAGGGGACTGTTGTATGCGCCAGGCGTGTTTCGGCAGAAGCAGTGCTCTGGTGCGCCCCTCGGCCGGCAGAGCTTTCTGGGCGAGAAGCAGACGGCTGCTCGCCTCCGGGGCAGTGAAAGCGCCGCTCGCTATACGAAAAGCGAAGAACCAAGCTGCCGTGCACACGGCTTGTGTGCGCATCCTACAGGCTCCAAGGGAAAGCGGGGCTGCCACTCGCTTGCCTGGAAAAGCCACGCTAGCAGCAGAAGAAGGAGCTCCAAAGACAGCTCCTTGTGCTGCTACTTAGAGCAGCACCAAGCTTCCGTGGAAACAGCTGCTCTTCCCTTGAGCCTCCGAGCTGCAGAGACGATCACGCTAGATGCAGCAGAGGAGACAAGTACAGAGTGCACTGACGTGGCTTACGCGGGCGAAGGCGAAGGTGCAGCGCAGCACTGGCTTCGACTTCTCGAGCCTGTTTGCATGCTAGCAGCTGCTGGAAGTTGGCAAGGGTGATGCGAGCGTGAACAGTGTTGCCGGCATGTCCAGCTGAGAAGGAAGCTACAGAGCCTCAGTGGCTTGTGCTTGGAGACGGGCTGCTTCAAGAACGCCTCCTTTGTAGACGCCTCCTTCTGGCTCAGCTCAAGCTGCGTGGACTCTGCAACACTGAAGCTGTAAGAAACTGCTTCTTAGCCAGCTGCTGCGATGAAGTCTAAGGGCTGCGCCTTACTTCCTGAAGCAGCAAGACTCTTCTCGGCTAAATGTGCTTGCGAAGGAGCATTTGGCTGCACTTCGGCAATTCGCTTAGCGAGCACCCAGAAGTGCCGTGCTCGGCGGCTTCAATCTTCGCCTGCTGCCCTCTGGAGAGAACTGAAGCCCAGCGAGGGCATTCAGCTTTGCTGCTCATCAGCGTGTACGGTGCTGGCATGCACAACGTGCTGTGCACGGATTTGCCTCAGCTGCAGGTAGAATCATTCTCCTTCTCTTTCGACAGGCTCCGAAGTGCCCGTCTAGCTCTGGCTTAGAGAAATGTGCCGGGAAAGCAGCGCTTGAGCGGTTAGGTGTCCAAGCCTTTCGACAGAGCGCAAGCGGCTGGCCGACGGGAATGGCTCGTGAAGATCATGCTTTTGTGCCGGTCCCTGTTTCTGGGCGAGACCACTACTCGCCTCTTTGCTCTTTACGAGCCTGTCATGGGCGCGGGGGTACTTGGAGCTGCCAAGAACCGTGCAAAGAGCACCGCGATCTGAGGGCGTTGTGCAGGCTGTAAAAGGGGACTGCCCGGGAATGGGGTGCAAAGACAAGTTTCTCCCAGTTGCAGGGGCCAGCGCCGGCAAGCGTGTGCTTCTGGCACACTTCTCCGTGCGAGACGTAGCCGAGGAGCTTTGTGTTCCGATGCGGAGCACAGGAGAGGCAGAGTGTGCTGCCACGTAGCCCCGAGAGGGGACTGTTGTATGCGCCAGGCGTGTTTCGGCAGAAGCAGTGCTCTGGTGCGCCCCTCGGCCGGCAGAGCTTTCTGGGCGAGAAGCAGACGGCTGCTCGCCTCCGGGGCAGTGAAAGCGCCGCTCGCTATACGAAAAGCGAAGAACCAAGCTGCCGTGCACACGGCTTGTGTGCGCACCCTACAGGCTCCAAGGGAAAGCGGGGCTGCCACTCGCTTGCCTGGAAAAGCCACGCTAGCAGCAGAAGAAGGAGCTCCAAAGACAGCTCCTTGTGCTGCTACTTAGAGCAGCACCAAGCTTCCGTGGAAACAGCTGCTCTTCCCTTGAGCCTCCGAGCTGCAGAGACGATCACGCTAGATGCAGCAGAGGAGACAAGTACAGAGTGCACTGACGTGGCTTACGCGGGCGAAGGCGAAGGTGCAGCGCAGCACTGGCTTCGACTTCTCGAGCCTGTTTGCATGCTAGCAGCTGCTGGAAGTTGGCAAGGGTTGATGCGAGCGTGAACAGTGTTGCCGGCATGTCCAGCTGAGAAGGAAGCTACAGAGCCTCAGTGGCTTGTGCTTGGAGACGGGCTGCTTCAAGAACGCCTCCTTTGTAGACGCCTCCTTCTGGCTCAGCTCAAGCTGCGTGGACTCTGCAACACTGAAGCTGTAAGAAACTGCTTCTTAGCCAGCTGCTGCGATGAAGTCTAAGGGCTGCGCCTTACTTCCTGAAGCAGCAAGACTCTTCTCGGCTAAATGTGCTTGCGAAGGAGCATTTGGCTGCACTTCGGCAATTCGCTTAGCGAGCACCCAGAAGTGCCGTGCTCGGCGGCTTCAATCTTCGCCTGCTGCCCTCTGGAGAGAACTGAAGCCCAGCGAGGGCATTCAGCTTTGCTGCTCATCAGCGTGTACGGTGCTGGCATGCACAACGTGCTGTGCACGGATTTGCCTCAGCTGCAGGTAGAATCATTCTCCTTCTCTTTCGACAGGCTCCGAAGTGCCCGTCTAGCTCTGGCTTAGAGAAATGTGCCGGGAAAGCAGCGCTTGAGCGGTTAGGTGTCCAAGCCTTTCGACAGAGCGCAAGCGGCTGGCCGACGGGAATGGCTCGTGAAGATCATGCTTTTGTGCCGGTCCCTGTTTCTGGGCGAGACCACTACTCGCCTCTTTGCTCTTTACGAGC